>NC_079163.1:128038488-128663488 GCF_947563725.1 Argiope bruennichi
ATATTGCGAAAGTTTCTTTTTCTTTTAAATGTATGTAAATTTCTTTTATTTCATCATAAAAAATCGATACATATATACATTTCATTATTTGTTTCCATCTCGATGTTAATTTTTATTTATTTAAAAATAATTTTCAACTGAAATGACCTCAAATGTTTAAACAGCAAAAGCCTTACTGGTGCCAATTAAAATTCCAAATCCCATGAAAAATATCTACATAGATTTTAAAATATCATTTAAAGCACATTTACGTGCTGTCATCAAAAATAAATCCACAAAATTAAAACATCACTATACTAGATAAAAGTAAATGAAACTGTTCGACGACATTGTAAATTACTGTTTATTTTCTTATTTTTTGTATTAGTGAAGTGTCATTAATTTTTTTTTATAAATCTATAGAAAATATCAATTTTTATTTAACAGTTTTTAATTTATTTTCTTTTTATGATACAAGTACTAATGCCAGTCAAAAATGCGCTGTAAGTTTGTAATTAAATACTTCATTAAATGGATAGATTGCTAGAATTATTTTAAAATTACAAGATCCAATAACGGGCAACAGAACTCTTAACAAATAGAGTATTAATGTAGATCAGCAAGAAATCTGAAATAGGTTTAAAAGTAATTGTGCAAAGTAATTAATAGAATATATTATTACTCTATGATATGTGAAAAACTAAAAGTGCTGATATGAAAGGAAATGTACAATATGCTTATATTATTTATTTGCATCAAGCTTACCATCTCTAGAGACTTTGTTTCTGAATTTTTGGGTACTAATTAATAAATTTTATAATTGGCGTTAATAAATGCATTATTAATTTTTAGTTGCAACCTAAAGAAAAGAAAATGCTACATTTAGATAATTAAGTCCGCAAAATGCAGGTTAATTAATTGAAAACTTAAATTCGAGCTTCATTTTTAATTAAAACTAATAGTTAAAATCATTATTTTAATAGAATATATTTTTCGAAAAATATTCCTTTTTCGAGTTCAAAAGGCCTTCACTAATTATGTTAATTTATTATTAAAATACAAAAAATATTTGGGAATTAAAATTCATTCTAACTTATGAAGCGGAAAGGTAAGTTTTTCTATCCCAGCTTAAAATCAAAAATTACTTATAACAAAATCTACAAGGTTATTTCTGTAGTTTGATTCACACAAAATGAACTCTGTCATTGGAATTTCACTTCACTTTAGAACTTCATTTAGAAATTCTAATATATGGTTCTATGATCTGTATTAAAATATTTCTATACTTTTATTCGAATGTTCTATTGTAATAATGACGGATAAAATGCGTCGCCAAGAACGATCATTAAACTGCAAGCCAATCAGTTACTCATTATACCATCACTTATTTTCCTATTTTAAAGCATATTTTCTTTGAAACCCCCCCCCCCACTCTATAAAAACAAGCATAGAATTAAAATAGACTTGTTGCCACCCTTGTCTTCGAACGACAACAGTTGACATTTCACTGCTGGAGAGCCCAAAAACAGATAAAAAAATAATAAAATAAGAGTACTGAAAAGGATTGTAAAAAAATCGAAAGAAAAAGACATAAGCCACTAAATCAGAACTTCATCAGAAGAGATTTTCCTGATTGAAAATCCAAAGTCTCTGTTTCCTCATCACTGGTTCCTCACCCAGCTGGTGACAAGGAAGGATCCGATCAATTTCTCACCCGTCCCACCCCCTTCAAGCACCCGGATGGTGCTCTCCCCCTTTATCTGTTCCACACTGTTCCCCGCTCCCGGAACTTTATCGCTTGGGGTTGAGGCACAAACTACCAACAGTGTGAGTCCAGGGAAAAATTTCTTTGAACCTAAATACAATGATAGATTCTTGTTAACGAGAATCGTATGGAGATACCTATCAAATGCTTGGTTAACACTCACTGCACAATAAACAGTGTAGGATAGAATTATCGCTAAAAAATAATCCATTGTACTGTAGTAACCCGGCTTAGATAATTTAGAGTCATGGTGACTGATGAATCATTATAGGTTGTGATTCATTATAGGATTAAGTGCTTCCAGGTTGCTGTCTTTCCTCCCACCCCTCTCTTTCTGAAGCTATGGATTTAGCTTAACGATAATGATGTACGCTTTGCAAAGCGCCCTTTTTTTATTAAAGCAGACGAATAACTTTTGGGAGGTATTCCGTAGATGACTCGAAGGTACGAAAAAGTTTTTGAATAAATAATTACAAAATATATTTTTATGTATTTATTTTGCTATTAACTGAAATAAAAAAACACTAGAAAACTTCTAGAATTTTTAAATTTAACTTAGATGATTGAATAGTTTTTGAACAATGTTTATTTTACTACAATGAATGGGAGATTTGAATGAAAGTTTTGCTCTTATGTGACTAAATTAAACCAAATTCATTTAGCACATTCATTTTAGCAAAATTATTTTAAATCAGCTTAATTAAATCAGGCTTTCAAATATGACACTTGATGAAGGAAAGAATACAAAAGAAAAGAATAAGCAAAATGGTTCCATTTTTTATAACAAAGTTATGGATAAAATAGGACACAAATGAAAAAAAATACATGACTCGGAAAGATTGAATTTTTTCTGTTTCATTTCTTAAAAGTAAAATTAAATAAAAATTCGAATGTAATTAAGGAGCATACGATTTTAGTTCAGCGAAAGATTTTACCTCAAGTATAAAGTGATTCTAAACCTGCATGCGTACTTCAATAGTCGTTACATTTCCTTTCCTTTTTTTTTTTTTTTAAATTTAACGACTTAGAAGTAATGACTGAGGCTGAACTAAGTTTTGAACAAATAAAGTAGCACTGAAAGTAAACAAAGGCAGTGGAAATGTAGAGATGAATGAGAAAGCAATTTGTAACGGATCCGCTTATTAGGCGGCACATTGTTCGCATAGAAATGAACCATTTTACAAAAATAAAAAAATATTTAGTTATGACTAGGCATTGAAAAAGATTGTATTTTAACACTAAACAAAATTGCTTTCAGTGTTTGTAAGTTGCTAGCGAGCGTTCAACGGAATGATCATCTGTTAGAAAAAAAAAACAATAAATAAAAAACAATAAAAAATTAAAAAAAGCATTTAAGTAACTTATTGTGATTATTGAAAATGAATTATATGCCGATTCATAAACTCCATTTTTGAGACCTCCTGTATTTTTTTATTTCTTGATTATCTGAAAGTGGCATTGCATAATAACAAATACAAAAAGATAAGAAATCTTTCAAAGCTGACATTCTCGTATACAAAGACAAATGATTCTAAGAGTCAAATAATTCGGATGGGAGATTTTGACACATTTTAGATCTCCCTGAGTCCGAAAAACACATTTTTAGAACCAAGACTGTCTGTGAACATGGTAATTCAATAGTGCTATGAGCTAGACAGATGGCATTTGGTATAGGGTTTCTACTTTAAGTTTCTAGATATTTGTCAAATTCGGAATCTAGGGCTAACCTTCTGTCAGGCTATACTTTCATCAGCATGTAAACTCAAAACTCAATGACTTAAATATATGAAATTTGGTTAAGGATTTTGTAAATAGAATTGTAATTCTGTGTCAAATTTTGGTTTTAATAGGTCGAAAAAAGTGTCCACAATAAACATTCAGTTTCCCAGTACTTGCGATTTTACCGTCGATAACAGCCAAATGTCACCAAAATGTTCAGTACAATAAACTGTTTAATAACTATTGTTTATACATTATAATACACTGGTACAATTATAAGAAAGCATGTGAGAAAGTTTCGGATCGATCACTTTCGTTGCTTATTAATGGGAGCTTTAGATTTTAAAGTGCAAAGTGCTAATAAGCTATTTGAAAACTTAAACTATTGTATTCATTCAAATATTCTCTTAATAACTAGTTTGAAAAACAAAATAGAATATCCTTTAAAAACTAGTTTCTTCTAAATGTATCTTTTAAAAATAGTTACTTCTAAGAAGAAATTGTTGAACCTCATTATTTTTAATAAAAGAAAGGATTGTTGTATTTAGATCTAAAAATAATTTCTCACAAAACTGCTTTTCCAGAGAAATCAAAATACTTTTACTACCATTTTTTTTTTTTGGGGGGGGGGGGTTAAAAATTTGGATACCAAAACATTACGATAAGTTATTTAAGAAAATATTCAATATTTATCATTTGAACACATTAAATTTCTCTAAGGTCATTGAAAATTTCTTGAAATGACTAAAAGGTTGCGCAAATGAATAAATATTTATTCAAGTCACTAAAACGGGAACTTTTAAACATTATATTTATTTTAACTATTGAGTTATTTGTCTTACAGTGCTTATAATAAACGCATTATAGCGCTTAAAATCAAGGGCCAATTTATTTCAGGTTGCTGCGAAATATTTCATAACCATTAGTATTCGGATAGTAATTAACCATTGACAAGTGTGATTAATGAGACAAGATTAGAATTCTCAGTAGCTTAAATGTTAAAAGACGATATACTTAACAGAGTGTTAATTTATCTCTCCCGACTTTCATCCTTGAACAATAAATCTTGTAGGAGTCGAACATGTGAAAAGATCTCCTCCGTATCTGCCTCATGAATCTTTTATCAGTTAATGTAACCATTCAGATATGTTAAAGAATGAAAGGAACATACCGGACCATTGTCAAACACAAAGAGAGACTTCAGCATCAAAAAAGAATAGTTTCTTCATTAAACATACACACATAAAATATTTTGGACGTTTCAAGCTGTAAAGTAATATCTAGATACTTTTCACAACGTTAATGAAAGGTGAGGGAAGTCGACAAATTTTGGTCATTTGAAGCAACTAATAGCTAATAAAGCGAAGATGTGATGCCTTATTTATTGGGAATATGTTTCGAGGATATTAAAAAGGAAGGTATTGTAAACTTCATTCAATATTTTCCAGTTCAAATTTCCGTTTACGAATATCACGTAAAATTAGCCTCGCTAAGAAATTTTGGTAGTTTTCCCATCAAAATTTATAGATAGAATCTTTAATAATACTAAGTGTGTGTGCATATGGTGTGTGGGTGTACGTGCGAGTGCGGTCGTTCTACAAGCCTGGTTGTTTTTTGCTACGACTGCCTGATTCTCTTTTTGAGGATTCTTTCTCCATAGAAATGTAAACCGTTTTTATATTATAATCAAATATTTAATATTTAATCAAATATTTTTTCTATCATTAAAATACAAATGCTAAAGATTGTTTAATATGGATACAGTTTACAGGAAAAATAATAAAGCGAATTTGTGACACCGCAGAACAATTATATTTTGAATAGCGCGAAGATGTCATGGGAATGTTTACCATTAGAAAGGTTCCTGGGCATGACTGATAGAATGCTGCCAAAATAATTCTTTTTGAATGTCTATTACAATTTTATATTTAAAAATATTTTATTGAAGGAATCATGGTTGTAAATTGTGTATAAAAGATTTAATTGAAATTAAATGCAACAATTATTCTCGGAAACTGAGCAAGTTTTGAAAGGCGTCTAGTAAACACATAAATAAAATTAATTAATGAATAATTAATTCCATTATTAACTTATTAATAAATGTTATAAGATTCGTTTAAAATAAATGAATGAATTTTGTTTAACATTCGCTCAAAATCGCTTCATTCGGGTTTACAATAAAAATCTGCATTTACAAATCCATTAATAGCACGTTTAAAAATTTCATAATTAGAAAATTTCCATTAAGTGATTAGGTAAGAAACCCAGAAGGTTTTCATGATTGGTTAAGCAACAAGTACGCTAATAGAAGTGACTTAGTACCTAGTGAAGACACAGTTAAATGACGCTCGTGCTATTTGACATCTAACGTATTATCTTACTCTGTGCAATGACATCACGCCTTATCTTCTTCAGAAAGACGCTAAATGGATACTAAAATTAAATTGGCTCCTCGCACGTGTGACGTGGAACACGTAACCATGAATTGATTCCATTGAAGCTATTCGAGACAAATTGAAGATCTATTACTTAAATGCAATTGCTATGAGATTTTGAAGATGCAAAAGATAGATAATCTTGAGCGTTGCTTTATTTTCACTGTTCACTAACGTAAACAAAAACGTTGGCTAATAATTCCTTTCATATATTGCACTAAAAATAATGTGATCTCTTGCGGATTGTAAACATTAGATCTCTCGAAGTATGCGTGTATAAACTTCAATTGCTTCTCCTAGACAAGTAAAGGTATTCTATATATTAAACATTTGCCTAATGCTGTATTTGCTCTAATTATCGATTTAAAATATGTATAAGGAATAAGTTAAACAACATATTTCTGATATGCATTCAGTGCTATACGACTTTATTAACTTTTATATACTGTCAATACATTTTAATTTTTTCAGTTAAAGAATTGCAATTTACACTAATTATAGTATCGCAATTTATATATTTCAATTAAGCGCAAAACCATTTGGATAATTTTATTTCCAAATATTTATTGAAAGAATGTGATAGATTTATTTTAAAATTCTCACATTTTGTATTTTTATTTTAAATATTCTGAAATAGAGAAACTTCATGAATGATATCACAGCGAATTTTGAAAGAAATAAAAAAAAATGTTTTTATTATTATTGTATCTTGTTTGAAAATCACTTTTTCTTCATTTATTAAGGACATAGATTTTGAAATTATGATAGCAATAGAGATTAATTTTCATTTTCGTTTACATCTCTCTTCAGAATTAATTAATCTTGAATAGCTGTCACAAAAATAAAAGTGAAAAAAAAGAAAATAAATGGCGTTAGTTTTTAAAATATTTTGTTAGATTATTTTAAAGTATCAATGGTATTCAATAAAATATCAACATATATATATATATACTCTGAAAAGAAATAATGTAGTACAATTTCGAACATTTTCCAAATTCTAATGTGATTTATGCTTATTTGCATTATTTTTCTAATCTTCGTAAATATTTCTTCTTCGCAACCCCTTTTATGCTCTAAAAACAAGCTTCAAATATTATATCCTGGTAAGTAATTTGAATACATTTTTATTTCAGAATATCTATTTGTAATAGGCTTATGACATTTATGAGCTAAAATATCTAAATATTATAATAATGCCTGAAAGACATATAAAACTATATTCAACTTTTCGAAATTTATTTACTAAATATTTTTATGTCAAACCTAATCTTTGAGTTTTACTGATGTGACTGATACTTTTAACACAAGGAGAGAAAATAATAAAATCTTCAAGATACCGTCATAATATCAGAAAAAAAAGAATAAAATAAAGAACTTCATTATTTCAAAATTTCAAATCAAGTATGATTTTCTTTAAAAAAAGAAATAACACAGATTATTCTAGGGTTGTTTTTTTATAAATTCAGAGATATAAAAAAGTTAAGTAAATTAGGCAAGGGAGAGGTGGATGTGAGTATTGAAGATATTATCCACATGAAAAAAAAATTAAGAATGAAATGGTTGGGTAATCTGTTTTTCCATGCCTCAGATATTTAGTTGAACATCAATTGTTCTTTCCACTTTCCTTCAAATTAGAACACCACTTCTTCAAAATAATACAAAATGTTACTTCTAAGCGGTTTGCGCATTATAGGTTACTGTAGAAGGAGGGGAAAAAAAAGGAAATGAAAGGGTATTTCTCAAAAAGCACTTTCCAAACTTTGCTTTTAAATAGGAAGTGTTGCATATAAAAACAAAAATGTTTAATTAGCACGTTATAAATAGTGCAAGACGCTTTGAGTTTGTTCGGCATTTGCGTTTCAACCCTATGAGGTGATTTGCTGAAAAAACAGCCCATTTCCAAAAGCTTCCTCCCCTCCCTCCCCACAAAGAACTTTTTGTTCGAGAAGACCCCTCCTTCAACATGATGGGGAGCGTTTTTCATCCGGATGGGATCCCATTTGCATGAGAAGAAGATACAAACCCTTCTCACTTGCCGAATGGAGTCTAGATTTTCAACTATTTCTCATCTGAGAAAAATATATCCTTACCGAAAAAGACACATTGGAAAAAATTAAACTGATTCGCTTCTGCTGAATTGTAATTACCACGCTCTTTCCTAATATAATCTTTTCTTTCTCGCATTTGCAGAGTTTTTCAGTTCAAGTGAGATTTTTAATTTATTTTGTTCCACAGTTTTTCCTTTTGGTTACTTTTAAACGGTTGAAGTGAAAGTCTTTTTGTCAGTCCCCATGGCAAAGACAACTGAATAAATAAATAAAAAAAAAATCTTATTTTTCTCTTAAGGTAGGGAGAAAGATAGAAAGGTTTGTCTTTTTTTCCCTCCTCTTGGCTTAGCTTTGCTGAGAAAATTAGTTTTCTGAAGAACTATATTTACGAGGAAAGAAAAAAAAACCCATGAAGGTCTTTTTTTTTTTTAATTCTGTCTGAGAAAGTTATTGAATGTGAATGTTTCAGAAATTAATATTTCTTTATTGTTATATTGGAGAATTACTTTTCAGGCAAGTTCATGGCCCGTAATTACATTAAGAACGACTTGCCAACTTTATTAATTAGAAAAAGAAAGGAATTACAACGTAATAAATAAGTTAAGAAACCCTAAAAGAATAAACATTTGTGAACTATTCAGAATTCATATAACTCTTTTGATTACTGAGTCATTAGAATCATATTTTCATGTTTTAACAAGTTCAACGAATTTTATAGGTTCTATTACATTAAAAGAAATTAAATACCAAATTTCTCCAAATTAATGAGGATTGTTTCTGTTTCTCCGAGACTGTTACAGTGTCTAAAAAATCACTATAACTGAGTATGAGGTAACTGTAACTATCTAGTAACTGTTTTTTTTTTTTTTTATGAAATGCTTGATTATAATTTTTACTATTTTTTGAAATTTGGTTTGCAAAATTTTATTTGACTAATTTAATTCGGCAATTGATAACTAATTATCGGAGGACAATAAAATATTTTCACGAGTTACATTTAATACTTATTTCTAATGCAGCTTTTTTTTTTAGCAATAACAGCACACTGCAACTCTGAAAGTCATGTGGCGAATAACGAAAAAAACTTATGATATTATTTTAATCAATTATCCCTATGTAAAAACGAAGAATCAAATTGTATATCTTTTAATTTATCGTTGTTTTTTATATTTAAATAACTTCATTACTATATGATTCAAAGCAGTTAGTAAGTAATCGATTTTTGAGTAATAATTTTAACTAATTTATGCGTTTATAAAATACTTCCAAATCTAAGAAACATGTATGTTTTAACTGGTTGATCGGTTGTCTTTGAGATAAAGCAGATGAAATTCACTATGATGATCCATAAAACTTTTTCGATGCCAAACCAAAGTAAGAGAACAAATTTTGAAAATGTAATGTGTTTTTTTTTTTATATAATGCATGCTCAAGAATAAAAAGATTAATAAAAAGCACCTGTTATCCATCAAATCCTATTTGTTCTTTTACAGAAAAAGGTTAATTTGAATAAGTTAAAGCGTTATAAAAAATCACAACCTGCTGGCAGCTTATATGAATAAAGGTTCAAATCATCTGGTTAAAAAAAAATGTAAAATAAGGATAAAATTAGGTTGCAAATGTTTATTACGATACATTGTTGGAGCTTAAATATTTTAAATAATGATTGAAAGATCTTAGTATTTCGTCATCCAAATATTGTTGTAGACCATAAATTATGTCGGCATTCATTAAATTGCGCTTTGTTTGAAGGGGTCTTGATCATTAGTCAGATTTAACAAATAAGCAGAAATTTTATCTTTTTACCCTAGAAAATACACATTTGAAAAAAAAAACTTTTTTTAAAGTTAAGTTTTTCCTTTTCTATGCTTTCAGTTTTTATTACTTATATAGATTAAATGCACCAGAATCAAGATGCCGTTTTTTTTTCTTTTGGCAAACAAATCATTGTTTAATTTACGATTGAATTCATTTTTTCTTTTAGAGAATCGTTTCCATCAATTCTACAAGAAAAAATAATAGATATCAAATTAGATGAAAGCCTTATAGGAACCTCCAAGAAACTATGACCAATCTAATGAATCAAAATACTCAGTTGAGTTCAGTTTTATGATACAGAATTTTTAATAAAAACAACGCCATCAAGAATACCTTACAGAATTTTCAATAAGCCATCAAGAATACCTACGAAGTATAAGATTAAAAATATGTTCACTAATAATCACAAATTCCTGTGTAATTTTTTTAGATGTGTTATACTATTTTGTTGATCTAAAAGTTACAATGTGCGTTTGGTGACCAGAAATTTAAACTTACCACGTTTCAAAGTAGACATAAAATAAAGAAAAGATCAGCAAGAATTGACATAAAACTAATTAAAACAAATACTTTCATCCATCGGTTGATATTTTTGTTTGAAATTATCAGTTATTTCATCGCAAAAAGGTATTATTTCAAAGAACTCATTGCATACCTATCCCAGTACTTTTTAAAAGATATTTTCGAAATTCATGCATAGACATTTCTTCGGCTGATAGCAAATCAACATTTGTTATGCCATAAAAATGAAATGAAAAACCAGGTCGAGGAAATTCCTGTAGTGAAAAAATATGACATCAAATAGTAGTGCTCATCCGATTTCTTTTTTATAGCATCTTTTATGTCTTTTTGTACGATCTATCAATGACATCTTTTTGTAGGCGGATGCGAAATAAGATTCTTTCTCAATAAAATATTTTGGCCATGCGTTTCGGGATCTTTTTATTTCCTAACAGAATTTCTTAATCTATTGGCCGCAAAGCTTCCATTGCAAGTATTTCTATTCCATCCGATATCAATAGTTACCAAAATTAATATAATCACATTGATGGGAATCAGTTTAATATTTCTAAATGACTGCATCAATAATTATTTTTTAAGCTTTTCATTGATTCTTCTTTCAATTTTTTTACATTCCTGTGGTCATGTGTACATGACAGTTCCTTTATAAAAATTGTAAGTTTCGAATTTCCTTTTCACTGATGAAGTGCCGATAACGCGAAAAGCATTTTTATCATAATTAAATTTTTATATATACATAAGAGAGAGAGAGAGAGAGAATAATATAGAAGCAAACTAGAAAGAAAGTAGAAAATTGAAGAAAAAATAATAACAGAAGTAACAAATAAAGAGAAAACAACCGAAAGTAATTAGGTGCAAACAAGAAAAATGTTTAACACTTATGAAAAAAAAGGACAGAAAGTAAAAAACATATGCGAAGTCAATGCGCAAAATGCTGAAATTCAAGGAAAGCTGTGGAAATAAATTTTGAATCAATACTAAAATTGGGAACAGAATATGAAACGGTGAATGAAGCATTCATTTGCTCATCAGGGGATTAAATCATAAAAGAAATTTTCTGCAGACAGTAACGACGATTAAGCGAAATGACACTCCGAATGCTATATTAGACCAATACAATAAAAAAGGAAAAGCGATATATATCGAAGATGCAAAAATGGACAAAAGAAATAAATAGGTAAGTCCACAGTATATATAGGTTAAGCAAAAATGGAAGTAAAATAAGGTAAATGAAAAAGGAAAAGGACTTAGGGCTGATACAGCTGAAATGTTTCATGCAATGTGACTTCGAATCGCATTTATGAGAGTAGCAACTTGAGAACTAGAACTTTTTATTGCAATGAAGATATCGATTGAAAAATAAATTGTAAATCAAAAGTGTAAAATTTTTTGAAATTAAAAACGGGATGGAGCGATTGTGTAGGAAAAATATTAGTTCAAAATTTTATAATCTGTTAATTTGCAACTTTTAATGCTGATTTACAATTATACTATAATTATACTTATGAATAAGATTTTATGAGTGTGAGGGGGATTTTATATTAATGGAATACAACAAACAATCTTTCTGCATCCAATTCTTTAAAAATTTCACTAAGCAAAAATCCACATTCGATAAGCCAATATCATAGTAAAATAATTACTTCAGTCAAAGTAAATATTTCTTGGTTTACATATATTCAAATATAAACCGTGCAATTTCTTTGACGACGCCACATGAACAATGGATATGATATGACAAACAATTCAATTAGACTGTATAGTTTTGGTATATCTAAAACTTAAATATTATTTGCTATCAACCTTCATTCGAAACTACGTCATAAATATCTACCAATCCACTTTAATTTTACATTTGAATAAATTCTCAGTAAAAACTATTTTTATCAACTAATGTTCTCCAACAATTACCTATATTTTTGTGTATTCGATGATATTCATAATCCAAGCAACATTTTAGCTGCGTTCCTGCTTCTGATAAGATTGGAAATTAGCGCATCTTTTGCTGCATAACGTGGCTTTTACAGGGTATTTGCGTCTTATTAATACAGCATTCAGCCTTCTTAAATTGTTACAACTTTGGAAATAATTAATAGTTTGCTTCATTTCAAAGATATTTTAATCTATTTGAAAATGTGTCATTGAAATAGAAATTGAAAGGTGTAAGTGAATAAAAATTTATGTGATTCTAGGCTTGTTAATATAATTATAATAAAAAAACGCATTAATTATGGAGAGTCTGAGAAATAAAAAAAAAGACTGCATTATATTTACTAAATAATGCTGAAAAAGCTTTTAAAAAAGCCACTTTTTTTCGATAATTTAATGGGAAGAGTTTGATTTCAAATGGAAACAAATTACTTGAACTCTATACCAACGACATTCAAAATACCCTATTTGAAACCCTAAATAGGAATGGAATTAGTTTCGATGTTACAAATGTCTTTATTCTCATATTCTGCCAAAAGTAATCATTAATCGGAAATGAATGTGGAAGATTTTGCCCGAAAAAAAATATTTCTTTCCCGCTTTCTATAAATAATTCCCTAAAAGTGTAGAAAAGAAAACAAAAAGAAACATTTCTTTATACGAAATCAACTTCCAACAGAAGACAAACCGTTTTCTTTCGTCGAAAACTTGGTTTTAATATTAACCTCACATTTACGCTTGAAACATTTTTCCGACTTTTTTACCTGGGCCATTTTATTAGCTCCTCTAACTTGAAGTCAGCCTTTTTAACTTCCCTGTTTACTTAACCTTTCTTTAGTATTTCTTCATTTAATACTCTAAGGGTATTTTTTAGCTTGAATGATCTCACCGCTCCCTCCTTTTCTTATTTCATTCTTTTATTTCCCTTCCTTTACCACGTTTTATGTGTGCGTATTTTTTCTGTTTTTGGCTTTTTCCAGTCAATGGGCATAAGCTCAGTACTTAGAATATTGTGTATATATGTATAGATGTTCAACTGGAAGGTTTTAGCATATTCATCAAATATGCAACATCGTAGCTTTTTGCTTGAGTAAAAGTTTGAACAGAAGGCATTTGATTTAAGGCATTTCCTCTTTCCCTTTTTAACATTGCAAAGCTTTCAGGAGTTGATATATATGCACAATTGATTTTTTTTGGAAACTTAATTGCACATAAATGCACAGTTGAAAAGATATGAACAACAGTCTTACGTTTCCGGACTTTCTTTAAAAAAAATTTTCTTTTACGTTCCAAAACTATTCTTTGCGAAACAATTTATCGATACTCACGTATAAATTTGCATTTTTTTCAGTCTTCTTTATCCTCTGATGCTTAAGAAAAATCAAAATATTATAGATAAATCACAATATTAAGTAAAATAGAGTCATATATTTACGCTTTATTTATGTGAGAGAAATATTATCGAAATAAAATTTGAAAATGTGATTTTTTTTTGTGTTTTGTGTGTAGTACCCATTTCAATTTCAATTTTATGTTTTCTTACTTATTTTTAAGTGCATGGTGCATTGAGTTCTTTCAAGAATGTAAAAACAAGAAAAATTCTGCTTTAAGGCGTTTTTTCAAACAGTATGATTCGCTTTCCAATTGAGGAGCAGGAAAATTTGCGAGAAGATGAATTATTAAAACAACAAAAAAATCTTGCTATGGAAGGAATAAAATGCTACCCTTAAAAATAAGTAGATACATTTCAGCACCGCAGTAGGCAGTTTGTTATTATGTAGTCATTAGAAATGTATTATGTAGTCATTCCAAAATTCCCTGGAATACAAAGTGATAAATTTTATTTGATACTGAAAATATTATTTTATAACTACTGCTGATATAGAAAGTAATCCATATTAAAATTTTAAATTTGGTTCTTCTGTAGACAGCGAACGAAAACAGAGAGAATTCCCTAGCTACTGTAAAAGTGCTGGATTTTTACTTAATACCGATGGATGCGTTATTGAAGGCATTATGTTATATGCTGTATGTTATAATGGTTTTATTACACTTTCTGCATGCAAAAACATTCACTAAATGAAAACATAGAGACAAATTCAATTATAATGAAAAAAAAAGACTTAACTAAAAGTGATATAAACTTAAAAAAAGAATGACATGAAAAAAAAATGAGAAAAAAATTTTTAATATGAGATTTTTAATTCTAAATTTTATTCAGAATTTTTAAAAAAATATAATTGTTTGTAAAGCCTTTTTCATCGCAATACTTAATACCATTAACTGAAAACAAACTTGGAAAAATTACAATACCATTAACTGAAAAAAAACTCGGAAAATTACAACAACATTAACTGAAAAAAAACCTCGGAAAATTACAAGCAACACAGATTCTAAAGAACCATTACATAATCTAATTGTTTTCTGCAGAACATTTCTTGTTTAGATAAATCTAATGACCAATCGTGTTCTCGACTAAAACCTAAACCTGACGGCGAACATAAGAGAAATGTGGATTCTTTATCACTGTAACGTATAGAACAGCTTACTGAAGAAATACGTGCAATGTCGATTGTTTTTTCTTAGAAAATCTAAAACGAAATCTTGTTTTTATTTTAAATGAAATTATGACATGTTTAGATCCTTTAATGGTTAGACAGATTGGTAACATGATTTTCAACGCAATAATAGGTGATATGTAAAATGATATTTCTTGATAATTTGGGAAATCTTTTCATTCTTCGTATAGAAATTATCGCTTTTAGATGATGGATTGAATTAAAATTATCCAAAGCCAAATATGGGTAACTCAGCAACTCTCTTATACATATTGCAGGAACTCTAAATGGTTTCGAAAACATTTCCCAGTAGAGCAATATATATTTCCATATGCACTCATTCATCAAATATTGGTTTGATATTCATATTATAACTGTCGTAGAGTGAGCCCTTCAAAGATAAGACTTTACTCCATAAAGAATGTTTTGAGATAGAGAATTTTTTTTGTAATATTTACAATATTTAGACTGAGGGAGAATGAGACTAAAGCATGTACAGCAAATCGATTACTAATACTTACAAAACACAGTAGCATTTTTAAGGGAAAGTTTAATATCGCTTAAAAAAACAAAGTATCGTAATTCGAAACAAAAATAAAAGAACTGTCCTATTTTAAAAACAATTCACATTCTTAGTTTCTTCCCAATCATGTACGGACTTAGTTATACATTATTTCTATGAAAATGGATCTTCAATTATTTCGGACAGAAGTTATTTTTATCCTTGCTTTAATATTCATAGTGAATGAATTCTCATTCCATTTGAAGAAAATATTAACCAATTATATTAATGACGGTCTATCGGTTTTTATTCGCAACAAGGTTCATGAAATGTTTATTACATAAAAAGAAAAATTAAAGTATAAATAAAAATTTATGAAAAACGCATTCGTAAATTGTATTTATGACATGCATTGTGTTGGTTTTTACTCGTAACAAGGTTCATTAAAAGTTTATTACATAAAAAGGAAAATTCGTTCAGTTTAATGAATGCAAGAAATTCTCAAAAATAGATATTAAAAATTATTTTCATATTTTACTATAATTGTAAATATTATCCTTTATTTTAAAATAGTTCTGACTGTGTTGCACATCATTAGAAGTTACTTCTAATAAAGCGCTTTTGTTTGTTTTTTCAAACAATTGTACAATATTAAAGGATATTTCATTTGAAAAACAATATATAAATTAAGCATAATGAAAACATTATATCAATAAATTCGATATATCTTTAAGCTCAGTTTTGTGCGTGTGTGAATTATGTGGTATTTTTCAAAAGTTATTCTGAGACCATATATATTATAAAATTCATTAAAAAATCATAATATTAAAAATCTAAATGAATTTCATATAAATAGCTCAATGCTTCATTTCTTACAAAAATATATATAATGGGCCCTGTCATTTAAAATTTTTCTTTAACTAATTATTCAAAAACATTTACGACATAAATTCCACAAAGCATTAACACATCCATTTAGTTTATCAGTACTTTTAAATATTCTTTAGAGTTCAATGTGGTAATCAGTCGATTTAAGAGCTAATCTTTAAAAGAAATAGGCATCGTCTAGTAAATGTCTACATTGGTATTATCTGCAAAAATAAATTTATACTCCTACGAGTGACTTAATTACCAGAGTTTTACTATACTTGGCAATTGTCCTGAACGATTCCGGGCGGGGAAGAAACAACAAATTTTCTTCCAAAGAAGCCGTCTTTTTCTTTGTTTTGGAGTTGTTCCAAATATTCATGAATGTTCTCGGCAAGAATTCGCCAAAATTGATGAAATAACAGTGAATGGGAATATCATTATTTTTAAATGTTATAATAAAAAAGCACATTTGAACGCATCAGAAAACAAATGCCAATGAGTTATCGGTATTAAGTCTCTCAACGCTGTTTTGAATGTGTTCCAGAATCTAAAATTAATTATTTGGGAAGTTGTAACGCGATTTATGTTTACTTGTCCCCTTCAAAATTATAAAAATAGTTTTATTTTCCTTATGTATAATAAATTCGATTTATCCACCTTCTCAAAATTAATTATTTTTTAACCACTTGCATTCAAATTTCATTTCAGAGTTGCTCAGGATTCCAATCTTTCCAAGTTTCTTTAGGGTTCATTTTTGTAATTTTTAAGCCCCAAAATGAGGCTATAGTATCAGGTGAAAATCGCACGGTTAAAATAATTGCTAGCACAGATAAATTTCAGCAAAATGCCCTTCTCGAAAATATATATGCCCGAATGCCTTCATGACATTTTCGTTTCTTTCTTCTATCTCATTGCGTTGGCTGTGTGACTCTAGTACTGGCGATGGATTTACTAGAAAAAATTTTAAAGGTTGCTAAAAAAATTATCCTTCCCAATCGTGAAGGAATGAATAAAGTTATGATTTAAAGAGAATTCCCTTCCTCTCATTTCTCGAAGTATAATATCATATATGTACACCGGCAAAGGAAAATTAATGACTTTTAGATATTAATCTCTTGAATAAATCTTTTGAATTCATCCATTAAGGCTCTAAGTTTTATCAAAAACTTAGAGCCTTAATGGATGAATTCAAAAGATTTTCTGTTATTTTGCCCTTTAGAGGTTTAAAAACTTATTAATGCTACATTAAAACACAGTACAAGTTTGCTGTACTTCAACTTGCAAAATTAAATATTTACTGAAAAAAAATTGGATGAAATGGATCATTTTTTAATATATTATCTTCATATGTTTCAAATTGTTTATTTGCATTAACTATGTTTGAAATGTTTTGGGAAAATTTTCTTTTGTCATAGATGTATGTCTTTATCCTATCATTACTACTATGTGCATCTAATTTCTGATTTAGAATCTACATAACAGTCAATGAGGAAAAATTCATCATTTCAATTCGTGGTCAGAAGACGAATCCGACACCTGATCTGGCATACATCCCCAAAATTCTACATGATACCAGTGATTTTACTTCCTTAGATGTACTAAGCGTGTATCAAACCCGCATATCCAGAGAAACCTTTGTGGGATCTGGTTTGAAATATTTGTCTGCCTTCAAAGCAAAGCCTGCCATTAAATTTCCAAGGCCCCATTTTTCTCATTTTTTAGTGTAAAATTTCTTCCGAATAAAACAGAAATGGCAAAAAATTTTAGGGTGTTTTAAACTTTTATGAAATATAAAAACCAAGAAATTTGCAGTGATAAAAATGTTTCAAATCCATTAATATTCTGCATTTTTTATTTAATTTTTGCACAAAAACGCGCTAATGAAAACGCCATAGTAAAAGTTAAAGATAAAATAAAATTTTTAAAAAATTGGCTCTTTCTTATATAATTTTTTCTAAATCAATTCAAAAACAAAACTTTCTTCTACATTATAAATACTTGAAAATGGAGAGAAACGTATCATTGAGCTTTGGTTCCATTTTGAAAATACATTTAAAATAAACAATTAAAGGAAAGAACAAAAGAAACAAATGAACAAAAAGAAATAAAGGGAAAAAACGAAATGAATACGTATTTTAAGGTTCTTATGTGAATTTTAATCATTTAAATCAAAGAACTCAGCTGATTTTTGAACAATGTTACAATGCTTCCAAGATCTGTGTTTTCGGATTGGAGCAATCGAATTCCGCCCTTTCGCAAATTTTTTTAAATTTCTTGAATATTTTTGAAAGAAATAAGTTCTCTTTTATATATAGATTTTTATTAAAAGGATTAAGTTTTGCTTATGCATATTTCCATGCTAGAAATAATCCTCCTTTTTAAATGACTGTTACAATTGTTAGAAATGTAAGTTCTCAATTCGGTAATTAATTTTTAAATCACTCTAACGTATTCTTTCTCTGATTTCGTAAATTTGAAATATAAAATTATCTGCATAACTGAATGAAATTTATTTTCATAATTTTCATCGTATATCCAAATCAATCATTGTCCATTTCATCATACATTCGTCGTATATAATTACATATATAAATTTTGGAAAAGCATGTAAACCTATTAAACTTTTAAAATTTTCTAACTATCATAAAATTATTATAAGTAATTAGGGTCTAAATTTTTATATCTTTATATTTAAACCGTTCAAAATTGACTTCAACAATTATATCTTTCGTTTACTGTGTGCTTCTAAATTTATAAA
This sequence comes from Argiope bruennichi, assembly GCF_947563725.1. Classification (NCBI taxonomy): domain Eukaryota; kingdom Metazoa; phylum Arthropoda; class Arachnida; order Araneae; family Araneidae; genus Argiope; species Argiope bruennichi. Next base: position 128,057,392 of record NC_079163.1, read on the forward strand.
CTTACTAGCCGCCTTTGGCGACCAGCCGGTTCGCCAATCTTAATGCTAGTTAAAATTTTAATAATTAAATACTTTATGTAATTCCTACTTTAATAGCTTCTTCATCAAATATTTTAAAGCTTCAATAGAGTCACTGAGCGTTTAAACTTTATGGGCACTAAAGAATATCTTTCTTAAGTTATGCAATATCTCAAGAATTTGTCAACAAAATTTTCTCAGATTCATCATGAACAGATCGATTTATTAACAATGTTTCATTTTAAATGCATCAAACTTTAAGAAAATAAAATGAATCTTTTAAAATAATCGGTCGAAAACAGGTTTAAAAAACTACTTAAAAAACGATGTACTTAAAACTATAAGCATATACAAAAAATATACAACTAACATAAATACAATTTAATTGCAAAAGCATGCAACGAACCTAAAAATAATTTAAATAATTGAAAACAGGTTAAAAAAATCTACTTAAAAAACGATGTACTTAAAACTATAAGCATATACAAAAAATATATAACTAACATAAATACAATTTACTTACAAAAGCATGCAACTAACCTAAAAATAATTTAAATCATAAGTTGATAACGGTTGCCATGGCAACAATCAGAATGCGCATGCGTGAAATTTCTTCGCCAGCTCCGGTAACGCAAATGCGGGAATTTTTCTACGCCAGTTGGGGTAACGCTATGCAGATTATACATTTTTAATTTCCTTTATTCTGTGTTATTTTAATTCAAAAATACTTCAGAATGAATCTGAAACATGGATTAATTAACAACGTTTAATTTTAAATGCATCAAACATTAAGAAAATAAACAGAATCGTTTGAAATAATCCGCCGAAAAATGTTAACCCTAGCCTCATTTCTGTTGGGAGAAAAAAAAATTGAAGTTGGCGGTGGGGAAAATAGAAGATTTTTTTGGCGGAAAAGTTGGCGGTGGGGAAAATGAAAGATTTTTTTGGCGGGAAAGTTAGTTTTTAATTAATAATTAAAATTCTAATTAAAATTTCAAAAAAAGGGACCCCAGGTGCACATTCCCGACCTCTAAGGTATACATGTACCAAATTTGATAGCTGTATGTCAAATGACCTGACCTGTAGAGCGCCAACACACACACACACACACATTCAGCTTTATTATAAGTATAGATAAGCGTAACAAGTAATTCGAGAGTCATTTCAAAACTGAAGATGAATCAGTAAACATAAATGTAGGTTTTCAAAATATATTTCTTGAAAAGTTAGAAGGATAAAGGGCCGAGGATTTCACTTCAGTAATTATTTAGTTCACTTTTTTGTTAAATTAATGGCCTATTTAGAAGCAAGACTAGAATCACTTGGATACAACTCTCCTTATTTTAGGGCATGATAGGATACGTAGACTATACGCAAATGGACATCATTTTCGAAACTTCACCACCTCACCATTAGTTAAATGATAATTTATAAATTTATGAAAGGGATATGAAATACATTTCTTGCAAAAATTCTTATTGCGGTGAAATGAAAAAATAAAAAAGTCCAATAATTTTAATAAATAATTATTTTAGTCATTCATTTGTTTAATTAATTATCTTTTTCACAGGTAATTAATTCTGGTACAGATATCGTCACTTTAAAAAATTGTAAGAAAGTGAGAAATGTATATAAATTGATGGATTATTTATATGTTGACTATATATTACGTTATCAGCTTGACACTTGAGTCATGATGATATGCACACAGCCGCATATGCCATCAATTTTGTGTGAGACCGGATCTAGAACTAGCAAACCCATGAGAGATTCAGAACTGCAATGAATCAATGTGACCCATTTTATTATTTGGAATAAAGTATAAAGCTTTCAAGTAAGATGATTAAAGTTTTTAAAATTAATTTTTATTTTTAAATAACGAAGAAGGGCTCTGTTATAAAAGAATTAAGAATTTTATTTGAGGCAACAATTCTATTTTCAAACCTTCGGTCAAAGTATTTATTTGATACAACGAGAAATATAAAGTAATTATTTTCGTCATAAAAGTTTATAGCGCAATTCTTTATTAACCTCTTTCTAAAGAATGTATTATTCATATTCAGCAAAGGATATATATGAAAATATATACAACACGGAAGAAGGGCGATATCTTTACTGTAATTTATGTCTTCCTTTTGGGAAACTCCATATATCTTTCCGTCTACATAATCTACTGTCTCTATTTTTTCATACTATATCTTTCTATGTGACTTCTAGTAACAAGTAAACTATCACAACATGATATTTTCTGCATTCTCCTTCAAATGGATTTTCTACTATTCTCGAGCCATATTAAGCCTTTGTTTTATTTCTTATTAATGTAAGTTATATTCCAAACAATTCAAGATATTTTAAGTGTAAGATATATTCTAAGTAATTTTAAACTATGTATATTTTACGGACAAATTATATTTTAAGCTATTAATGACTGAAATTATTTGCGAACTTTCATTCCAACAAAAATTCTCTCGACAACAATTTATTCACATTCATAAAAATTATTTGAGTTTCTTTAGTTTCAGGAAAACTTTACAAATATAAACTTCAATAGAATGGCGCGAATTCAGTGAAATATTTTTTTTTTCGAAAATAATTACTTTCATAAGGAAAAGTTTCAGATATTCAGGAAATTAGCAAGCTTTTATTATGAGAAAATAATAAGAATCATCTTAAAAATTTAATTAAAATTTATCTAAACCCCTGTTTTATTATTTCTCCAAAAGATTGCACTAAAATAAATTGGCAAGTTTTAGGTGTTTTTTTGATATTTTGCTCCAAAATAATTTTCTGAAGGCTTTAAAGATAAACTTTAGAGACATTCTTTAACCGAAGTAATAAAATTTAAATAATTCGCTTTCTACTAAAAATCAGTTATTTATTATTTGTAATTTTTTTGTACATTCACTACATGTTAAGATTATGCTCTCTGTTATGGACATAAAAGAAAAAGGATAAGGTGTGATATGGAAACACATTTTATTTTATACTTTATCATAACACAAAACTGATTATTCAAAAAACATTATTAATTTTTCACTACAATAAATATGTTATTAATATGCAATCAATTTAATGTGCTGGTTCTTATACAAATAAGATGGACTCAAAACAAATTGAGAAATTCAATTCGATCATTTTATTCCTCATTTTAATCCTAGTTAATTATTGTAAGTGTGACTGCATAAAAAATGCAAAGTGTAGGAATAAATGTTTTTATTATTTTTACGCAAATTACTTTTATGATAGCGGCAAGAGTTTCTTAAAAAACTATTTGAGAAACTGAGCTGAATTTTTAAAATAGTCCACTTCATTTTTTTTCAAGGGTGATATAAAGTATATTCATAATATCTGTCAATCAATTTAGCGAAATGCAATCGCAAATAACCGAAACTTAAATTCGGTTATAAAATGCAGTGTTTAATGTGATGAATGATTAAAATTATTCACCTACTTTGTCAAATATTTTTTGTTATTACAAATATTTTCATTAAAACTATAATGATATTTAATATTTAGGAATAAACTATAAAAATAGCAAATAGATATTTTTCATATTCAAATTTAATTAAAATATCAATCCTAACTTCAGAATTGTTAGTTTCATAAATTTATGATGCTTTGTGGAATATAACAAAAAATAGCCATAATATTTTAATTTCCAAAAAATTCTTTCTATCACTAATCAGTTCAGCATCAAACACTTTCTATAGTAAAACTGACTCGTTAAATACAGAATGAGGTATACAACTGAAGTGATCCATTGCAATTTAGTTTTTCAAAAATATTATTCCTTACCCGATATTAATCTAACATCATCATATGCTTTTCTTCAATAACTATTATATAATGAATATATATTTTTTAATGCTCATCAAATAATATTGAAAAAATTATTAAAGTTTTTTAAAAATGTCAAAATTGTATTTGATATTACTTACAGACAATTATATATATAAACGTTTTTAAAATAGAGAATGATATATGAAGTCCTTCCAAGAGGACCCCTCGGAGTTTGTTTCATTTTTTTAATTATTCCACACAGTCTAGTATTTGATATCGCATGTTAGCTCTATATAGTATATTAAACTAATTTTTTAAAATACAGAATGATATGTGGAATCCAATTAAAAGGATCCATCGAACTTTACTTTCCGAAAAAAGGATCGTAGGGAATTCGTTCAAAACCCAATTGTTAGAAAACTCCTCTGGGGTGTCAAAGCGAAATATGACTTTCAACTACCCCCCCTTCCAACTATAAAAGAGCAGGGGGGATGACTTTCATAAGTGCCTGGAGTAAGTATGAGAGATCAATACACGAGCACACATCCATGCGCACGCATGCATTCAAGACGCCCGGACAACTTGCCGGACGGACCCACGATCGAACTCTCTCCAGAAAGCGTCGCACATCCTACGGAGTAAGGTCGAAACGTATGATCGCAACTTCTATGCGCTCGTAGAAAACTTCGTAGAAACTTCTCTGAAGTCCCACGTCCGACGTCAATTTTGAAGCGCGGGGTTTTGACGCGTTTTATGTCTATCTCGCCGGAGTAGTTGATGTTCTCGTACGGGATGGTGTCTTTATAGTTGATTTGGAAAGTGATGAGGTAAGAAAATTTTTCTGCGCCGAAATGATGTCAAATTAATATTGAGTTATTGGAAGCTCAGAAGTTTCCAGGACTTTTTTGCCGTAAAAATTCCGGGAAAACCTCAACTTTATTAAAGGTAAGATTATTGTTTTTTTAAAGTTGAAAGTGCATTTGTTGTTTAAAAATGTGTAATATTTTATGATATCAAGGCAACAGTTTGAAATTTAGAAACTCTTAAAAAGATTTTCATTTATTCAACTGAATTTACTCTTGCTTTTATTGTAAGGATATTTTTCTTCTAAAAGGATTACATTTTTGACAATATTTTAGGTAAGTCTGTGTAAATAGTTTTTAGGCAAATTTTAAAAAGATGTCCAAGATTCAATGGAAAATATTTTACATTGGTAAGTAATCGTGTTTGAAATGTTTATGTAAAAAATTACTTTAGATTTTTTTTTATTTAAAATTATTTAAATGACCGAATAATTTTTCTATTCAAATCATGTTTAAAGTTTTAAAAGTCAGTCATGATCAGCTACTCAATCTCAATTGCAAATGTTTTATTAAAAAAATAGGAAGTTTTACGTTCAATAATATGCATAAATAATTTCAGGTTTCTGCATTCATTATCAAAAGTTTGGAGAAAATTTCTCAAAGCATTTAATATGTATATGTGTCTATTTGTTTTTAAAGTAATTAATCAAGCATAAAAAATGCATCTTCTTATATCAATTATTAGTCTTTGTGATTTATTATATATTTGTCAGAAAACGGAATGGCCTGTAAAATAAAATAACAAACTACAAAGAACTGAAATATAACTGTGAAATTTATCTATTACAAAACTTTTTAAAATTAAATTTTAAAAATATATTCTGAAAACGCTTATGAAAATGTAAATATTTTTCTCAAAAATGAAAAATAGTAATGATTATTGATGATTACTCTTTATTCAATTAAACTAATCAATCACTCTTAATGACCCGACATTTTATTTTACAGGCTCTTCCTATATTCAATAAATTTCAGATATCATTTTATGGCATTTTATTTTAGGTCTAAATTTCCCTTTTCCCCAGCAATTCATCAATATCCTAACAAACACTTGTACTACGAGGAAAAAATAAGAGTTTCAGAACAATGAAAATACATTTGAATATCTGGATCGAAGAAACTATATATCAACCAATCGCCAACCGATTTATGCTATATGGGACGAATGGTGAGTAGAAAATAAAATCCAATTATTCTTAAAATTCCCTGTGAATATTTTTACGACTGAATGAGTAACGTATTTTCTGCTGAAAATATTTCTGTTCTACAGTTCATTTAAATGCTTCGAATGGATCCTTAAACTGCTTAGTTTTGGCCTTAGGTAAAAAGGCTTTAAAGATAATTCTCCTTTAATTCCATAGCGCAAGAATAATAAAATAAAAAATAACGCCTGAGTATTCCTATTCCTAAAATTACGTGCTTTAAAAAAGTTGATTAAACCACCTTTTTGAATAGATATTTATATTATATTAAAATAATTATATTAAATTTTAAAATAATTAACTGGTATGAAAAGATATCATATATTTTTTGTTTGGTAAAAATTAGCGAAATCTTAGTAAAGATAAGACGATAGAATAACATAGAAAATACCCAAGATAAGAATATGTTTATAATTTAAATGTTTCTAAAATAGAAGTCTCCATTTTTTTCAGGTATAAATATACCGATATGAAAATTTAATGTTTTTTTTTAAATTAAAATAATTACATTTAAAAGTTTACTCGGTAGTGTTCAGGAGATAAGAGTAAAAATTGCTTAAATGCATTGCTTAGCTTCCGATTTTCATTTTTTTAAATAATCATTTTTGCTCTTTACATATAAGAAAAAAAAATTCTAAATGAAAGCATTTAATCTTGAATTCTCTGATCCGCTTCTCAAAATTTAGCCTGCCAAAAATTTGAAAGTCTCCTTTATCTCCTAGATATTTTATTACAGTTTTTAAACTATATATAAACAAGGTTATAATTATATAAAATTATTTAAAATAATGCAAATGTGTTCTAAAATATGATAGATTATATTATAATATTTAAAATCCTTTTTTGAAATAGTATACATTTTTCCTGATCCATTTTTTGACAAAATATCTAATTATTTTGATCTCAAACAAAATAATAAAAATTTAAATGTAATACTATCAATTAAATTTTATGAATTCGTTTTGCATTAAAATACTTCACTTGAAACTTAATAATTTTACTACGTCTAATAATAATTTTCGAATCATTGATCCTCAGAAATAGTTTTCGAGAAATCAATATTTTTAAATAATAATAATGATACAAATGTAATTATAGTTTCATTTAATGTTCGGATAAATAGGATCAGATAATCTAATGTAATAAAAGCTTCTAAAATAGTAAATTAAATGATATAAAGGTAATATATTTATTCTTAATAGGCTCAAACAATTCATTTTTGACAGTGCGATTTTTGCTTAAATAAATCAATATGGTATTGATTCATTTGGTAAATTTATTCATACATTTAATCCATTAAAAGTAAAAATTAGTGATAGATGTTCATGAGGACGAACGCCTAAACTTTTCCAAATAAATTTCCAAAAACGTAATGGATACTTTTTTAGTTTAAGATATTATTAGTTATTATCTATTTATGAAAAAGATTACTTTCAAGTATTTTATTAAGATCTGGAAGAATTTAATTATATGAGAACTTCGAAAGAGATAAATTGCATTACTTTATGTCAGTTTTGCGATGTTAAATTTGCGATACAGAATTTAGTATAATTTAAAATCTCTCACTTTTCAAAATCTTTAATAAAATCTTCAAAATCTTAAATAAAAAAAAATACGTCGCGCTAAATCATTAATATAAGTAGAGAACTTAAATACATAAATTTAAAAACATTCATTTCCTTTACAAAAATGAGTTAGAAATAAATGTCAGTTTTACGTATTGTTATATATCACATGAATCTTCAAATATCAAAATGAACGAAAATGTTATTTTAAATTTTTTATTATAAGTTTTTATTATAAGTTTTCATAATAAGGGAAATTCAGTAAAATAAGGTTATACAGATTTTAAACAAATTTTTCTACCAGAAATATGAATTCTTTACACTGTCTCTGTTTACAATGAATTTAAAACAAAAAATAAATAACTTTTAAATTAAGATTGCTCTGTTAATGTAAAAAAAGTCCATTCGCAATAAAAAAAAAAATTCTTAAAATCTTGTGAAAGAAACATTCTTAACAAGACCTTGGAGATAAGTATTTTGCAAAAATAAAACACACCCGAATTTAAAAGGCTAGAGTTAATGTTTCTATGCAAATACCACTGTAATATTTGAGATGAAATTGCACCTGCGGGACATTTAAAACACCCAATGTTTATTTATAGCCACCATTCGAACGGTTGCAGCGAAAACTAATCCGCAATACAATAAAAGAAAGTATTTTGAAATCGTTTTTCGGTTCTAATTCTCCAGACTTGCAATCGAATCAATAAAATTCTACTCGGAAACTCCATATTTATGTAATTTTAAAGTAAAATGATCTCCTGTATAAGAGAATAATAATCAGATTTTTCCACCCATATGCGTGATCATTTTTTACGACGCAATGTTTTATTTGTCTTTTTTAATCAGTTGCAGGAAATCGCAAGGGTTTGTATTTTTTACACATTAAGTGCTGAATTTCCTTCTAATTTAAACTTTTTTTTCAAAAGTGATTAATGTCTAATCGTAAAACTAATTGTCAGTTCATTGCCTGTAAATTTTTTCAGGTCCCTGAACGAATACAGACAGTTAAAAGAATGCTTTCCAATTACTGATTTTTTTTTCTTGTCCGAAAAACTTAATTTTAAGATTACCGTGTCAGTTAAGTGCATTTTTAAGAAAATGTATTGAGTCTAAGATTTGACAAATAATTTGTTTTTTTCGTTATCGTTAAATTTAACGAGATTCCGGGTTTTTTTTTAAAAAAAAGAACAACCAAAAGATAAGAAAAATTCTAAGAACTTGGTTACACCTTTTAATAAATTCTACCAAATATTATTTGAACATTAAGAATAAGGTGACAAAACTCATCGTTTCTTCTAAACAACATTATTTGTTTGATAATTTTCAAACGATAGGGAAATTAATGATGTTAATTGTTGCCCATTTTTAATAAATTTATTTTTGAGATAAATGTCCTTCTTATTATGCGTTATTAGAATTAGAATTGTAATGGATCCATTCTTATTTCAATATTGTTTGAATTATTTTACTACTTTAAAAATAAAGCAGAAATGTCATCTACCTCCAATCGATCATGGTAAAAACCTTTGAGTTTTGAGGTTCAACAAGAGAAAGATCTAAATAAACAATGATTATGAAAAGCGTATTGTCTAATGTTATCATGCACTGAAAAAATAACCAAACATCTTACTTAGTTGACTATATCTTACATTGAAAATTACTTTCAAATTCCAACATGTCAGCAGAATATTCCATGAGCATCATCTAGCAAATAATGAAAGACGCAGTTGTTCTTCTGGCTGAATTTTTATTTTCTTACTGCGCGGATCGGTAGTAATATGCGTAATGTGGTGGAAGTGTGAGTTATATGAGCGTTAACTACGTCATTCATCTTGCCTCGTCAACTTCCCTATATATCAATCTGCAGACGATTTTGGCGCACATTCTTTAAGAAACCCCTCACTTTTAGAGTCCCTATATTCCTCATTTGCAATTCAAGGATTTTTATTTTTCAAATATTTTACAACAGGTCGTTAGCAATCTTGTCATTTCCAAATTCAAGCTCAATCTCAAAATGTTCTCAAAACTTCCGTTGTTTTATTTGTGTAAGAAACTCAATACCTCCGATCCTGTTTCATTCCAAAATATCTGACTTGGAAAGAGAATACACTACAAGGCTGCAATTTCAATTTCAAGATATTCCGCTTCCTTTTTATAATTCAAGTTTTTTTTTATCTTTTCTGATAGCTAAATTTGCTAATTCTTTCAGAAATTAATTTTTTAAAAAGTATCTTTCAATGAATGAGTCATTTTATTTTACTTGATATAGAGACTTCTTGGAATAAATACAACATTGATAATGTATTTCAAGTAAGAAAAAATCCAATTTACATTGCTTGTGTTTAAAAAATGTAACTTTTTTTTGCTGTTGTTATACTATTCATAGAATTTCAACCGTTCCACTGATCAAGAATAATTGAATGCAATGGTTTTACAGATATTAATTGAATAATATTCTATTCGGGGAAAATCATTCAATGAGTTACTCATTTTTTTTTACAGGTTACAATAGCTGGGATCAATACACCAAGATTATTTAGTGAAATGGGTTTCCCATTTTTTAAAATTTACTGCTTAAAAATCCACAACAATTAGCCTCTACTGATACTCAAACAGGGACTTCCGACTTTGCCCATCTGCAATCACGGGCGTTACTCACCTCCAAAATATATTTCCCCTCCCTGCAAATGGAATGGATTTATCTCCATTTCCGATCAGTCAAATGTTCTGCCCTTCTCTTAATCACGTCAAACAAACAAATTCCGGCCACCTGAACCCCCCACGATGCAAAAAGGCATACATCACCGAACTTCCCGACTACACTTCCGAATTGTATTTATGTTAAATAGACTGCCGCTTGGTTCGAATTGAATAATTGCATGCATAATTACCTACGTACGAAAGTGATTCGGTGAGGACTTATTGAATGACCTGTAGACCTTGCTGATGGTTTCTACTGGAACTCATTAAGAGCTGAAGGAAGTTGACGTAACGTCTACCCTGTCCTTGCCCCTAATGAGTGACAATGATTGCAGAGGGTCTCCCAGATAGGATGTTAATGTGAACTCTTCCCTCTCCACTGATTAAATAGATGTTGAAACGGCCTGCCAAGAATCAGGTTTCCTCTCAGACTGAATATTATCAGGAATCAATTCATAGAGGCTTTATATTCCTTGCATGCATTTACGAGAAGATTGAACAGAGTGACAGAAAATGACATATGACAATAATACAGGTTATTATTCATGGCCAGCTTATTGTTGCTTACGGTTTACCATTACATTCGTTCTATTGTTGATCAGAATGTAAATACTGATTTTTAAAACATGTATAACTCCTCTTGGCAACATGATCCACACAATCGTCAAATAGTAATCTCACGAAACGAATTTTAAACTGCGGATAGTAGTCATAGAAATTTCCAACGTCTTTTTTTCTGAGTATCAGTATTTGTCAATGAAGGAACTGACATTGATATTAAAGTTTCCATTACAATTAGAAAACTAATTATTCTTAGCTGAATGTTTGCCGATACTTTCACTAAATGCTGACTTATTTTCTTATTTATTATCTAGCTTTGACTTTGAGACTAAATTTTAATTAATAAATTTTTTAACTTAAAAGGGTCACGAATAAGTTTAAATTCTTTTATTCCAATACATTTTTTGATAAAAAATAAAGATGAAAAATTAATGCTAAATGAGAAAGATATATTCTTGCATAAGTTGTAAGATAAAAGATTAAATATATATATTTGTATAAGTTATAAATTAATATTAGTATCAATAATTGTACTGAATTCGTATAAATGTGGTTGCTACTCTTTTTATTTAATTTTTTTCTTTAATAATTTCTTCTTTAATAATTAGTTCCCAAAACTATGAAAAAATTATAAAAGCTTAAAATTTATTTATTTTTTTATCTTTTTATTGTAAATGTTGGTTTGTTTTTTTGGTAGGAAAATATTTATTCTTTCTAAAAATAATAATTTTGAAAAATATGGAATCATTTTAAAATCGTATCTATTTTCCTCGCTTTATTATTTAAATGTTTTGTTTTGTTGTAATTCTGCATACTAAAATGAAATTTGAAAGAAAACTATCATTATAACCTTTTTTTCTTTGACCTTCCGGCATTTCATATATACCACAAGGATTCAAATGATCCGTGTTTTAAAAGTTACATATTCTAAGATGTATAACAAAAATAACCTTTTAATTCTATTTAGTGTATGAATAAAATATTTTTCTAAGTAATAATTCCATCTTTTTTATTGAATTGAAAGAAACATAAAAATCTTCAAATAGGAATTAAATAATGTATAAAACTTATTCAATTCACTGAATTTTTTTGCAAATTATGAGATTCTGTAATACACTTTTCCATATAATAGTTTTTACACTTAAAACAGATGTTTGTAGTTTTTTTCTTTCTTGAAATACCACTTTTTTGCACACCTGAATTCAGACTTGAAGTATCAGAAGTTTCCTGGATATCATTTTGTTGAAATTATTGATATTCCTCAGCAAGTTCTTGAGTCAATTTGGACAAAAATTGTTACTTTGTAATATTTTCTCCTGTTATTTCTATGAACAACACCCATGAATTTATTCCAGCCAGATCAAGTATATTGAAAAAAAATCTGCAAAGGTCATCTTCGTGACATCGATTTCAAGAGCTGCTTTCTTACCTTCTGATTATTGATATCTACACAGAATTTTGTGCTATTGATAGTTTTTCATTTTTTCTCAGTTTTTCAATGTCTATAGTTTTATGCTTTGAGAGTATTATCAGCACCTTTTCTTTTGGCTTACTTTTATAAACAGTAAGCGTATTATGGTCCGATTTATTTAATTTTGAAGAAAAACATGGCGTATGCTTGCCAAATTTTAGCAGATTTGCGAGGATAATTCCAACAAGTGTGTGTTTTTGGCAGTATTTTTGAAGCGTTTGTAAAATAATCGCCTATGGTGACGTTTCTTCCGCTCTCTTCAGTTCCCTTGGAACTTTACTCTTCTACATTTATATTTTTATTCCTATTTATCATTTAAATAGTTTTCTTCAAACTTATTTAAACAATAGCAAAAACGTGTAATCCGTTGGGTTTGGTAAACAATTATTCATACAAATATGGATTTCATATAGACGGGTCAAACGACCCTTTGTGGTAGATAAGCCATATTACAAATATTTCTCAGTAAAAACAATAACAAAGGAGGAATAAATATTGAAAAATAAATTTGATATATTTTTAATAAAAATAATAAATTCAAATGGCAGAGTGATAATATCATTTCCAAGAACATTTAACAAAAAATTCGAAAAAGGGTCATTTCACCCGTCCTGGTAGGTCTATTGTAAAAATGATCCTTTAAATTAAAATAATGACGTAATACTAATACTATTTATAAGAGTATTTATTCTAGGCCGTACCAAAGTATATATTTTAGATAAATTTCAATATTTTTCATTTTGTTTAGAATTTATTATTTATCCCATTTCTAAAACAGAAGAAAAGGTTATACAATAACCTTCAACATTTTTTGCTGAGTTTCAGAAAATGGTAGGAAATGAAATGTAGTTGAATTAGTTTAATTTGATGATTTTCTTCGAAATCAAAATTACTAGATTTCATAATTTCCAGTAATAAAGATTAGTAATAGTTACTTTTAGTAATCAGTTCTGTTAGTTCATTGTAGTTTTCTAATTAGATATATCATGTGACTTTGTGATTGCATGAAAAATGTAGTTTTTCATATCTTTTGCGCAATAAAGTTCATCACGCCTTTTTGCTTTGGCAAAAGAATGTATATTGGAATTAAATTGGCATGAATTGACTTCATTATGCTTATATTTTTATATTTTAATTTTTTTATATTTTATATTTTAAGTTGATTCAGATATATTTTACTCTTAACTTTTCTATCATTATTAATATCTCATTTCTATAATGAAAAATCTTTCCAACTTAACAAATAGAAAGCTCTGTAATACTGAGAAAAACATGCAATAAACTTTCAGAAACCTTGTTTAGACTGTTGAAAGTCTTTTTAAGCAAAAAAAAGAGAAAAAACAAATATAAATTCTACAGAAGACATAAAAGCCAATACAGACAGTAAATTGAAAGGAATAAAGCGTATTTATTCTAAAAAGGAAGGAAAAAAATCCTGACGAATAAACGTGTAAGTGTCTGAAGCATCTGTTTCAGAATGCAAGATGCTACTGCAGAGCTTCAATATTCTCTTTTTATGAAGAAACTGGAAAAGAATAAGTATTTTTTCCAACGTTTAAAATAATATTTTCGGAAATTTCAGATAAAGAAATAGGCAAAATGAATCTGTAGAATATATTTTTGAAAAATTATATAAAAGTTTTAGCTTTGAACTTATAAAGGATGTCTCATTACATAACTTGAGCTTTGTTTGATGTTTTCATGCTCTTATTTAAAATCCGTAATGGAATTTTTTAAGAAGGTATTGATTTTCAAATTCCATAATTTCATGTGTTTTTAATCTAGAAATGAATTTATACATGTATATTTATTTAATCAAAAACATATCTAAAAAAAGGAAAAAAAACTAGAATCATTGAAATTTATTAAAACTTAAAACTAAACCCGATTCAATAAAATATTTATGCAGCATTAAATAAAATTTATTCGATTATTATTATCTGATGAAGCAGATAAATCATTTTTATTCCTTTAATTAAATTCTTAATTTTATTTTCTGATTTTTGTTCAATTTAATATTTGCGGTGTTCAAATAGGGTTGCAGCATTTATGCACTCGTTGGATAAATGTTATTTCAAGCGTTTCTCTACTACCATTTATGTTTAATACCAATCATCTCATTCTATTTCAAGATTCTGAGTAATTTTTTTCATATTTTTTATTTCCTGCATCTATTTTTTATATCATAATTTGTAATTACATATATTCATAAATAAATTATACAATTCAAAGAATAATCAGTTACATATTCTTGGTCAATCTTAAAAGCATAACTCTCTGAATTAAATAATTCGATTTTTATGAATTGAAAACTTAATCAAATGAATCGATTAAAATCGAAAAATAAACTAGACATTAGATTAAAAATAAGAATAAAATTTACATTTTTGTAGCAGGCTTCTAACAAATTTCAAGAAATAATAATCAATTCAATCTAAATGATACAAAAATGCCCATGAACGCATTGAAAATTTCAAGAAAGGGAAAGATAAACAATAACTTTAAAAAAGAAATTTTGAAAAGGAGTTCAGTAGCTCAAAAATTCATCTATATGTTGGAATAAACGTAGTGAGCAAAATGCATTTTCTCCTATATTTATTAAAGTATTAAAAAATCGAATGAATGTGTGTTACTATGTTAAGATACAATTTTTTTATATATAAAATTATGCTGTAATAATATATTTTGATTATTCCTAATCTTCTTTGTTACTTTTTATTATGATGTTTATGCATATATATATGTTACGAACAATATGATTAATCGATTATTAATAATAACCGATAATATCGGTATTATTATTAACAACTATTCATTGCTCTGATCGCAACCTATATACTTATGTGTGTCTATATTTAGAATTTAGATTCGCATTAATAAATTAAAGCAAAAATGTTATAATAAATATATTTACTCAAATGCATAAGAGTAATCGTTGACTGTTTTGTTTAAGTTTTTGTAAGTTTTGTCTGTTCTGTCAAGTTTTCTTAAATGTGTTTTAATTTGTTGCGGTGATCACTACGAAAGAAATTAAACTTTTTTTTCACAGCAAAATTTTTTCAAAGATCTTGCCTCGAAAAAAGTAGAAATCAGGTTTCAATTATTCCGCATAGTTCCAGTGGTGACACTATTATAGCGATGTTTCATGTAAATGGCTGTTTAGAAATATTTTATACAAAAAAGAAAAATAAACCATTCAACGATTGACGAGCTCAATCCAAAATTCCAAGTAATTTTACTGTAAATACTAAAACAAAGCAATGTATTCTGGATAATTAATAGCATTATCATTTTAGTTGAAAAAAATTCTAAAGTAATTAGATGATATTGCATTCTAAAATTAAATAAAATATTAAAACTTTATCTGGGAAGTTCGTAGTTCATATAATATTGAACGATTTTCCTTAGAGGAAAATTGAAAATTTCAATATTTACTTATTATTCTGTAGTTGCTTAAAAAATACATTATAATTAAAACAATATTGACAAATAAAGTATCTAATTTTGGACACAGGTAAAAAATTTATATCATTTTTAAAGATAAATATTTCGTCTACTGTTCATCGAAGAACTTTCGTTTGTTATATTTCTTTCACATATATTGCTATATCTACGAATCATTTCTTTTGTTTCTAAAGATAAAATATCTACTATAGTAATACTGGCTAAGTTGAAAAATTGTCGGATAGTCAGGAAAAACTGTCATTCTACAGAATAAAATATAATCATGAGATTTTTTTAATACTCTATAATTTAGCAAATATGTAATTTAGGTGATCAAATATTAGCTTCGAAATCACCATAGTCGCTATTTAATAAGAAAAAGGGAACAGATAAAAGAATAAAAATAGAAAAATAATAATTATAATATTTTTTTTAATATTTACAATGAACATAAGTCATAAATGCATCTTTCTTGAAATGTTCTTGCATTCCATATCTTATAGATTTTCTTTAAGCATATCATAAGCTCAATTAAACGCAATATGATTACTCTGTAATTATATTAATATCTTATTATCGTTCATTACGCAATTCGGCTTTCCTCATTTATTCATTCTAGATACTTAAAGGTATAAAAGAAAAATGTATTTAAAGACAATTTAAAGGTTACATCTTCAATGATATCCTTCCCACAGATAAATTTATTCCTTAGATCAAAAAATAACAATAGCTCGCTCTCAAAATGACTGAAGGATTATGGGGAAACCCAACCGTCATTTTATCCTTTTTCTTTTTTTCTTCATCTCAAGGATGATCCTGATATACTGCCAAGGTACAAAAATGCAACCTTTAAATCCTGAACTAAAACAGAAAGTGAATTAAAGTGCGCAGTGTACATAAAAGTGCTTCCTATCTTGTCAGGATGATGTATGTAGAGTAATAGAAACCAAGAAGAAAAATTATGTTCTCAATCTTGTCAGCTACAAATGATTTTATCCAATTTCTGTAACAACCACTATAGAAGGAATGAATGCGGCACCACAAGGAAGAAAAAATATCCATTTCAGGATTTTTTTTTTCATTATTATTTTTATCCTATCCTTTTCCTCTCCATTTGTCACATGACGTCGTTTGTCACGTGACTTTCCAGAATCTACTCTATTGGACGAGTAAGTTGAACTGACAAGTTTTACTCATTGGATTTTCACGCTGTTATTAGCTAGCGCTAAAAGGAGGCAATTTCAAGAGGCTCTGGTTTCTGAAGAGTATTCCTCTCCCTACACACTCACCCCCTCTCGGAAAGAAAGAAAAAAAAAGGAAGCGTGGCAACACTTTCTTTTCAGGTTTCCTCCGAGGTTTTCGGATGTTTGTTTTAATGATATATGATACGAAGTGATTGATTGCAATAGTTTTAAAAGTGGGACTACTCTCCTAACATTTTGTATGTAAGGCTGAAAGGAAGGAATTTTATTCTGTTTAATGATGAAAAGAAATGCTTCATTCATGTTTAAATGGAATCAAAGTATGCAATTTATGTACAATGGCAAACAAATCTGTTTATCTGAATGAATGCGATGAAATTCGCATTTTCAGTTTCAGAGAAAGATGATCTGCTTTGTACAAAATTAATTTCTTCTTTCAATAAAAATAATAAAGCATGGTGGCGCGTCTGTATATCGGTTGACATTTTAAACCTGAACGCTTCAAAATTCTTCTGACAAGAAAATCCTACATTATTTCCCATAGATATTTGTGAAATACTCGATTTACCAGCCTGTCAAAATGTTGATCCATTTAGTCTAAATGAAACGAATTAAAACTTAGAAATAAATCTATATAATCTATATTTGAAAAACCGCAAAGAAATATTAAACTGATAAAACTTAAGTAAAAATATTCTATCGCATTTCAAATGAAAATCAAAATTGAAGATTTGCATGTTTAGGGTGAATAAAAATTTATCTTTGGGGTAACAGTAAGTTCTTTGCAAAACAATAGAAAATCCTATTGACAAAACTGATATCGTAAATGATCACGTCGTATCATTATACAGTTCTTTTTTGTGTATTGAAGAGTTAATTGCTTTTCAAAACAGGCAAATAAGAGGACAGACGAAGGCACTTGTCAAAACTAGATATTTCAATATGTAAAATACATCCTCCTTTCATTTTGCAAGAGCATGGAAATTTCAAAACTATGACAATCAAAAGGATTTCATTGGATGGAAATATATTTCTAGAATGTTTCTTCTTGGCAAGAGAAACAATAGAGAATATATTGAAGAGGAAAATGGCAGACTTTTTTTATTTCTTTCAAAGCAAAAACTCTACGCATTTCAAGGCAGTACATATACTATCAACAAAGCAAATTATCAGATTTTTTTAAAGATTTTTTTTCAACTAATTATTTTCCCACTTTTCTTTCTTTCAAATAAATATTTGTTCAAAAATTTCACTGAACAGGAAATTTTTCTGATATTTTTCTTACATGTTTCAAAATTCATTCTAAAGTATTGATTATACGTTTCTTATTTTTCTATTTTAAATACCAGAAAAATATTAACATACTTTTTATTGATAAACAGATCGTCATTTTCATTTAAATCCATTGTAAATTTCAATCAATGGAATTTGAAGCGTCTTGAGGTGTTTATTTTAAGAGTGCCTAAAAGCATCCAAGCAAATGGTTCAAACTCTAATTCTTTTTTTTTCTTTTTTTTCTTGCATGAAGATAGTAAATAAGTGCTTTTAAATCAAAAATGTATTATAAATGCATCGGTAAATATGTATTTTTCTTTCACTAATAAAGATTCCATTTGCTAAATATCAAACTTTTATTATGCCGTCTACGAAGACGTTTTGCTATATACCTTTGACTATAGGATTGTGTGTTATAATTTTATGTGAATATTTTAAATACAAAGAAAGGTTTTCGAAAAAAATCATTTTTCCAATATGATTTGAATAATTATTTTTATGAAATAGTTAATGTCTTTGTCTTACAGACTTAAAGGAAGGCACTTTTTTGTTTCTTTCTATAAATTTAAATATTTATTAACTTGAATTTTGCTATTGATTTATATATATTAAATTATCATTTTCTAGAAATATTTTTTTTAAATATTTGCTTATTATTTATTCATAGGAGTGGCTGTTTTAATATTATTTAGATTATCTTTGGCTGTGTCTTCAATTTTGTTTATTATTTATTATTCTACAATAATATCCTTTTAAATGAAAGAATATAGATAAATAAAATGTTGATGGGAATGATAATTATATTAAATAAGTTTTTAAAAAATTGAATAATAAACAAATTGTTGACTATATTAAAATCTCTTCAATTATTTTTGCAATATCGGAAATAAAGCAAAGCTTTTTGTAAAATTCTTTGAGAAATAAATTAATTTTAGTGACTTAAATGCGTTTTTTTGGAATATTTACACTTCTTTCTTGATGCAATTGTGCATTTGGCAAACAGGAACTGGTTGCTTTGTATTTCTTCAAATCCTATTTTAAATGCGATTCTTATTGATGGCTTCAATTTCCGGAGCCATTTTATTTACAGTTTATTCTCTCAGTTTCTGTATATTTCCCATCCTTTTTTTCCCTTTCAAATCTTCATTTTTAAGATGTTTTTTCTTCATTCGCACCTCATTCCCATTCTCAAACCCACAAGGTTTTTTCCCTTCTCCTGGAGAAAACGCAAAAATCTATTCCCACCGGAAATCTAAAAAATGCAAAAAAAAAAGAGCTTAAAAAAGAGACCCTACCATGGAATAAGGTGAAACGAAAAGAAAAAAAATCGTGATAAAAGTAGAACTAAAACACTTCGAGTAAAGACGATAGCTAAAATTGAAGTGCTCCCATTTTCAGAAGAGGGTTGAAATTTAAGTTAAAGATCGGATAGCCTTAGTATGGAAATAATAAGGGAGGAATCCAGTGTGTTGGGGTACGTAATGTAAACTTCAGCGAAAAGATTTAATGTTTAATCAAGCAAATAGGATTCGTGTCATTTGGGATGCACGCTTCTTCTACGTGCAAGACGTGCGACTCCATGTAATATTATTTAGAAACATGCATCCAACGTAACTCGAAAGTAAAGAAAGAAACTTTTGTCATTATGCTAATGTGATACTGTAACAATATTTGCGATGTCTTATTCAAAATATAGGGATTATTGCTTGTCATAAGGTTTTGTCTCATCAATATTACATTTTATGAATATAAACGGAACCATGAGAGTTATTTCTTTAATATACAACAAATAGGATTCTGAAAAAGATATAGATATTTTATGGGTAATAGAAAATTAGAAACTAAACGTATACAATTTTGATAGATATTTTATCCAAATGCTTTCTAGAGAAATCTAAAGTAGGTGGAAACATAAATAAGAAAATTCTAATTTTTGATAATTTTCTAATAAACATAGGATTTTTGTTTTGTCAGGCTGCTCTTGAAAGTAATTTGAAATTATAGAAAGAAATCCTTTCAATTATATTCGTATAATGTGGTAACAATTTTTTCGATTACTTATTTAAAGTATATGGTAAATTTCTTGCCCAATTTCTTCACCTCAAACTTGTTGCATTTATATACATAAATCTATCCATATGCGCATAATTTTGTTTCCGAAAAACTTTTGTTTACTGGAAAGTAATCAAACAATACATATAAGAAAGACATTTCAATGCTCTGGCTCTCTAAACAATTGACAATAGCCCATACACCATACGTGTACCGAATAGTTTCATTTTTGAAATTGTCAGCAAAATTCACTCACTCCGAGAAATCACAACTATGTAAAATCGGTTATGTAAAAATTTATGTAAATTATGTAAAATCGGTACGATAAAATATTTCCAAAACAGCAGGTGCTTTATACTTAGATAGTGGAGAAATTAAAACTTAATTTTTTCAAATACAGAATACTCGTTTGCGACAGTTCAATTAATGTTTGAAAACGTTTTGATTTAAAAACTAAATTATACAATAGAATTTTATGGATATCTAAGAGACTGCTTCATCAATTGCTCTAACAGGCAATCGTATAGCACAATAAACATCAAACAGCAATTTGACTGTGATTTATAAAAATTGTGTTAAAAGTAACCTGTATCATAAATACATGCAATCAGAAATGTCACAATTCCTATTTTTCTAAAAGAAAGAAAATAAATAATAATCTTAATAAATTATTAAGTATCAAAGCGAATGATAAACTCCAAAGTAAAAGTATTCATTTAAGATTGATTTGTTTTGGAGGAAACAACTAACAGAAAACCCTATTGTTATTACTAAAGTAAAATAAAAATATAGAGACTAATGTTTAGACACAAATGTGTTTACTCTTATCTTACAGATAAAATAATTAGTTAGAAGTTGGAGATACGAAAGATGAACAAATGAATAATTATAATGAACAAAGAAATGAAATCTGTATGCTAAAAGTACATTACAAAAACGAAAATAAAAGAATCTTAAAAATGGAATCTTTGAATGTTCCTTCATGCTGGTACTTGCAGCTGCTTTCTTTCAAAAGGGTTTTAATCTACTTTAACACAGTGTTTTAAATGCATCATTTGTTATTTTTCTATTTATTTTTAATCTCTGCTTTCTTTAAAAAAATTAATGCGAGATGAAAATTTAATAACATCGTTTGCCCAACCTCAAGAAGATAAGCGATTTCTTTCAAAGTTGATTTTGGAAGTAATTAAATTATTTCATTCATAAATCTTTTGTGAGACACGTCTATTTAATTTTCAACCTCAAAAGATTTTATTTCTAGAAAAGATTTTAATTACAGAATCGAATGGGTATATTTTGGTGTAAATATAAACCATTTTTGTTTCATACAGCAAATCGTATCATTGACAGAACAATTTAATCTCTGGTCTAAGAAATCTCTGCTCCTAGAAATTATAAGAAACTCAATAGCTTCCTTCTATATGTGTTTCCAATATTCATGTCGTAATCCAATAAAGAAACCTTAGCCACTTTCTGTTGACCTGTTATTTCTAAATATTTTTTATTTCTTTCAAAATCTATATTTCATTTCCCATTTATATCCTCATAAAGGAGAGTTGAATTTTCTTTTACTTGTCAATTTAAGATTAGATGCACTTAAGCTTATATCAATAACATAATGAGAAATCATACAATTTTTATTTGTTTCATTGCTTGGAATTAAAAACGTTATTGAAGAGGTAGATATTTTTAAAAACTGACAAGCATTCAATACATCTTCAGATTTAAAGAGTAATATTTCTTAGATTTTAAAAAAATGTGTACCAAAAGAGATGAATATTATGTTTTTTAACATTTCACTGAAGTATTTTCTATTCCGATATGAAGTGAACTACTTTAAAAATAATAATACATAACCGATATATAATAGTTACAGTAAGCTAGATACGTAAATCACAAGCATTCAAATATTATAAATACAACTAGTATAGACAAATCTAAAGACAAATAGAAATTTTAATGATCCTTTTTCCCTGTTTCTTCTTGATAATCATCGACATTAAGAAGTTGGATAGTTACTAAATGTAATTAAATCAGGAAAATATTCTCCTTCAGTTTACTTGCTGATGAAATTCTATTTATTAAATACCTTTTGTCTTAAAGTTTGTTGCGATAGAATATTGAATCCTTCATTGGAACTAACGGTCACTTTAAAATTCCGGTTATACACTTTTTTATAGAAAATAAAATCAGCATGAGCGTATGTTTATAGCAAAATTTAGTAGATGAAACTAACACACGACTTGGCAGTTCTATGCTATTGCTAGTTGAAATAAAAAGCACTATACACTGCTAGCCACATTGGGGATACAAATGGTAATAAGAAACTGCAACATTTACTGATAACATTCTCACCTAAGTCAGTATTCCCCGACAGGAAAACCCTACAAATTCTTAAGTAAAATTCTGTCTGGCTTTAAAACTTTTAATTTAAATCTGCACATCTTAAATAGCGATTATACATGATAAATATTTCAATTAGAGTTTATTAAAACTGGCATTAAAAAGACTGCATCAAAGTAGGTGAGTTTTCTGAATGACTCCTGCCCCAGGCATTTGAATAAATGAAAACTCTAAATAAATGATCAGTAATTTATAATGCGAGCATTATCAATTACTGACAATTTATTTAGAAATTACATAAAGAAGTATATTAGAATAATAAATCTTAAAATCCGAAGTACTTCTGAATACTTCAAGTAGATTTCGTCTTGTTTGAAGTTCCAATTCTTCTTAAGAGCAAGATTTAAATAAACTTCAGCAATAAAAATCTACACGTAAATGAATGAGCACTTCATTACAAGTCGTTACAGCACTTGCAAAATCTGCAACATTCGCACACAACATTCTTATTGATGTCAGAAGTTCCCCGTTGGGTACCACTACAAGTCCTCGTAATTACAACACTCTCTCTGTCAGTCGTTACTCCAGTATCACTCTATCACAAAGAGGGGGGCTCAGTCAGCAGCTTCATTATCTTAGCGAATGGTGCTGACTTAAAAGATTCCGCGATTATTATACACAATTATATCGTCGCTCTCGCAACCTGCAAGTCGCAGATTAACAGGAATTATTTCCGTCAAATCGGTTTTGAATGGGTCGAAAATGTTCGACTACCGAATGCAGACTAACGACTTGATTTATTGCTACCATGCGAGACAATGGATGTTTCTAAATGGAGACGTCAAACGTACGGAAGCGATAGGAATGAAACGGTTCAATACGGACGCAATTTTCGGAAGTTAACTCTCGGCTAAGCTGATAAACAGTTCTTTTGTAAATGGAGAGAATGAGTTATGACTGTAAAGCAAATATTAAGGATTAGTTTGAAATAATAGAGATATTTTTATCCTCCTCTTCACTAAATGCTAGTATAATGATGGTTAAACGAATAGTTTTATTGATTTGAGTAGAGTTTGTTTCCCTGATGATTATGTAGCTAGCAAGTAATCAATGGGTCCGATGAAACAGAATTTCTTATATTTATAATTTAAAAAATTTTATAAGACGCTGTATAACTGGAATATTTAGATTTCTTTAGAGACAAAAAAATAGATGATTTAACAGAATCTGCGAAAATTTGAGCTGAGTAGGGGTTTTTTTTTTTTTTTTTTTTTTTTTTTTTTGCATTTCTCTTTTACATGAATATTTGGAAAACTAAGAAAATAAAATTAGAGTCATGGAGAAACTTTTCTCCCTTTACGAACAGCGAGCGTTTGTGAACTTGCATTGCTTTATCTGAAAAGAGGCCCATGAACGAGGTCCTTTGTCAGCCCTTCTTCATTGTTCCTTATTTTTTCCCATTTATAGTCTTTTTGTATTCTCTGGCTTAGTTGTTTAAGAAAGAAAACGCAAAAGCTATACTATGTAGGAAATACAAATTATATAAGGAATA
Source organism: Argiope bruennichi (assembly GCF_947563725.1). Lineage (NCBI taxonomy): Eukaryota > Metazoa > Arthropoda > Arachnida > Araneae > Araneidae > Argiope > Argiope bruennichi. The sequence goes on from NC_079163.1 coordinate 128,081,423, forward strand.
ATAGTTGTCCTTTTGTCCTTAGATAGCTATATCTAGCTCTCCACATGAAAGGGCAAGCAAATAATAATGTATAAGAGCTCATGTTCAGAAGCATTATACAATAAGTATAATAATTGATTATATATACAAATGCACTGCATTGCTCTATGCATTGGTGTGGGACAAAAAATTCTGAAGCTCTATTATTCAGTTCATACAATTGTATTAATATGATAAAGTTCTTCGGAATACTATATTCATTTTTACCCTTGAATCCATATGGTTTCACTACCTAATGTATATGATTTTGCGGAGGAAGGAAATTTGAATGGGGCGAAAAGTTACGATGACGTCAGCTTGTAGGGGGTGCAGAAAATGCTAGGCACGAAACAAAATCAAACACCCTGAGAGCATTCATATATATTTAAATACTCTACAATATACTTAGATTTTAAGCAATTCTGCGGGAATTATTTGTATAATGAATCTCAAACAAATTCTTGATCAGCGATGCTCTATTATTTTTATGATCCATCACAATTCTTGCTAATTTGTTTGAAGTTGCAATAATTACCACCCTTCATCGAATAACCATTAGCTAGTTGATTTATAAAATCGTCAATTAAAATGTCTTTCGTCTAAATGTCTTTCGTCTAAAATGTCTTTCGTCGTCTAAAATTTCTTTCCACAGCAGAAGAAATTAGACTTGATTTACAAGCAAGCAATTCATAGTTTTAATCGGTTTTTATTTTAATGATGCAAGAATAATGAAATAATTTTAGAGGATGTCAAAACCACTGACATTTATAGTAAAAATAATAAAATGTATGGCTTAAGCAGAAAAATTTTGTGATAGTTTGATTCCAGTTATTCGTAAAACTGCCGAGCATTTACTTAAATTCTCTATATCAATCAAAATCACTTTGATTGATGGGCGTTTCTGTTTTCCTTAAACATTAAAATAGAAGGAATAGCATTTTTTTACCTACATATAGATGATATATTACCAATACAGAGAAAATCCGAAAAGAAAATGTGTAAAATATTAAAAATTCTGTAAATTTGAAGATTTTGCAAAAAGCCGAATTCTTTGCAACAAAGAAGGGGAAAAAATGGCTCAAAATCAAACTCTTTCTTAGAATAAATACTTAATCGTAAGTTCCTTGCAGGAAAATAAATTTATAAATTAGCCAAAAACCGATGTATCAAACTTCTATTCCAACCCATCCGAAAACTCTAAAAAATCTAAACTTGATAGCTGTTTTATAAAAATACTCGGCCTATATCGTCTTGAAATGTCCTTGACGATAATTAGTTTATATTTATAAAGTTCAATAATGTTTTCCCAAATTTGTTTCTGAAAAGTAATAAAACTTACAAATAATAAAATTTGTGGCTTAAACAATAGAATTTTGTAATTTTAAATTTTATTTATTTTGAATAAATAAATATTAGCATATGAAAGCTCATGTTAAACAATAATAAATTACATATAATAAAACATATTTAAATACATAAGAGTAATTAATCTTCAGGTTTTAGTTTAATGGATTTCAAAAAGTATTGAGACCCTCAAAAAAATAATTCCTCATAAGAAACAGGAAGCGTTTCTACATCTTTCGAATAGTTACAAAAGTTCTATGTTTTCTCTCCAGTGACAGTGAAGCATGTCATATTTGTAGTTAATATGGTTCTGGAGTTCACTTCAAAGCCATTGGCACTGTTGGTACATAAATAATGCTTTAATAAAATTTTGAAGAAAGAAATCTCAAACTATAAGAGCAGGGCACATTCGGAACTATTTGAAATTTTTTAAGTTGTCAGTATCATATCAACCAATGCAATCAACGATTTCTTTTCTTTCACTAACACGAGAATGCGTTTACGCTGCATCTGATGCCTAATATGGGAAAATATAAAATTCACAATTGAACATAAGTTTCTTGTTCCCTCGACCAGTATTAACACTTGCGGTGGCAAGAAATTTACAGATGCCAAAACAATCGACTGTAACTCGTAGCGAGGCGAAACAAAATATCAGATACATTATAGCAATCGAAAAAAGACGTATCTTCTAAAGGAATCAATTTTCGACCTTATACTGTGCTCCTGCAAACTGTGCCCCGGCAAGCAATCTAAGTCGACAGGTTGAGAACATCACTTTTACTTATGTGACTAATGCCTGCTGACGTGTATAGCACGTCGTTGGGAACTCTGTGACAAAAGCATCTGGATGTGCTTGGCATGTATGTCCTCCGCGAATGGTTAAAGAAAGCAGTTAACATTTTAAAAGTTATATATTTCAAAAACCTATAATTAATTTGTCATTTATATAAAAAAATAAAGCTTTTAGATATGTAATAAAAGTAATATAGTAGAAAATTCCATAATATTGATATTACAGATATAGTAGAAAATTTCATGTTTATATTAATTACAAAAAAAATAAATAGTAACAATAACAAATGGTTTTTTTTCTATTGAAAGTAACAGCGTCCAAAACAAGACTCGAATTTTGTTAACAGGAACACTAAGAACAGAAACACAAGTCCCACAACGTGCTAGGCAAGAATAATGAGGGGGTCGGCCTAAGAAAAGAAACTAGATAGCATTTGCAACTCACATAGGGGGAAACACAATTCTACGACAACCCAAAGAGAGAAAAAAGAAAAAGAAAAGAATGAAAAACAATATCTAAGGTCAAGAAACACGGACTTAAAGAGAGCACCAAATGTCCATTTGAATATTTCCGACTGTCAACGTATAAGAAGAGGATTAATTTTTTTTGGAAAATATTATATTTTCCAGCGATAGTTTGCTTCGCTTTATAATTCATCTCTATAAATCAGGCTTAGAGTTGTTACAAAATAGAACATTTTAGAAGCATTTAGAAGAGCGTAAAGATTATATAGACCTACAGCTTAAAAAGGATTAAAAAACATGCCCAGAGCTATTTAAAAACCAATTTAACCATAAAATAATAATTGTTTTAGGATTTTGATTTTAATGTTTTATGCTTTATACAAAGGCAGATATTTTTCTTTTTACAGTTTATAAAAATAAAATACGTAGATAAATAATTTTTATCCTCAACAATGTCTGCGAAATTTTAATACAATGCAAGTACATATCACGTCAGCTATTCCAAAATAAAATAAATAATATATTCCAAAAATAAATCAAATCTAATATCTTCAAGTGATGAAAGCGATTTTGAACCATTCATCACAAGAAGATGCGCTTTTTGGATTACGACGAGTAGTATTAGATTCTATACATTTTCAAAATTTCTCCATATTTAAAAAGAGAAACTAAATGAAAAAAAAATCTTTCCAAGAAATTTAATTATTATTTTATTTGGAAAGCACTTTCTCATTATTTCGTAAATACTTCCCTATGTGAGACTTGTTTTATGCGATTCCCCTTTACCGAATAAATGATTTTTTCTTTAATATATGCTGTCAAAAATAATTTATTATAGTTGTCTATTATTAAGTTTCTGAATATTTTGTGTGCGATTTCTTTATGCTGTCCCTATCTACTGCATAAAAACATATTTGACTGTACTAGGAATCGTTATGCATTTTCCGTTCGTTAGGCATCGTTATAAAGTTTCCGCATTCAAAAATTAAATAAGTATCTAATCCATCAAAGTATGATAATGTGTGACTCTCTTGCTCGGGATTGTAATATCGCATTTCAATTGTTGCATCCTGCTGCGTTATAAAAGCATCTCACAAAGAGAGTGATATGATATTTGTAGGGCTTTTTCCTTTGACTTACTTATTTGCCAGCATTGTATAAAACCTCATCCCAAACTTTTAATGGTATTAAAAACGTTTTGACGTTAATATTTTTTCTTTTACTTCCATTTCAACATTTCACACAAATGTCTAAAATATCCCAGTTTTTATAAACCTTTTAAAATCATAACAAAAAGTTTAAAAGGCAGCAATACCTCTCAGCAAATAACTCTTTTAAGTTCTTTCTTGTTTGCAAAACATGTTACCATTCAAAACTCTCAATAAAAAGATTCAACTTTACTGAGATGTTGAAGTATATAAAATCGCGATAAGAATGACCAAGAATTATGCAAAAAAGAAAGACTTAGAGGTGAACTAAATATTTCTTTTATGAGTTTACTTTTCTGCATAGTCTTCTAAATCCTAGCGTCGTTGGGAGAGAAACAAAACAAAACTTGTTTTAAAGTTTTTACCAGTTTAAATGGAATACAACTAGATTTCAAAATTATATAATAATAACTAAATTAAAATTAAGTCTGTTGTTTATTACAACTTGAGACAAAAATTTTACACTTTTTAACATTTCTTTCATACATTTCGATAGATTTTGAATAAATTACCAAAAAAAAATTAGCGATACTTATAAGTCAATGCTAATTTTAGGAATGAGGAGGTTAATGTAAATGTCTGGTACTTTCATGTGTATTATGATATTTAAAATTGAATATTAATGAGAAATGTGAAATTTGACCTAAGACCAAATAGAAAAAATGAATTGAAGAAAAATAATCAAAACATAAGTAGAGAAAAAAAAACAATGTTTTACTACATTAAAAAAACTTTATTAAAATTTTGAAAAACCTTCATTAAAGACACTATTTTGCTTCTCTTCGTGGATTAAAAATGTGCAAAAATGTATTCTTTGCTTATTTTGGAAACATGATTTGCTGATACTTTTTTTCAATGCAGTCTTCAAAGGCAGCAATCTTTCCCATCTGCATTTATCATACATTTCTCAAATGATCTTGTATCGTGTTGAATCGAATGGTCTTCAAGGTACAACAAAAGAAAGCAAACTCGAAACATACGGAGATGACTGCTGGAAATCTTTTCAATACTCAAATGACTGTAGACGCAGTCAGCTCCAAAATAATAGTGATAATAATAACGAAAAAGAATTAAACAAATTTCTTAAAAAGCTCCTTTTTTGAATAAACCGAAGAGGGAAAAGATCATTTATTTGCTACAACTTGAGAGAACGAATTAATCGAAAAGACATGTAATTTAAAAGTAATGATGATGTTGCATTTTTTTGGTAATTTTCTTTGCTGAGTTTCTCTGCACTCATGACTTTTTTTTTTCATTCATTTCTTTGTGCATTTTACTTACTTTTATTTTTTTTTTTACAGCTTCTTTTATTTTTTATTTTCTTCTCCCACCTAAAACCTTAAAAACGTAATTCATTTGTCTTTATTTCTATGGATGAGCGAAAGGGAAATTCGATGTAATTACTGAAAACAAGCATTGCGCTATCGTTGCTCCAATCTTTATTTTAAGTTATGCTCCTCGCACAATCGTCTCACTACCGCCACCCCATCCACCCACTCTTTTGAGGGGTTGAATCCTTCAATTCACTGTAATCACCGAAACTCACTAGTTTACTGAACTCATGACTATTAAATATTCCACCGATCATGTAACTGATTATTTTTTTCGTGATTCAGGTTTTTGGCTTATTTTGCAATTTTAATATACATTGTAATGGAATGCTTTGAAAATCTTTTATTAATAAAGAGAACTCAACAAAGGATAAATTCTTATCAAATTTAAATAAATGAAGCTTAGATTTAATGAATTCTGCTGAATGATTGATAAGTTTCAAGTGAATTAGGATACACAAATGGAATAAACAGCAAAGTTAGACAATTTGGTTGATTTTATAATAAAGGTATTCTGTAGATTTTACCAGCTTATTTCATTCAGAGCTAAGCCAATTATGAAATATTTCAGTGATCGCGTCATTGAATGTTTTTTCTGGTATAAGTTATCGTTCTTGGATAGTTTTATAATTAAAAAATAAATTAAAATAAAATTTTATAGAAAAAACAGGTGCAGTTTTATAAAGAAAACTCTATCACAAATGACGAAAAAGTTTTCTTTCTCGGTTTCTTTTTAATTTATCCGATGACGTAATGTTCACAAATTTAGTTAAATAAATCAGAAGCATATATTTAATCTGCAGTATAGACGGTAGTTTCAAGCTGTATTTCAGGTCATAGAGTTCTATTTAAGTATGGTGATATCAATGAATATAGTCGTTTTTATAGTGTTGAAATAATATTCCCTGATTTTTTGAAACATTTTGCCAAGAAACAAAAGATTATAAATTGAACGAATAACTTCTATGAAATCGTGTAATGCTGACAAGATCAAAGTAAAAAAAGGTATTGATTTTAGTAAAATTCTTAAGAGTGCAGTAATAAACATTTATTGCTATTCTTATATTAGATTTGATACTAATTCATAAAAATCCAATACATTTTTCTAGTTTACCTTCATTATACGAAATGTTATCTTGTGAATGATTATACAAACTTGACACTTTTTGGTATTATATTATTTGTTTGCTGCAATCTACCTTAACGTCCTTTAATTTTAAAGAATTCATTATTTGTTTTGTTGTTCTTTATTTCTTTATTTGTTACCCTGCAATATTCTGTCATATTAATAGTTTTTCACTTAAACGTGGTCAGTTTTCATTATATGTAAAAACGAGTTAGATAAAATTGCGAACTGAGCCATATAAATGCAATATCTTTTTTATAAGGTTTAGTAAAACTGATGAATTTTTAATTGATTATCCAAACATTATGCCGAACTGAAAAGAAAAACATTCAGTATCCAAAAAAAAGGCAAGATAAGGATGAATAAATTTTTAATGATTTCATTTATGTTTTTGCCAATCTACTATAGTTGCTACATAAATTTCTTAGAGAACAAACAGCTGAAGTTGCTGCCTTTTTCAGAAAAGCACTCCTATAAGAAAGCGGTAACAAGAAAGGATGTCGTTTATTTCAAGTCCCAAAACTTCAAAATAGACGACAGTGATTTATTTGATGATATCTGTTATAATAACAGTTTCTAAAAAGGAAAATAACAAAGAATAGCTGCAATATGAGGGAAAAGCATGATTAATGTAAAAAGCGTAGATAGAAAAGATCAGTATTTTCTTCAGATTTTGAGAGAAATGTGACTGTTTCCTGTTATTTTTGTGACAGTTTTAAGTGTTTTTCTAAGAATGCTCAAATAAAAGCGATCTATAACGATCTTTTCATTAATTATGCAACCCAGCTTCATAATTTTTGCATTTTTCGGGCATTATTCAAATCGTTGCAATTTTACTCCGATAATTATTAAGAATTTCTTTTCAGTTCTTAAAATCTCATTATAATGATAACATGCTTTATATTATTTTTATATAATATATTACCGCTATATTTTTCTCGAAATGAGAGTCCTACTAAATAGTTTGCATATCAAAGAAAAATTAGCATTAAAATTTCGGCTCACTACTGAGCAAGATTCGGAAAACTTTTCTTTTTCTTTGGAGTCAATTGTTTTCAAAATCAACTGTGCTTCAGAAATCTTTAAGATAAATGCTCTTTATCTTTCGTACTTCTGTCTTTGCATTTCAGTAAAGAAATATATAAAATTTGCGAATTATTTAAGCACAAAAAGTTAATTTTTCAAATTATTAGATGTATGGACATGTAAAATATTTTACTAAACTTTTATGAGGAAATAATTATGTTTTAGTGAGGATATATTTGATTCGAAAACAAGCATATATCAACAAGCAATACAGAATATTTCCAATTTTGTTATATATTAAAACGATTTAGAGCTGCACGAAGAACAAAATGAATGTTACAGGTAGAATAAGAATGATTACCAATTAATGCTCTTCAGTTCATAGAGCAACAGTACAATCCAGCTTTAATTTTCTATTCCTTTTCCGGTAATTACAGAAAAAAAAATCCTATCAAAGACTTAAATTTTTTTCAGTCTAAAACACGTTCTCATCCGTGATGCTAAATGTTTCAATCAAATAGAAAAAAGAAAAATGTCCCTTTCCTCCTTCAAACTTATCGTTAACAACTCTAATACATTTCCTAACCAAATAAAACGACAGAGATTTCTCTTTCAAAGAGAAAAAGAAGTCCATTTTCTTGAGTAGTGACATTTCGTACCAGCAAATGTAGGGGGGTTTAAGTTGTCACTTCTTTTCTTCCGGTTCCACCACATTTCTTTATTCCCTCGAATTATTTACCGGACCAGAACAAAATCAAGCCAATGCGAGGAAAATTTAGAAAGAAATGTTGCCCTATAAGATCAGCACAGAAAGATGGCATTTCATGCTATGAATAATACGGCCATCAGAGACTCGGAGTCCTCCAGTATGCCCGTCCTCAATCAGCAAAATGTCCTTCCCGCCTACAAGGCAACATACTGGAGCCATCAGTAGAATCAATGCTGTACTCGGGTGTTAGGGAAGGCCAGTGCATTGCTAATTTGTCTTAGAGAATGACACTCTTTTCTTTGACATCACCACCTCTTTTGGAAAAAACGAGAGGAGCTCAACCTTTGTTTCTTCTCCCAAAAGTGTTTTTCTGGCTCAGTTCTTCGGGGATATTTTTTCTCTTTCGTTCGGGTTGGATAAGCGGTCAGGGATTTGGTCGGATTTATTTTCCTAATGCAAAATTACTTACGTTTTTCAGGTTTCGGAAACATTCTTTCGAGCTATTGAGTGAATTTTCTAAGGTCTTTTCCCTCGATGGAAGTAAAAAAATTCATTGACTTTAGGAATATAAAAAATAAAATTCAGTTCATTGAAGTTAACAGATTGAAAGTCTATTTCAAAAATAAATTCAGTTCGCTAATCAAAACATTCCATTGTGCAGACTTTGAAGAAAACATAATTGGACACTATGTTGAAATATTTTTACTATGACAAGTATGTCCCACAAAAACGAAACACATTTTCCTACAAAACGAACTCAAACATTGTCCTACAAAAACGAAACACACACACATACACACACACACATATATATATATATATATATAAAGAAAGAGAGAGAGAAAGAGATTTGATAGATATCAGATGTGAATAAATATATTCGGATCCGAATTTAAGCTGAATCCTGAAATTCCAATTAACTATAAGAGCTTCTCACGAAAAGGAACCCATTTAGTAATATATCAAGATTAGAGGTTTTAAATTTTAACGGATATACAATATCATTTGTATTATCTTATTTTCAAACAAAAATAAGTGACAGGCCAGTCACTTATTTTTCAATCATTCGTTTGAATCAGTTTTTAAAAATTTCTTGCTATGAATGTGTTTTCAATTGTCTAAATTGCAATTAAAATGTTAGCACACTTTATGAAATTTAGACCTATTCGTTTGAGAAAAGATTTGTGAATGATTTTCAATTGATTTGCTATTGTTTTATTCAAAATTGTTCCAGATTAATACATTGCTGATAGATAATTGGTTTACTCCTTAAGTTGAAAAAAAAGGAGTCATCTTGTGTGCATTCATAATAATTGCCACAAAAATAAATTTCTTAGTTCGTCTGTTATATTTCATATATTCTTATGCGTTACAGAAAAATATACACACATTTTTTAGCTTGCATTCAATTTTTAGTCAGTCAGCAATATGTTAATTTCGACAGTGTTGAAGTCTATTTATGATAAGAATTGTAAAAAGAATTTTTTTTTTGAATTTTTATTCATTTCCTTAGAATTTTACTTTAAATGTTCTATTACTCTAAACTCGATAAGAATTGAAAACTAAGTCAGTAATTCACTTTTAAAGGTTTCAATCAGGGAAACTTCATGCTTGACTTTGAAAGATTTCAATAACTTGGTCTATATTCAAGGAATATTCCCATTTCTTCAAAAAATTTAAATTTATATATTCATATATAAATAGATGAGATAAAATAATAAAACTTAGAACATTTAAAGGCTTACATGCTTTACTCACCTTTCTGAAATCGGTTCATAATTACGAGAAACTAGAAACTTTTTACTTCATTTAGATTTATTCTTTAATAGCACCCTTAATTTATTGAAGCAAAAGCATATTCAACAATATATTTAAGAAACATGTTGAAAAGTGAAATTAAACAGTATATTTAAACTATTTTAAATTCATTTACAATTATGTTTAGAATTCATGTTTATTTTTGATTTTGGGATAAACTTTCAGTTTTGAGTATTTATTTTTTAGTTGAGGCTGACATTTTTTTAATTCTGAAAAAAATCCCAAAAGCTTTTCAATTATTCTTCAGAAATATACCTTACCTTCTCTACCTCATTACATAACTTGAAAATAATAAAATTGGGGTTTTCTATTGTGTATTTCTAGTGATGTTTTTTTACAGTTTCTAAAAAAGGCATTCATTCCTTTCTTTTTGTTGACATATCAGCATATTTCTAATTTGTCAAATTCACCGATTTAAGTTTTATATACTGACACATATAAACTTACTTGCACAGTGGTTGACAAGGAATATGATATCGATTTCGGTATGAAAAAGTGACGAACTCGAAACTTGATTACGCTAAACCTCCGCAAAGTGCACTTTAAATCTGTCATAGAGGGTCAAAAGCCCTTCCCCTGGTAAATTTCAGAATTTAGGAGGAAAAGGGTACTCACTCAATTCATTCACAATTCAAAATTACGTTAAAGATCCCGGCTCAAAAGCTTCTTCCAAAGGTATCTCTCACATTATTTCAAATTGAGACATTAATATGATTAAAATTTAACCCACAATTTTACTTCATAGGCATTATATTTTAAAACGCGATGCAAATTTCATATTCTTCTTGACTAAGATCTTAGAAGAATTGAAAATTACTCAAGTTTTAATTTTTCTAATATTTATTTTATCAGCCCCCCCCCCTCCCTCCCAACCTTTGCTTTTCAATTCAAACAAACTGGTAACAAAATCAAATTCAAATGACAAGCAACTCTGTCTCAAAACACATCACAAACTCTATCATCGCTCCCATTACAAACAAGATACAGTTTTCGAAAGAGAGATTTCAACTGTGTAGTGAGTGAAACCTTTAATTAACCCCAATCAGTGACAAAATAACGAAGATCAAAAGCTTCCATTCCGGCATGATGAATCATCTGCTGGAAAAGAGGAAATGACACGTTGTAAGAGCTGTAGAAAGAGCGCGTTTCCCATCCATTGCGGCCATTTATTTCCTTGTCAGAAGTCCAAATTTCAGCCACCCTTTCCGGTTTTGTCTTTCCCACAATTTTAGAAACTGGAGAAAGTTGCAACTGCCTGTGGAATCAGAGCTTTCCTTGGCGGGTGAGAAATGACTTTCCTCCGAGTTTTTGACTGGGATTCTAGTTAAGTTCGTGAAATGTTGCTACAAGAAATCGATTTAAATGCGGGTTTAAGAGATTTAGACGTCTCAAGAAGATCTATAGCTCCACTTATTTTTGTATTCCACGCGTCAATAACTGAATGCGCAAGCTCTTATTCAAGTCAGTGGGAGCATTATTTACAGGTAAGTTTGCGAATGTGCTTTGAAGATTAACTTCAAAGCCAGAATTTGCATTATTTATGAGTTTATCGGTTTGGTTGATTTGGTTTCATGACGCAAGAGCTAGATATGGAGGTACTTTGACAGACATATTTAAAAATTGTCTTCAAAATTATGAAATTCAAAATAAGCAATGATACCAAGTTTCACAGGATCGCAATCAATTAACGGTTGAGTTCAAAGGCTGGGAAAAGAATAATCTATTTAATAAAGCAGATAAAAGTATCACTTATTCAAAACACTTGGGACATTCCCATAAAATTAGCATTGAATGTTAATCGCGTTATTAATTGCAAAATCTGAGTCATTCATATAGAATTAACATTGAACGTGTTGTTGCATGAGTTAATTGTTAAAATTTCAAAGTAATTCTAATGAATTATATAGATAACAGTCAATCGAAATTTGTATTACTTTGTCAGAGTCTGTATAACGTCAATTATCAGTACTTATTTATTGAAAACATAGCTATAATAATATGCCAAAAATGAACATATGATTGAGAATATTGTTGTTGAGAATATTTATTTAATATCATAAAAATATGTTCAAAAAGATTTTATAACGTGTCTTTATTTTACGGCATAATAAAACTAAAACATATTTAAAAGCTTATTCATCTTTTATGTATTGAAAACCACCTTTTGCTTTCAAAATCCTTTTCTTTAAAGAGCATTTATTGAATTCATTCTGGTATAAATTCATTTAATTTTTATTTTTATAATTTATAATTTTAATTTCTTAAAAAATAGAATTCACATAAAAAAATAGAAATTGATTTATTATTTGTTTGCATTGATTAAAACGATTCAATAACTATTAAATAATTAACATTATCGAATATAAATCTAAAAGATAAATAGATTGTTGTTTAAAGGTGTCCTTCAAGATATTTTTTGTCAGCAAATAGATCTGAAATAAACCAGCAAAAACTGAAACATTCAAGGACACCAAAACAGTAAAAATTCAATTTTAGTAATAAAAATGACAACTCTGTTGAAAGCAGATGTGTATTTACGAAGCAAATTAAATAATAATTGTTGTAATATGTGAATTTTAAAAGAAGAATCCTGAGTATAAGCTTTTATCATTTTGGAAAAGTAAATTTTCTAGCAGAATTCTCTGTACAATCTATCGAATAATAATCGCTTATATGCTTCAATCACTTGGATTCAATTCATAATTCCTTTAATAGTAATCCTGAATAATATATAAATTGATTATGCTAAGTCAAAACTTTTAAATATCACATTTTCATTGTGACATGTTTCATTCCCTAATAAGCAAATTCTTTTCAATTTTTTTTTTTTCATTTTTACTCAGAATTTTTTAAAATACATGCATCTGTAAAATAAAAGCAATACATTTTTCAAAAATAATTGATTTAAGAATAATGTGAATAATTTAAATCCAAACTAGATGTTTGTAAAGACTTTCTGTGCAAATAATTCGTTGCATTGTTTTTTCCCATCAAAGCATTTCTAACAAATTCAATTCAACAGAATCCAATGATACGTTTTTGAGTTTGACGTCATGTCTTTTCACCCGTAAATCAACCATTAAGGAGATCGATTTCAATCTTAAATATCTTCTATATCTTTGGTTACCCTTTCGAGCTTTTCCAATCATCTCCTTTCCGCAAAATGCTGCTAATCCGGAGAACTAAGCCCCAAGAGAAACGCAATTCACCAGAAGTCATTGGTTTAAGAAGAAAAAGAAAATATCAACATTTTCTTCTCGCCTAGTCAGACTAGAAGTAACAATGAAACTTAGTTTCACTGATTGAACTAGCAGCTGAACAAAAAAAGAAGGAGGAAATAAAAAGAAAGACAGCAGCAATGGTCAAGTCAAAAAGGTAGAGACAGAGAAAAAGAGCTAAGGTAGAAACAAAGAAAGCAAATCCATTATTGGTCTTCGGAGCTCGTGGCTTTTGTTTTATCACCAATGGACAACGTAACTGTTCGGTATATATGCGTACGTGGTATAATACTTCGGTGTATAAATTCTTCCTCCGTGCTTTGGAGCCAAAGTTAACAAGTATCGGTTGGCCAGGAATATATATCGAGTTCGTGAAGTAATAACCCACGTCAATTTCAAAGAGAGCCCTGAAATATCTGGCTGATGTCCCCCTATATATCTTCTGGTCCGGTTCATAAACTTTGAGGCGGGTGAAATGAACATGTGGCCATCAATTGTCTTAGAATGGTTTTCAATGCTAGCGATGGCGCCAAAGGAAGGTGATTTATTTTATTTAATCGGATAGGATGACGCACGCCAGTTGGAATGATCAGGCCTAGAAAGTACTGTTTGCCTATGCGCTAACTTCGGGACACGCTTTAGGAGATAAAATTTCAAATTATGAAAGATAACTCTGATTCTTAATAGGCGATGGTGTTTCCCAGAAAATGAGGCGTATCCCTTATCTTGCATCTAAAAGAATTCATTTATTTTTGGAGAATATGGCAATGAGCTTTAAGATTTGAGATGACTGAAAAATATTACAAAACCACAAAATTGCAATAAATTATAAATAATTTTTAGTTGTTTTGAATTTTCCCCAATCTACTTACTAACTTATTAAAACTTACCATTTTTGTATTACAAAATTTCTAAAACAGAAAACACATGGGGAAACGGAATGCTAAAAGTTTAATTAAAACAACATACGAAAGAAATAAAGATTAATTCATGGTATATAAAAGAAAAAGGCTATATTAAAAGAAAAAAAGTGTTATAGAGTAAGATTGATATTTCGTTCAATAAAACATACCTAAAAATATCCTCATTTGAAAGAAGTAGTAGGAAAATATTTTTACTGATTCATAAGCATAAGCATAAAGACATATTTGAATTTTCTATAAGTTACAAAGGTATTTTACAAATGGAGCTTTCGAATAATATTTTCTAAAACTCTATTTTAATAATTTATTTGACAACCCTACATTTCAGATTAAATACTTGATTCGAACGATACCTTTTTATTGAAAAACATGTGTCTCTAATATATTTTCGAAAACAAAAATCTCATAGAACTTTAAATTATTTGCTAGAAAGTGGTAACTTGAGATGCACATAATTCAAATGGACAGTTTTCTGAGCACTTCAATCCAAGATATTGATTGATATGCGTTAATATCACTGTTAACTTCATCATTGGAACGACAAAACTCTGTCATTAGAAAATAGTTCTTGCCATAATAATACTACGAGAGCATCACTCAGTCATTGAATCATTCACTGAACCTAAATAATAGGCTGCATTTTTAATCATTTATAAATATTCAAATTCATTTTCATCACAAAAATGGGGTAGTTTCGAGCTATAAATCATATAAATCGAAAACTGTCAGATATCTCAAACATTGAATACCATTGATTCTATTGATTTCTTCTTCACAAAAGCTAATGATCCTGTTGAAAAGTTTCGTTTAGGTCGATTCTTATACGTCAAACAATACTATCATATCGGAATCATGCAATAGCTAGTTTTAGCAAATTCAAGAATAGATTATTTATTTGAAAACAAAATCGACATCTGTGTTTTGCATAAGACTGAATTATTTTATTTAAAGCATTTACATTAAATTTCTCTTTGATGACTTTCAAAAAGTATAATTATGGATTTCTGAACAAATAAATTGGGTAAGTGACTTGAAAGCAAATAGAAAAATATCGCTCTTTCGATAATAAATGCTGCTTAAAAGTGTTAAGTCTTGGAATGATGGAAAATATAAAAACATGCAAACCTATCATCTTTTGGCAAGTAAATCAATGAAATTAAATAAGTATTTGGATAGCATATAAATTTCATTAGGCGTTTTGCTAAGCATGCGATACAAAAATTAAAATAATTCAAAAGTTTATTAAAACTGAATAGATCTCATTTCATATAATATACGTATACACCACTTGTCATAATGCAACTAAGAAGCTTTACATTTTTATATCTGGCCCTCTTATTATTATGTCAGAAAAAGAAATTTTAGGAAAAAGTTTGAAACAATTATGGTTTCTTATTAAATTCTGAAATATCAATGCATATCAAAAATATGTTTCTTTATCAACCTTCCGAATCATCTCACCCTCCCTTATTTCAAAGTGTTTAACCCCTCAATATATCTTTCACATAATTCGATGGATAATAGACAAAGAAGAGACCAAAATATTCTGACTTCAACCAACAAATCATATAGAATTTTGTAGCTTTAAAAGCTATAAGAATATCCATTCAGACTTGATTATCAATTCATTCCTGTAAACAAACCAAAAGGAAATACTTCTCAGATGAAAACTGTTTGCAGTATATATACATATATCCAAAACCAAAATCGGCAGCAAACAGTCTTCCTCCAACTATATTCTCCGATTATTTATTTCATGTTTTTCCTTCCAACGCAATTTACGACCCTTGCTCGAGCCTGAGTAAAAAGGCGAAATAAAATAAATAGATATAAATAAAAAAAGAAACGGGGACCGGCACCAATTTCATCGATTTCCGACAGGCCTTAGTATAAGATGTCAGAGAACAATGGAACAACAGAAACTGGCTGGCTTTGCTTCGATTCTTTCTCTCACACACACTCCCCTTTTTCATATTTTTTTATATTATTTACTCTCTAGAGTCACACTCCCTTTGGATTTTTACTCTCGTATTTTTATTCCTTCTGAATGCTTAGTTGTTGGAGACTGTTCACATATTTATCGCTAGAAAGCCCGCTACTTCTTTCTCCATAAAACACATCTTAGTTTCGCCATCCCTTTACTCCCTCCCCAAGTCAATTTTTATCTTTCTTTTTCTTATCCTGCTGTTTTCACAACAAGGGGCCGCCCCACTTAACGAAAGTAATCCACTTCTTAAGTTGCAATTTAGAGCCACTTGGCTAACAAAATCAATTAAGCGACACTAAGAAACAGGATTTTGCGTGGACTTAACTCATGAGCACTTAATATACGCCAAATGTGTCACTCCTGCTTAATTTTGATACCCATTATTCTTTTTGCCAGAGGAACGTAGAAAAATGGGACTTTAAAGTAAGACTATGCAATTGGTTGATATGCTCAGTTTTGTTTGCCAAATAATTGAGACTCCCAAATTAATTATTCTGATATAATCCAAATTAATTATTCTGATATAATCCAAATTAATTATTCTGATATAAATTCAAGCTCATAAAATGATATTAATAAGCATTCATAATTGTTTATTAGTACAGAAGCCTATGCAAACTGTAGAAAGATTGATTGACTGGTTAAATTAACGTCTGGTTGTCTAACTTGGTATATTTGGAATCGAGAGCCATGATTGGAGGATGAGGTATATACCTGATCCGGCATACCCCTTTCCAGTGTTTCACGACACACCAGCATGAAAACGCTTGACTTGATGGTATGCATGGATTACATTATATCCGTCTAAAAGGCGAATCTTCGTTATGATAGAGACCCGAATGCGTATTTTTCCAGTCTCGAATTCAAGACTACAGCAGCAAGCTGTTGGGACTCTAACTAGAACTGAGTATAACATTTACCCTTCATATAAAACGACTTATATGACACGTGCATCATATAATAAAATTTTTGATAGTTGTATCTATAATTATGGCAAAGTAAAGCTTAATCTTAAAGGCACAGATGAAATGATCACTTTGGTACATTTAAGCGTCTTTTACATTCTTACTTGGAATAAAATATCAGCAAAATCCCAAATTTATGTGTCAGCTAATTAAAAGGTTAAGTAAATCAACTTTTCAAATGATTAATATAAGTATTGCAATAGATCATTGGCAAAAATGAAGGGGTTGTAGTATCTTGCAGTACGTAGAAAAACGGGCAATCATACCAAGATCTCCCAGTTGCTCCAGATTGTTTACATATTTATCGCTAGGAAGCACGGCATTTCTTTCTTCATAAAATACATCTTATTTTCGCCATTTCTTCACTTCCAAGCCTAAGCCAATTTTTATCTTTCATTTTTTTTCTTTTTTTCACAACAAGGGGCTGCCCTACTTAACGAAAGTAATACTCTCCTTACGTTGCAATTTGGAACCACTTGGCTATCAAAATCAATTAAACGAAACTAAGGAATAGGACTTTTTACGAGCCATTTGAGGCACAACAGCTTACATGATGAAACACTTAGTGAAGGAAGAAATTCCAGGATAACACTTTCGTGCGAGCAACGAGCCCTGAGAAAATTAAGCCAACTTAGTTCTTATCTCGGCGGCTGTTTGGTTACGCGATTTTGTTCCTCATTAATATTTGATTTTTGAAACGTTGTGGCCATCGTAAATTTGATAATTTATTCATTTTTACTTTGATATGATTTTTTTCGTCTCAGAAAATGCCATGTACTGTTTCAGAGTCAATTTAAAAAGGATAAGAAGATAAAAAAAATTATAATGGTTTGAGTTTCTTACATTTTATTTAATCCTCTGAACGGAATCTGTCATTATAATAGTTAAATATAGGATAAATCACTAGGCATTCATTCCTTTTGGAGTGATAAAAGAGAATATGGTAAATTTAAGTCATTTCAATTCATTAACCTATAAGCAAATCATTAATTATTATAGCTAAACTTTATTTCTGATAAAATCTGTAGCCTTTTTGAAATTAATTACATCTAAGAAAAAAAAGCAAAAATAAACCCCGAAAACTTCATCTCAAACTCTTCACACAATTCGATCAGGATATTTGGCTCATTAACCAAAATGCATACATAGTACAATAACTAATACAGCTACTTTAAAAATAAGCTTGAAGCCATTCGTAGCTTACAATGTAGGTCGGCGATTTAATAAATTTTCCAATCTTGTTCTAAAATTGAAGATAGAACCAAAATAATTCTATCATCAATTATTTCACATACGGAAATTTTAAAACTGGATTTATTCTTTGGTATCCTTGAGAACTACTGGAATTTTTAAAAAAAACATATTGCTATTATTGACAAACACCTACTCTTGAACTGTTCCAATTAAAGAAATAAATCAAACGCAGGTTTTGTAGAAATGGTCAGATATTTACAAAAATCAAAGAGAAAAGTGAGCAATTAAGAAAACATTCTGACAAATCATAAATAAAAAAAATTACGCAATAGTTGAATCTTCATTTTCTTTTATCCATTCATGTTTTAAATCCTTTCGGTCAAAAAAATAAATATGCTGTGAATAAGAGATCTAAATAAAAATTTCTCATTCTACTTTATATAATAAATACTGCAGTTAGGTTTCCTGCCTTTTTTTGGTTAGAACTTAAGTAGTTGAAGGATGGAATGGCAAGTGCTAGGTAGGATTCAGATTTTTAAATCAATCTTCAGGTATGGTTAAAGAAGTGATAATCGAATTAGTTAATCCATCCTAGAAGTTCATCTCTCATATATTAGCTCTAAATAGTCAACGCTAAATTCTAAAAGAGTCAATAATTCTTCTGCTATATTTGTTACACCAGAACAACGACAAGAATTCGGTTTTTATCCTTATATATAGATACACCATTTAAAAATACAAATACGGAATCTTATCATTTTAAAAGCTCCTTCGTTCAATCCAAATCATATATTTAGAAAAAAAATTATAGAATAATTATCCAATTAAATTATATTTTAGAGGAAATCTACCAAAAAAGATAAATGCATGCTCTCTAATTTCCATCCATATTTTATTTTACTGTCATTTTTCCAGTTCGAAACATTTTCTAAACTTTACACATGTCCCACTAAACATTTATTGAACTGTCCTATAACGTTCGCTCTCTAAAATCGTATAAAATAACAAAATAGAAATAGCCTTTTCACGCGAATTCAAACACATTCGAATTATTTTTCATTTACGCTCCCCTTTTTCTCCCAGCCTTTTATTTAAATTTGATGGAACTTAAAGCATCTTTTGATAACAAAATGGAAAATGTATTTGTAACCTTTGAGGGAAGTAAAAAAAGAAAGATGGACGGATGGATTTGTTCCAGAATTACGTCGTGTTGAATCATACTCTATTTTTCATGCAAGAAAAACAAATTACAATTTCTTTTCACATTTAAAGCATTGTTTACTTCGTTAAGAGTTTTCACAACGCTGCCAAGTTAATTCTCATTTTCGTTTTGGTGCAATCCTAAATATTTTTTTTTTAGTTTTAAAATTTTCATTGTTATTTTTAATATTCTCTTCCATTTCTGCCAATTTTTAATTTTTCCTTTTATTTGTAATCAGAAAAATTTATCAACTCGTTTATGGTTACTGAAGCATATATTCGATTGTTTAAACTTTCGCGTCCATCGAAGAAATTGTTTTTCTGGTCTCACAATATAAATATGATAGTAGAATTAAACTGTAAACATTTAAATTACCATAAACAGTGCTATTTTTCGTCAATAAATATTTAAAAAGAATCGGAACGATAAGAATACTCTATATTTTCGCTTATTTAATTTTAATTATGTAAATATTGTGAAATACGTAAAATTTTCTATTTTCACGAGTCTGTTAATATTTCTGTATTATACAGGATATAGTTGTTAGTGTAGCTCTAATTCTGAATGCGATCAATTTATAAATGCATGATATATATTAGTTTTCATTTCATCAAACTTTAAACTATACATTGTCCTACTTTATATCATCATATACATTTTCAACTTGTAAAATGTAGAGAGAATTCCAAAATTAAATTGTTTGCAGGTGTAAAAGATCAGTTGACTTTTTAACACAGAAATGTAACCAGTGCGTTTTAGATCGGACCAAAAATATTTACCAAGTATTGAGAAAAGACACGCATTCAAAGCAAAGTTTTAAACTCTAAAAAATATAAATAAATTTTTTTTTCTGCTCTATCATGGTTATAGACAACTAAAATATTAATAATTAAAAATTACCCGAAAGAAAAACCCGTTTTTGAAAGAAAAAATACACATATCCTTTGTACCAAAACCTGTCTTGAATATTAAATCTCAAAAATGCATTTACTCGGATTCCTAACTTTCTTGAAGAAAGTTCAGGCTTAGAGGAAAATAAGCTCAAACTTGTCTACAATTGAAGCTCAACAGTAAAGTTCGAATCCGGAGATTTTCTGTCAAGAGCAGAAGGGAAGAAATTTTCCAAACTCAGTACTTGAAGACTTTCAGAAGATTTTTTCCCCTTTTCTTACTTCCCACACTCAAGTACACTTTAGAAACCAGAGACACGAGGTATTGAGTTTCGCAGCGCATTTTTATCTAAGAAATTCTTCCAATATTCTGTATTAGACTTTAGATATAGCACAGCGATTCATATATCTATATTGCATTTCATATAACACATGTTAAGGAAAACCCTTTTTATAGAAAAAAATCTTTTTTTCAAAATTTTGAATCATGAGCGCTAAGATCGAAATTTCCAGAAAATTCAAAATTTAATATTTTGTAAGGTTAAAATGTGTAAGGGAAATATGATGGTGAACGAAAAATGTTGCTTTGTAGAAAATAATATCGGTGCATTTTATTTTGTTCAGTCAGGAGAGTTAAGGCAAGCAAATTCTTTTATCCCAGGTGTCGATAGCAGCTTAAACAGAATAATCCATAAAGTCAATATGTATTTTATACCAGCTCTTTTTTGTTGTAGATTATTTTGATATTCGACTCATTTAAAGAAGCAGAAATATAAATAAATTTCTGGGCGTTTCGATTTAAAATGTCTATACTGAAAGCACTGAAGTAAAAAAAGTGTTCAGGAGGACTCTACATTTCATTTTTAAGAATTTCTGTATACTATTAAAGAAATGCTACAAAAAAATCAGAAGAAAAGAAAGAACTGTTATAATGAACAATTATTTGTTTGGGGGTAACTGAGTTTATATATTTTAATAAAACTGAAAAATTGTTTAAAGCAGTCAACTAAGTTTATATATTTTAATAAAACTGACAATATTCCTGTACCACTTTCAATTATTAATTAATACATCAAAGACAAAATTATTTGTTGTTGTTATAGGAGCTAATTGCCCACCCTCCTATATCATTCAGTTTTGAATTTTTTGCATCATTCTTACATTATATACATATGTAAGATATTCAATAAAATATTATAATGATTGTCCACATTATATAGATTTCATTAACTCACCATAAATTTTAATATGCTGTGATAAAAATCTAATTAAAAAGCGTTTATTACAATTGAATATAATTTTTTTTAAATCTTTTTCAAAAAGTTTTTTTGGAAAAAATTATTTTTATTTAGGCAATCAGTATGAATTCAGCATATAAATAAAACTTAAACTCGTAAGTGAAGCTATTACAGCTATTTATTCTTATTTTTAGTTTGATTTTTGGTGAACGAAAAATATATTCATTTGTGATTCTACCCGCACTTAGTCTAATTTATCTAGCCAAATCTATGAATTAAGGAGAAGTAATAAAAGAAACTCGCAGCATCTTATTTTTTGTGCAAGCGACCTGAAATATGTGGATAGCATTTGAAAAAGTTCTCTATTCGGAGTTAAATTGTCTTCCAGGAAACATATCAGAGCAAACTGGCACACATTTTTATTTTTAAGATCTTTAATTTGGATACTATATTAAAAATGGTTTTCCACCAATCAACACATACTTTGTTTAGCTATTTTTTAAGTTAAAAAGAAATACAGCATTTAAAAGCTTTCTCTTTAGTATCTGCAACTCAGAAGTTTATCCATTCCTTTTGGGAAATACTCCAAAATAATTTTTGAACAAAATTATTTGAATGCAAAATATTTTATATCGAAGCTTTCTTTTAAAAACACAAGGGAAAAATTTTGTTAACCTAGATGAAACAAAATTTAGATTATCAGTTTTCATTTCATGTCATGTTCTAAATACTATTTGAATGAAAACAACTTTATTTTCTTGTACAGTAAATGGGTTTAGAAATAAGAATGCCAACAAGAAAAATATATTCTTAATAGCCAAAGATTTGGTAAGTAGAAAACTCAAAATCCTCTTAAAGAGTTTAAATCAATTAAGAGGGTTATATTTCAAAATCTGATTACGGGAGATAACGCTCATTTTATATGGAAGAAACAATATTTAAAGGAATTCAACTTTTAGTGAAATCAATAAAATGACAATTTGATTCGTAAATAAACCGAATTTTAAATTTTCGTGCTTCTGATCTTATGCACGATTGAAAACGAAGTATTTGCCCACCCATTACTTCTTTACATTCTTGAATTATCCTCACAATTAAATTAAAATGAGTAAAAAAGAAATCCATTCTAAAAGATTCAGTCAACAAAGAGATTAAATTGAGAAAAAAAATCAGGAACCTCCTGTTTTCTTTTCTGCGCTACATAAAAAATAAAGATAATTAATTCGTAAGGTACATACTTCTTTTCTATGCAAAGATTGTTTAAAAAGCGATTAAATATTTCCACTGACGACTTTTTTTTTTATTTGGAAGTACATCGTTATTGATGCTTTTACTTATTTTATTTGATGTAGAACTGAAAGGCAGCTGCAAAATATATTCAACAGAAGATAGCTGTCATATTAAGCAAATATGCTAGCATTTATTATTTGAATGATTGAATCAACAGAAAGTAGCTGAAATTTGAATGAGATATTGAAACTTTTCAATACTGGCAGGTATTCAGCATTCATTTTGCATGGCCAAATCTGGCCTTTGCGCCAAAAAAAAAATCCCAAACTGACTAACTTCAGCATTAATCAAATATATAAACAGCAAATAACCGTTTTGTCTAGTTAAAATGTATTTAAATATCATTATTTTAATACCATGCTCATTAAGTGGTAGAATAACTACTTTTAATTTGATGCTCCATTAAAGTTAAACTCGTATTGAATGTTTTAAATAAATTTTCAAACATTGCTTCACAATTAAAATTGTTTCACTAAAAATAAATTGTTAATAGGTGAAATCAACTGTTAAAAGAGTCTACTAATAAGGCATGCTGTAGAAAGATGATATTACTAAATGGGGAAGCAAAGACGAGAGACAAATAATTAATTATTTATATTAAGCTATAACTTATTTAGACACGAATAGAGTAGAAGATAAATTGTTTAGAAATGGCCTGGTTCAATTTTCTTATTTTATACACTGTTTTAATCTAAATTTAAAAATAAGAAATGTATAATAATGACATGCATAAACAAACATTATATAAATAAACATATTAAACCCGAATGCACCTCTCCCGAGTGTCATGTTTCCACCTTTTAATTTAAAAATTTTCCTTTTCTTATACTACTCTAAAATACTAGGAAAAATGGCACGAAATTATTTTTGTTTGCTGCTTCCACAAAAAACATTCCATTTTATCACCATTACATTCAGCTCTATTAATATACTAAAGATATCAAATAAAATACAGGTTTCTTTCATTTCTTTAAAAGAAAAGATATAATTCCAATATATCCAATACAACATCATCAAACTATACAGAAAATGGCAACCTTTCGAGAGTGTTTTCAGAAAAATTCTAGATTCATATATTCCTACTTATTTTGAGTCCCGGAATTCTATTAAGCAGTTTATAATACAATATCTTTGATATTGAAAAGTTTCGATTTAGATATAGATTCTTTGGACAAAATTTATCCAAATGTTCAATTTTAAAATCTTATTGCATTGTTAAAAATAAGAAATCAATAATGATGTTACTTGATTTTCATCAACATTTGAGTGAGACAGTATAGTTAAAATATTTATTTTCTACTTCGGTTTCGATCAATGCAGGTAGAAATATTTGAGCATAGAAATGGAGCATATCCCCCCAAAATGTTTGGACCATTCATGTCCAATGGGAAATCTAATGGCTGTGCAGTTTGTTAGAGAAAAGAAAAGCAGAAGGATTCATTTACTTCCTTCTCTCCTGATGTTTGCTCATTTAATAACTAGAGGGGTTTTTTTAAATCTTATTTCAACAATATTGTGAATTTTTATAAAATTAATTTTATTATCACGTCACTTTTTTAAAAATATTGCTTGCAAATATTAATCAGATATTTGAAATAAGAGATGAAAGGATTAAATCAAAATATTTCATTTCTAATAATGATGTTCCGAAGTGAATCCTTCAAGAACAGACCTCATTTGTGAGAGGAAATACAAAACAAAACAAAAGTGAATAGAAAATGGGAGAAAGACGAATATTCTATAAATAATCTTAATTCAAGAGAGGACGCGTTTAACAGTGAGTCTGTGCTTCTTTCAAAAGAGACGTTTTTTGAAGGAGCTACTGACAGCTGCAAAGATTCTGCTGTGAAATGTTTCGTCATTCTGTGAAATTTCGCGTAGCTCTAGTCTTTTTGGTTATTTATTTTTGATATTTTCTTTGTTGTCTCTGAGACATCTGTTAAATGGAAGGAAAAAAATTTGAAAAGGAGATTCATAAAGTTGCCTGATTTATCAGCAGTAAAACAGTATATAACTTTTTTATTAATAGATAGTTAGGCTCCTAAATGTTAATACTAATGTCAAATATTGTATTATGATTTATAGTTTACAGATGAAAAAGTTTATTCGGAAATGGGAAGATTTTTTAATTGTTGTTTTCCGGACATTAGACAGAGTTAACATAAAGTTGGAGATAAATTTGATATGAATAGCCTTGTGACAGATTGTTCTAAATTCATTCTGTGAATAAAAGAGAGTCAGATATTTTTAAAAGCATAATGAAAAAAATGATCGGATTTTCTCCGAAAATCAATTAAAAAATCAATATCAAATTTAGGTCATTTTTGCTCTACAATATGTTGCTATTTTTAAGTTTTCTACAACTACAAAACAAATAACTCTTTATATTCCTATGCTATTCTCTCAAGACATTTTTTAAATAGCTAGATTTCGAATATAAATTACTTTTTTTATGCTTAGAACACTTTTATATGTAAACCTTCCAACCGATCCATTAACATATAAATATTTGGATTTAAAATCATCAAATTTTTGGGAAATGGACATTATTGTTAATGAGAAATTATTTTCTACACCCTTTTCGCAATATGGACCAGAGCGTTTCAGATTCGAGACACGATTCCTTAAAAGTTTTCTCATGTGTACCAGTCTGGTGCACCTTAAATCTATTCAGTTCTAAATGCTTTCCAACTGGTGCAAAGTGGAGAATTAGGAAGCGCATATGTATTTGCTACTGGACAACATTCGAGATTATTTTTTCACAATATGATCCATTTTCCTCTTTTGTCAAATGTAACCTAAAGATGCATAGATTTAAGTGGATAATTCCTTTATCTTTTCATCTCTAATACATTTCATTTGGAATTTTGATTTAAAGAAAGCACCCTATTATCATAAGGAATGTTTGTCTTCACAATTGTTTTAACACTTCTCTACAATAGAAATCTGAAGAAACCATGATTGATTCATGCAAAAACATAGCAAGAAATTTCTCAGAAATAAAAGGAAATAATAGAAATTATTTTCGACGAGAAAAGAAAAAAAATAACATATAAAATATCAACAAATTCAAAAGTCAATAAATTCAGTTATAAAATGCCGATTAACTATACAAGGCCTAACTGAAATCCGTGTTATCCGAAATCGCAAATCTCAGATTTGTTGAATAATCCGGTGAGTCAACACCTGCTGAAGTCTTTTCTGTAGAAAGACAGGGCTTGCTACTCAGAAATGTTGGAAGCGATGCAAGAAATGAACAACCCTTCATTCATTTAGTTTTTTTTTTTGAATGAATAATTCATATACCATAAACTAATTACATGTTGGCATGCCAAATGCAAACCGAAAAATGTTATTTAACTTATAAAGAGCATATTTGTAATCCATAAAAAGAGTTTCATTTTTTTAAAATAAAAAAAAATTCAGAACCACATATTAATATATTAATTAGATATAAAATATAAGATATTAAGATTTTCTTGGCATAACTGAAAAATCGTTATCCGAAATATCTTACCCCTCCCTTTTGTTCGGTTAGCCGAGATTATACTACATTACCAAAAATAAAACGAAATTTCCGTAGGAGAATAAAAAAATCCCAATTGAAGAAGCCTCTTTGATAACTTTTTTACAGATTCCTCATTGAACGTTTCATTCTTGATATCGTCAGTATTACTTATCCTTCCAAAAAATGAAACGGATAATAAATAAAAGCAATTTCAAAAAGAAAACTTAGTGAAATCTATCCCGATCAAGAGAGACTTATTTTTAGGAGAATATGAATTCTGACAAGCCAAAGAGAAGCTGTTATGAATTTGGCCATCATAAAGCGGAAATGATATATTTATAATATGAGGATGCTCCCTGGCCATCCCAGTCAAACATATCGCTTGTCGCTTTTTAAATTGGCTACTGTCGACAGTGCCATTCTTAGGGTTACGTAACCAATACCTTCAAGGCAATTTCATCCGCATTTTCAGCAGATCTAGATGTCTCTTTTTTTGTTTACTTCAAAGATGAAAGAAATAAAAAACACATTGCGTAAGCTTTCACTGTCCATTTCCTTTCGAATGAATAGTCGAATGAAAACCAAAATTGATACAAAGAACAAGATGAAAGAAACATTTGGATTTGTGAAAAATAAACCTCAGAATCCCGTGTGTGGAGACTACTTTTGTTCTACTCAACGAAGCCGTTTTTCTTTCAAATATTACAACTATTTCTTTTTTAAATCTAAAGATGAGATTTTTTATTTCATGTTTTTGTTCGCAAATGATTGCTCCAGCCACAGTGATGTAGTTGACTTATGTACTGTTTTTCTTATTACTGTGTTATTTTAAGACATTTTTAAAATGCATTTAATTAATGAATACTCATTCATATCTCTTATTCTTTAACTATCATATGTACATAGAAGAATATGTACAAAAAAAAAACGTATTTATTTACTTACAAAATCTGGTGTTTCTTAGACGTTATGAATAGAAACAAATGCAACATGTAGAAAAAAACATTCAGTGGATTTTTATTTTTAAAACTGCCTTTCCATCCTCAAAATTCTTTATTAAACTGAGGGGAAAATGTCATATGATATGTATTTCAATATTTATATAAGTATTCTAGAAAATACCTGCTTTCTATAAAATTTTTCTAAATAACATGTTTAGAAAAATTAGAAACAGTATGATCTCGATATATTTAAGTTTTATCATAATATAATTTAAAAACATGTTTCTCTTATACTAAAATTTTAAGCTTCTGGCCAATCAATCTATTTTAACTTAAAAATGTTTTTTCTAAAACATATCCAATTTCATATTTAAATCTTCTGCAAGTTTTCAAAAATCAATCAATCTTAAAGTTATTTAATATTTAGTTATAATTGTATTACATTTTTTACATTAATTTTATTGAATTTAAAATATTTGTTGAATTTCATTCTTAGGGAAATATTCCTCATTTCTAATCCATTATAGTAATAAACTTGTAAAACTTGTATATTATTCTATGTACCTGATTATAAATTGTTGAAACTTCATTTTCGTAATTTTATAATTCGATTTTTTTTTTTTTTTTTTTTTTTTTTGTATACAGCTTTTTTTTTTCCATTTTTAATACTTTATATACTTGGCTGTAGTTTGAGTTTTCATGCTCAAATATAACTTTTTGGTTTTATATTTGTTCTGATTGCTCCATCGTTGAAACATCGGCCGGACATTTATTTCTCTATTAGGTTTCTGGGTGCATCTTTGCTAAATATCAATCCTTGAAGCATTTAACTGCATCAATCAATGGAATATTTTAAATTCTTATTAACGCTCAATAGTTATTTTAAAACAGGGTATTCTCAGACATTGTTTATTTGTTCCACCATTCATTTATCTAGCTTTTAAAGTTCACCAGATATTTTTGCTATGGTGCTTCAAATATTAGTCCTTAAAATATCGAATTCTGTCTACCAAACAAATATTATAAATTCTTACAGTTCGGTCAGCACTCTTTAACTGGTTTAAAACAAAACATACATTATATCTGTGAAAACAGATGCTGGCACTTCTCTTGATATTTTTTAACGTTTTTTGTCATTTTCTTGAATCCCTTTCTCTTTAGATGCAGATAATAAAAGCACCCCGCAACAGTTTCGCGATTTAATTTTTCTCATACACCTTGACATTCTTGACTTTGCTCAGTCGAGTGAAATTTTCCGCTGCGATTCTTGCAACACAAACAGGCAGCATCTTTTCTAAAATACGGCATCTCGGCGGAAACAAATGGATAGATTGTATTACACCTTCGCAATCAACCTTCTTCATATCGAATTACACACATGACCGGCCAAACCTTCTTGCGGTAAGCTCCTTGCTTTTCCAATTTCCACGGCTGGCCAGTCCCGGTTCTCTCTTTCTACTCAGGCTTTATTATAGATCCCACCCAATATCCCATTTCCAAGATCCCCAGTTTTTCGCTTGAGCTCTGATCTTTTAACCATCAATCACAGTAGATCCTTACTTCCTAGCGGGCCCATTGTGCATATTTGCAGTCGAGTCACTCAACTTCAAATCGTGAGCGGAATTCTAGGAAAAAGCTGTGGAATGCATCGGTTCCAAACATTTTATCAAACAAACTTCATCCTTTATTCTGCTTCCAAAGGAATGCTTCCAGATTCTTCGACGATACTGTCGAAAGTATCATTGCGGAATATTTAAGGTGAAAAAAAGAGCTTGGTCAGTAAAGAGAGCTGTGATAGATGGTTGATCCCAAATCAGAAGTTAGTGATATAAGTAAAGAGTAACGAGCTTATTCAGATAGATTTTGATTTGGTGCGTTTTGAAAATGAATTGTGAAACTGTGATTTCTTTTTGTTTTAATCTTTTTCGCAGTTATTATTTTGGAATAATATTTATGAAAAAAAAGACTTCGTCAATAAAAACATCTCTGGTAGAGATATTTAACATTAATCTATTCCGGTAATTATTAATGTATATAAATATTTAGCAAATTCAGAGATATGTCAATGCTGGGAGCGTTTCTTATTCAGTTGATATTATTTTTTTTTTCCTCTTCATTAATTAGTAAGAATTAGTAAGGGTAAGAGACAAAAGAGAGAGACAAAAGAACTTTAAAAGTTTACAACTTTGAATGATAATTATTATAATTTGCAATTTTAGTGATACAAATAAATGTCAAATGACTTACTCAGACATGCTTCGCTATAAGATATTTTCCAGATGATTTGATTTATAAATTTTTCTTTCGATATCATAATCTTTTTGTAAATTTTTCATATCGATGTTTTAATTTTCTTAATTAAATTTTATTTTGGAGATCAATGGTGCAGAAAAAAAGAGCTTGATTAGAGAAACAAGTTATGGTGGACAATTGCTGCTTCTCACATTTCAACAATTAGAGACAGAAATAAATCTTTACAAAATTATGCTGAGATGGGTCTCTATTTAGCGTGTTGGGTAAAGGGCTGATGGAGTAAGCCGTGCACTAACTATTTCGGTTGAGTATTATTTTTTTTCTTCATTAAATTTAACTTCAATATTTTGGGTAAAAAAGGAATTTCCTTAGTAAACAGACGTTGATGTTCGTTATATTTTTCCATCTCATTATAAATTAACATCAATGAAGAGTTATTTTATTATTAAATAATGTTTCCGTATTTTATACTTATAAAGTGACCCAATATATACTGCACATTCAATTAATGATGCTAGCTTGCTTATTAAATAATGAAAAATTCAGATTCAGACTTTCTTTTCAATTGAGTTTTTTTATTTGGAATATTTGAAGTACATAAGCTATTTAGTCTTTAAGAATTATAAGCAGTTAAGGTCTACGTCTAAAAGGCCACTTTTGGTCAAAATTCACATTTTTTTTTTTATTTTAAAGTGCATTTATTTAGCTTTCTAAATCTGTGTTTATTTTTCTCCTACGATTGATAGAAATGGAGATATGAAGATTTATGTAATTCAAAAGAGTCGAAAACGAAACCGGAAGTTGAATGTTTTTCGTCGTTTCATCAAATATACGCTCCTAAAATCATAAATTAATTAATTTTTGAAATTTATACAAAACTATTTGCAAGCCACCTAAATTTTAATTAATTTTCATCTCTTTATATACAGAAAAGATTGGCAACAGCTGCTTCTCGAACATTGTTTACGTTTGAAAACATCTGCTTGAGCTACAGACTTTACGTTTGGGAGCATCAATAACTGCAATAATTTTGAATGATGGATTTTATGGTCTCTTGGCATTTTTTTTTTTTTGAACTGGGAATAACTCCTGGGGATTATATCCTGAGACACTTCATTTCTTTCGATAAAGAAAAAATCATCACGTCAAAAAGGCAGTCATTAAGTACAACAAAAGTTGCCAGGAAAAAATTTATAGCTATTAAAAAGAAGAAAACAGATAAAATTGTTAACAAAGAAGGTGTATCATACAAATGTGGTGAATATTAAAAAAAATAGAGAGAGATATTTTTCATAAAACACAATTAAAAACTTTAAATGCATTTTTTGAGGAACTTTAATTTTGTAAAAATTTTGATACGCAAAACATGATATCTCAAAATATTATGAATATTTTTTAATGAAATTTTGTATGTATGTTATTTATACTATCCTAAAGGCAATGAACTAGGATTATAGTTCGGAGATTAATAGTTTTTTTTATTTAGAACTCATTAATGTTGTTTATGCATAAGAATTTTGATAAATTTTCAGTTAGGAAATACTCAAACTTCTATAACTTTATTATAAATGCAAATATTTCTTAGATCCTAGTTCATTGTCTTCACTAAAGCTGTAACTATATTTTGTAGAAAAAGAATTTGAAAATTTTGGTTAGAATTCTTGTTAGGATGTTTCGCGTTTTACACCAATTTTCACAGTTTTTTACCCAAATTTCCCCATTTGACTGAGTTGCAAATTACATAAAACTTTTTAAATGGTATTATTCATTGTTTTGAATTACAATGACCTAAAAAATAAACTAAAAATGAAAACTGAACAGTTTTTTCAAAAATTTGTCTTCGCACGTAGACAGATACCTAACATTCTCTCTGTACTTAGAAACAGATATATCGAACTGCCATATGTTTTAGAGATAGATTTGAATTCGGTGTAAGAAATGATTTAACAATTAAAATATGTTCTAAATTTTACTTAGGGATTTTTTGGATGCTATTATTTTTTAAGCAATTACACTTTAAAGATTAAAATATTTAAGACTACAAAATATTTAATCTACAGAACGATTAGCAATATTATTATTGTTTCCTTATTATATTTTTAATCCAGGTTTATATTCTAACATTCAATAATGTAAACAAAATATGCATGCCATTGACTTGCTACCAATAGATATTTTGTAAGCCAAATTTTAATTTAAACTGTAGAAATCATTTGTAAATTAACTATTAATTATACATTAATAAATTAACTAAGTATATGAATGTATTATATATAGATAAAGAAGCAAGATATTCATTCTTCAACTGTTTCCTTCAACAATCTGTATTATTCAGATACTTTCAAATAAATTAAAGTTTTTCAAATAAATGGAAATAAAAAAATCCTAATTATATATTAATCCATATCCACATGTTCACTAACCAAAAAGGTATCATCAATAAATCACAGTTCAAATCCAAATCAATAAAATATTTTAAAACATTTTATTGAATTGCCAATAGCTTTAGAAATTCTATATCAAGTCCCATTGGACTACACTGATTCATGTTTACTTAATGCATCATTTCTAACATGACATTCACGTTTCAAAATAGTATCAGTATTAAGTCAAAGAGGAAATGTCTAGCATTTTTCTAAGAATTTCAAGGAATTCGAAGGAACAAGCTAAAAGAATAAAGAATATCTTCACAGCAGAACATTCTTTTCTGGCAATTTTATATTTTTAAAAATGAATCATTCACTTAAAACACATGCTTGACAAGCAATTTGATCACAAGCCAATTCGTTTTCTACTAAAGATGAGTTGTTGAAATTCCCTACCATATTCGTTCTGTTTACTAATTATAAATTAATATTTTAACAGCCGGAACAACACATTAGGAAAATACTTTTAATTGCTGCCTCTTTCATGCGAATAGAATTCTTTGTATTGTTTCAATAAATCTAAGAAAAGCACTTATACCGACGATAAGGAATAGCATCAATAATTTCTATTTTACTACTATCTATAGACACTATATGTATATTTTGTGTTTTTACATATATGTGATTCCATTCCAGTAAAATATTAATCCATCTTAATTTAAATGGAAATACATATTATTTTTTTAATACTTTCACTTTAAACACCTTCTTCTGAAAACCAAAACAATTCCAAATATTTGTAATTCGATTCACGAATAACACGTAATAATATATTAAAAATTCAAATGAGCACTAAAGCAGCAAAAGGATAATTACAAATTTGAACAAGTATTTTGAATATTTATTATTATTGGATTAATATCTTTAATGATCTTTAGAGAAATTAAATAACTTAGGTTATTATAAAGTCATTAATTTTTTTCTTATTACTTCTAAATACTTTAATGTGATTTTCAAAAAATTTAATAAAATAAACTCAAGCTCTAAATTTTGATACTTTTTTGAATACTTGGATTTTTTAACATCTTATAAAATGATATTTTTTACACGTAAATTGTATTAAAATATATATTTTTTCATAAAAAATATTACAATTAAATAACAATAGCAACAGAACGAGTCTCCATATGAAACAATCCTTAGAAGAAAATGCTATACTCACAAATGAGATATTTTCCGCCAAGAAAATGCAAATAACAGCCTCTCTCTTACTGCAAACCATTCGTGCTTGATTCATTTTCGTCAAAAATCCTAATAAATCGCTGATCGGATAACTCATTTGTAAAACTGTAGCTTTCGTGGAATTCGAGTCATCCTTATGACTCGGGATATAAATTCCATTTCGGAGAAAATTTTGAAAAGGCTCAACTTACAATCGGGGAAAAAAAAAAAAACTCTTAACAACCGAAAAACTCAATTCCGAAATTCTGTGCAGGGGATTTTATGCATTATTCCACCATCGAGTAAATTCCAAATGGAGGGGAGTGAAACAAGCGGTTCTGACTGATTTAGGGAATTGTTTATAAAATGCGCTCCATTTAACGGTAGCTGAATGTTATTTGAAAGTGGATAGGATATTTGAATTCTTTTTCTGTGTATTGATCTCTCACAGGAATTCAAACAGTGAGCAGAAATTTCAGTATGCAATAAAAGCTTGTTTCCAGAAACACATAAAGAATGTTTTTAGAAGTTATAACGAATAAAATGTGATTAATGTTCGAGTTACCAGTTTCAGTCAATACTAAAGAAGAACTGAGAATTCTGTAACAAAACAATGGAAATAAAGAATGTAACGGTATGAATTAAACTTCCATTCTGACTGATTTATAAAACAATTCTTATTCTGACTTACTTATGTTCTATTGGGCAGCTACTAAATGCTTTTTGAAAATAAGCAAGATATCAGAACCATTTCTCTTTTTTTTTCAGATTACATAATATTATAGTTGAATTCCGTGAAAATACTACGAATATTAAACAAAAATTTCTGATTTTTTTTCAGTTGGTACTTTTCCTAATAGAAAGAATGAGTAAAAAAACTGAGCATGACTACCAAAACAATGTATTTGCAGGATAAATAAAGAAGATAGGGATGTTGTGGAGAATACAAGTCAGTTACAATATGTATTGATGATTAATCGGCAGACCTTTTAAATACCAGTTTACTTCACATGCACTTTAGCTATTAGAATCATCGATATTGAGCTCGAAAAATTTAATTTTTAAAATTTCTGGATTGTTATCGGTTTCAGTAAATATTTAAATTCTATCATCTTTAAAATAAAAATGAAAATCGAGATATTGCCGAATACTTTTATCGCAGAAAAAAAGGACATTATAAAATATTATCCATGTAAGTAACACCCTTTGAAAAGTAAAATCGATTGCAATTTGCGACGCGAGTTGATTTCAAAATGTAGTTTCGACACTTTTCAACTTGCATACCAGTTATTACAGCCATGAACAAAAGTTAGAGCAAATAATAAGTCAACATCCTTCATGAAACTTTAAGAAAAAGACAGGAAATTTCATTTTTAATTTCCTTTTATTGAATATTAGCGTTTATCATGTTATTCCGTTGCACATTTGTTTTTAATTGCTTTCCTAAATAAATAGCAATTATCCAATCTTAAATCATGCATCTGATATAATAATTTACTTTTCATGATTTGACAATATAAATAGTAGATTATGTTATAAAAAAGCAATAGCTGGCAATATGAAAAATTTTAATATGATTCAAAGTTAAAAAGTAAATATATGATAGTTAGTTTCATTAAATAGTATGTACATTTCTTCCTCAATTTGAAATTCTTAATTTCATTATTTGGATTAAACTAGTTGTAGACTTCTTAAAATATAATTAAATTGCTTATAATTTATTAATTTAAGAATAAATTTTCGTTTACAACCGAAAAAAGATACCATATATCTAATCATTCAAATAAATATATCTAAGTGTGGAAAAAAAAGACATTAAGAAAGTTATTTTAAATTCTCTTGCAGAGCTTTTAAAGGTTACTTCTCATCTTTAGGAACGTATTTTATGATGTATATTACGTTTTCTGGTTCGGAAACTAGGAATTTGAACAGCCATTTATTTCCAAGTCCGCTGGGAAAACGAAATACAAAATCGAATATAAAAGCCACATCAGAAAAAATGGGGGAAAATTTTTCCTATTTTTTAGGGATTACGCCAAAAATGTTCCCTAAGATAAAAGCTACATCTTCCCTCGAAACTATTTTTGTGACGCTGTAAAATCATCCAAAAACCGGAGAATATAGCTGCCTTGTTTTAATGCGACGAAATCTGTAAACAATATTTCACTTTGACGCCAAATTCTTTCCTCTTTTATTCTGTTTCTACAACGGAATTTTCTTTTGCTCTGCTTTGGAATGGAATTTGAAACCACAGTGACAGTGACTGAGACAAAAACCGATTTGGCGGACATTTCTTTCGTCTACTAGAGCACAAAGTAATTCATGTCATTGGAATTCAACATACGTTACGGTGAACATATCGAGGCGTATATTTTCCCCCTGTTGACAAAATGATAAGGTCTTACTGAATATATAAAGCTTGACAGTAATTAGAGAACTTTCGAAACCAGCGTAAATATTTATTTCAGCATTAAAATCATTTTCGAGTTCAAAAATTCTTTTACAAATTTTCGATAATAGATGAAAGGCATAATGTATTTCGATGCATCTTAAAGATGTATAAAAAGCACCAGGAAATTGAATAAACTTGCCTTTTAAATAGTTTTAATGTTTGACTATGTAATTTATCGATTATTGAGGTTTAAACAAAGATTTCTTTTTATTGCATTATATAATTGCATAATTCATCGCAATTTGGCGTATTGGCGCACTAAAAATATATTTAATTTTACTCTCAGTTTGAAAGACAAATTTGCAAAAAAAAAAAAAAAAAAAAAAAAAAAACCAAAGATTGAAACCGAAACATTACTTCAGTCATTGGTTTACCTGTTTGCTATGAGCATGTGAATGTATTCTCTTTTATTTCATTGAGCAGTTTGAAAACTCTCATCACATTCAGTGCTTAGAAAAATTCAATTAATTTTCTGAAATTAATGCTTTAAATATATTCATTATTGATTTTAAGATATTTATTCTTTATTTATCGATCATTTATTTAATTTATTTTAACCTACATTTTCTATGATAAATATGAGGTATTTGTCAATATTTCGTTCTTTACTCTTTTAGGTTCAAAATATCAGAATGAAATATGTTGTACACGAAAGACCAAAACCGAAGTGCATCGCTTTACTTTTTTTATCTTCGATATCAAATTTCACATAAAGGATATAGCATTTGATTTTAAAATTCTAGTTTTAAAATGGGAACTGTATTTGACTTCTTAGAAACATTTTGGACTGCATTGACTAAAAAATATATGGTTTGAATTACAGTAAAAATTCTCTAAACATGATTGTTTACCAAGCTGTTTCTTCATGTTCAGCTAATAATTACTAAGAAGTTATAAAATATTTGATCAGAATTCCTTCCTTTACTATTATTTTAATAGCAGAAATTAAATGCATGATTCTGGTCCAATTATTTACATATTAAATACAATTAATTTCTGATAACAATTTCCAATATAAATTTCATACATCACACAAGCAAGGCCATTAAAGTGTTGACATGCTATAAGGAAATAAAACCCCAATTTCATTATTAATTATTCTAGAGAGAATCATTCAACTTTGTGATAACTAAACAAAATAAATTTTTTGCTATCGTTTGCATTACATATTTTGAAAAATGTAATTTAAACTGTAAATACAAATGCTTCTTAACGTAATAAAATAAATTATGAATGTAATAGTTTCTCTATTAAAGAAATCGTATTAAAGAATTATGATTACTTTCTCGTAATAAATAAATTCTAAGTTGATTAATTTTATTTTCCTTATTTAAAAAATTAAATCATTCAGAATATTACATTAATATTCTTTTATTCCAATTTTTTTTAATTA
The DNA here is from genome assembly GCF_947563725.1 of Argiope bruennichi. Lineage (NCBI taxonomy): Eukaryota > Metazoa > Arthropoda > Arachnida > Araneae > Araneidae > Argiope > Argiope bruennichi. The sequence continues at coordinate 128,118,303 of NC_079163.1, forward strand.
ATTTCTTTCAAACTGCGTTATTCTCTTGATTGCATTCTTTTACATACTCATTAAATAGCATTAGAAAGAAGAAGAATTTATTTAATAATAATTACCCGTCTGAAAACATTTTACATTTGATCATTTTTTCCTTTACCATTTGAAATACGAAAAAGGAAGCAATTTCTAATTCATTTTTATCATTTATAAATTCCATCTTCTTACAGATTTCTTAAAGATTAGAGTAATATATTAAATAATAGCAGCTCATTTTAAGCAAGATATATCTACTTGTAATTTCCTTTTCTGGGTGTGACCACGCTCATAAATAGATCAGATTTATTTACCGTACAATACATATCATAAATCCTGTTGCAAATGAAGGCAGCTCATGTGACACAAATTCACGTAGTAAATTTATTTTTTGTAAATATGCTATTATTAAACTTACTTTCTGTAAATTTGCTGTTATCGATTTAAAAATTGATGACTCGCAGATTTGAGATCCCATTCCACCAAAAAAAAAAAAAATTTACACGAACTTGATCAAGGCTAAATTCACAGCATTAAAATCAGTCGTATCCCCGCTTGTGTGGTATGGAAAGTTGCAGAATGAGGTAATGATTTATATTAAGGTTTCATCGTTTTGACAATTATTGAAAATATGAGGATATCTACAAAATAGACCTCAAATAAATTACAAAATTATCAGGAATGTAGCTAAATATATCTATAAAGTTATTCACTACTTTCAAACTTTTAAAATAAACATCAACATCACATTTAATTGTGTCATATTTGAGTAATTCCTTAGTTGCATCTTTTACATTCTTTCCATGGTCGATAGAAGTCTTTCTTTTTCAAAAAGGTGCATTCTTGTTACATTTTTCCTTTAATTTCCTGAATCAAGGATAATATTATCCTGATATAAGAAATATTATTCTTTAAACCTATTTCTTTTCTACAGAATAATTCTGATTTTTCACTTCCTTCCAACTGACTTCAGACGAATCTCTAACTCATATCTTCCATCACGTTTTCTTTCTCATCCTCCAATATCGGAATAATGCAAAACTAAAAATCTGAAATCTCCAAAATTTATACGCATCTCTCGTGTAGTTGCCTATTTTAACCTATTGCCTTTCCTCTTCATGTAATGAAAGAAAAGCAGGCTATCAGGCAGGCTTCTTCATCTTTCTTAACACCCTTCACTAACGAAAGTCGTTCATCGAAAAAGTCATCACCATGAAAGAAGACGCGTTTCTAGAAGATCTTTCAAACTGATTTAAACTCGAGACGTATCTTGGGATAGAAGAGCTGTTAAGATAAATGATAGATCATCTACTTTTTTTTAACCTTTCGGAAATCTGAAACTCTTTATGTAATTTCCCTCATAAGTAAAGATTACCAAAAAACGATGGTCGGAATTAGTTTCCGTAATGGATGACTTATAGTTTTTGTTCACTGAACTTAAAGACTCGGAATAAAAAAAATCGCAGAAAAGAAGTAAAAAAGCATTTATAGCGACTTTAACTTAATTTGATGAAAGTGTGCTTTTCTACTGACATACATTTTTGGATTGTCTATGAATTTAAGGTTGTAATTATGTTAATGCACAGTAAAGTTCGAACTCGTCCAGACTAAAATAATACTTCGAATAATCAGGAAAATGTATTAATTTTTCAATGAATTTCTTTACTGGAGAACAAATTCTTTACTTTTTTTTATGTTAAAATGGCAGCAAATATTCTAATTATAAAGCTGTTTATCAAGTTATTTGAATCCTTACCATTATCTACACAAATTGTGCATAGTGTATACGCAAGATAGCTATTTATATAATAATGATTACTAATATAACGAATTGAAAGGCAACTAATATTATGGTAATTCAAAAATAGTAAATGTAAACTGGAAATGTATTTGTCGTCCAATTTGAATCGTTGCATTTCCCATAAGAACTATACACTATGTATTTATTTAGTTAAAATATATTTTTATTATTTATTATTTTTATTAATTTTTTTATAATTTCATCACTGATGTAGTTACTTTTATAAAATCTCAAATATCAATATTTCTTCAGTTCCACACAGAAAAATATTGGCATTCTGTAAGGTTAGTTTAAGTTTGTATTTCAAACAATAAAAGTTTGAGAAAACTTGTAGAAAGCTATATGATTGCGATAATATATTATTTACATTACGTTCAGAAGAAATAGTTTAATTATTTGTCGCGAACTGGATACATAGGAAAATTAAGGAGATTCGAATCTCTATTCTGAAATATCTTAGAATGATATGTTTTCTTGATTCGTCTATTTTTATTTTATTTTAAAATTTACTGTTAATTATAGAACAGCGATAACATTTACCCCCCCACACACACACACAAACAAATTATATGATACCATTGTACTTGCATATATACTTAAAGTCATTAACTAAACGATGAAAAATATTGTAAAATTTTCTTACTTAAACATATTTTTAAAAATGTATTAAAATTATATGTAAAACTCATATTAAAATAAAATTAAAGTTACTGAAAAACTTTCTTGAAATTTTAAATTGTTGTAAAAAGGATTTTAGTGCGATAATATGCTCGGAAATTATTATGGAAAATCATAAAGTTCTCAATTGATTTTTAATTAAAAAATTAAACATTTACATAAAGTAACATTAATTTCTTCGCTGTTACCCTTTATTACTCAGGAAATAATTGTATGCTAAATATGGTCCAATGGTTTGTAATATAAAATTTTGAGGATAAAGCATTTTGATAATTTTTCATTCATCATGTCGCAACAAAAATTTACAGATAGTAAGTATATCAACCTATAAAAGTTATTATTTTAAAATAAAATTCACATCAGGTATTAAACATATAATTGAATTTAAAGATTTTAGATATTCATTATTTTAAAAGTCAGCCTTTAAAAATCATTCATAGTGCAGTAAGTTTGAAAGAAATAAAATGTGGCTTTATAATTGAAATGTCATTTGTTAAATCCATATAAAAACAGGGTTTGCAACAACAAAAATTTTATAGCGAGATTAGAAATATTTTCAACGCAATAAAAGTCTACAGAATAAAATTCTAAAACAATACCATTACTTGGAAGTAACATAATAAAAATGCTGCTACATTATTACGCAAATTATAATTTAAGCTAACAGGATATGAGTTAACATTCGATAAGGAATTTATTATTTGTTAATTGAAAGTAATAAAAATCCCACTAAGCGGAATAAACTCACCCTACCAGACAGCTTCGCAACCTATTTACTATAGACTGATTCATGTTCATTATTTAACTTTCTAATATTGCTTGATTAAATTTTTGATGTAACAAGAGGAAGTAACTAATTTAACTTGGTGATTATTTAGTTAACTGAATGAGCTCAGAATTTTAGTTCTATAAATTTCAATATGCAAACTGAAAGAGAAATCGGATTCCAAAATTAGTTTTTAAATATTAGTATAATGCTGCAATATTTCCAAATGCAGATTTCATTGGAACACAAAAATTCTTGTAATCAGCCAGTCCAGGCATTAAAAGGCGTTCTTTTTAAAAATCACGGATTTCGGGGTCAAGAGTCAGTGCAGTCCATAAGGTTAAAACATAACTATAAATTTATTGCAAAATAATACTTTTTATAACAGCACATAAATCAAGTTTTTACTAATGCTTGGTTGGTTGAATTTTGTATTTTGGCGTTAAATGAAGATGTGACTATGCTGCCTAACATTCCTACTAATTAATATTAAAATTATCTGTAATTTATAATAGCAAATTCTATTAGAATCAATTTCAAGAAACCATCTCATTAAATAACTCATTTGGATTTTTAATATTTTTATATCTAATTTCTACATAGCTTCCCCATTAAATTAAGCATGATTATGTATAAAGCAAGTTTAATGCTGTAAAATCTCCAAGATTAATATATTTCTTTTTAAGCGAAAGATTTCTATACTAAAATACAAATTTCTTTGAAAAAACATTGAAATTTCTAGAAAATAAATTTGCAACACAAAAAGAAACGTAGTGTCTTAGATAAAAAAAATTCTATTCTTTAAATATACTAAGAAATTATTTAAATAATTCTGCATTTTTTCTATCAACAATGAAACAACTCAGGACATAAATATTTATGGACATTATTGTAATCTGTAGTAACAGTTCACAATAATATTCAAAATCAAATTATTTGGTTTCAAATACACTTCCAATACTTACGTTGTTTGGAAAGAGAGAGAGAGAGAGAGAGGACCAAATTCACTTGAATTTACTTGGAATTGAATATTGGCTTTTTCTACAGCAGAACAATAAATTGAACTCACCGCAGAAGCTTGTATTCAACAAAAATTTAGTTATTCTTATTTCTTCGTCAATGGCGAAACGAAGAAAATATCGAATCGAAGTAAAACTCGTACTCATATCGAAGAAAATATCGAGCCAGCTCTCCAAAATAGTGGATGCTTCTTTTTTTCTTCAATTCATCCCACTCATTCTCTCACTTCACTTCGAAAAAGTGTAAATGCCGATTGATTTTCAAGTAGGGAGAGAGTGGAATCCTCAATTTCAATACCAAATGCTTTCAATTAGGTTTTTTTTTTAAATCTGGTAAATTGAAAAACATAATTTGTAATTCCATTGAGATGAGCACGCTCTCTTAAATAAACATTTTTAGTAAATCTTGACAAGAGTTATTTGCTCAGAATAAAGAATTTAAGTGTTTAAATGTAGGGAATCGATAAGTAATCTCGCCAGATGTTAGCAAATTCATCAGAATCGAATATTTTTACTTGGGGAGTATTTAAAAAAAATTTATGTAGTTCTTTTCACATGTTTAAGACGACTTGAGCTTATTTGTATCTTTACGAAAAATTTTATTAATTAAAGAGGGTTGCAATATAAAATTTAATAAATTGTTTAAAGAATTTTAGTAAGTAAAACTTTAAAGATATTAAACTTCGTGATTCTTCTATTTGTTGAAAAGAAAATGTAGAACTATTCCTAAATTTAATCAATGAAAAAATAATTATTCACATTTCTTTGAAATCATACTTTTATTTGAAACAAAATATATTTTACTTGAAAATTCGAAATGTACCGTATCTCCACTTTTTAAAAACAGCGAATTTAAAAAATTTGTTATTTAGAAATATTTTTTTCATTTCCTATTGACTTTTTAAAAATAAAAATAGTTTTATTTTAAAAAGCAATTTTAGAAACTCGTACACAGAGTTGTGAGAAAGACACTTCGATTGAATGGAAAAAAAATTTCGTTTCGATCAATTGAATTAAATGACACCGATTATGAATAAAACTGAAAATTGTAATTCAACTGAATAGAAACTAGGCATTAAATAATAATAGCAATTAAAATTTTAAATGCAATGATCTTTTTTCAATAAAAACTATTCTGAATAGAAATTTTTCGTAGTCGCGAACAAATAAGTCATTACTGAAATAAATATGTATTCAAACATACATATGATAAGTTGTTTTTAGCTGAAGACTTATATAATCAATTGCTACGATTAGTTAATAATTGACATAAATTAACTTTAACTTTACTTCTCACAGTTCATGTGTGGTGGTGTTTGATTTTTCTTGCCAAAATATAAATTTATCCTGTCAACTCAATGAGAAAAAACTCTACGAATCCAATATTAGACCTCGTTCCTAAAGTTTATTTCTATTTAATCTAAAAAATAAGTTTATCTTTTATATGAAAATAGATTTGACACAAACCAAATATCTTTTGTAGTGAAGCTGAAAATGTTAAAAATGTATGAACAGAATGTGTGTTATGTGTAACGTATAATATTTTAATCACTCATTTAAGTTCAACTTTTAAGGCAACTAAGGTTAAATTTCTTTTTTCAAAAAAATTATTAAATACTGCTTCTTTTTAAAAACTGCTTAAACGAAGTTTTATTCAAACAGACTGTCAAATAAGTTAGCTAATCTTCTAAAGATCAAAATGGCAATAAAAAAATGGAAGAAAAGGTCGAAATTCATAGTTCAAAGAGTTCTCCGAAAGGTATTTAACAAATCATCGAAAACCATGAAAAAAAGCGGAATTTTTTTCCTCCTAGGTATTGAAAATATTTCACATATCATCGGGGTAAAAGGAACTTCACCACGTCCGGATATGAATTATGCCGATTCATCTATAAGAGAGTTCGTTAGATGCAAGGGCCCATAGCTCATCCAGTTTTCACACTTAAATGACTCCCCCTTTCTTTTCATTTTAGCTCCAAAGGACAGAGAAAAATGAAAAGATTGAATGGTGGGATTTATGCAATAGTGTGGACTATATACTAAATTCCGAATATCTCGAATGACTCGCGGTGAAATATTGTCATATTCGGAAAGGATGAAATGTTTTATCGTATTGCATTTCTCAAAGTGACTGAAAGAAGTCTTATTTTTTAAGTAAATACAGGTAGTGCAAGATATGGAAAAATCTTTTTTCCAGTCTTCAATACTTTTGAAGTTCGCTAAAATATTTTAATATGTATTCAAGGATTGGCTCTTAACCCAGTTCATTTTATAGCTTTTGCTTTATTTCACATTATAATTATATGGCATAAAATATGTTAAGCGTTTTTCAAAATGACTGAAATTCGTTTTATTTTAAATAATAACAGGTAGCATAAATATAGACAAATCTGTTTCCAATTTTCTATTTCCATGTGTATTGCAAATACATATATATATATATATATATATATATATATATATATATATATATATATATATATATATATATATATATATATTTCAATTCAAGATTGGTTTTTGTTTCATTTAAAAGAATAATAATTATGTTACGATTATTGATTTTACTTTATTTGTCGCATTTTTTAATGTCCATTTTTTAGCATAGATTCATCCTTTTTTTAGAAATATTTTAGCATAGATGAAACTTTCAATATATGTTAACACTATACTGGAATAAAATAAATCGATTTTTATTGTTATTTTAAAACATTTTGAGAGATTCTTAATTTTTCCACGAGTCAAATGACATAATTGTTGATAAATTTGTAACTTAAAAAATCTATAGATAACATCTTACATACAAATGCAATGAATAAAACTTGATTTTACAACCGAATTCATTTAAAGCATATTAATTTAATAATACATATTAGTCTTCTTTTTTAATCGATTCAATGAAAGCAAAATATTTTTTATGCATATGCACATTGTTCTTGGTCTTTAAAACGCATTGCAAATATATAATTCAACTACCATTTTGGTTTTGTTGTTTGGTTGCTTGGATTTTGTTTTTAGAGCAAGCATCCTATTTGAAAACTGCTATTTTCCTAGAACAAGTGCAGTGATCTTTGATTGTTGCCTTATATATATATTGCGGAATATTTTCGTCTCTTTTTAAATAATTTTTACGAAAGGAAGCAGAAAAGGTTTTTTGAATTTTTTTTAAAACTTAACTATCGTATCTTTGAAATTATTCGAAAGAGATAAATCAAGCATGCAACTAAAATTTTTACTGCATAAGTTAGCAATATATATTCATATATTTGAAAATATAATAGATTTGTTAATGCCAATTTTAAGAAATTGAGATCAACTCAAGTTTCTAAAGAAAGGGAAACAATCAATTACTTTTTAACTGTTATTGTTTTTGTCGCATTATTTGTAATATATTTTACTATCAGCTGTTGGGGGAAAAGCATTCGAATTCTTTTCTTTGGTCATTCCATTTATTAAAAAAATGGATTCAAATTTGAATTTTAAAGAAAGTAAAGATTCAGAGACGTTATTATTTATGCAGATGCCTTCTGCGTAAATAATTACGAATGTATTAAAATATTAAAGATATAAAGAAATTATAAGTATATTATTTGAATGAATTGCGTTGCAATTTCTCATTATTGCATCACAGCAAAAATAATACTCGGGAAATTTCCTGTTCGTAGTAAAATATTAATTATGAAACATTTTAATGAAAGTTTCTATGATTTACATTTTACATATATGCCTCAAAATACTTGTCACTGAAAATTATAAAACCATTTCATCTAAATAAAGAATTTATACGGCATTTACTTACACAAATTTAACTGAAATTAGCTAAAATAAATGAATGCATTCATCGGTTCCTTGGTATGTTTATAGGGTGATTTATTTTATTTCAAATATTTCATAAATATATAAAGGTGTGTACTTTATAAATATATTTTTACACACAAAATCGCCACGCAGTTTATACTTTTTCGAGCTAATTAAGTGATCAAATTTTAACTTATGCTATCGAAAAACTAAAATTTATCATACAATCCGATTTTTCATTTAAACCAGTCATCATTTATAAAATCTAACTTTATCAAATATTCACAAAATCGTAAACAGAATTTCATATAATTATATAGCCTATCATCATGTTTCTATGGTATCAAACACTCAAATTTTGCCTTTTATTAAAAAATAACCAAAATCTGAGTCGTCATCTAGTTTTTTCTGGAAGTTGATTATCCTTAAATAGTCAAATAAAGCCGAATTTCCTTCTAACCTCCATAAATTCGCAAGTAGAGTCTTAAAGATCTCCCTTTGGCAGGCGAAAGAAACAAGAAGTGACATTCAATTTTGTATATGACCCCTAAAAAGAAATTTCTTAGTGAGGCGGAAGATCCTTTTAGGGGTAGGACTCGGTGGGAGTGGGATGGAGGCAAGCAAAGAATCCCAGCTGTCGCCTTCCATTGTAGAACGGTGGCGAAGGTCAAGAATCTCAAAATGGCCACCTTCAATTTTCTCAACTCTAACTCGCATGTTGACGACGACTAACTAAATATATAATGGAGAAATATTTAGGGCAAGGACTCACTTTCAACAGATAGAGCATTATGACTGATAAAGAAAACCAGCATCTACTGTTCTGGAAGTCAGCACTATTAATTTTGTATTTTATTTGATTTTAAGATGTTTTAAAATTAATATTTTCAATTAAAACATTCTAAAAGAAAGTAACGGGTTTTGATTCATTGAAATAGGAATGAAAAAAGCATTTTCATTTTTCTTCAGTATCATTGCATCCCAAATAAAATTCTCTTCTCCTTCGCTTTCTGTTGTTGAGTTGTGGCTGAGCTTCGTCTATTTTATTTACGAATGGTGTATTGACGACTATGTTCTAATCATATAATGGAAGCTATAAGGTAATTGGAAAAAATTGGGAAAAAAGATACTTATTCAAAAATATTAATAACAGTAATCTCAGCATCTTGAGAGCACGTAAGGACAAATACACTTCTATGCAAAAATGCTTTAAATGGGATTTCAAAACCTATAATATATTAATAAAAATCTTAAAAACAAAGACAAGCATTTTTACTTCCGTATATAACTTCTTTTTATAAAATAATTCCTTTTATCCATTTTTTAAAACATTATCACTCTAATTTTCCCCTTGTTCTGCCGCTATTACAGAACTGCGACTGAGGCAAGAGTCTTTTAAAGACCCCCCCCCCTATAAGATCAAAAATATTGTGATTATAATCTTTTTCTAAATACTGAATTTGGAAACAATCCACCTTTGGTCATGCTCCAGTTAGGTTAGATTTCATTAAAATGGGAGTCTGATGAAAGATGGAGGAAAAGGTTTATCATTTTTATTTCACCATATATAGATGGAAAATATTATGCACTTTCGAGTTAAAAACAAAATGGAGATATTCAAAAAGAAAATTAAGGCTAAATTCGAAAAAAAAATTTAAAGAAAAGCGCGCCTAACACAGAACTCCAAAAAACTCTCTTCTCCAACAAACGTGTTACCTCTCTTAGGAGTAAAATCATTCAAAAGTAATGGACAAGGATTCCTGAAAAGAATAGTAAGTTATGAGGAATATCTAATTCAAGTTCTAGGAAAGAATATCAGTTTTCTCATTATCAAGTAATAAATTTCTCTCCGCGTTTGACAAATATCTTTTCATTTAGAAAAAACTGCGATTTCTTTTGGCTTAGAAAATTTTAAAGTACATATAAAATACTGGAGAGAAAATTAACATATTTCAACATATCACTATGCAAATAAATATTTATAATTATTTTTACAATTTTATTCATAATATTTTTTATCTTTACAAATTAACATTATCTCAGGCAAAATTCTTTTTATCCAAAGTTTAACTACTCGTCAGAGATTATTTAGAACAACTGCAGGAAAAATGAACAAAAAATGTTTTTATGACACATCCCAAGTGTGTTGACAATTTATAAAACATCAAATCTCAAATAATCTAATCAGTTGTTTAAGAAAAGAAAATTTAACAAATCATGTATTATAGCTTTTTCATAAACTTAATTTTACTATCCCGGAATATTTTACTTGTTAGTGTAATCATATCGTTTGTATTGCAAGAAAAGATAAATTTATGAATATAATATTTCACTATTATTTTTTAAAAATATACTTTAATTATTATTCTTAATTGATAATTACTTTGGAATACACGAAAAAAAAAACATTTTTCTATTCATTCTCTACAGAAAAAAATATAAAAATATTGTCAAACAAATTAAAATTTAATTTTTTTTATTAAAATTTAAATTTTTTACTGAATATAAATCCTCTTGCTCTTTCAAAACCCTATTTGGTACAAATACATTGAGACCAAGCAAAAAGAAAAGTACAACTTTAGTGCAATTTTTCTGTTGAAAAGAAATGTAATATAGAAAAATATAATAAAATAATAAGAATGATAAGAAACTCAGCATATTTTGTAACATAATAGGATAATAAAATCAAAGTTTCAAAATAAGTTAAGAGAGTGAAAAAATTACTTTGCTTATAAATTTTATTATTATTATTATTATTATTATTATTTTGCATTCGCATTTGCATTTGCATTTGCATTATTTTGCACTTGCATTTAGTTAATTTTTCTATGCTATAATTAATTAAATGCAAGTGCTTGGTTTACATTGATAGTATTTAGTCAAATTATCTCATTAATCGAAAAAATCTTCATTAAAAATAATTTTAAGACATTCAGTAAGTGATTAAACGATCTTGAATTATCATTTTAATTCCTTTTTTTTTATTCGAGTTCATCAAAAATATTTACTAACGAAACTTATAAGAATTAAGAAGAGCATTATTCAAAATAAAGTATACCTGATGCATTAACGACACACAAACTTTTTACCCACCAAATATTAAAACGATTAAAGGCTAATTATATTAAAAGATCATTAATAATAATTAAATTGCACCAAAAGGTCTTTAGCGCCACCAGAAAAAAAAATTCTAGCTTTACGACTTTCATACCGAACACTTTTTACATATTTTGAAAGAAGGACGGTTATTTCAATTAAACTTTAAAGTACCAGATTATTTTACGAGCTTCTCTCAAATACACTGTCTTTCATGTCGTCAGTAACAGCAAGGGAAAAATAGAGAGGAGAAAACACATTCAAACACATCTTTACAACCTCAGAGCAATACTTGTAAATTTAAAATTCTTCATCTCTCCGCTCACACAGCATTTACAGGAACTTCCCCCTATCAACAATCCTTGTTGGCATGCAGTCAAATAAGTTAAAATGCAAATGGACAGTTCAAAATATCGCATTTAGTGATCAAAGTGGAAAGCACTGGCCAGAGAGGGGTAAGGAGTTCGAAAGTAGAATCTCAATTGCTTCCCCACCCTTTTCCACGGTCTTTATTTGAAATTTGCCTTGCATGTCTACCGTTCATAAAATTTTACTGAAGCGTGATCATGAAATATTAATTAAGCTTTAATCACAAAACCAATAAAAGTAAGACAGGGCAATCTAAAAAAAAATGGGGAGAGAATCAGGATCGATTTTTGAACTCCACGTTGCTCTTAAATGCTCTAAGAAAGAATTTGGGTGTTAAATTGTGCGTAAGACTTTTATTGTAATAAGTATAGGGACGTCCATAAAATTAAAGCATCAAATGATAAGTGGAATATATGCGAAGTAAAATCCGATATTCTAATCTATGAAAGATTTTTTTTTTTCCTTTCTTCACTTTTCAGTAAAATCACTCTCTTCTAGAAAAATCAATGACTTTTTAGTAAAGATCTATGATCTTGTGGGATATTTTAATAAATATTAAAGTAAGGGGTTTTAATTTAATAATCGCGATGCCAAATGAAGCGAAGCAGATAAATTTTGGAGTTGCAACAACTTGGAGTTGGAGAAAATATCAAAAAATATAAATTTATTTAACTCGCTTAATTCCACTTTAGAAAATAATAATATTGTATTCAATTAAATTCCTCCTTTTAGTTTTTAATAATTAAGATGTCGTATATTTATTTTACTTACCTTTAAATGTAAGTTAAGTAACTATTCTAAATACAGATATAGAATTTAGCTTTAGTTGGAATATCATCCATTTTGAAGATGCACAAGATTTATCTTCAGACTGACATAATAATTTAGAATAAATAAATCCAACCCCTAAGCTGCTATCCCTCTTTAAGCCTCCACACCACACCAGCAAAAATATATTTCACCCCTATAGATGAAAAGCGAAACACTTCTATGTGCATGACACGTCTCCTGTGGGGTTGGCCCGACACCGGGTCATTAAAAACTTTAGATAACGAAATTGATACTAAAGTTTTTTATTATTATTATTCTTCCGTTTGATGGCCCGTTTTTAGGAGTTAGAAGTAATATTTCAAATAACTTTTCATCAAAACTCAATCTTTTCACACTTATTATTTCAAAGGTTTGAAAAACATTCAGAAGGTTTCTATATTTCTTAAACTTTTCCTTTAAAATTAGTTGCCGCTGTTTAAGAAAGCAAACTTTCTTTAATATGCTAGCATATTTTACTAATGACTATCTCAAACCCTTAACATCCTGTTTATTTCGCTTTAATTCCGCTTCTTGTTGATGGAATAATCTTTTATAACAAATGTGTGCATAATCTTCGACATATAATAAACGTCAATTATAGTTTAACCAATTGTAATATCTGAGAAATAGATGATAAATTATAACTTTTGAGAAAATCTCTAATGGATGATTTATAAGTCGAAAGTTAGGAATGTCATAATTAACAAACCGATCCTTGTAAAACAAAACTATTAAAGAAAAATAAATTCTCCTAACTAACACAATCAACAAGGGAAATGAAAGGAAACATCTTACTATGGCGCCGTTTAGCAGAAACAACTGAGAGCTTTCATCACATACCTGACTTTCCCATAATTTATGTTCAAAAACTTATTATTTGTAGAAAAAATCGAAATCATCTGCTCTTTTATTCATAAGTAACACACAAAATGAATACATTGAAATTAATATCTCAAAATATCTATAAACATTTAGAAATAGAATTAAATTTCTTAAATAGTAAAATTTGTCATTTCAGGGAATTCGGATATCTTAATTCAAGATACGATCATTTGATTGTACACCGGATAAACAGGCAGAATCACATGTGTCCCATACAAACCATGTATAATGAGATACTTTAGAATTAACTTACTCTAAAATATATATCACAGAAATTCCATTATTATTTTAAATGTAGAGAAAATAAAAAAAAGTTATTAAATATATTCCTTTAGCTACATTTCTTATTTTTAGTCCTTTACTTGTTTCAGACTTAGCATTTTCAAAACATAAATAAACTTTCATTGTTTAAAACCAAAATCCTCTTTCTTTCGTGAATTGTTTTTCAAACTTTTCCCGAATGTTTTGCAAATGCTTTTTCTTCAATAAAATCAAGGAAAAAATTTAAGAGGAGCAATGACTATGCAAAAAAAGAAATGGATAAAGTGCGTTGATTCAATGCAAAAAGCCTCTTTCATTAAGAGATGAAAACCTTAATCTAAATCAGTGTACGGTTAATTAAAGAGTATCGATCCAGATGCTAGAGTGAACTGCAGGAGAGAAATTGTAATTAGTTCTTTGGTCGTTAATCTTTCTTCTATGTTAGCTTTTTTTCCCTATTCTTGCTAAAAGAAGAAACAATTTAAAGCATACAGTAGAATCTACTGCTCAAACAAAATGTTTTAATTTTTATTATAAATGAATAATCGAAGGAAAAATGTAAGATCCAAATTCTTTTAAATGAAAGCGAATTCTGTGATTAATGGGGCCCATCCATGCTACGTAAAATACATTACACTAGTTTAAGTTTCGAATCAATCTTGCATCGCAGGGCGGAAAAAGACGTGACGTTCAAAAATATGAAGTATATTTTAAATCTGAACTATGCTTGTTATGTATTTATAATTCTATGAGAGTTTATTTTCAAGCAGTTGTGGAACAATGTCATTATGTCAGTTTACTTCACATTCAAATTATGTCCAGGGATCCTAAATTGATTTAAGGTTTCCAAAGTTCTCAAAGCAACTATTTGTTCAATATTTGCTCTCTTAAAACAATTCAAATCACCCTCCATCATACGAAGCTAATTTGTTCCACATTGATTTGAGGAATCTTAATGAAAAGAGTTTTTAAAATTTTAAACTTTCGATAACAGATCTGAGTTACTTTAATAATTAGAGAAAATCAATAATATAACCTTTCTTTGTTTTAAATATTTTTAAATATAAGTACATTACTTTTTCCTAAAATTTGAAAATTTATTTATGTATTTATTCTGAATTTCAAGTTTCCAAAAAAGTGATGCATATGTTCATAACACAAATATTCAATTTTCGATCATTTCTATTTATTATTTATTTCGTTGACTTTCAAATGGAATTAACAAAGGAATTACTCGAGTTTTACAAACTACTGAATAACGATACTTCACAACTAAATTGTTTCACGTGGCTTTAGTTAAATTTTAAAGTTGTTCTGTTTGGAAATTTCTAACTCATTTTTTATAATCAAAAAAGGCAATTTTTGTAATTATCTGTGGTTATGCTTTTTACACACTTCTTTAACTTGATTTATTTCCTGTTTATAAAGATAGAATTTTGTAACGATTTTTCATTTATTTCTTCATGGACTAATGGTTTCAAAATCTGACGGCATTCTTGAGGAAAAAAAGTTAATCATCAATAACTGATAAATTTAATTACATTTTGATTCACACGAACGATAGTATTTTCCAAGTAATGTGAGAAAATTCATAATTCAAGATTCTATTATATTTACAAAAATAAATTATAAATTAAATATTGAGAAGTGGAAAATAATTAAAAATAAAAAATCGATTTTATGTGTCAGTAAAAAAAAGTACATTTTTAGAAAGCGCTTCTTTTGTATTATAAGCATCTATTAAAAGTAAATGCAAGCATTATTTCTAGCCTTTCTAAATATTTTTACCTAAGGATAGATGTGATTTCCCACCAATTTTTAAAATATTTTAAATGTATTCTGTGTTTTAAATTTGTAAGTGAAATACTAAATTTAACATTGGCATAACTCAAATCAATATTTCTTTTATTTAACGGAAAATAATATCTACTAATTTAAGAATTTAAGCAATATAAATTTTTATATGCTTTTCCAATTTAGTTTTAGTATTAGAAGTAAAATTCATGTTTTAAACGATTTAAATTACATTTAATTGATTAAACGTGTATTTAAACACATTCCTAAATAAATATTATTACAATTATTTCATTTTTTACTCATTTTGTTTTATATGCTACATTTTAATAAATTTTTCGCAAAAAAAACTAAACCAAGTGAAAAAATATTGATGAAAATAAAAGATTTCAGTAAAGTAACAAAAATGACTCAATAAAATTTTGCTGACGTCAAATACATTTTTAGTCAAAGGATGCATTTTCATTAAAAAATTGTAGTTTTATCATTTTTCCCCCATCAAGTGCAATGTAATAAGGGAAATTACCGTTTACAATATTTGTATGTGATCAGAAATCTATAAGAAATTTTGAGATCGATTTCCACCAACCTTGCTCTAATTTTAAAAGATTTTATACTAGATATTTATATCCGTAGCCAAGAGTTAATGATTTTTAAAAACATGGCTAATAGATTTGCATTTTGTATTAAGTGGCTGATTTCATTTATATTTTGATTCGTGTAATCTGTATATTTACAAGCAATAAAAAAGGAAAAATTAAATCATAATATTTACCTTTTCAACATATAGATACAAGAAAACTGTTTTACTTTTTTCTTTAGTATTCTTAAAGCTAACAATAAAAGTTTGTGACAAAAGCAATTTTAAGTTCACATCTCATAAACGTCTCCTCACATCGCTAAGAGCAAAACGACCGACTCTTTTTAATAATCTCAAAAGCTATGTTCCACTAAAAATTATCATTCCAGCATAACTTTATCTCGAGGCAATAAATTTCACACTTCTTAATCAACGAACACACGCTCGCCTTTTCAACTACGAAAAACAAAGCTTCTTCGTGCATTTATCCACTTCAAATCAGAGTATATCATTTAAGTTCATGTCATTTACTAATAACTGGAGGAGATTCCGGATTTTCCATTCTCTAGTTGTAACGAAATGAGTGTCAAGGGGTAATGCTTATCGGCCTCTGATTTATAGTCAGGGGATAGGAAGCCCATTATCCAAGCGTGTGCCGGACTATTTGCCGGAACAGCTCGATAAAGGAAAGGAAAAGGTGTAATAAAAGGCTTCCGCTTATTACTTTCTTACAGTCACCGTTGAGAACAATCCATTGTCTCCAGACCACAGCCAAAGAGCCAGCCCACTGCTCTCTTATGAAGCATAGCCATCGCCAAATGGGAGTTAAACTATCGCCAAGTTTCTACCTTAGAAGGTAATTCTATTGTCCAGAATGAGCGGTAGGTAATCCGAAGAAAGTAAATCGTGTTAAAATGTAACTCAGATAGATTCCTTTAGCATCATCAATCTACATTTTAAGAGTAAGGATTGCCCAACTCTTGCAAGTGAATCTAATTTGTATCGAACAAACCAGGCGAATGTTTATAATCCTTTCGGATAGAATAAACTAGATTTCGATTTTAAAATGTACCCTCGAGTTAACAGTTTCAAATGGCACAATTGACATAAATCCTCGCCAAGGAAAGTTTTAGAGACATAAAATTACACGCTCTCTTGGTAATTCGGTTATCTTTAGTTTGAATGTGTGGTTTTAGTATATGAAGACAGCGGGACTTCGTTAAAGATTCGAGAAAACTCGCTGTCTCCAGTTATTCCGGGAAAATAGATTTCGTTTCATTTCCTAGTTATTATCTGCTTTGGAATTATAACTTGATTAAATTATTCAAACGTAAATTATTTTTGAAAATTAAAAACACATAAAAGTAATTTACTGATAATTTATAAAACAAACAAGTTTTAATTTAATAGCTCACCTAAGATTATGATGTGTGAAATCAATTATTTTTAGCTATGAAAGATTAAATGATACAAACTTGGATGTTCTGTCCGATAAATCTTTGCCAAAGAAATAAGAAGACAAATACGTGCGTGCGTGTGTAATAGACATATAGCATTAAGTTCTACTTATTTTGCATTATAATAAGAAAATCCTTATAACTTATAAATTTATAACACGAAGTTAATTTATTTGCATCTTTATAGTAAAGGTGCAAAATTATAGCACGATTTATTAGTGATTCTTTAAAACAACTGTCTTCATCCACATTGTTGAAATTATAGAATAAGTAATTTCTTTAACTATTATTTTTAAGGCGGAGCTTCCTTATTAAAACTGTACAAACTAACCATATAAAAGTATATATCTTAAAATTTTATCATAAATATATATCAACTTTTTAATTCGTATTATTATGCAGTGCTTCAATATATTAATTTAGATTTCTTAATGCAAAATAACATCGAAATATAAATTTAATAAATATACATTGTTTTTTATCTTCAGATAAGAGCCTGTATGAAATTTCCAGACGGTTAAAATCTTTCTACACAACTACAATTCGCATAAATTTCTAGAATATTTAGTTTCAATTTCATTCTATCTCAAGAAAAATGTAATAATTCTGACCTAAATTTTGATCAATCTTTAAATAAAATATAAGCAAAATCACAATGTAACACTGCTATTTACAATCGCTGCTTTGATACCATCTAAATTTTAACAGTTCAATGATTCCAACAATATTTGATTCCTTGAATTAAATTAATAAAATAATAAAACTAACTGTTTCAATAAATTAATCACGCATTTTCATGCTATATTTTAGATCAAGGCATTATTGTGAAATTATAACATTTTATAAATTAAAAAATTATCACTTAAAAGAATTTTCTAATTCGAAGCCAAACATGCATATAAATATATTTCGTAAAATAGCAGATAATTGACCCAAATATATTTCGTATTAATAAACATATAATTAACTTTTATTTTTAAACGTATTTCTAAAAAATTAACCATAATGGGAAAACATTGTAATAAAGTAAGTCTATCAATTTTAGATACTTCCCAATAAAAAGGCCAAATGACATAACAGAGTTGAATAAATAATCAGCCGACTATTAAATATACTGATCAAGTCATAAATGATTGAAGAAATGGTGAAGTATTACCATTTTTAAAGAGATTCCAACATAAAAGCGTATGGAAGTACCAAAACAAACTGCAAAGCATCTGTCCAACTCTCATTTAATTTAGAAGCTCAGTTTTCAATTTCAGATCTAAATTTTTGACAAATTATCCATAACATGAACCTAATGAATGAAATCGATCCACTTGAGAGATATTAGGCTTAATTAGTTTAACAGAGTTCAAACGTGATTGAGTGTTCCAATTTAAACCAAAGAAATTACTACTTCATTTTTCAAAGCGTTGCATTAGAAAATAATTTATCACTCAACTGAAGGGCTAATCCTTTGTTTGCTCTTTAGGTTTTTCTTTCGTCGACAAAAGATAACGAAATAGCCCTATAAATAAAACAGACTTGGCATAACAAAAGGGAAAAGAAAATTAGTCTTCGACTTAATAGGATAAATATCGTTATTCGGTTTTCTTTTTTTATGACATCCACTCCTTTTCGGTAATGCAAAGCATAAATGTTTGCTTTACGAAACTCTCTCGTAAAGCATTCTTTCATCAAGCTTTGTACACATATTCACCCCGCCATACCTAGATTTTCAATTAGAAAAAAAAGAACTTCGAATAAAAGTTCCTTTAAGGGCAGAGAATTTTAATTAAGTGTCTTGGAACACTTTCTAATTCCATCCCTTCCGATATAAATCAGAAAACTGACAAATTGACTCTTTAAATATGCCTGTCTGTGCTAAAGATGTTTATTCATTAAATTAAAGATTACCAAAATGGTTATGATTAAGAAATAAAGGATTACTCGGATAGAAGTAGCTGGAGGTTAATCTTATTATGCTTTGCTAATTAGAATACGTCATTTTGTAGGAGAGATTGGATTATTGCTTATTAATATTGAATTATTAATTAAACGAAGAATAGGCGAATTATTATCTGATTTCCGATTATTTTATTTTTTTTAATCTACGAATATTCTTATAGATGCAATAAAAAGATTATTCAAGCCTTTCACGTCTTTCCTGACGTCAAAGAAGCTTGTTAAACGTAACTGCACATGACATCTATAACTTGCTGTACTGTGAAGAAGCAGTCTCTCTCTCTCTCTCTGCTTTAAGCTGAGCAATGAATGTATTTCGTATTTAAAACTAAATTGCCCCAGCTAATTTGACTTTTGTCACGCACGCATGAATTGATTCAATTAAATTTTATTGTCTTTTGATGAACTTAAAATTAGCTTACTTTTCAGAATCATAGATCAAATATAGGCCCCTTTCAAATCGTATGCTTTGTGCCTTTAGTCTCTTAAACCATTTTTTAAATAAAGGTGCCTTGTTGTGGGTATTTCTTAGTTGATTGTAACATAAATGATGAAATAAAAGAAATGAATAAATCTAGAAAACGCTAGCTATAAACAAATAAATTGTCTTATCATTTTATACTAATACAACTCGAAATAATTACAAACTTTTAGAATTATTTCTAAAATTTTGCAACTGAATTAGATTTTAGTACAACATTAGTTTTGGCCTGCGAAGTGAATAAGTTGAATAAATAATAGCATTTTTAAGAACTTTATTGGCTTTAAAATATCTCTAAATGCTTGATTGATTTTTATCAGCACGAAATTTGTATGATTATAAATAAGAAATTATTTGATTTCTTGATATGATATAGATACCAAAAGCAAAATAAAATGCAAGCAAAAAAAATCTTTTAATAAGTATATTTTTGAAGAAAATTATAAAAAAAATTTAATCATACTTACAGAATTAAATCATAGTTAAATTCAGCTTATTTATGCATTTAATAAGAGCTATCCAATGTTCAAATTAGCAAATTTGCATTTAGTTTCTATATTTAATTTAATGTAGTTTATTCTACATTAAATCGCCTTCTTTTAAGATGTTTTGGGAGCAGCTTATAAGCATAAAGGCTTTATAAAATTCAAAGATATATGTTAAATTCATTATAAATTCATGTACCTCTCTGAGAAAACCTTTTTCGTGCAATAATTTACAGAAAATTTCGAGACATAATTTAACCTATGATTATTTTTTCCTGTAATTATTCTTTACTTGGGAAATATTTAAGAACGTATTATAGAATGTAAAACTGAAAACTCTTAAGAAAATTTAAACATAACTTTAAGAAAAAAACGAAAATGACGAGGACAAAAAATTTCGAGTGCAGTTAAGCAAACGTAAACTCAAGTAAAATGTTAAATGATAAAATGTTTAATAATATATGTTCATTTCATTTTAGTATATGCTTTGCAACATAAAATTCCTTTCAGTCTGAAAATATTTTATACATTAAAATTACATTTTTATCAGTACCTACAGATTAATGTAATATATTTTTGCTTGCTTTCTGAGTCGTTTCTCTTAAAATACCCTGACTCTTTAAAGTCATTAATGTCTTACATTTTTGTGTAACAAGAAAAAAAAATTATTTTTCTGTTATTTAAATAAATTCTTTAGCTAAACATTTGTTTGCAAAATTAGCACTAATTAGCGGTTAAAATAGTTTTCTATTACATTTAATTAAGGTTATGTAATTTTGGTACGTCTATAAATTCATATTAAATATCCATAACTGTTGTTAAAAATGATCACTTCTTTTAACAACATAAAATTTGATTCTAAAATAAATTTCAGTGAAAAGAAAATTTCTTTTTATACTTATTATTATTTTGCACTATAAAATATCAATCGAACTGTCAAAGGCCCTTCTTGTTGCCCTCCTCATCAGAAAATTTTGTAAATTTTGGGCAATAACAATTTACTCCAAAAGTAGTACAAAGTGTTCGAATGAATAAGCCCCTAAAGTTTTTAATCAGCTTAGTTTTACATATCAGGAAAATATACTATATGTCAATAGATTAAAAAAATTATTAAAAAATAAATGGATTTGTGGATAATCTGTCACTGTCACAGAAATAAAACGTGGACCATTTAATAATATTAAAAATATATCAGTTATAAGAAAGAAAATGCTTTAACATAAATAAGAATTAATAAAAAAAAAGTACTTTTAACCGTCGTAAGGAAAGAATACCTTAATCAGATGATGGCTAATTTTGTGAGCAAATTTCCATTTTCAGAATGCTTCCTTCAATCCAGAATCGCAACGCCAATAAAAGATCTTTCCACCATTTTTCATCAGCTCTCTCAACCCCTCCTACCAGCACTTTTAAAAAAGCGCATTAGATTCTAAGGGAATCTGATCACCTATGCCTCCTCAGGTCATTCTCAATATTGGAGGCTTCACAATTCTTAGTAGAGGGTCAGAAAAAGACCGTGGTAAATATTAAGCAAAAATAAAATAGAGACTCAGGCTGAAATGAATTATTCATGAAAATGACGTCGATATTGGAGTTGGGTGCATCAACGACTGGAACCGCCAAAACACAAGTGGTGTGGAAAAATTCGCCACTTTCAACCCTACATCCAAATTCTTCATGGGATGGCTCATGCACTTTTTCCCTTTTTGTCCAAATGCCGATATATCGTCTTCTTTCAGAACCTCAAAGTCTTTCAGTAAGAATCCAATCATCTATATCTACATTTGAAGAGTCAATATCATCTATATTCACAGCACAAGAGTCAATATCCATGTCTTCATACAAACCGCCATAAAATTCGCGAACCTTGTAGCAGATATTGAGCACAAAATCATATTGCGGCATTTCAGTAAAATTTTGTGTCAGTGAAAATTAGATGTGTTTGAATTTAAGGTATTGTGCAGAAGCTGGTTAAACTGTTCGTATGTTTCAGAAGCAAAAACACAATTTCGAGAAAGAAATATGGAAAATAAATACATATAAAGTTTAATTATTGAAAGTCTGAGATGAAAAAATTGACTATGTTCATTTTAAGTTTTATTCCCTTAAGATCATAAAATACTAAAAAAAAAAAAATCAAACTTGCTCAATATATAAAATAATTGATTATACATAGTATATAGAGATTATCTTTCTGAAGTTGATGGTCAGAAATGTACATAAGTTGTTTAATTATATACAAATTTTAGTTATGAATATATTAATTTTAGAATTTATTTATCCGTTTTCAGAATCCCACCTTTATATATTAAAGTTAAAATTCATTATAAAAAAAATGTTAAAAAATAGATGAAAAGGCAGTTCTTTTCTTAATTTCGTCATAGAAATCTGAAGTCATTTCCCGATTCCGCTAAATTTCATAAATATTAAAATAAAATATTTTGAACGAACTTTTATGTATAATATTTTGTATCATTGTGTCATTCTTCTACTCGTGCTGAAATTATTAACGAAGTCATTGTTAAAATTCCAATAAACTAGTTACGAATCTTCTTTATAAGGTTTTTAAAATTTATATATAGAAAGAAATGTATTTTGCAAGTGCAATAAGTACAATGCTTCAAGAGAAAATAGAACAAAACAAAGAAAAATTATGAAATAAATTTTAAAAAATTGCTAAAGAATATTGAGGATTAAAAATAAAAAACTCTATACGTCATTCCTCCAAAATATAAGAAACTAAAATAATACATCATAAATGCTTATTTCTTCAGAACACTCTTTCTAAATTATTAAAGAAATAATCACGTAAAAGACAGTGATATGCTTCCATTTAACTCCTTATGACTATTTTTCTAACTCTTTAATAATATATAAAAATAAATTTTAAAAACGTTTTATAAGAGAATGAGATAGGCTTAAAAAATTATGCGAAAGAACAAAATGATCGGAACAGTTATTTAACATAAGAATATAATAACAATTTTCAAACGCAAATAGTTATAAATATCACTTAACAAGCACTGAAAGATAATAACAAATTTTAATACACTTTTATGCCTAATTTTTAAACACTATTCTCCAACTCAAAATGAAATGACCCAAGAAATAATCTGGTAAAAGGCGGTAATATACTGCCGATAAACTCGTCATGTATATTTTTCTAATGCTTTTAAAATTTATGAACATGAAAACGATGTCCCACAGGAAGAAAAGAAAGAGAAGCAATACACAGATTCTGAATACCATAAATAAATATAGATTGAGCTCAGCGCCATAAATTGTCTTAGAGCACAGCGACGTCTCACCAAATCAAAGCTGCAATCAAGATGAGTGGAACTCCCAAGAGCCCCCAAAAATGGTGGAAATCAACTCTTGTGTTGACGTGCGGAAAGTCATAGTTGCCCCTTAGGATATGTGAATAAAATGTCTATATAGGAATAAAATGTCTATATGTATATATATAGAATAGAAAAGACAGTGGGGTGAGAAAAAAATATAGGGTAGAAAATAAAAAATCAAGACAACTGTCTGGAGGAAACTCGAAATTTCCAGACGAGAAAGATTTGAATATTAGAAATCAGAATTTCGAGTTTGCTGATAGAAACAGGACGGCTTTGACGGCTGTTATTGAAGCTAAACCCAATCG
This sequence comes from Argiope bruennichi, assembly GCF_947563725.1. Lineage (NCBI taxonomy): Eukaryota > Metazoa > Arthropoda > Arachnida > Araneae > Araneidae > Argiope > Argiope bruennichi. Next base: position 128,142,188 of record NC_079163.1, read on the forward strand.
AATGTGTAGAAGTATGCCTTGCATATATATGGAGGCACACTTCTTGGAGTGTATATACATATATATATATAGAGAGAGAGAGAGACCAAGAAAAAGTTTGGATAGCAGTCGGAGCTGAGATCTCTTACCCATATGTTATTTACTTTTCAATTTATATTTCTTCGAGCATTTGATTCGTCGTTTGAAAGAGTATGGAAAGTATGTTTTCCCTGACAGATGCGTGTTTAACCCTCGTGATATTTAAATTAACAGGAGTTTATATTTGATAAAAGCTTGTGGAGATTTTTTTTATAACAGAGTTTATTGATTGTTAATGTGATTTATTTAAATGATACTTCTGATTCGAAATGAGAGTTCATGCAGTTATGAACCAAATTAATTCAGTCAAGAAATCAGCGTAATTTACTATTTTTAAATTAAATTTAACAAATATATATAAAAAATATACTGACATTAAAGATGTTAAAACTTCATTTTTGCTAAATGTGTTAACATTATTAAACATATTAATAACTGATAAAACGTTGTTAGGAAACCAGACTTTTATTAAAAATTCATCCTAGTTCATACATTGCTTTTTAAGGAATTGAAATTTAAAAAATATTCAAAATATCGAAAGGTTAATAATTCGAATGACGCATTTATAGAAATCGCATATCAAGCTAAGCACGGAGACATACGGCGATAGGAAATCGTTCATTACACATTTGAAATACTGAAAGCACTTGAAAATGTGATCATTAGAAGGAAGCATGCAAATTTTCTTTATTATTATAATTTCATTTATTTTCAACGCTAAATCGTTCAGTTTCATAATATTAACATGACATGACATAACATAATTTATTCAATATGGATGCAATTAAAAAGGAACACTCCTAACCACTTTGACTAGAAATGATAGAAAAGAAGTGTTTTGCTGAAATAATTCCATGCATATCTTTCCTGACAGTCATAAAAATATTCTTAAGAAGCAACAACTTTGATTATGTACTTTGCTTGCATAGATTGAAAAAATATTTACTGCCTTTGGACTTATAGTTACGAATATTCTCAATAAAACCTCTAAAAAAGGACGGATATCTCCTGAATCTCAAAGCTTTGTTTTGTTTATTATTGCAAAATATATATGAGAATTTTCCTTAGTTGAAAACATTTGGCACTATAAGATAAAACTTGTGCTCTCAAACTTGCATTTTTAGAAATATTGTACACCCTTGGTAAAAAATATTAAATAAATTATTCTCGGCGCATCTAAATGCTTTTTTACTGAGCAAAATGAATAAATAAAATAAATGCCATTTACTAGTTCATATATATTCTTGGAAAATATATTTGATTTGCATGTTCTAGTTCAGTATTATTATTTACACTACAATATGACAATAAATATAGCACACCAAAAAAATCTTAAGGTGGACTACATTTTATTTGAAATTATTTTATGACCCTAATTTGAGATTGATTAATAAAAATAAAATATATTCATGATTTTAAATCGTTTATAAAATAAATCAGAATTCAAAACTAAGTAAATAGAATGCGTTCACACCGTTTAAAACTGTCATATAAATGATTCATTTTTTAAATTAAAATAAACATACAAATTTATATATTTTTTTTTAATTAAAATACATAGGAATGATCAAGAACTCTGTAAAAATCAACCCGAATGCATCTGAAACAATTAAAGCAACCTTTTCGCAATGATAAAACATTATCAAAATAATATTTATTTTTATAAAGCATTAAAATATCTTTGCTTCTAAACACTCTCTCCTTAACTTTGATTCTGAGTGAAAAACTTAATTTTTACAAAAAGTAATTTATGTATATTAAATGAAAATGATACAAGGGGTGTTCAAATGAAAAGGTAAGAAATGACACTGTGGGTATAAATGAAGACTTTATTCAAAATATACACCATAGACTTAACCACAACGATCCCATTGATAAACGAGTCGAAGGATCCCAGAATTCCTGTGGCCGTGACGAGACCCAGTACTTCACAGCGTCCTTGAGTTCGCCGTCCGAATTGAAGCGCTTCCCTTTCAGGTGTTTTTTCAGAGCCATTAACTCCGATGTGTACTGTGAGACACTCCGAAGACAATGCAGGTCCATCAAGAACAAGAGACCGGAGTTGCTCACGGAGGGTGTGGTTCTGCTCCATAATATCGTGCGTCCACACGTCTCCAGGGTCACACACGCGGAACTGGCCAAGTTCATGTGGGAGCAGCTCGATCATCCGCCCTACAGGCTGGATATGCCCCCCTGCGATTTCCATGTGTTTGATCCCCTGAAGAAACATCTGAAAAGGAAGCACTTCAACTCGGATGGCGAACGCAAGGACGCTGTGAAGTACTGGGTCTCGTCACGGCCGCAGTAATTTTGGGAACAAGGAATCCTTCGGCTCGTTAATCAATGGGATCGTTGTGCTCAGGTCTATGGAGCATACTTTGAATAAAGTCTTCATTTATACCCACAGTGTCGTTTCGTACTTTTTTAATTGAACACCCCTTGTATATTATAACTTTACTCTTTTAAATTCAGATAAATTTTAATGCATATATATTAGAAACTAAGCAGTAATTAAAATTTCATCTTTTTAAATTTCATCAAATTGCTTTTGAGTGAGAATAATACCTTAAAAATTCATGTAGCTTCATTCTACTCAATTTCAAAAAGAACTTTTGAGACAATTTTATTTAAATGCAAACATGCAAATATTATGTAGTCAGTAATTGCTCATCTATATCATCCCTTCTGTAAAATAACAAAAATTATATAAAATTACAATAAAATGTTGCATTGCATATAGGTATGCCAACTACTTTATGCTATAAGAAAATGATGCGAATAAATCGCTCGCTTTATATTATTTACCTAAATCTATTGATTAAATTCATAAATAAAATATATGTAAAATAAATAAACAAAAGTTATGGTAAAACAGAGCATAGAAATTTGCATCCTTAAAAAAGCAGTTACTTAGCAGGCTTAATTACACGCATGGATTATTTCTCTATGATAAAAACACCAACACTAATCACCTTCATTTTATTAGTTAAGTATTTCTTTTTTCAATTCCCATACTAAGTTTTTTTTCCCCAAAAAATACCCATTACGCTGTTGTGCCAAATCCATGTGTTTTATCTTTCGAATGAATATTGTTCAATCGCTCAAAAACAAAGAAATCAAAGGAGTCACGAATCTCGGTTGTTGATGCAGATACCAATTACGTTAAATGCGCTTTCTGGGATTGAATGGAAAGGATTGGATCAACAAAGTGACAATCTACAGAAGCACATTTTGCCTGCTAATCCATTAACTCTTGTTTCTTCTTCGTGGAGAATCGTCGAAATTGAGTTTTAGGATGGCTCCTCTTTGCGCTAAATTAAAGCTCTGAATTATTCCGCTTATTACAGTAAGTTTTTTTATTACTACAAGCGCTCGAATGCTTACGCCCGAGTGCTGTACTTAGATTATATTCTTGCTTTCAGAGACTTGATGCTAATCTTTCTGCATTGATGTTTTAATAAGTTGTCAACACTTCTCATTTGAAAGGTACTTTAAAACGGGAAAAAGGTAATATTGTGAGATACTTAAAACTGCTATGGAGATTTTAAATGCATATAGAATGCGACCTTTATATTAATCGATGACACTCTATATGTATTTATCATTTCTATCTTCATAGAAATAAATTATTTAGTACAGAATTTATTTAAATTTTATTGTTAAATTACTTATAACAGAGCTGAAGTTTCAATCAGTTTATTAGTAGTTTCAAAATCATTAAACTAAATTTAATTTTGAAAATGACTTATTTAAAACCATTCATCAAATACACTGTTTGATTTAGATAAAGTTGAAAAGATATAGCCTCATTTTGTGAGTATAAACAATATATGTCTTAACCCTATATTTCAACTATTAAATCAAAATGCATTTTGAACCTTAAACATGAATTATTGAGGTCATTCAGTAACAGATGAAACTTGGAGATTTTATTGAGAATGAGCGGTGTCTCCAGTATTGAAATGAAGTCATCAAAACAAGTGACGACTGTCAGATTTCTGAAAACAGATTCGGAGTGTAGTAATCCAACTTTTATTGGCAGACTCTATTAGTAAAGCAGACATTTACAATCTGATGTGAATGAGTATAAATAAACGCCATAAGCCCAGTTTTCGCATGTTGCAATGATTTTTACATTTTATTTGATTGAAATGCTCATACCATGTCAGCTTTTCTCACATGTCCACGATTATAATCACTGTATCTCTAGAAAAGGGTCATATGTTACCTGAACTTAATTCCATAAGCACTCATTACCCGACTTAAAATATCAGAAGACGTTAGTCATTTTACTAACGTCTTCTGCAGACATAAAAATGGATTGCTGTTTGAAGAAATCTGTTTTACGGCGTTACTTGTTTTGTCGTTTTCTATTTCACTCAACGGTATATCCTCCCTAATCGTTTGAAACCCTCCTTCTCTTGATGTGCAGAGGGATAACTAGAGAAGGCCAGTTGCCATCAACATATGAACGAAGTCATTCTAGCAATAAGTAAACAAAATTACATTTTATGCTTTGACAGGCTTTCGTGCTCAATAATCCAGTTTTTCTTTTAAGACTACCTTATTAAATATTTACATTATTCAATCAAGCAGGCTACTTTCCAAATGCTTTGATGTATTCAATTTCAAAAATGTAAAACCACTTGAAAAATTAAATTTAATCATTGTTACTGCACGTTGTTTACAAAAGAGGATTGAGTATTATTTGAATAATTCCTATTCACAGTAGAAGCTTATTATTTTATTTAAATAAAACCCAGCGCATTAAAGGTCTTTAATATTCATTAAAGGAAATCATTCATTTGAAGTGCAAAATTTATTTCAATGTTCTCAATTGAAAATAAACTTCCCTCTCAGCGAAAGCAGTGCTGACGAATCTAATCTCAAACTTGAGTGTTATTTTCGCTTGTGACACAGAGCAGGCATCAAAAGTGTTAATAGCTTTAATCGCATAGACCGTTTGAAGATAACTGCATTAACGTCGAAACGAGTTCGCTCGATTGATGTATGAAATTGCTCACGGTGAGAGAATTTATTAGCTGACATACTCTAAAATGCCAGCTCGATGTAAAGTTAAGCAGGCGTGATAATGAAGCTCCAGTTCTGCTGATAAGGAAGACTTTAGTGCTTGTCGCTGGAAATATAAACGAAAAGAAGAAGCGTCGTTGATATCGGATTGGTGCATTCTCATTTTGTTTGCAAGCGAAATTTAAAAAGAATAGGATCAGATAACTCTTAAGATAATGAATACAGTAAGAGCTGCAAAGTTAAAAGCTAAACAGCTGTGTTTACATAAATTCTGCTAGTTTTAATAGAAAGCCTTTTTTCTAAATTAGCCAAAATATCATTATAAACTGCTTCATTTTCTTACTCCAAAACTAAAACAACTTTAATTACTATAATTTAATAAAGTTAAAATTAGATGATTTCATTTTTCAATGAATAAACACTTTAAGAAAAATTAACTACTAGTTTTTGCCTTTTTAAATCAAAAATTGCTTGGATAACACATAATGAAAGCTGAAATTTTAGAAAATCAAAAAATATATATTCAACATAATATCTTTCATGAAATATTTTGACGAGCATGAGCTCGACAACTGATGAACAAATAGAACGGATAAAATATAATTCTCTTAATTAGGTCCTGTCGGGAAAAGTAAAACAAAATAAAAATCTTAGTATTCCCCGGTTCTTAGGAGATAGGGGTCAAAAACTGAACATCATGAAATGTCAGGCGAGTCTGTTTGTAAATTAAAGGACGTTAGGAGAATCGTAATAAATAGAATTCGGTTGATTCTCCGTTTTGTATTCTCCCTCTTTTTCAGCAAATGCATTCATCTATGCAAATGCATGCAGTTACCTTCTCCTGAGAACTATGATATAGAGATCTCATCAAATCTTTTCCTGGTTGAAGGATAAAAAAACATCTGTCAATCAATTGTTTAAGTCACTACAATTTAATTTCCATATATAACGCTTTGGAACACTGATAACTTTAAATGCATACAACAAATCATATAATCTTGGTTTCAATAATTTTATATAGACTGCTATTGGAACATTATAATAAAAATATCCTTAGAATAATAATGCTTAAAAAGGAAAGTGTTCTTAGAATAATAAAAAAGTGTTTTTTGAAAAGTTACTTTTGAACAGGAGAAAAGTGATGTTATATCATTTTGCAACCTCTAAATTCTTTTTGTGAACCTGGACGTAATCACAGTTCCTATTATAGAAAATATTGAGAATGACATTTCCAGCATGTTATCAAGGTTACGTGAACATTTAATGTTGTATATTTAATATTTTATTTAATGATTGTAAATATTTTGTTAATAACATTCATGCATTTTATTGCAATGTAAGCATTCGTGTCATATGAATAATTATTTTTCTCCTTGTGCCGCAACTATGTTACTTAGAAGGAGAGTAGAACAAACTCTAATAATAATATAATCGTTGTTTCAAGAAGGAAATATTATAATAAAAGTTTTCTTAGAATAATAATGTCTAAAAAGAAAAGTGAGTTTTATGCAGAAGAAAAATAATGTTTTATGATTTTGCAATCGCAACAAATTCAATTATTTCTATATATCTAGTATTTGTTGATTTGTAGAAAAATTATTCATTGAAATTATTAATGCTTCAAATCACCAGATATTTTATTATTCCTCTTTCTTTCTCTCTAAACATTAGATATTTTATCTTCTCTCCTGTACTATGCTTCCATACATAATTTCAAATATCTTGCGTTGATATCGAAAACTTCCATTGCGAATATTCTGTATTTCTCGTTTCGACTCAAGTGTTTGTTGAAAGTTTAAACGCAGACCTCTAATCCCTCACTTAAACACTGTTCACAGCATCTGCTTTCTCACCCATCTGTATTGTAATAATGAAGTAAAGATCGTAAACTTAAGAAGATAAATCTAATTTTACATGAATTTCAAAATAGATGTTTGAGACATCTTGATGACCTTGGAGGTAATATGAAAGGATAGATCGAAAACCGAATTACAGCAAACAGAGAAGGTCCCCTAAATGAGTTAAGACGTTTCTTGAATCACAGAAAGCCATCAGTCAAGATTGATTCGCAACTATTCCCTATCTTAAAAAAGTATAGCTTCTAAAAGAAAGCTAACCTCTCATCTAACTGGCTTGGATAAGTCAAGACAAACTCATTGCACATTTTAGAGGGTTTATTTAACTCCGAGAAAGCATTTTGTATAGTACATCTTAAATTATTTTTAAAAATCTATTTCCAGTAAAGTTAGTAAAAATACTTGCTCAATAATATTAAAATTTATTAAATGATGAATGATTGCTTTTCAAACGGTAGCCAATTTAATATAAAACAGAATATGCCAATGGAAGACATAAAAATTGACCTGTTTTGCAAAATTATTAAAAAAAAAAAGATTCTCATAGTTTTTAATAAGTCATATATTTTATAATACATCTGCTATTAGGTTTGAGACTAACAAGCAGATGGAAAAAACTGGAGCATTTTTAGGGCTTGAAATATCACTTAAAAGAACGAACGGATTCTTTTTCAAAATTTCAAAACTTCATTGCCTAATTGGACACCAATTTGCTAACCTCATAAATTTGAATATGTGAAAATATCTGTATTTTGCTTCCAAAAGAAAGTCTGATTTTAAAGTAGCATAAAGTTAAAAAATAAATAAATCATAAGTCAACTCCATATCGAGTTCCTCTTTAATTACAAAATTATACTTCTCAGTAATTAACACGGCTATAAGTTAAAATGATTTATGTAAAAATTATTCACGAAGTTAGATAAACACCTTTAAGTGTGTGAGTAATAAACTGGCTATAACTTAGTCATGGTTGGTTGTCAAGCGTGCCACTTAAGAGCTGTCAGGCTACTGTTCCATTATTCAACTTAATGCTGCAGGAGGAAACTGTAGATTAATTGCCTTCTTCATTAGCTTTCTTGCTTATCAGAAAGGCTCTCAGATATTTTCAGTATAATGATTTCACCTTAAAACTAAACATTCCGAATTTTTCATCTTAGCTTCAATCTAGAGATTTTTGTTTGAAACGCGCAATCAATCAAACAATGTTGATGCATTTACAATATCTTTCGTAAAAAATAGCTGAAATAATAAAAAAAAACTACTCTCCTTGAAACATATGTAAACGATTTGTTAGTCTATAAAATTTTAATATAATATACCATTTCAAATAAAATAACGTTTTGGCATATGGAAATAGTTTTTTCGAAGTTTCCAATTATCTTTTACAGAATAATAAAAAGTAATAAAAAATCGGGATTTCCATAGTAAATATTAATACTTTCTTATCTTAAAATGAGATTCAAAGGTATAAATTTAAATGAACAAATAAAAAAACCTGCATTTTTTAAATGGCATGAAGATTCTGTTATATTTTGATAATTTGATGAAGTGCAAGTCTCACAAAACAAAACAGCTTGCTTTCTATTTACATTAAGGAAATATGCTATATAAAATAATGAAAAATTTAAAAAGATTTCATAAATAATTTTCCCAATTACATATTCATAAGAGAATAAACGCTAAAAACGTACTTTTAAAGATGTTATAATTATCTGTTTTCTGAATTTTTGTGAGACAAACAAACAAAATATACACTTTTTGGAAAGTATGTTCCTAAGAAATAGTAGATAAATTACTTCAATTTAGAGATTTGAATTTTTTTATATATCCTTTACTAAGTATTTATGTTCAAAAGAAAATTTCAAACTATTCAGCCGGATAGAATATAAATATTTAAAAAATTTTATTGATGAGGCGATTTAAAATTTTTTAGTTGTGACTTAAAATTGTGCAAATTAAAAATTTGATGTTTCACTTAATGTCTTTGAAATCGATGATCCGATTAATGCTGATTTTTTTCCATGTTATAATTCTATAATTATTAAATATATATTTATTTCGACTCTTAAGCAAATGTTAAGCAATAAAAGAGAAAAGCCATTGAAACCCCAACAACTGACAAACATAATTTTGCTCAGGAAAATGTCTAAAACCAAAAAAGGAAGTACCAAGACAAGATTCCCTCAAATGTAACTGAAATTATTGAATTTGCCGTTTATAACTCTGAAAACAAATGGTAGTATTCATTTATGAAAATATAAATAAAATATCTATATATGTTTTTGTCTAATTGCGCTGACTTAATTTCTTCTATCACGAGCAAGAGAGCAAATAAAATTTAATCTTTCATTTCGAATTCAAATTCGAAATTATTCTTTATTTGCTACGATTTAGAACTACTATTTGTATATCTACATTCTGAATTCTTGATGCAAAATACATCTTCAATCAGATTTATCATTCTTAAAAATGGATGCCATTTCTAAAAGTAATAAAAAGAAAAGCAAATGTGTTTTCCTCTTCCAAAAATGATACTTATATTCAAGTGTTGTTCTGTATTATACTTGTCTTCATTTTTTAGCATTAAAAGTGTATATTTATGCATCGCTAAAATTATTCCATTTTCGATTTAGGATGTTTTTCTGTTTCAAATGACTTATTACTCGAAGGCGGCAGGGTTCCGACCATTTGGATCTCCCGTGTTGAATCTATTCGTTTGTTCGGGAATGCTTAGCGGCTTCTCCCCTTTTCAGATGCGTTTTCTACCGACGTGATGGTCATACTGTATGAAGCAAAACTGAAATACACATAGAAGCGGTTAAAGAAATGCCAAAACGCCGAAGAAACGGAAATATTGGATATGAGCCAAAATATATTTCTCAGCTCCGCATCTTTACAAAATCTGTAGGGACCGAATATTTTTAATGCATGAGATACCGCTAGGAGCATGGATGGATATTTTTGTTATGGATAATCGAATTGCCTTCTTCTAGGCAATCCTAAGGAAAAAGAAAACGATTTCTTACCTTATATCCAAAGCAATATCAAGCATTATAATTAAAACTAACAGACAGAAAATAAATAACTTATATTTGACCGAAGGACTATATTAATTCAGGAAGAGTAGATTTAGTTAACGAGTTGTTTTTCACTTCGTCTTTATTAACTTATTTCGAATCATTGATTTATTGTTTCGTCCTTATTTTAAAAATCAAATTAAATTATTTTCAATTTACAATCTTAGTCCTGAATGAATATAAGATAAATTACTTTCATCGATTATTTTTCAGAAAATAATTATTAAGAAAAAATTCCTTCAATTGTGAATTTCACGGTGAATTTTATAATGAATTTATAAAAATGCAGGAAGGAAAGGAAGTTAATAATTGGAAAATATTCAAATTATCATACTTGCAAATGAAATAATAATTTTTAATGCCCCTTTAAGAAAGATTTTATTGAATGAGATTCTTATAAAGAGTTTTGTCAATATTTTTTGGTTAATATAATTCAGGCATTTCAGAACATTCAAGTATGTTGCACTGAAATTATCATCCTTAAAGCTTTTCAATATTTATAATTCTATATCCCTTATTATTGAAACCATATCATGAAATTTGATGTTTTATTTCCATTGAATATATTTCGTATTAAACATCAATTTCAGAATTTCAGAAACATCAATTCAGAAGCATTTCAACACATTTTAGACACAAATTGAAACTGTTTTGTTTTATATGATAAAATTGCTTCGGATTCAAGCATATATTCATAATTTTGTTTGTTGATTTTAATGAAATTTAAGTAATCAGATTAGTTTTGTTAAATTAACTCTCCAGAAGTATAATCCATTACGTTTTGTTGCTATGAAATGTTTAACAAAAAAAGAAAGGTAACATTTCTTGTAGATATTCGGTGCATTAACGCGTGCTTTTTAGACACATTAAAACTATTTTGGAACAAACTTCCCAATTCTGAGTCGCGAAAATTGTGAAAGCAATAATGTACGGCATATTGTGAGAGCCGTCCTCATACTTTCGAAATTTCAACCCCTTATCAATTTGGGACCCAAGACAGCAGATTAACCAGGTATACATGAGGTTGTTATTCATGCACGATCTTCATTTTAATCAGGTCAACGAACCCAAACGCCTAGACATCACCGCAAGGTCACCAGGGTTATAGGAAATTTGAGGAATAACATAAGTAAATCCGAAAATTTCTCTCCATACAATTCGTTTTCAAATTTAAAAAAAATCGAAATACAAATATTTTTGACGTAAACATTTTGAAGTCTATAAATTTAAATAAAAAAAGTTAGACTTAACTACTTCCCAAATAATGCCAGGTCCAATATTTTGAAATGAACGAAAGAGTAGGAGATCTAAAGGAATCCTCCGTAACCACTTGGAAAAGCTTATCCCAAAACACAAATAAAAGCATGTCTTTTAAGGAAACAAGACGAAGGAAAAACAGACTCAAATTCCGTACTTCCGGGGATACTAAACAAACACGATGTAATGGCGTATGGTAGGGAATTTTAGAGTTCCACTGGGAATCTAAAGTCAAGCATCAAAATGCTGGCCATTAATCGACCAATGACCACTTTATTGCCCGAAGAAGAGTGCTCGGAATACAAAGAAAAGAGTTCTTTTTATTATCCTTCAGTCTCCTTCAGAATGATGCCATTAAAACCCTACTCTCCTCTTAAAGTCACGAAACATTACAAACAAAAATAAATTATTTTCACTGTAAATGGTCTGATAGCTTAATTCACATAGATATTAAAAGATCCAAAAAATGGGTCAAAATTTCATCTAATAATCAAGCAAACTCTTTCAAAAGAATAAATACGACAAAAGGCTAAATCAATAATCCTTAATGTCATAATAGACTTATGATGCTTCCAGACATACTTAGGTTGATTGTAATATTAATTTAGCATATATTGATTAGCTCTGTAAGGCCTTGTTATGTAGGATTACTTATCTTAAATAATATTCGAAAGAAATTTTACTATACGACTTTCCACTAGAAAGTTAATAAGAAAACTATCAAATGATAGGAATCGACATTTAATTTGCATGATTTGCACGACATTTAATTTGCTTAATTTGAATTTTTAATTTGCAAAAGGATGTTAAAAAAGACGTCCATATGAATGCAGGATGGAAATGTCACGTCTGAGGAAGTTACAGCAACTGAAGACTGTTTTACTTTAAAATCCTTTCAGACTTACAAGCCATGTATACTTGCATCGAATAAAAGATGATGCTCAGCTATGCGGTCGCTGCTTTCTTTTATACAAAGCCGATATTCTCAAATAAGAAACACTCTAATACGTGTTATCCTAGATCTTTTATTATCTTAATCTTTTGTCTTGCATGGTATCTTCTGCCTTCTCCACTTGCTGTTTTCGGTAAATATATGATAACTATTTCTCAAATACAAACCGTTCAAGTGACTAAAGCGGCTTTTTTAGTCTATATTTTTAAGTTTACTTTACATTTTTTAGTGCCTTTTCATAATTATATAAATTTATAAAGATTTTATTGCCTATTAAAAGACTTTATATTATTGCATTTATTCAATTTCCCACAGCCGAAAGTAACCGCATCAAAAAGAATTGGCAATTTCAAAAGTTAAATTATTTGAAAAGTAGAAAAGTTAAGCTATAACGTTACAATAAATTGAGACACACATAATTGTAATGTAATCTTACTTTATAATTATGTGCGCCTAATCTTATAATTATGTGTGTCCTGCTAATGGCATAAATACTAATACAGTACCTATGGTCATGTACCATACATCCGTTCCGATCCTACAGTGGCTTAATGGGTAAATATACGGTATGGTTGAGAACAGGAATCAAAGAGTGAAAGATGTAGGTTTTAAAATCTATCTATGTTCTTAACGAGTATTTTACAAAAACTGGTAGAAATATTTGCGCTTTTTGTACCGAATTATTTGCTATGGCATTGCTGATTGCTCAGAGTTTTCCTGTTTTGCCTCCAAGCGGCCCTTTCCGTCTGTAAATCATCCAGAAAATAATCTATCCTCACAAGTAAGAGCTCAATCGTCCATTTGACTAAAAAAAGACACCACATTTCCACTTTATCATAAATTCGTAATTCCTGGATTGGTTAGATATTTGAACCCCTGCATCTGTTTCTCACTTACGTACTTGCTCATACTATTACATCAAGCTTACAGTCTTCTCCAATTTTCCTTATATCTTTCTTTTAATTTCCACTTCAGTTATTTAAGATTTTAGGAACTTCACAATGGATACTTCAAACTTCATTGTGACATATATATAAAATTGTAATCTTTTGATTGTAGAACAGATGACTTTATTTTTGAATTAAGATTAAAAATAACAAATCATTTCTCCCCACCGAAAGCCACATTTTTATTCGAAATAGCCATTTTATCTATTCAAAAAAAGCAAAAGTATACGTTTTGAGTGAAAATAAGATAAATCCGCCTAAAAACTTTTCAACTTGCTTCACTTCTCACATCGTCTGTATCATGCAAAGCAATTAAGTGGTATAATATGCAGATGTGTGTGTAAAATATAAAACATATTAAAAAAAACGCAATTATTAAAAACTTCCACACGAAGAGATGAGAAATGGACGCTTTTTAATTTTTCAAATATAAATATGAAAACTCTGAGGGAAAAAAAGAAAAGTCATTTCTATTGAAACTCTAGAAGCTATTAAACGAGCGATACGGAGCGAAACTGAATTATAAAAATGTAAATCACGTATCGCATGTGTCAAATACGAAAACAGCTTCGAATTTATTAGATAGATATTTTTATCAGTCGGCCTGGGAAAGTGTAAATTATGCATAGAAAGGAAAGAACTTCAAGCTCTGGGTTTGGTTGAAGTAGTGGAGTTTATAAAGCATTCAAAAAATATTCGATAAAATTTGATTTTCTTTTCTTTACTTTTGATTCTATGTAAAGATAATCGGCATCTTAGAAGAAGTTTGAATTTTTTTTTTGTTGTTATTTGTTTGGATGGATGAAATGTTATTAAAATGGAAAGAGAGGTATTTAGAAAATAAACTCTTCTTGCAATTCCGGATGTGCTGATTTCTTTCGCAGTAAGAAGTTTTAAATTGAGAACTAACTTCAGTCAACTGTAACATTGTCAAATATGCATTTACCATACTTCCATGCTGTATTGTGAAATCTTCAATTGCAGATTTGATGAATGTACTCATTTTAACTATCTCATTTTAGACTCTTTGCGAAATGATCTCATTTGCTTCTATTATTCCTTTGTTGGTAGAAAAAAATACATTAAAACACTTAAGATATTTTTCTACTCTTCAAAACTTATGAATCCCAGTCGTATGACAGTCGAAACTGAGCATATCATCTCAATGTACCCCTTCTTGAGCTATAGAGTGACGGCATGTTCTTTTTCTTCCTCCACATTTTAGATCTTATTCCAAAATTAATTCGACACATATTCGCGCCAATAGGAATTGATTCCATTCTGATCAATAACAATCGAACCAGATTCTCCAGCCAAAAGTTTCATATTTTATATCTACAATAATGTTAGTTCATCCTCACTTGATACACATCCAATGCCTTTTACGAATTTCCTTCTTGAGTCCATTCTGCATCTTACAGGACGGGAAAAAATTATTTTACATTACAGCGAAAGAGAAGGCCCAGTTAAAATTCATATACAAGCATGTTTGATATGATATCATATTAATTCATCACATTATAGAAAAATGACTGCTTTATAAAAATTAAGGCATATAGAAATGAGCATCTAAATTTTATTCATCTGCCCTTTTATCCCTTCATGAATTTAAAATTAAGGGTTTGTTATCTGGAAATGATTCTTTGATTGAAAACCGATTATTTTGCAAATTTCTATTAGCCAAACTAGTATCAATATTAAATGAATAATATTTATTAAAAGAAGTAAACAAATAAAGGGAAAATAAAAACAGATTACAAACTACATTTTTAATTTAGGAATAATATTGAAATGATATCATTTTTGAATAACTAATCAAGTAAGGTAATCAATGGAAATGACTCATCTTTAAAGATCTCACGCTTTTCCTTATTTATTTTTTTCATTTTTTGTAGCAAAAGCAGGTACCAATGTTTGTAATTTGTTTACCTCTTCTTTGCATTATATTTAGTTAGAATTACCATCAAAGTTGGGATCGTGGAGAAAATTACTTTAAGTAACTCAATGAAATCAAATATCTCTGTAATATATTTCATCTTAATATTATTCTCCTTCCCAGCGAGTTAACTGTTTCTCCGATTGTTCTTTTTCTTGTATCTCTTATGAGTTCATTGGGTCTCAATTTCTTCCTCTTCTCTAGAAATTTAAATATCTCTAATTACATAATATTCAGATTAAATATAGCATTTTGGTACATAACCATAAAACAATAAAAAGTATCTCCTAAATGTTAGAAAATCTTCTTAATATGTTTGATTAAATATTTCCATTTCAAAGAAAGGTCTAAAAAGAAAATGTCTAAATTTTATCCACTTCTGTAATGCTTCAGAATTATTAAAATTGCAACAAAGCAATTTTCATTAAATCTCTTCATCTTAAAAAGGCAACAGTCGTTTCCTCTCTCATAGAATTGAGCTTGTTGATGAGAAAAGAAACGAATTTCGCATTGTAAATAACATCTTGAAATTCTGTTGACCAATCACTCTTTCCATCTTCGGTATAATTTGTTATTATATTTGTAGGATAATCTAGTATAAATCTTTTATTTCGTTTGAAGGTGGAGCAAGATTATTTTTTTTAATTTCATTTTCTGTAACAGTTTGAAACCTCCAAAAGAAATTCTGTATCACTACATGTATACATCATCAAGCATTTGCTAAACAGAAGTGTCTACTGAGTCTTTAGACAGTCTGGTTTCCAATTATTTTCATCCATAATTAGCAGATTGGACAAGGTGTATTAAACCGTTTAAATCTTTATTCCCGACTAATATAGTGTCCTCCTATCTAAATGATTGCTAGGATTGCCTTCAAGTATTCAGTAGAGCAACAGTATATTTTCTATTATAGTTATACTTGTTTCCTCAATAGCTTTCTGAAAGGTTCGGTTTATTTTAAAGTCAGTAAAATCAATGAAGTCAAATAAAAACATGTATAAAAGCTAATTAATAAAGTTACAAAATTTTCAATATTTAAATAGGATCAAATCAACAATTCAAACAATCTGTGTGCTTTCTGTTAACTTCTGATGAATTTTAAATTGTTAGATTATGTTTTTACAAATGAACTTTTTTATAAATTTAAAAATGAATATAATTAATAGTTTTTACAGCATAGAATTAAAATGCTAATGTTAATATATATTAAAAGAATAACAAGAAATAAAAATTTTGTTAAATTTACTGGTACAACAATAATTTAATACGAATTTTTACAAACTTCTGCATTAATTAATCCTCAAAAGAAGGCTTTTCTTAGAAAGGGATAAAAAACTATCAATTTAAAAACAAAGTCATCTTACCAAAAAATTAGTATAAATTCTTAATAAAAAATTTAAACTGGAAGATTTTATAGTATAAAATTAATATTAAAACCTCTAACTGATATTCATAATCTAATATAAATACTGAATAATTCTATACCATTAAGAAAAGTGCAACTGAATTTCACTTTCACAAAAGATAAACTTTAAATGAAAGAACATTTACATTTCCAAAAGACTGCTTTCTTTGGGACAAAGTTTTCTTTCCTTTCAGCGATTCCTTCCGTGAAAATACCATGAATAGCAGAAAGTATTTTTGCCATCAAAAATCAACGACTAACATCTTACACAGAAAGGCCTTGAGTCATATTTTTCTTTCCAAATAAAATGCAACGAGTGGCCACAAAAGCATTTCATGTCAAAGAGTAGGAAAATAAAAACGACTCTCTTCGAAACACACTTGAGGGAGAAAAAGTGTGACCTCGGGCTCTGTTTTACTCAGTTGTGAATACGTCAGTAGATAAACGGGAACATAAGTACTTCCTAAAAAAGCGAAGACACTGACAAACAACAACTATTTAAGAACACAAACATCTTTGGAAACAAAAATCGAAATATACATTAGTATATTTTACAATTCTTTTCCAAAAGGTTTACCGAAATTCAGGCTAGCAAAAAGTAAGAGCTATAGGTAGAATGATTAAAGATTAATACGATTTGTATGTAAAAAATACCTTCATTTATTGTGTTGAAGCTCCCAAAAATGTATTCACGATTGAAAAGAGGCTGGAAAATATGTATTGCTCAATTCCAATGATGCAAAAAAATAATTATATATTCTAGGAATATCAATAGCTAGTAGAAAGTATTAACTTCAATTTTTACAAACTGCAGCAATGAAATTAAGTAAAATTACAGTAAGTTGGAATGATGTAATAAAGCTTTAAAATAACCTGGCTTCAGATCTTAACAAAAAAGCGGTTAACATATTTTTAACCCCAAAAAATTCATTTTCATAACTTTTTCGTCTCATTTTCTTTTAGCTACAGTAAAAGAAATATTAAAAAAAATATTAGTGTTAATGATGTGCTTGATGCTCAAATAATTCTCCTTTTCCTTTCAGGATAAGACATGAGATATGTTAGATCTTCAACGATTTGCTGGCTGCTCGTGGGGTCAGGTATGGATTGTCATAATCGCCACCATCTGCGCTGTTTTACACCAGAGCAGCAGTGCTACAACTACAGAAGAAATAGACAACGGAACGGAAAATTCCTCTTATTTGTCGGAGGAGGGTTGCCCAAGATGGGAAAAGAGTCCTTGGTGTCCTTGCTATCAGCTGGAAGACGGGCTGTTCTTAGAGTGTCCCAACACAGGATTAGAAGAAATACGAGCGACTCTGGCTCTCATCAGTGCTCCAATAAAATCATTAAGTATCTACCATTTGGATCCAAATGTTACAGTCTTGCCGAACGGAATATTTGAAAATGTAACAGTATACCATCTTCAAATTTCACACACGGAAATAGAAACAATACAAGAACACGCCTTTTCAGGCCTTGAATTTACCCTTGACAGTTTATCACTGGTGAACAGTAAGCTAAAAGAGATTCCACAAGGATCACTTAACAAGCTGGTAACCTTACGGACACTGGACTTTGATTCCAACCTCATAGAATCAGTGGAGAGTTATGCCCTATATGGACTTCTCATAACAAGTTTAAATTTGCAAAATAACCAAATTGCTCTTCTAACAGAATATGCATTTGGTGGATTAGAAAATACTCTGGAGGAGTTAATTCTCATAAATAACAAACTTAAACAGTTCCCATTGAATGCTTTAAGGCGTTTACGAAACCTCAAGACATTGCGTTTGGTTTGGAACGAGATAGAAGACATTCCAGATGACGGATTCACTCGATTTACAAGTCTTCAAAGAGTAGATCTGAGTTCAAACAAGATAAAAATGTTGGATGAAAGAAGTTTTGTTACTATGCCACGACTGACATCGCTGTCGTTGTATATGAATCGTCTGACAACTTTAAATGATACAGTGTTTGTATACTTAAGAGAATTGGAATCGCTCGATGTTAGTCACAACAGCTTGACTTCGTTAGCTGGCAGAGCCTTCAGTCACGTGAAAAAACTCCGCACAATTGACTTAAGTTTTAACCACTTGCATTCCATAAGCTCTGGAGCTTTCCACAACCTCACTCATCTCCGAGAGATCTTTCTAACTAACAATATCATTAAAAAGATAACGAATGACACATTTTTTAACACTTCTCAGATCTCAGTACTTTTCATACCAAATAATGCCATAACTCACATAGAATGCGGGACATTCTATCATTTGCACCATTTATATCAGCTCCAGCTTTCATTTAACCAATTACGAGATATCCATCGTTCGATGTTCAAAAATAACCGTGAACTACGTTCGTTGTCTTTAGATAACAATCTAATAACCGAGCTTCAGCCCGGAACATTTCAAGAACTTGTGGAATTAAGAGATCTCCGACTACAAAATAATCTTTTGAAGACAATTAAAAAAGGAGTGTTTTATTCACTCCCAAACATTCAGGAGCTTCATTTGCAGGTAAGGTCAAAATCTTTTTAAATTTTTTGATTTAAATATCATGCTATTTGTTATATCATAAATATAAAGAAGTTCATTTCCTTGAAGTGAAGAGCATTGACTCCTAGAAGTTTTTTTTTTTTTTTTTTAATTCTCGTTATAATGATTATTTTCCATCTGTCGTAATACTAAAATATACCCTTGAAAAGAGTACTTTATAAGATGTCCAGGATTATTTTCTAGAAGATAATCTAACATGGTAATACATGTTTTCTAATCTAAAATTTTAAAATATTTGATGAATTTATTCATTAGATTTAATTTATAATTAGTACAGTTATATAATAATCTCATTATTATTGATATATGCTTATACTAGTTAATGTTGAATAATATTAATTAGCGTAATTTTGCATTCTATAGAAGCTTTAATACCAAAATCTGAAATTATTATTATTATTATTTTTTTGAGTTTCCGTTGTTACCTAGCATAAATAGGTAACAAATTTTGGAACATTTGACACGCTATTTTTAATAACCTATATTTTAAATGTTTTCTAGGTTATATTTTCTTCTATTCATTTCTCCTTAATAGCTTCTCCTGAGCATAAAAATAAATTGCTGTTCCAAGATTTTATAACGAAATGTATGCGAATTCAGACATATGTTTCACCCATTTACTAATTCACAAAGGTAACGCTCACGTAAATCAATGACATTAAATCGTCTTAATAATTTCGCAAGTTATATAGATTAGATATATTTTAAATGTTAAAATTATAACTCTTTAGAATATACAAAATTTTCAAAAAGTCGGCCTAACATTATCTTAAATAATAAAGCTGAAAGTGAAATAATTTTGTGTAATTCTATGCCTCAACATGATTCCATTTCTGATAGCGATGCCAATTTATGTGCGTTTTGTTTTCTCTCTCTAGTTCAATCGGATTGAAGTAATTGAGGCGGAAGCTTTGCAGTCCCTAGCTAACCTCCAACACTTAAACATACAGGGGAACAAGATGTTAGAAGTCGATGACATCCTAAGCCGCTACCCGTCCAGTTTACGCTCCCTTCAATTAACGCACAATGAAATTGTGACCATGAACGCCAACAGTCTCCTAGGACAAAATAATCTCGAAATCCTATGGCTCAATTTTAACAAGATTAAAAGATTACATCCTGAAATTTTCCGGGATCTGGTAGAAGTGCAGAAATTGTATCTAGATCATAATTCCATATCAGTAATCGAAGGAGGAACATTTTCTGGATTAAGGCAAATGCTGTATTTAAATTTAGAACATAACAATTTAAATCACTTGAATGTGGATATGTTTCATGGAGCCGATCAGTTGGAAGAATTGTATCTCTCTCATAACAAGATAATGGATATTGAGCCTCAAACCTTTCAAACACTGAAAAATTTAAAAATTCTTCATATGGCCCACAATCAAATTTATGTCATTCGGAAATATATGTTTGAAGGTAATTTGCCCCTAAGAGAATTGGTTCTTTCTAACACAATGGCTGAAGAAGTTGAAGCAGGCTCTTTCCTGGAGTTATCTTCTCTAGAAACTCTTGATATGAGTGATAATAAATTAAGTAATGTCCGAGTGGATTTTCTTTTCCTTCCTTCCTTGAAACATTTATATCTCTCACGGAACAACCTGTCAGGTACTAATGAGAATCTGTTCTACGGATTATCTGGTTTAGTTACCCTAGATGTCGAAGATACTGGCTTGAGCCCCATTAGTAACCGCATATTTGAGCAAATGAATGAATTAAGAATATTGCGCCTAGTTGGAAATGGAGTGAAAACTTTAGAAGCTGGTCATTTTTCTAGTCTTGCATTTCTAAAAGAGCTGTACTTGGATGACAATGATATTGAAGTTGTGCCAACGGATGCGATAGAGAAACTAGTGAACCTGGAAGTATTTTCCGTTTCAAAGAATATGATTTCCATCATCCAAGATGCAGCCTTCAAAAGCAACAAGAATATGAAAAAACTAGTACTCAGTAGCAACAATATTGTCACTATTGAACCGGATGCTTTTCAACATCTGGCGAAACTGAAGGAATTGGACTTATCAAATAATACCCTGAAATCTTTCTCTTCTGGTGTATTCGATCCTCTCAAAAATTTGGATAAGCTCATAATAGATGGAAATACATTTTCCTATCTTCCTAATACACTCCTAAACTCTCCATTGAAAAATTTAAGAATTTTATCCGTGAACAGAAATCCAATGGTAAGAATACGGCAAGATTTAAGCACCACTGGGAGCTTCAAATCACTTGAAACTCTCCGCATCAACAGAGCTAATATCACAATTATAGCCTCTCACGATTTTCTTGGATTTAGAAACATAGCCCATCTCTCTCTTCGGCACAACAAAATAGTCAAGATCTCTCCTGGAGCATTTAAACCCCTCACTAAATTAACCGTCTTGGACATTGGATACAATAATATTGATATTCTACCGGAAGAAAGACTGTATGGTTTGAAAAAACTTAAAACTTTGAACCTGACCTGCAACAGAATAATAGAGCTACCAGTTTTCAGCGAAGATGTTGAACAGTTGGAAATTTTGGATGTTTCCGGAAACCAATTGCATAAAGTTGAAGGTGTTACATTCCGCCATCTATATAATCTGAAAACTTTATGGATGCAAAACAATCAGATAACTTGGATTCAGTCCGGTGCATTTGTTGACCTTGGCTCTTTGTTAGAGCTCAATTTGGAGAATAACAAATTGACACAAATAAATGGAAATATTTTGATGCCCATAGAAGTCAGGGTATCGAAACTATTATTAGCTGGTAAGTAAATTAGAAATTTTCATTAAATAAAAATAAATAGGAAATCCTATCATAAAATCCATAATCTATTAATTGCAATAATAATTCAAAATAAAGTCACATCTGGAATTCAAACGTGAAAGAAGATATCAGAGCAAAACTACTCGGTAAATAATCTGAAATTCCCAGAAATTTAAAGCATAGCCAATAGTTCTGAATCTGAGTTAGTTACAAACCAATTTATCAGGTTTTGTAAAACGAAATCGCAATTTTTATTATGTTTTTTAAATATAATTTAATGTGAAGAATTTTTTCATTCATATCAATATCAGTTTGAATTTTTCAACAGGCAAGCTATAACTAAAATCAACAGATGCATGCATTTAGTGAGAAAGATGAAAGCTAAAATCTTACAGCGATATATTCAATATATTTTTCTATTACCTGAAATCAAAATCTGTAAGCAAAAATCAGGAAATTCTAATTTATTAATAAATCATGTACCTAGAAAGGAATTGAGGATTTTTTTAACATAAACCAATAGACAACCAAACCAAATGTCAATTCTTGACATTTTCTTAAAGATACAAAAAAGGAATGTTCATTAAGAAAAAGAGGTAGTATTAAAAAGGACATTTATACTACAAAAAATTCCATT
The DNA here is from genome assembly GCF_947563725.1 of Argiope bruennichi. Lineage (NCBI taxonomy): Eukaryota > Metazoa > Arthropoda > Arachnida > Araneae > Araneidae > Argiope > Argiope bruennichi. The sequence goes on from NC_079163.1 coordinate 128,164,679, forward strand.
TTTGCATAAAAAATTAAAACTTTGAATGTTTTGTCTACGCTAAAACACTTAGTTGCAGCATGTTTTTCCTTTTTTTTAGATACATTTTAATAAAAAATCATATTTGTATTATTATTCAATGTAATTATAATTCATTTAATGACCATTAAAGAAAATTGTCATGAAAAGAAATAAATAGCTTGATGAAAAAGCAAAAAACTTTCGGACCGAAATTAAAAAAAGGAATCTCATTAATTCAATCTACTTTTAATTAATTATTTTACTTTCACTTCAAATAGGATGATTAAACAAAACGAGAGAACATAAAATTTTAACTCCAAAATATATTAAAGACAAGAAAATAACGTTTTAAATTGAAAAAAATTTAGAATATGAAATTATTTTAATATCATACAACACATTTTAATGAATTGATCGATATTTTTTTCAATTCCACAATTAATTCAATGCTTTCTTTTTACGCCCAGCTTAAAAATTCAGTAGTAGGGTAGTTATCAAAGATATGAAAAAAAACAAAATTAGTTTCTATAATAATTCTGTCTTTCTTATTATTTCATACGACATTTTCAAATACCAAACCTGATGTCCATTATATAAATTGCTAGAGAAAAAGATGTTATTTTTAGCTCTTAATCTAAAGCAATCATGAATTTCACCAAATTATTTAAGATTCTAAATAAAAATAAAATTTTGATTAATTTTTATGCTTTTTTTTTCGTCTTTTATGAGTAAATTATTCTAATAAAACTGTGTGTTAGATTACAAATTATTGGCATTTAGAGTTTTCATTTACAGATAACAAGATTGAAAGTGATAATCATCGAAAAAATCACTGTTCTACATTTTCCATGATAGTGAATTGAAATTAGTATTTACACATTAAAAGTGCACATTTACTCTAAGCTTCTGCGAATGAATTTACGAAACATCCAAAAAATTAATTATTTATCAACTGTTTGTGGTTTGAAACCAGTAAGCATTGTCATTTCTTTCATGTAATAAAATGAAACATAGATTCGCATTCAAAATTAGCAGATATAATGATGCTAAATTTAGAATATATAACTGATCTCAGTACATTTGGCTGCCTCTAACTGTTATGTAGTAATAGTAGTAGGTGAAAGAAGTAATTTTACCACAGTCAGTCTTTGTTTCTATAATTAGCTATATATGTTTCTATTTTTCTCTAAAACTCTAAATAAAATGAAAAAAAGATTATTGATTCTCAAACTGAAAGCAATCAATTTCAACCGAATCTGCAATAACTTATTTTATATGAATTTCATCATATTTTTAAAAACTTGTAAAATGCAATTCAGGTTATTGAAAACTGGAATTGCTGAATCTTTTTAATTCAAGATATCTTAATATGATTTAACTCATTATATCTCGTGATTAAAATTATTTTAGATATAACACGCTAAAAAAAATTTAGCATCAAACATGGATAAAATAAATATAAATCACCAAATAAATATATCACACTTAAATAATATATTATAATTATTGTTATATCACAATAAAAAGAGATAAATTAAAATTTTCTAACAGTGTTTCATAAATCTGGTAATATCAAAATAATACCCAAAATAATATCAAATAAATTTAGCCATTCTCAAAAGTAGCATCTCTTTAGTAAACATAACGAAAGAAAGATGTTTTACCCTGATAAGCTTTGAAAACTAGAATAAATGACTGTAATTGCTACTACATTGCTAGAATGTAACGACTGTTTCTATATTTATTCTTTATTCCAAAATAATATCAAAGTAAATAAGAAATATGTACATTTTTTATCAAGAAAATATTTTTGTTTTATAAAATACGAAAAATGAAGATTGCAGAATGTATATGATTATCTTCACTGATATCACAATGAAGAAACAAGAAAAAGGGATTAATTTAATACTTTCTGAAAATTCCACTTTAATTATTTTTCAACAGTTAATGTTTTATTTAATGAAAGTACAAAGTTTTATATTTTTTATTATATTTATAGCCTGTTAGAAAATTATACTAAACGATTATATTTATTTTGGCAGCCACGTTGCATAGAAACTTCTCAATATATCATTATGAATGTACACAACGTCAATGAAAGTATCTTTTAGTTATAAAGCATGTTTTTAAATATGCGCTTTTCTGCATATTGCATCCATTTTAACACTTTTATACTTGAAATAGTTATTGAGAAACTTTTTGTTCAAAATTGTGAATTTTAGAAGTAGTTACCCGGCATTTTTATTCATGTATCACCGAAGAAATTTCTAAAACTCACAAAGAAAATAATATTTCATCATTTCGAAAATTAATTGTGAACAGCCAAATTTTCTTAGTAGATAGTTGCTTTGCCAAATAGATATTAGATTTTTACAGTTATGTTTGAAAATGGAAAATGTTAATATGTAAAAAATAAGCGCAGTTAGCATTCTTTTAATATATATTTTTATAGCAATATGATTTAGACTTTCTGTTTACGCATTTTGTCATCTAACTTTTTTTTTAAAGCTAAGCATTAAATATTTCATTTTTCTTTAAAGCTGTAGATATTTATTAAGCTTGATTGCTGGATTTTTCTTTTTCTTAGGAAATCCATTCTTTTGTGACTGCAGATTGCTAAGCTTCTGGGAATGGGTGCAGGAGCATACCAGTCTGATTCAAGATGCGGAAAACGAAAGTAAAACTCTCACATGCATTATGCCAGATAAATTGAAAGATCACGCAATCCTGAGTCTGCATCCGGTGGACATATGCCCTGCGCCTTTCATAGCCGATCTTGAAGTCATCCACCTTGACCATGAATCTTTGATCATCAAATGGAACGTACAAAACGGAACACTCATTGATGATTTTCTAGTAACATATCATCTCACTTCATCCCGAGAAAGTGGCTTGATATCCAGTGAACCGCTTCCTGCTACCCAACGCCGCTTCCAATTGGAAACACTCAAACCAGAAACTTGGTACACAGTCTGTGTGACAGCAGCTGGTAAATACCTAAGAACCTTAGGAAAGCCCATACCGTATGTTACAATGGAAGGCAAATCTCAACCTGCAGTACCGGACAATGGAAATCATAAGTGCCTGCAAATTAAAACATTAGCTAAATTACAAAAGACTAAGATGTCTTTGTCTACTCTGGGTATCATACTTGGTAGCAGCATCAGCGCTGCACTTGTGCTAACCCTATCGGTACTACTGACGGCCATTAAATTCCGCAGGCGTCGACGGAGGAGACCTGTTAAGAATGATGTGCCCCAAGAATACATCTCTTACAGACATTTCTCCCTCCAGTCTTCAGAAGGTAATTGGAACGTAAGAAACGCTTCCACTTCGCCGAGCTCAAGAGCGGAGAGCTCAAAAAGTCGAATTGCGCGAAATGATGCATTTTCTTGAATCGAGAAAGCTCATTTTTTTTTCTATCGCAACCTCGCAAAATACGTGTTTTTATACCCACTACTGTCATTGGTATATGAAGTGAGGGTCCTTTCTAAAAAATTAACATTTAGAAATTGTTAGGGAATAAAAATTAATTTTACAAGACTTAGATTTTTAAGTACTGACAACTTCAGTTGCTTCATTTGAATTGAGGATATTTACATTAATATGTAGGTACCATATATTCAATGAAAAAAAAAACAAATTGATTTATACTCAATATCGTTCCACAAAACTGAACGCAAAATGTAAAGAATCCGTGTAATTATGTTATTCGTCTCTAAACTTCTTAAAGTGAAGTATATAAGAAATGACTGAAAGTGCAACAATAAAATCTTCTTATTGTTGTGGTGGCAGGTATGTATATTATCAATATTTCTGGGATATTCTCTAAAACAAATTTTTAATTCTTCAGTTTGTTGTTTAAAAGTTGAAAATTTAATTGAAATGAAAGGAAAATCTAAAAAAAATTGTTCTACTGAACGAACCTTTATCATGATTTAAGTATATGAGGAATAAAGAGCTATTTTAAGAAATTCTTCTGCTCGCGAAATAAATTCAGTTTTACATGTGTAAGTCAAGTTTTTCGATTAATGTAAAAGTATTCTCATGGCTTTTAACACAAAAACCTTATTCAAGACGAATATTAACTTGTACATTACAATATCAAGTTGCAATACCATTTCTAAAAAATTCAAGAATTCTGTATTTGATAAATATAATTACGAGGTAGTCTCCTAAATAAACGACATATTCGAATAAAACATCGGTTTATTACAAAAGACGTCACATCTATAACATTTCCAAATAATTCAAAAATAAATCATTCAATGAAAATAATTATCTAAAGAAGGCCTTCAACACAAAATTTAAATAGACCAATAATTAACGCAAAACAATGCAAAGTTTACTACTTTTTTCAGTCCATTCAAAAATTGTCCACAAAATATAATATCTTCATTTCACCGAAACATCTTGCACTTTCTGATATTCCAAAAGCAAATTCCTAAAAGTCTCAAATGATTTATTGGAATGTAAGTATCTTTTCAGAAAGTATTAACGAAGTTGTAAGGAATCTTTTGTTGAACTTTGTTCAAAGTTAGGAACTATTGATGACTCATAAATGACGCAGAGGAAACAATGGAAGACTTTATCCACTCCTGTTGGATGGAATACCTCCTTGGTGCATAAAAAGACTGAAGAGTGGGCTTACTGCACCAACTAGAATCGCAGTGGGATTTGGTAGCTTTCGCAACTATTTACTTCTCCGATCTGAAACGACTTCGACTCTTAAGCTTTGGTTTATATCGTGATTTTGAAAGATGAAACTATCGTGTTTTCGGCTGCATTAACAAAGGACGAATGTAGGCTATTCAACGACTGAAAATTGTTGCAACGTTACTCTTAAGACAAAGCTTAAACATCCATTTCCTGAAATAATAACTGTTTACAGCAGAACTTCAAATTATGAAACACAGGATCAAACTGCAGTTGAAACTAAATGACTACTTTCGAAAACATGTCATCTAAAAGTTTTGGAAAATACTTATCATTATAGATCATTTGATATTGAGTTATTATTAATCATGAGTTATTGATCATTAGATATTGAAAAGTTCAAGAATAAGTTCTGAAAAAATTAAAAGTGATTGATGGAATTAATATGATTAAAAAATAAAAAAGTAATAAAATAAGCAAAGTCTGGTCTATTTAATAATTCAGTGACAGTTTCCTATGAGACAAAGGTATTCTTTTCCTTATGATATTTTAAAGGAAATAAATTAATATATTTCAATACTCTTGCTTCTCATAACTATCTTGAACAAATAATTTATAAAAGAGCGTAACTAAGTCACTTTATTCCACAGTAATATTAAAAACTTTGATTATTGAAGATTAATCGTATTCGAACAAAATCAGTCCGTGCATAAGTTACTGAATTATTTATCACGCTACGAAAGTAACCACGATATGAAACGATGAAGTCATTCATTAAATGAACTGCAGAGATTTATTTTCTAATCAATCATCATTTTCTTTTTCAAAAACATTTATTCTGATATTTGTATTTATTTTAGAATTTTCATCGCATTATTTTTTTTAAAAGATAGCATTTACTTACTGAGTTTGCGTTGTATTCATAAAATATGTCTTGTAAACAAATAGCAAGTTTACAATAAACTTTTTACTTCAATTTGCTAATGCTTTTTAAATGAGAATAATCCGACTGAATGTATGACTTGACAACTTCATATCAAATCGACACGATAAATTGAACAAATTATTATTTATCAGAAAAAATTAAACAAAAATATGGCATGAGAAATCTTTTTGGTAATTTCCTCAATTCCCTCTTATTTAAAATATGTCATGAAAAGCAATATACTTGGTAACTTCTTTCTATTAGTTTGAATACAAAAACTTGGAATAGTTTTAAAATTGTTATTACCATTTCTTTAACATTTTCAAAATGCACTTCATTTAGAATTAAAACTCACAATGCCTACAAAAACCTCAGAGCTGTTAAGTATACAGCTGTTAATAACATTTTTTATATAAAAAAAGCTTATCACGTATTCGAGCTGTTAAACTTATATGAGTAGTTAGAGTCTGGAAATCTAGCATCTACTGCTTCAAAACGGAGAAAATAAACAAATACCATTTCAAACAACTTCAAAAAAACTTCTTTTCCCCCAAAACCCTCCTAGGATTCGAAAGTGCAAAAGGGAAAAGAAAAAAACTAATAAAAGAGAAAGAAAACGGCTGGAAATTGAAATGCTTTGCATTGAACTTAAAACGCGCCAATGAATATTTAACGATGACGCATTAGTTTGCCATAAGATTTCACTTCTGTACCTCAAACAGTTAGGGAAGTGCGGAAACGAATCAAGAGAGAGGAAAAAGACTTAAAACTGTATGAATTATTCAGTCGTTGTAAAACCGTGTGTGGATCCTGAAAAATTGCTGCGAATTTCTTTAGATTTTTTTATTTGCTTTAAGTTTCAACTCTGGATGTATTTCTGTGTAAATAGTCATTTCTCCCTATATCTATAACATATTTTGCGCAGTTAAAACTGTGTTTTTGTGATGAAAAGAGTACTGTTACAGTTAAAATACAGATAATGCATGTAAAATGGACTTTCTCAGATACAATGTTTATAGTAAATGTATCAATTATTAGCTGTGTTTTGCTTAGGTGAAAAAAAAAATAGTAGACATTTGCTTTTATGTGAAAAGGAAATCGCTTATCTTCCAAGCTATTTAGAAGCACACTTTGTCTTTTTTTTCCCCTAATTTTGCTTCTTTTAATTTCTATCTTTAAATTCTTCTTAAATGAAACATTTCTATTTACTTGCATGAATAATGAAAACCTTTTTGATACTGATGAAATCTTCATAATGAATTGCTTGGCTCAAATCGCCAATGCAATATTTTGTAATTGTATCATTTTTATAAATAAAAGATTTTAGGTTCATTTTCACTTCTTTTTATATTCATTGATTAATATATATTTAATACTTTAATTATATTAAGTGATATACCTTGAATTTATTAGTCACTAAAATTCATTTCGACGCAACATAGCATCTAAAATCTAAAAGGAAACAATAGAAAATAATTTCCTATGTTACTTTCTTTAGCTCTATTATTCATTTAGAAAATATGCGTATCTAAACGCAAAAAAAAAAACTGTGGTAAATATTTCCAAAGTGTATAGGTAGTATGTACAGCTTTCATAAATTAGTTTCAAACATACACGTTCACTTCATTCACCTTAGGAAATGCTTCTGTGTTATAATAACAAAGTTGCATTATTCCATGCTAATCAATTGTAAAATAACATAGTTATTCTTACTTATTAATGTTATTTTTAAATTTGCAAAAACCAAAGAAATTGTTTTCAATAAATAACTGGGATACTTGCAGAAGAATCTGATTTAATTCAACTTGTTTTGTTTCGAGATCATTTAGTTTACTCAAGTAATAAAAGATAAACAGTACTATTCAGTAGAATCATCTTTATGAAAATACAGCCATGAAGAAACATCTTAACTTGGTTAAATTTAAATATGATGATGGATTAAAGATGAATTCAAATTTACTCTTCAGAAATCAATACATTCGAGCCATGACCATTGGAGAGACGCGGCGAAGTTTAACCAGTCAGGATTTCAAAAGTAAAAGAAAGCAAATGAGTATGTTGGCAATGTATAATAGTTAGTTAGGAAAAGATCCTATTTTAAAACTGAAAATCGCTTAAGCAGTAGTTATAAACAGTGAAGACGTGGATCCTTAAAGGCGTGGGAAGCCATTGCAACTCAGAAATGCTTATTTAAATTTTAATTTAAATTGTTGAACAGAAAGTAAATTCTAAAATCTCTAATAAATAGAGAATTTAGAACAATTATGTATCTGAAAATCGCAAACAGTCCACGTAAAAAATGGTTATCAGTTTTCGACATAGTTTGCGATTTGAACCCTCAAAAAATGATGCTTGCAAACTAAAAGTATAATTCTTAAGATTTAGTTTCATTTAACCTTTCCTCTTCTATATCATTTTGTATGATAACATCAGAATGTCACACGTTGTGTTTATTTTTAGAACCCCCAAGAATTATTAACCACTGTTTGGAGCATTCTTCATGAATCAAAGGACAAACCTTGTTATCTGGTGAGTTTATACAATAAAATTCCAATTTTGCTTTCGATATATTAGTTGATACATCCACGGGTTTAAGTAGTTTTTCTTTTTTTCAAGCGCGTCATTTCATAATATATTTATATTCGGAATTATAGCGTCAAATAAGCGAAGTTGAACAGCACTATTTCTTAAAATCCCCTTCAATAAATGAACGTTCTGAAAATTTCTTACAGCGCATTCGTCAGATATTTAAAAAATGTGCAAAGCACTGAAACTAAGACAATGAGTGGTAAAAAAATGTGAACTCAATAAGAAAATTCATTTTTAAATATTAATAAATAGTACATAGAGCATAAATATTTTTTTAAAAAAATCGGTTTTGAATAATTTAATAAGAAGCTCCAAATATGTATAAAAATAAACATAATGTCGCTCATTTGGTAAGAAACATTTACTTCATTCAGATCGACAGTGAACAACAAAATTTTCAATGCTATCCGGCACCATTCAAACATCGATTAAGCACAAGCTGTGCCTATTAAAATATTTTTTCAGTGAAAATATTATATTTTGTTTGCAAAATAGTACCGTCATTTTAAATGAAGAATTTTCAGGTTGAATACATTTCTTTAAAAAATTCAAATGTTTCGTGTTATTTATTTGAGCAACGTTAAGCGTAAACCTTTTAGATTCTTTTAATTTGAATAATGGGAAGGAGGTGACTAGGTCTGAATTTTAATATAACATTAAAAAAATATCCTGCATTATTTCATCTTCATTTTTCTAGCATGTAAATAAGGCTAAAAGATATGGCTGTAAAGAACAGTTAAAGAGCAAAATAAAAACTGCAAGGGCACAGATTTCATTTACTGAAAAAAATATATCTTGATATTAAATATAATCCTAAAAATAAAGATTCTATCTCGACACAGTACTTTTCATGTCTCTGTTCAATACTTGTGAAAAAAAGGAAATCAAACTATTTGCTTTTACTTACAGTTGCACTTCTGATGACCATACGGACAAGCACATTCTGCTCCACTTCTCCTTTTGAGGCGACTTGGATCCCATCCTAAATGAATTAAATCACCTATGTTATTCTGAATCACTGACTTAAAATGAAGGCATCAGATGATACAATATTTAAAACCAAAAACTCAGAACCATCCGAGAAACTGTGTGGAAAATCGAGAATTGATTTCAAACTTTCAATTGGTTCTCGAACTGATGGTTCTGTCAAGGTTACTGTGAATAAAACTTTTCAATCAATAGTTCGGATACGAGATTAATGATGTATAAATGCAAAAAGATGCAGACTTAACTCAAAATTGGAAAGAATAAATGTTATAAAAATTGCTAATTCCGGAACAGTTTTTAATCAGTAGATGATGTACTCACTTTGTTCATTGTTTTTCTGTTTTTGTATAAATGCATAAATGGAAAATAAAATGCTGTTTTCGTGGTGATTATTTTATAATATACAAATATTCACAAAAGTGTTTCATAGTCACAATAATAATTAAATTAATTAAAAATAACCATTACGAAACGCTCTAGAACTCAAAGGTTTAGCAAGGGACGCTAGTTGGAATGGAAGGATACAAAGTTTGGCAATGACAAATTTTCCACTAGACAGACTGAGCAGTTTCCTAAGGTTGCTGACCTAAGGAAATCCAATGCATGTTGATTAAACTAATATTATTAACTTAATTACCATATTAATATATTTGTGAGATACAAGAATTCTATATGGATTATAAACTATTAGGTTAATATTAATACTATTAAGTATATTTGACCTTGTTCTTATTTGACATTCATTCATTATTAGACTATTTATGAACACCAGGCGTATTCTTAAACAATATTGTGTTGAAACGTGAACAGATAAAATAAATAAATTGTATATATATTGTTATTAAAAGAAGAAAAAAATGCAAAAATAAATCATTAATATGTTCATTACATTAAATATGTATTGAAATGAGAAATTAAATAGATCATTTTATTAAAAGAGCATAATGCGTACAAATTAATGGCGCAAAACGCTTTCATTCATTACTGCGATGTAGAATGGAGCAAATCCAAAAATATGAAAATTTAAAAACAATTTTTCAGAGATAATAAAATACTCATTTTTTATTTCAAACTTTTAAAAAATCAGGAATACTTAAAAAAGCACAAACAATAAATGTTTCATAATTTCAAACTTTGCCTAAAGAGCTGAAAGAACTAAAAAACCATTAACAATAAATTTGATCAAATTTTATTTAAAATCTTTATTTTTCTTTCAAATTAATGCATACACATTCATAATATTAGAGTGATTCAATGCAATGTAAAGATTGAAAGAGGGAAGTTTGCAAAAGCAAAATTTTTTTGAACATATGATTTAGTTCAATTCTTTTTGCGTCAATTTTTAGAAGAAAAAAAACTGAATTTAAACTCGAGAAAACAGTAATTGGGACTTTACTGACAAATTCTGGATTTTATTTATTTTAGTTGCTATGGCATAAAGCGTTCTGTATATATAATCGCAAAAGAAAATGTACCCAATTCAAAGCAAAAAAGATGCATGCACTTTTTCTATCAAGTCTCTTGCATTTTTCAAAAGTCTCTACAAGTTTTCGCAAGTAAATATTTCCAATTTTTGAGTTTAGTTTAGTTATATTAACGCCCCGTTTAAAGCAACACTAGGGCTATTTTGGGACGGACCTCGTCATTTTGAACCTCGGTCAGATGACGAGGACGACACCTGAGCTGGCACCCCCCTCTCCACACCACACCAGCGGGAGGATGTTTGGTCATGACGAATTTAACGTGCAACAGACCCCCTTACACGACGGTTCTTCGGTGGAATCGGGACAAGAACCTGAAACCCTCCGGTTCCGAAGCCGAGACCTTACCACCAGGCCACCGCGGCCCCTTCCAATTTTTGATATCCATCGGATTTAACTCAGTATAATATCTATCAAAATTTTATCTCAAATAATGTTAACATATAAGTTTTCAGACAAAGTGTCTTAAAAATTGGCTATTCGTGATATTTAACACTTTTGTGGTCCTTAATAAGGCATTTCAGATTAAAAAACAAAATCACTGTTTCAAACTATTTTTTCTTGAAAGAATAAATTAAATTTGGCTCATTTTGTCTCATTATTTCAAAGCAAATAAAAAAAAATCATATTAAAAATTTCAAAAATATGAAACATATTGAGTGCTTAAAAGAATTAACTTGTGAAGAATTTTTCCCTTTATTTTAATTGTAATGTAATAAGTTAATTATATATATATATATATATATAAGTATATTATATATATATATATATATATATATATATATATATAATGGTATTTCAGCTATCGATTCCTTTAAATGCGATTAATTTTCATTATACTCAGATGTGTACTATCATTGCTGTTAATGATAAATAAAATTGCATGCCCCTAATTAGAAAGAAAGTTCATCCCTCCCACTCCCCTTATTCAAGAATTCCGGATAAAGTTTCAAGCCTTGATCCATTTACTGTCGCTTACATTTCACTTGATTTCAATCGAATCAAAACATTAGTTGTTGCACTAAAAAAGATCTAATTAAAACAAGCTGAAAGCTGAAATGCTATATATTCCTCCTTCATTAAACTGAAAATTAGATTTAAGAAGAGGATATTTCAATTTCACTGCAGACAGATAATGTGTAAACAGACAAGATATAAAATTAAAGTATTAAAAATATTTATAGATTTTTTTCCAGGCATATAAATACGCAGCAGCAGAAAACTAATGCTTATTGCGTTGTAAGAATCTAAGAAAGTACAATAAGAAAAAGTATCAACGTTTTAATTAAAACTCGAATTCTTGAACATCAATGGATAGCTCTTTTATTTACAGTCTACGTTATATGAGCAAAATGCAAAAATTCGTAAGAGACAAAATAAAATTTGAATCGACACAAAAAAAGAAAGAAAAATTATTCTTTGTTACTTTTGTTGACTAACAGTTTTGAATAAAATCGTTTTACATTAAATTTCTACAATATCAACTGAAATTTACAAGCGAAATTTCAATAATAGAATAATCTTTTCAATAAAATAATCTACCAAAATCTTCTTTATTAGACTTTAGTTGTATTCCACAGATGAGCTTACTTTGAATGGTTTTTTAAAAGAGATAAATTCTCACAAAAAAGCATACTTAAAAATTTTTAATTATTAAGAAAAAGTACAATTAAAAGGTTTTGTGAATATGCATTATATAAACAATTTTCAAAAGTTGCAATAGAAATTAAACTTTCAGCTTAGAAAAGGATTTTTAAAGAATGAAATATGAAGTAAGTAATTCATCAAGTAATCGTCGTAGGCATTTTAATTCCATAAAAATAAACTTACCGTACTGAAATACCATGAGAAAATGTATTTCTCGCCGAAAAGGTCTGCAGGAGCGGTGTAAACATCAACTTCATAATCACGTGTGCGAAACTAATAAGAATAAAAAGAAATTCAATTTTGAGCTATTATTTATATGCATTTTCGGCTGAAAGTATTCTTTGAATAACTATAATTTATTAAATATATAATTTCAGACTATTTGAAGTTAGAATTTCTGATCATTTTTAAAGGTCAGAACTAGAATTGCATTTGGAAAAAAACATACTATATACTTTTATTCGGTTTTAGAAAATTCTAATTTAGAAAATAAGCAAATATTTTTCTTTGAATTTTCACTTCTCTTATTTCCAACTCGCAAAAAGGATATTCAAAATTTTAGTCAAAACCATTCTAAGTTATTATATGAAACCAAATATTGTTATCGTTTTTTCATCTTTAAGTAAATAAGTACTTACAATCATTTTATTTATCTTATTTTATGTTATATTTATTTAGCTTAGCTACACTAAAATCGCAAGTTCTGATTGAATGTTTCACAATGGCATTAAAAGACATGAGTTTAAAAAGAAGAAAAAAAACTGATTCTATTTTATCTTCTATCTACATTTTTGGAAAATGACATCCAAATATAGTTCGTTCCGCAACTAAAATGTGAAAAAGTTTCTTTAGCACATGAATTTTGCTAACAATATTCTTTCTGTTGAAGAGATTCTTTTTGAATTTGCATTCTTAAAAAATACTTTTGTCAGCACTCTTCTATTTTTGTTCAGGGAAGAGAAAATTTCGAAGTTTTTTCTGCACTTGACGTCGACTGCTGAAATAACTCAGCAACTATTTTTATTTTTATTCACAATTTTTTTTTCTTTGTTTGTGTTTCACACATTCTTTCTTATGAGTTCAGTATAAGTATGTGAAGATTTATCAGAAAGAGTATTGTGATGAACTTTTGCTTCAAAGCCTCGTTCTGTTTTCTTAACATTTAACTTAAAATAAATATATTAATAGGCATTCGAATCGTAATCACTTATAATTTTAGTGAATTTTGATGACGGAAATATAAAGTTGTGTGTGTGTGTGCGTACATGACAGATGCATGGTCGAAATGTAGACAAATTTGGAATAAACTTCACTTTATTTTTCCACGGGAAGACATGGTTTGCGGGAACGAAACGTTGAATATGCCTATGAATATCAAAACACAAAAACAGCAGTTTGAGAGTTGAGACAGCAGACAGATCGATGAAAGCCATTTATTAGAGCTCATATCATTTTTCATTCTAATATGACAAAGATCTATATCATTGTTTTCATGCAAAGTAAATATCATTTACTGTTTTATATAGATGTTTTAGAATGCACTTTCTCAAACGTTAAGCCAATCTTCAGCGACAATCTTCGTAAGTCGATTTTCTTTGTGCAATTTCTAGAACAGTATCGGATATTAGGTTAACAGATACAAAGCTGAAATGTATTCGCAGTGAATCTTAAATGTTTACATGGGATAAAAGGCATCCTTTTAACGAGATAATGTTTTTAGGAGGCATGCTATATGCTCATGTTCTAAAAATCATACAAATGCTTTATGTAATGCTCTACAGGATAGAACTTTAGCCATAAAGCAACCAAATGTGATAGATAATTATTTCTTTGGTAGTAAAATACTAACTAAGAAAGAGTTTATAAAAATTTGTTTCATTATAAATTAATCAAAATTTTAATGCTTCATCAGTAACTTCGGAATATATTTTGCAAAAATCGCGTTTACTCTAAAGTAAAATCCAAATTTATTTCCATGAATTTTTTTCTTTAGATTTAATAATTTTTTTCAAAATTAAATGTTGAATGCAATTTGCAGAAATGCATTTTATTTGCTGTAAAAATATCTAAACTAATTTTATTGTTTTTTTAATCTTTTAATCCGGTTGATTTTGCTGATTTCAATATTATGAAAAAAAAATTTCCTTGGATATTAAATCCAAAATAAAATATTCACTATCGCTTGTATCAATATGATAATGTTTTGAGCTGACAATTTTCTTGTATATTCCTTTATGTAAAAGTTGTTAAGCATGAAATGTAGCGTTTGATTTAGTCCAGCTAGGCAAAGGCAAGACAGATGAATCAGCTACAATGTTTCAGATCAGAGTTCAAAATTTAATTTTTTGTCCTGCATAAGTGTTCTTTATTAGGCCTATTTTTTAGTTCCTATATAACCCATCTTATTTCCTCTGCAAATAATTTCTTCCTATAAAAATAATTGCCTTAACGAATGTTTACACTCTAACAATGTCATGCTTCTGATTTAAAAAATCAAGGCACAGATATAGAGAACAGCCCCCATGGAAATGAATAAGAAACAAAAATCATTAATTTTTTATGCAAAAAGGAGCATTGCATATTTGTTCTTGTGCATATATTCATATTTAACTTCATTAAATTTAAAACTTCGTATAATTTAATTTCTATGAAAAAATCAAGAAATTAATGTGTGTGCTTCCTTCCTGAGAAAATGTTTATAATACTCCTACAAAGCATTACGACTTTGTAAAGTGATAAAGATGAATTAGATCGGCTATAATTGCTGTTGGGATATTGAAATTGATTAAATATTCAGTACATGAGTTTCCAAGAAATCTATTGTTATAATTGCATTCATTTTTACTACAAATCCTACAATTTGTTATTATTTTTTCTCTATTTCCGTTTATTTACTATGTGAGTTTTTTTTTCCGGGGGGGGGGGGGTAATTTGTAATACAGATAATAAATTTCTCTAAATTTCGTAATCATATAAATTTCTGATCTGCGATTAAAGTAACTAGGTGCAGGACCCTTCTAGAATCCGAAATTCCAAGCCTAATTTAAAAACGCTGCTAATTTCTAACCCTGAAATAAATTATTAAATTTTGCTTGGTCCTAATTTTACACAATTTTTCCATCGAAAGAAACAATCGAAAATAAGATTATATATTTCTCGTGAGAGGTAATATTTTTGATAAGAAATGCCAATTTACTCGAACGTCAACGAATGAATCAGTTCCATGATTTTAGTACACACAAGATAATTAAAAAAGAACTCTAATTCGCTCAAAACTATTAGCAATTTGTTAAGCAGTGAAGCTGTAAATTAGAAACTAAAATTAAAAGCGGGAGCTCAAAAAAATTAAGTGCTAATTTTTTTAAAGAAATTTCTATAGAAAAATTTGAGATAAAATATCACATTATTTTATCTTAAATTTTCCAAACAAAGTTATTTTTAAACCATATAAATGACAAGTTCTAAAATTATAATAATAATGAATATTATCTAAAGTACAAAATAAAACTTTGTCATTTATCCAAGCTACATCATCTTGAGAAGCTCAATTTAAATATGTTCATATATTGGTAAACAAATCGCAGTCTGTCTACAAGATCGACGACAATGCATTTAACTCCCGAGTTTTTCTGACTATTCCATCTTAATATAAGTTGTTAAATTCCAGAATACAGGTGACATTAAGAGAATTATTTTTTAAATTTGAGATTCATGTGAAGAAACAATGAGAAATTGCTATAAAGCCCAAATATACAGTGATATCTAAAGCTTATTAAAATTCCGAATTGCTCATAGTTTAATAATAGATGAATTAAGGGGATAGACATTTAGTACGCTTTAAAAGAGAAGGTAAAAATAGGCATTCCACAGATTAAAAAGCATTATATAATAGTTTAAAATTAAAAGATCAAAATCTTTATAAAAAAATTAAACTCATGCTTTAACTCATTATGTAGAAATTCAAAGTGCAAATCATAAAACTAAATAATTTGTAATTAAAAAGTAAAAATAAAATAAAAAGTTATCTACTTTCATGCTTAGTGCGTATGAAAATGTGGGAGTTCCTATTCTCATATCAGTTGGTAATTTCTTTTTCGTAGAGATTTTGAAACGTAATATCAGTTGGAGGACGATTTCGCGCTTTTTGTGAAGTGGTTCATCTAAGTCGCACTCCAAAATAGTTTGAAGTACAGATCAGTACAGTACAATTTCAAGCACAAGTCAGTTTTAGATTCAGGAATATTTGGGCGGAAGAACATCACAATCACCATGTTGAGTACTTACAGAAGAAATCAGTATTGAATAGTAGTCATTTAAGTAAAATGGCAGACTTGATTTGAACTTAATTTTCTCATGATTAAAATTTGTAAAACTGAATTTCATTACAAGATATAAAGTTGACGTGGCGAAATAGTTCAAAATTGTGACACTTTCCTATATTTATTTTCTGTTTCATCAGAAGAGACTGAGAGGTATTGTTTATAGAATTTATTTAAGCTTGAGAAAAAACGACAACATAGTATAGCACTAGAAAGCAGATGAATAATTGAATGCGTAACAGAAGATTTCTTAAAACACTGATACTAAAAGGTTAAAGACAATTTGAAGGTTTTGCCGCATGAGCGTTTGTGTAAATGACATTATTAATTGGAATATAATTTGTAGCTTTCTTCAGAATAATTCTCCTGGCATGTTTAACATTTTGACCCCAAATATAGCTGAAAATTTTATTTTTAGGCTTTTTTGCCATTCTTCTTTAGATATGACACTATGGCAAGAGTTCAAACTATTTTTCTGAGAATCAAAGCAATATATTTATCTACGAGTTCTTTAGCAAATAAAAGCAATTTGAATAACAACTGTTCCTTCAATGAATCCCTTTATGTACGAATTTATTTTATCCCGTAGCTAAATAACAATCCTATTAAAAATAAATTTTACCTAAATCTGCCAGCAGGAAAACTGTCTGTCCATGTATACATGAGCACGCTCATTCAAAAATACAAAGAATTAGGTAAATAAAATTTTGCAAGCCATTTTTCATCAAAATTGTACATTAAACTAAATTTTGGAATA
Source organism: Argiope bruennichi (assembly GCF_947563725.1). Classification (NCBI taxonomy): domain Eukaryota; kingdom Metazoa; phylum Arthropoda; class Arachnida; order Araneae; family Araneidae; genus Argiope; species Argiope bruennichi. The sequence continues at coordinate 128,182,040 of NC_079163.1, forward strand.
TATATATCGCTAAAGTGTATATTATATATCCGTGTGTTAAGTTTAAGTATACTATAAAGCTGAAAGGATACATTTGCTCTTTTTTCTTCGTTTTCCATTCTGACGTAATGATACCAATCCTAAGCAAAAACATAATTAAGATAGGGAAGAATCAGAGGCTTATTTGAAACAGATTCAAAATGCGATTCTTGTGAGGAAAACAGCTACAATGACTCCGGTTAGCAAAGATTCTGCTTATATCCCTCTCAAAGGAGGGATAAAAGTTAAGCGAACTAATCGAGAATCTGGGATCTCAAACTGGAAACATGCCCTGGGCTGGAAGAAAAGTACAATTCAATTTTTCCCAAATTCTTCATTTAGAAGCATTTAAAGAACTTCTTTTTCAACTGTATGCAATGTTTTGAACGCAAATTAAAATTCGAAGGAGTTTGAAATAAAAGTGAAACTCAAATTTTGATCAGACGATTTAATGTGGACCGACGGCAAATGGGCTATATATAATTTCAGATGATCCAAAATACTTAAAGTAAGTGAGAATATTTGACTATCTAGAAATCTATAAATATTTACCCAACATTAAATTATGATAATGAAACCATTTTTTTAAATTTTTATAATACAATGAACGTTATTTATTCTATTATTAAAAATCTAATATTCTATTTACTAACTCATAAATAATTGACGATGGTTAATTGTTAGTTAACGAGATGAATGTGAATGATAAGTTTGCTAAAATATATATCTTAATTAAAATAGTCAAACCAAATGAACAAAAAAGCTTTAAATAACTACTCATACATCAATAATTGTCACCAGACAGTAAAAAATTTAGGAAATATAAGCAAAATTTAATACAAAAATTCTTACCACTCCATTATACTGTATTTTGTCTGTATTCAAATTAAAGAATTCGTTTCCAGAAGACATCTTGTCTTTTCCAGTCAGTTTTACCGAAATGGGACCAATATTACTTAGAAAAGCATCCACTTCACAGGTTCCGGTTGCTGGACTGAATTTATACTGAATACCTAAAAGATAATCTTTAAATTAAAATTAATATTTTTGTGTTCTTAAAATTGATTAAATAGCTTACAGCATCATAATCAAAAACTGGAAGTTACCAGCGAGGATACTTCGAAAAATCTTGATAGTGTTTCGATTTCGAATTCATTTACCCTACGATATTCTTCCTAATAGATATAATAATGTCTAAAATGCATAACACTCTCAGTTCAATATCTCTAAACGTTTAACGATCATGGAAATGGATTATTTTTAATCTGATATTCGAGTGAAGTTCGTCATCTTCTAAACAGCCGCAAAAGATACATATTTATTGCATGTTTTATTGCAAATATTAATTAAAAATTAAAGATATCATTCATATTTTTAAAAGAAATAAATAAATGAAAAAATTACTTTAATTCAAAAAGAAATGAATTATCACAGTTGATAACTACTTTTTTTATGATATTGTAAATATTAGATGTAGTATAACGACTTTATTAAGATTGTTACTTTCGACTAATTTACTTTTATTTTTATTTTTTAACTCATTTCAATAAAGAGTAACAATGAAAAACTGCCTGACTTTAACAGTTCGTAGAGTGCCTTTTATAAGAAAAATAACGCATATGATCATCTACAAAGGCGCATATCTTCATTTCTACCAATTTTGTTTTCACAGTTTTTATCTATAGGAATATTACTTCTTTTCAAGAGCAAGCAAAGATTTATCAACAATTATCTATTTTATATATCTTGAAATGGGATTATTTTATGAATTAAATAACACGCATAGCAGGGCACAAAAATTTCATATTTGCTAATACAGATTTTTTTTGATTAATTTTCTCATCACAGATGATTAAAAGTTCTTTTAACAACGATCCATTTGATACTATCTACAGAGGGATACTTATTAATATCCCCAAAGCATCGACAAAAACAGTCATTGATTCACTTCTTTTCACAACACAATTTTTTCTGGACCGGTTTCCTTCTCATCAAATGCAACAAGAACTATTTTTATCAATAATTATCCATTTGGCACAGCTGGTATTATGATATTTTTTATGAAAAAAACACATGCAATAGTAGACAAAAGCTGTGCACTTTTTCCCTTGTTTTCTTTTTAAATTTTTTATCTATATGAGTACTAGATTCTTCTCATTGAAGTTTACTAAAACATCTATCCATAATCAATTACTTCATATATTTTATGTTATATTATTTCCTTGAAAATAAATAACTAACACATCGGTCTACAAAAATTATTGACCTTTGCTCGCATCTTTTTTTCTTTCTTTATGATCTCTATGAGTAGCACTTTCTCTTTACGAAAGACTACTCAAAAGTGTATCAATAATCATCCATTTGTTATAGATTCTCCTTATGAAATAATTGACATCGTATCTCAACTGAACGACAGCCATTAACAGCTAATGATTTCCTGTAAACAAGAACAAGTTTATTGAGTTACCGAAAAACCTAGTCTGGAAGAAAACTATCGAAGCGACAACTTCTTTCTTTGAAGAGCAGAAGATACTTCAGAGCAACGTCACGCCGCTATTCGAAAGGGTCATAAAAATGACGAACGCATTTCCTAGGGCGATAGGAAGGAGCAAAATCCCCGAAAAAAATCTACTTCTTTTTTTTATAAGTGTTGACATTTGATTGAAAAAAAGCCTTACGGTAAAGTAAAAAGTCTAACTTTCACCGAAGAGCTATTAGACATAAAAAGATTTTTTTGTATTTTTTTTTACCTGCTTTGAAGTCATGGATAATGGATATGCTCCTTTCTGTTACTTTTGAAAATGTATCGCCATCTTCCTGGTAGACATCATAAAAATCGGTCCGTTCTATACCGGCTATTAAATCGTAGTATATCTGTTAATAAATATAGATGATTAGTAAGATTATTCATTCTTGAAATATATCAAATGCAAAATACATATAATTCGCCATATACACAACAGTCAGTTTTTCACAATTAGAAGACAATCAATCAATTCGCCATTTTTTTAATTTTCAAATGCTATTATTGTTCTGTTTACATATTATTCATTTTATATTTTTGCATTTTAATTTATTATGAGTTCTTTTTGTGTCGTTTTCTTGTGTGTGCGCATAGGGTTTTGAGATATCTTTCTTACTTTTGCATTTTGAACATATGTATTTTTGTTTATGTATTTTTAAAATTATTTCTATATTCTTTTCTCTTTCATGTATACACTCTTTTTTCCTTTTATTGTTGTTTGATACTTGTATTTTTTTTCATGACTATGTTGATTTTTATACCTATCATCTAATTTCACATGCATTCGTACTTCAATTCAGTTTCTAATCTACTCTTGCTATTTCCATTCAATTCGCATTCATCTGAATTCGCATTCGCATTCACCTAGCATCTGAAGTGTTCGAGACACAGGATGATGTAGTAGCATTTTTTTTTTTTTTGCAAACTGTTGTAGATACTAATTAGAGAATTCTTCCACCAGGCAAATATTACTTATAATAGAAAAAAAAATGCTTTTTTGCTCGATTTTAATTTCAGTAAATTACATTTTTAAGAATATTTTTGTATATACTTCGGTAGCAATTTTTGTCTTTATTGAGTAACAGAAATGACTTTAAGGAAGGTAACATGTTTATTTCACTCGTGACCTCATTGGCGTCAAAGAAATTTTGTTGTGGCTCTAAATTTGTAAATTATTCTTGAAGCTGAAGCAGAATATATTTATAATTCAAAGGAAAACTGTCATTAAAAAAACTTCAATGGGATATTCTAGATGTCTTTATGCACTATTTTTGCTTTCAAATGTTAAAAAATTTAAAAGCAGAGTAATCTAAGTGAGTTTCTTAGCTATATTTTCTGCAAGATTCTACTTGGGAACGTAAAAAAAAATTTAAAAAGCTCAAGATTGTGACATTGTCTCAAAACTGTGCTTGAATTCTTCCTGAATTAAAACTATAAATTTTCGTAGCATTATTTTAAATTTTTTCTTCAACTTTAAAGGAAATTTTTATCTCATACAAAAAAATGCTATTTTAATGATTATGAATTTTTCTTCTAGGTAGTTTTAATTTTTATTTAATATATTTCCATGTATTTTTTTACAAAATAGTACCCATTTTGAGCTATATTTTATTTATTATTTTAGTTGAAGGGATTTTAGCACAAAATAACATTCATTTCGGTATTTTTTTTTTTAGGGGAAGGGGGTGATCTTGATCGAACACCAATGAATTTTTAATTTAGCAAAATTAATTTGGTCAGTAAGCTACATTTGATTGTTATACCAAACAAAATAATCTAGAAGTAAAATCAAAAGTGGGGTTTGAAATTAAAATATAGAAACATTCTAAAATACTGCAAAAGTATAACAATGAAAAATGCTTCTAAGATTGAAAAATAAATGAAGAAAAATAATAAGTTTTAGATTTGCTATAAAATTTATGAAAGGAATAATAAAACTTAATGAGTTTGTTTATCATATACATCCCAAGCTTAGTTAGTTCATTGGATAATATTACTAAACTTATAATTTAAAATTATGGCCTTTAGAACCATCATAATTTAAAACAAAAATGACCTGATAACCATAAATATCCTAACTATTCGATGTACTCTTAACTGGATTAATTAGACAACATGTTTCCAAATCAGAAGATATCTTCAATTTAAACAGTAAAAAAATCAAGTTAAGGGATTTATTCTGCAGAAAGAAGCGAATTCGGAAAAACTTTGGGGAGAATATTCTAATAGATTTTTTTTTCTTTTTTGCTTACATTTTCATTCTGTCGAGCTGGCTTACTGTGAAGGCCAGGAGTTCATAACCACGATGCCAATTACTGTTGGTGGTGACCGTAAAAAGAAGATTCTTTGACTATACGCAAGACAGTGAGTCCATATAACATATTGAAATATTTTCTCACCGCATAGCTTTAATTCTCTCAAATATTCTAACTATGGTGTTATTATAACCCATATTAAGATTTAAAATTTAAAACTGTGCAACCCACCTTTATTTTCAAGTATCTTTTACTGTCATATCAGCTTCTCTCTCACCTAACCATCCCTGGGCTATCAATAATAACAACGTTTGTTTGATTTGCTTCCCGTTTAATCCTCTTTTTATTTTGCTTGTTCCAAATTCCAACAAATAAAAAGTCAATTTTAATATGTCACATTAATTTACATGATAATCACATAATGAAACTAGAAATTACTCATCCTGATGATCAAATATTCTAATGGGAAACAATTTTATTGCAATCCTTAAACTTCTTCGTGTAGTTCAAATTTATAAAATTATATTCAAGTGAAGACAAATATTATCTTTCTACTCGAGCTGCGTTAAGCTTACTTCAATATGACTGGTCTCTTTTTAGATCATTTTTTTTTTCTTCTAAGAAGATCCGTTAACATGAAGGGTATTAAATATTTCATTGGTTTAACATTGAATTCATTTTATTTTTATTTGATGTTTCCTACACGGTGAGCTTTCGGAATAACATATCTTTCGCTTTTCTCAAGAAACTTGGGGAAACAAAATCCCTTTTTCGCATTTTTTTTTTTTTTTTTTTTTTTCATTTTCCACCATTCCCAATCTTGCTTTCATGTACCTCCAGAGATACACGTACCATAAGGTGAGAACTGCTAGTTTAGATTAAGAATTATTATATCTTAGGCAGAGAAAAAATTCTACATTATTTATGCGATAAAGAAAAAAATAATGTGCTCAATCGTTAAATTTAGCAGCTGAAAATGTCCTCTTTATTTCCATAAGCAATTTTTTTCAAAATAAAAATATTTGATTTATGAAAATTAGACGACGAATAGCAAGACTGTATACAACGAAGATCGAGAATAAATTTCATTAATAATAAAAATGCCAAGCTTGGAAATTATAAATAATAAAAATTTTGCTACGATGAAATATGGCATTGATGGAGTTACAAACTATTAATATGGTATTTTCGCTGCTTTTAGAAGTTGGAAGGATATTTTTTAAGTTCAAATCAAAACAAGAAAAAATGAAACATTTACATTTTTTTAGACGTAGGATTAGCGTTCCACTTGAAACCCAATTATTCGAAGGTATGCACTGATGTTTTTATAAAAATGGTTCAGTTTCAAATATTCTTACAGCCAATTATTATTTAATTGCTGCGTAGTATTTTCATAAAAATTCCAAATATTTTCCTGCAAAGTTTAGCACCCAAATATTTTCATTTTTAATGCAATATTTTAATCGCATTGCCTTCATTTAATTTCAAAAAAATATTTTGAATTTTTTAAAAATTATTTTAAGTTCAGATTAATTTTTTATTATTCGACATAATAAGTAGATTTTAATCAGAATTCTGTTTTCTTTTCTATATTTTCAATTATTTCTGTATCGATCATTGAGTTATTTTCTTTAATTTAATTCGGCGAAAAAATTCTCCCAATTTCTTTAAGCATATTTTCTTTAATAACAATGCATTTCTAAGGTACCTATGAAAGATTATTCTACTCAAATTTTCAACTAAATACAAAATTAAGAATTCAAAATCAATGATCAATATAAATTTTATATTACCATCAGCTGACTTTAATTTCACAAAAAAATTACTTTTAGTTACTTTTAAAAATATATACTTGAATTAGATTTCTACATTCATCAGTTTTTGACCCTTTCACAAATGAACCATTTTTTAAAATTAAATTCAGATTTATCTTTTTTGCTTCATAAAAAGATTTTCTCTACTTTTGTTTATGAAATCTATTCAGGAGTTGCGTTCTGGAGAACACTATCAAGGCTATCTTAGAGAACATACAATTAAGCAGTGTTTTCTCTATTTCTCTACAAAATGGAAAGCAGTGGAGAACACAAAATGTATCCAGAAGAGCTGAGCCTGAACATAAAATAACAAGTTTCAAAATTAGTGTAGTGTTTATGGTTGGGGAATGCTGTTGAAAATTTTCATCAAAGAAAATGTAATATGAAGACATATTTTCTCTCGAAAATTCAAAATGGTGGAACAAAGACGGTCATTTATGATATACACTATCTACCAATAAGTAATTGGGCACCTATGATAAAAGAGATAAACACAATTTATTCATATTCAATCATTGGTGAGCCTCCACCTGTGGCAATTACAGCCTTAACCCTCCGAGGCATAATTTCCACAAGTGTTTGTCTGATGGACAGTGGTATTTTCTACCACGCGGCTTGGAGAAGATATATAACTTCTTTCGCTGGTTTTGAACGGTTGCTGCAACCCTTAATTCAGCGATCCAAATCGTCTCAGAAGTTTTCAGTAGGATTCAAGTCTGGACTCTGGGTAGGGCAGTCCAGTCGGTTTACCCCATTGCCATCATACCAATCTATGGTAAACCTAGCAAGTGGCATTGTCATCCTGGAAATAGCAATGATCCAACCCATAAAATGCCACCGCTTAGGAAGCCCATTGTTATCTATAATAGTGGGGTAGGAGTAGGAGTTGAACTTACATGGATTGGGATCAAGGGTCTCAGTCTATCCAGACCATCATTCCACCGCCGTCAAATTTAACTGTAGGCACACTGCATTCTGACTCTGGCAAAAGGCGTTCTCCATGCATACGCCAAGCCCAGACTCTGCAATCCGACTGGTAGAGATTGAACATTGATTCATCACTCCAGAGAACTTGTTTCAACTCTTCTACGGTCCTATTTCAACGTGCATTGCAAAATCTCAAATGAGCACTGCGATTGGATTTTGTTATCAAAGGCTTATGGGTGGCTGCAAGGTCGTGGAATCCAAGCAAATGTGCTTCCTTGAGGATTCTATTTATCGAAACAACAGTCCCTGATGCTTGTTGGAAGTCCTGAGGTATGTGGGCCATCGTGTTGATGCAGTTTTACAGAATTATCTCTTAGTTTCGTAGGTCTGCCGGGTCGAAGCACATTTAGATAATTACCACTCCCCTTCCACTTCTTAATAACTAATGCCACTGTCCGATTTTGAAATATTTAACTCGCTAGATATGTCTCTTAAAGATCGGCCATTTCCATGATATCCGACAATTATGGCTTTCTCGAAGTCAGACAGCTTTGAATTCTGTGGCATCTTGCATGGTACTAACGCCTATAATGTGTCCTACACGATATTTAAGAACAAAAGGCATGACTTAGATCAGGACCTTAGATATCTTCATTTGCACGGGCATCCAAATACTTATTGGTAGATAGGGTATCTAGAGCTCATGAGAACATGGAACGATAAGTGGCAAAATCGACAAATAGGCTATTTTTATTTTCCCTATTAATTTTGATACAGAGATAATAATAATGAATGAAACATGAAATGACATTTACAGTTATCAAAATTTTGCAGATGCCAAAGCAAACACAAGCTTAAAAATGTCCTTAAAACATCATATGATAACCTAATTGGACTATTAAAAATGTTAAGTAATAAAATATAAGACAATTTTGGTAAAACAATAAAAGACATTCAAACGATTTTAAAAGTCAGTGTTTAAAGGTAAATTATTGCACATATTGAAAGGTGTTTACTCTATCTAATAAAGCCAAAGACGAAAATTACTTAAGATCGAACAAGTGATAGAAGGGATTTAACAGTGAAAAATGTTTATTATGTAGACAAGAAATAATGATAATTACAAATCGCGTTTAAACCAATTTTGAAGAACTTACTAAAAGTCAAGGAATAATTCTATTATTGTGAAGACAATAACACTCACAAGAAATAATCTGTTGCATTCTTAAGATGTAAAATGTCTAAAAATGTTAAATTATTGACGAAAATTCTAATTGTTATTGCAATAATTGCATTCCTTAGATGATTAAAAATTACATAACTTCGTTAAATCTCTTAAATGAATAATATAAATTTATAATTGTAGAAATTTTAAGCCATAAAATAAGGAGAATAGGCGTGTGCTTATGAAATGCTCTGTAAAAAATATCTATTGCTTTAGAAGTTATGAAAATCTCCTAAATAACTCATGTACACTTAATAAATTCCACATATAACAAATCTAATCCTGAAATAAAGTTTACCTTATACTCAAGATCATACTAATAGAGAGAGAATCTAATATCGATAAGCAGTAAAATCACTTATTACCTTTTCTTTGCTTGAACTTTTCTACCATGAAACTTATTGGACGTTTAAAAATCTTTTTCAATAGAAGAAAAACAAACGATTTAAAGGATTTCATGAAACAATATAAAAGATCTTATTGAAATTTCAGCACTGAAAAATATTGTTGCAAATTCACATCTAGAAATATTTTTAAAAGTGTATTAAAATTTGTGAAAAATTGCACAACTATATATATCAATGAAAAGATATATGTATACATGAATTTAAAGATGGTGCAACAAGTATCTTTGTATAATAATGCTTTAAGAAATAACCATATTAAGAGGATCGGAATTTCACTTAAAATGTTATTAATTAAAACTAATAAATTTTTGAAAAATCACTTTGAAGTACATCTGCAAATCCAAATATGCATCATTCAAAGTATATGTGCGTCAAATTTGGTAAAACTAAATCAAACAATTTGGCTTGTAATGCCCCAATGGACAAATAATTCCACTTTTAGTATTAGTAGAATAATAGTAATAACTGCATTATGAATATTAAATGAAGCCCATTTCTTCATTTGAAAGGTATCATAATAATGAATCATTAAAACGTTTTTGTAATTTAAATTGTTTTGAAAGTTTATAATTAAATTCTATTAAAATTTCTCACTAAATATATATAAATGGATAGAATATTAAGATTTTAAATCACTTAAAAAGGATTTGAATGAGAAATTCGTACAGTTATTTTCCTGAAAATATTGATTTATCAGAAAAAGATAAAATCATTATGTATTTCTTTAATCTCTCATGCGCGGAATTTAATAAGGTGTGGGTGGGACACTGGCGTTGATGCTTTTGAGGACCCCTTAAGAAAAATTGCATATATTTCGATTTAACAGACATTACGTTTTATAATATTTTTAATGCTTTTTGCTCATTTTAATTATTTTGTTTAACAATTGTCTTTTTAATTACCATATCTCATTTTATGAATATTTTTAGATTTAACTGTAACTTTTCCCCCATCATAACATTTGAGGAAAGAGGAAGAATATAAAAAATGTATTTAAAAAAATATTGAGAAGGGGATCTGCTTTAGTATTTGCAATGAGCGCCATTTTATAAAAGTACTCCTCTGTCTATCTTCACGATTTTACGCAGGGTTGAAAGTATCGAACAATATCATGGAGACATGGCACAATATATTGTGCTAACAGGTGATAGATATTTTTAATTTTTCAATCCGGTATTTATCAGGCGCTTTATAAAGCAAATATAAAATTCTTATTTGAGTAGCAGATCACAAACTTAAAACAATGGTTTCATACTTCAAACTTCTACCTGTAAAAACTCCATTCGAAGTTTGATATTAAAAAAGAGAAGAACAACTCCAGTTACAATTTTCTTCTCTTTTCTTCCAAAACAAACTTTTATCTTCAGACAGAAGCAAACATCTTTTTCGTTCTCAAGGAGCTTTGGAACGGCATCTGTCGTAAAGTTGGTGAATCGCACTAAAAGAACTGGCACCAGTACCTCTTGCGCCATACTTTATTTCATGCATCGACTTCGGTTCTATGCTTATTTTCCCTGAACTACTTGACATTCCAGTAAATTCGAGGGAAAGACAGCCATGGTCCTGGCTGGCTTGATAAAACGGTTTCAGCTCTTCCGTAAGTTTTATAAAGTTTTATTTGTGAACAGGACGCATTATTTTATCAGACACTTAAATGGATCGACTCAATGAAATAAAATGATGTGCTTTTTTTCAGTAAACCTCATTCTACGTTGAAAGTATTTTTGTATTTATCCATTGTTCACACAGAAGCCGTCATTGCGATCAGTGTTACTTATGTGCTAGAAGTTCTAGTTTGATTTTTTTCCCTCTCTTTTAACAAGATTCTTCAGATGCTGAAAGTAGAAATAAAGGTATCTATCGCTGTTTTTTTTTTTTTTTTTTTTTTTTGTATTAAATGACTCACTACTTCTAAAAATGTTAGGACATTTTCCACCATGTTATTTTGGTGGCAAGTTAAATAAGTTCTGATTTCGTGACCTTTTCTTTGTTAAAAAAAAGCTTATATAACTGTTATAAAAATTCATTTTCTTGGAGAGGAATGGGGAATTCATAGAATTACTTTATTTATTCACTACTGAAAAAACAGACAATAATTATTTATATTTAAATGTTACTAAAGTGTGATTTTCTATTTGTAAGTTTTTACTTTATTAGAATCTTTCAGATGTTGGAGATAAGAATAAATATATATATTGCCATTTTTATAATGTATTATTCTCAAACTCTAGTTGAAAAAGACAAATGTGTGGATATTTTCATACATCTTATTTTGTTGACAAAATTAAGACATTTTTATTTGACAGTATTTTCTCCCCTAAAAATGCATTTTTAGTTGTTTAAAAAAATATGTGTGTACCTTTTTTTTTCAAGCTTAAAATAATTGTTGCACACTTAAATTAAGTAAATGTAGTTAGCTTCTGTGGTAATAGTAATTTTTGAATTATTGTTCTTAGGTGCTGTGTGTTAGAATGTTGTGTAACGGCTTTGTGGCTGTTACCAACTTCTCGATTGATTGCTTCAAATGTTTAGACAAAATTTCATACATTGTAATTTTTTTTCGTTGAGAATATACAGACGTTTTAGTCGAAGATATTTTTTCGTAATATTTCGTATTCAATTGCTTTTTACAATTTTGTCGATTTCTATTTATTTTATTTATCTATTTATTTCACAAATGCAGTTGTGCTAACTGTTGTTTATGCATATTTATCACTTAAGTGTTCTTATTCAAGTTTGGAAGAGGAGAGTCCCTTTTCCTATTAAAAATTTTCAAATTAGAAAAGCAGAAATGTTGATATCCATCACACTATTATTTTGTTTTTCCATCACACTCTTTTCTTGAGGGAAAAGAAAACATATTTTAAAGTATAAACAAAGTTTTTAAAGTTGTTGCTTTTGCGTGTGTGTGTGTTAATTTACAGTAGTATTTGATTATCTTTTTTTTTTTTTTTTTTTTTTTGTTAATACTGCGTATTAGATTATTATAAAAAAGCGATTTTCTACTTTTTCTTTTCATTTCTAAACATTATATTTATCCTTTGTTCTCTGAGAAGCAATAATTTCGGTTATTGTTAATTATGTGTTGGTTGTTCCAATTCAATGACTTTTCTCTTTTAGAAAGAATCTTCAGAAGGTGAAACCAGAAATAAAATAAGAAAAACATCCTTCGTTTCTTTTATTTTTTCAATTGGTTTGCTCTTTAGCTCCAGAGAATGAAGAAAGAAAAATAGGAAGCCATTTTTTTCGAAGGTACTGTCTTGTTCATAAGAAGAAAACATGACTGTTAATGCTTTTTTTCTTTTTATTTCACCAGTAAGGTGTATCAAATATCACAGGAAAAATTCTACTGTTTTTTCTAAGACTAAATTTTCTGATTGACCAAATGATCCTAAGCCTTATATATGTGCATTGTTTTTATAAATCTTCAGTTCATTCACATTATTCATGTTTTATTCATAATAATGAATTTATCACTCATTGCATATTGCGTTGCTTTCCCTTCTTTCTTTTATTTCCAATTAGAATTCCTGTTTGAGACTACATGACTGATACCTTTCCAACTATTTCATAATTCTGATTCGCAATTAGGTTATGCAAACATCTGTCAACCCTTTTTTCAAATCTTCATGGCACATTCGCCAGAACGTTTGTCCAAAGCTAGCGTTTGTTTGTTTATGGGACTGAACTTATACTAGATCCTTACAAACACAGTTTCTTAATGAATAAGGTCTCTTATTTGCAACCTTCTTGACTCCATCAGGATATTAATTGCATTCTGATTATATGCAATTAAATATTTTATATATTCAATAAAATTTTTAGATTATTACAGATATACAGCAAACTGGATATTTGTAATAATCTAATTAGCCTGTAATAAACGTAGATTTCCTAAATATTCTTCAAGATGATAGGCTTAAGTAAATATGGGAGAAAATTAGTAAAGCCACTGAGTTAAAAATCTTTATTTAAATTCTTTTATACGCAGTTTTTCATAATTTCAATAAAAAATGGAATGGTACAGAGACGCCTTGAGAGTCTACCAAATGAGAAGCGATAACGATAATCATGTCATGTAATATCTGAAATTCCAGGATAATAAATTTTGCTACGTAATTATCCCAAAGTTCTCTTCATTTAGTATGTGTTCTCATAGTTTTTCAAATTTATATGCTTCTGAAAGCACAGTTAAAAATGATGAAATTGCACATAGTCCTTATTTATGATTACTGAACATCTGAATTTTGATTAATTTATATCGATTGGAAATAATCTTATAAAGCAGAATGAATAATTTAATAGGAAACAAAGAATTGTTTTTCATTGTACTGACCTTAGGATACATATTTGAATGATGTTCAACATGTCGCTTAAAGTGTGTAGTAACACTTTTTGGAATTATTTCAGATAATTTTCAAACGAAGTTGGTTCAGAAGCTCAATATTTCATATAATACAGAATAGAATTTTTATATTTCGATAATGTGCATTAGAATAGTAATAATTGCTGTAGGATTCCCATCTCAAGCAGATATCTCAAGAACGATGATGGGAGATCAAAATGTTCGGCACTAGGTCCTTTCAAACATATTCCGTTAGATTATCTGCTAATTGGGTATCATTTATAAATGCAACAAGATTTAAGATCAATTAATTGGATTGACTTCATGGTATCTTAGTAGGGCCTTTGTAGTCTATGTAGTTACTCCGTTTGTCGTCCTAGTTTCCTGTCGTTTTGCCGTGCCTAATTAAGCTATTTTTTTATTTATAAGAACAATTTTTATTTACATTGATACCATACTTGGGGGTGGGGAATTTAAATTTTCCTAAGTAATCTCGTTATCACTTATGCACTAAGATATTATATTTATGATTAACTAACAACTTTTAAGTGGTAGCATAAAAAAGTAATCGATAGAGTGTGATTATTGAGTATCTTATCATAAACAGAGTTCAAATCATCGTATCAAAAGTTGACTATACTTTCAACTGAATAATATTCATACCACAAGAGATAAACATAGTTCCAATCATTGCTCCATTAATTAATACATTTTCAGCTGAATAACACTTATATCACAAATTAAAAGGAAATATGGGTTAAATACCTTTTATCAATCTGTAAATAAGTTCTTTCATTCTATCCAACCCACTCCATTTGTTTGAAATATTGTAATTTAGTTGAATTAACCAATTTCTAATGCTGGTGTTAATAAGGTGAATTTAAACCTTAAGTCCTTAAACCTTATTTCAATAAATCCTTATTGTTTCATACTCTAAATAGCATGCTTCCAAGAATAGTTAAAAAAATTTATATATATATATTCCATTTACACATTCCAGTCATATTAATGTGACCACCGCCTACTTTTAACGTCAAAGTTAAATAATCAATCGCAGAAGGCACATGTTATCAGCAAATTTGGTGGATACATAAAGTATGTTGTAGGCATTTGGAAAACCTTTCAGTTCTTGCAGTCATGTAAAAACAGAGCGTCCAAAAGGGAATGATCATTGACTTTCGTACCAAGGATGGAAGCCTTTCCGAAACATTTAATTTCGTAAACTGCTCGTGGGCCGTCGTGGTAAAAGTATACCGTGAATGGCAAAATGGCACCATCCAAAATCAGCGACGTGGCAAATGTGGTGCACCATGAGCCATAAATGGCAGAGGTGAACGACGGCTGCGGAGAAGCGTTCGGGCGAACAGACGTGCAACCGTTGAGTAACTGGTCGCCCAGATGAACCAAAGAGTTACCAACAGTGTCTCTACAACGACGGTTCAGCGAACGTTGCTGCGTATGGGCCTCCACAGCAGACGCCTGGTTAATGCACCTTTGCTGACTGCTGTTCATCGGCGAAGAAGGTTGGAATTTGCACGCCAGTACGGCAACTAGACTTTCACTGAGTGGAGACAGGTGGCATCTTCCGATGAATCACGTTTTTTTCTATCGAACAGATGGACGTTGGCGTATACGGCGTGAAACGTCCGAAAGCAAACACCCTGCAACAATTGCAAGAAGGGTGCAAGCTGGAAGAGTAAGTGTTGTGATTTGGGGAATGTTTTCGTGGAAATCTCTGGGTACACTCATCATTGTGGAAGGCACGATGGATCAACACATGTATGCATCTATCCTTGCGGACCATGTTCACCCCTACGTGCGAATTGTTTTTTCTCAGGATGATGGCATCTACCAGTAGGACAATGCGACATGTCATAAAGCTCGCAATGTACGTGCGTGGTTCGAAGAGTCACAGAAGGAGTTTACAGTACTCCCTTGGCCAGTAAATTCCCCGGAATTGAACCCAATAGAAAATCTGTGGGACCAACTCGATTGAGTTGACAGTTGGAAGGAGACAATCACGATCATGCGCATGTGCAGGTGTCCTCCATACGTGCACGCGTCCTGTTGTAAGGAAAAGTGTTCAGATCGAGCACTGGAGATGGCACGGTTCAACATCCCAATAAACACCTTCAGAAAACTAATTGACTCTCTTCCTGCATGTCTCCCAGCTGTCCGCTCTGCGAAAGATGGTTATTCTGGATTTTGATTGGTGGTCACATTAATGTGACTGCACCATGTATATACAGGTGGTTATCAAAATAATGGAAACACCTGTGAATAAAAGTGACATTTTTGAATCCGCTTCGTAACCATTAAAATATAATAATAGCCACTATTTTTTATATAAATAGTAATATGTATATTCTTCTTTGAAGTTCTGTTATTCTTAAATTTTTTTTTCCAAAGCTTAAAATATCGGACCTCTCAGATTTTCAAAGTGGCCAAATTGTAGGAGCCCGTAAAGCTGGAGCAAGTGTGATCAAAACATCCCAACTTTTAGGCGTTTATGGAGGTACGGTGTCTAAAGTCATGACAGCATACACACAGCGCGGCAAGGCAAGCTCAGCAAAGCAAAATAGTAGGCGGAAAGAGAAGCACATTGAAAGAGACCGACGGGTATTGAAGCGGATTGTAATGTCTCAAAAGCGAACAATTGCAGCAAAAGTGACCGCAGAGCCCGCATACCCATCTGGTTTCTCCAGTGTAGGTGATTACAGTTAGAAGGCACCTTCATCAACAGAACATTTATGGCGGAACAGCAATTCCCAAGCCACTTGTCACAGATGTTAATGGTAAACGTCGTCTACAGTGGTGTCACACGCACAAAACCTGGTCTATTGATAAGTGGAAGTAAGTAATATAGTCTGACGAATCGTGTTTCACACTTTTCCCTACAACAAGACGGGTGCACGTATGAAGGACACCTGCACAAGCGTATGATCGTGATTGTCTCCTTCCAACTGTCAAGCATGTAGATGGATATACCATGATATGGGGAGTCATGTCTTGGTTTTCTGCTGAATCAATCGCAATCCTGATAGGAAGGATCACTGGGGAGAAGTATAGAGAAATTTTAGCTGACCAAGTCTATCCTATGATTCAAACATTGCTTCCGGCAAGAGATGGAATTTTTCAGGATGGTAATGCACCTATCCATGCAGCGAGACTTGTCCAATCATGGATTGAAGAACACGAGGTGAAGTTAAACATCTCCTTGTCCCGCATAGTCACCCTACCTGAATATAATTGAACCGTTATAGTCTACTTTAGAGCATTCAATACGGAATCGATATCCTCCACCGGCATCTGTCCCAAAACTTTCACAATATCTCCAGGAAGAATGATACAGTATTCCTCTAAACACTATTCAACACTTGTATGAATCGATTTCTAGGCGAATTCAAGCTGTATTATATGGTAAAGGCGATACTACACCATGCTAATAAAGGATTCTTTATAAATCCAAGGTGTTTCCATTATTTTGATAAACGCCTGTATATTCCATTTGCCGGCATCCTGGCATAGGGGTAGCAGATCTTCCCCCAATAAAAAGGAGTTGTGCAAGCGAAGGTGATGCATGTGTAGTTAAGACGTGCTCTTGGCTCTAGTTGGCGTTACTGAAACAAGAGACGCTCTCTCGGCTTAAAATCGCTGACTTTGTCAGCGGGCTTGTCTATGGCAAGTGCCATTAGAAACAACAACAATATATCAGATTCAAATATTCCTGAAATATTTCATTTAAATTCTCTAAATACACAATATGCTATCACATAGTAGTATAAAAAGGATAAACATTTTTAAGATTCACAAATAATTTCACTTACAGTACGATGAGTAACAAGTGGATCAATTCCTTCTGTATCCCTGTAAACAATTAATTCTGAATCGTAGCTAAAATAATCTGGTATCGCAAGGGGTTTCTTGTTGGTCTGGGGTGTGAATCCATCACAATACACATTTTCTGGCGGCTGAAAAAAAGTTTCCAAGTGAGAACAAAACAGAATTACAGACTAGAAAGTTTTTAACATCAATTCAGCAAGTTCATAAATGTATCATATTTAGATAGACGTATAATGTCAAAACTAAAGAAGGGTTCAGGAATCGATGTTACATACAGGTATGCAGAAGCGTTATTAAGTGCAATATTAATGGGAAGTATATAGATATGTCAAAAAATCCTGGGACTAGCTTAGTTGAATATTGTAATTGCTGCTATAATTTATATGATTTTACCCAATACCCATATCGAGGAAAGCACACCGAGTGGTAATGCACTGGCCCCAGAGTTTTCGCCAGTGTTTAAATACCCACTTTCGTGGTCACTTTTCATTTTCGTATTCGAGGATAGTGAACACCCGTTCCCGGAGGTCATTTGAAAAGAATGACTGTCATCAAGAAGGCAAGTACAAAGTTGGAGTCCTAATAGCCATCACCTGCCAGGGTAAAATTCCTCCAGAAAGGAAGATATTCTGTTATTGGAGTGGAGGTAATTTCAACCGTCCAACGTTTACGTACCCATGACGAAAGCGAGAAACAGCCATCATACCAGAAGCGCCTCACCTCCATAATTGAGGTGCCCTTTTGTGTGATTGGATTAGAGAATAAGCTAAACTAATTTTTTATTTAGTTTTATTATTATCTACACAATATATTTTATTTACAGAGGAATTCCAATTTCAATGAAAACAAAGATTTCACTGAAACAAAAATATATATTAATTAATCCATTTGTAAAGATCCTAAGAATTAGCCTTTTTATATAGAATTTCCTTCAACATAAACTCAACATTTTGAAGAATACTACCAATAATTGGAATATAGAAAATAAAATTTTAAAAGGCGCATTTTAGATCTTGCACTATTTCATCTAAAATATTAAATTGCTTTCAAATGCGTTTCTTCAAAATAAATGCATCCTAATTTGAGACCAGATTAAATTGTAATATATTAAAAACGTAAAATCTTCTTCGGCGAGAAATATTCCCTTTGTATCGATATTGCACTCGAGGAGGTTTTATAGATATCAAAGCAACTCAAGATTTCTGATGAATCCTTGAGAAACTTAATGTATTCACCTCCTTAGAATTTATTCTGCCATGTCTTATCCTGTCCCGAAAGAAGCTGAATAAAAATTCCATAATGCTTCCAAGATATGCAAATGAAGTTTAAGACCTGGCAAGCCTTTTAGTGGAAAAAGTTGGTGTTTAATGTCCGACTCCAAGAAACAGTAAATCATTGCTTTTAAAGCTTCACCCACCCCCAAAAAAGTCTGCATGCAAAAATGACTTTTTCTTCATTCCTTACTTAATCTTGTGAATTCTCGGGCATTTATACCGGCTTTACAATAATACGAATTTCTATCATGCATCTAAATTGTTGACAAATAACAGTTGAAAAATCTATAATTTTACAATCATGTTTTATTTTATCTATCTTTCTAGGAGATACATAGATGATTAAATACATAATTGATTTGTATAAACAAATGAGATTTTTAAAAGAAATTATTCGAATTATAACTTAACAAAATGACACGAATATTATTTTTCTATCTTTCTATATATCTTTAATATCTATAAATTTTTGCAACATTTTGAGGGTTTTTTTTTTTTTTATAATTTTAAATAATAAATGGATATCGAATTTCAATAAAACCAAATATTCATAGATTTTCCTACTTCTTTCCTACTCTTTCTCAACCTTTTTTAACCGCCCAAAAAATTATAATCCGGAGGTGCTAAGTTTGGATTATCGGGAGTATGTTCGAGTGTTGTCCAGTGAATTTTTTAAAATCTTCCTTGTGTTGCAGCAATAATGTTAGGTTCATGCGTTTTCCTAGAGAATGTTTGCCAATCGAAATAAAGTTTCCTTTGGATAAATATGTGAAGCCTTTAACCTTTTCCATAAGTTCGCAAAAGTATGCAACGTTATTTATCACTCATGAAAAATTAAAAAAAACGGTACCTAAAAAACGGTAAAAAACGGTAAATTTTAACTCAGTTACAATTATTCTTCGTGAAAATTATGAGTTAAATATTTAACTTTTGCACTCCCATTTCTAAACGTCTTTTGACGCTTAAAATCTGTATGAGTGTCATCACCAGACTAGGCATTTAATCTGTATCAAACAGATTTAAAGATTTAATTACATAAAGATTTAACAATTATTCGCAACTCATTTCAACATATAAAGAATAAAACAAAACAAAACAATTATTTCCACTTTAAATGCTTAGCATGGTTGCTATTACAACAACATATATTAAAATCGTTTGCGGTTATAAAAAAAATTGTTCATTACTAATTTACCTACGTATAAGGAATCTATGATACACTTGATAAATACGTTCACTTCAAATTTTATTTTATTTTAGTAAATGCTGAATATCATGATATTAATCTTTATTTTAATTAATAAACAAAAGTTTGCAAAAGTTTTTCGAATTAGGAAATGAGACGATGAAAGTTGTGCTTCGCAACGTTTACTTTTGAAATTATGATTTTTAAGTTTTCATTTTCTTCAACATTTCTTCTGGATCTAATAACAGAATATCCGTTTCGATTGCACGGGCTGTCTTATCTTGAATTCTTTAACATGCAAGTAGAATGTTTTTAATATGATTTCAACAAATAGAACATTTTCAACAAATTATTTGGCAAGTTACACTCAAAGAATTCAGAATTCAGAATAAGGAGCCAAACGGCTCAAAAGTCTTTTATTGAATTTTCAATTTACTTATATTGTTTAGAAAGGATATAAAACGATGAAAATTTCAAAAGTAACAAGTTCAATAAAAAATCATCTAGTAACCCATAGTTTGCAGAGCCCAGCGGAATATTTTGTTGGAATGTAAATCACAAAACTTTTCCTTCTTCATTTGAATTTATAGCTTAATTCGTTTTGAACGCTTTTATTCAATTTCACTTATTTCGCTTACTTGTTTTAACGCTTCCCTTTCTATGTTCCGAAAACTTAATTATCTGTTGAAAGATAAAGTTTAATTAAATTTTGAATTAATAAGACTGGCGTATTGCGAAATAAATTTCGGAAAAAAATTATTTTAATATTCCATAATGCTTGTAATAATGAATTGTGAAATATATAAAGGCTAAAAAGCCGAATATAATTTTTTAAAATTAAAACTGCTCTTATTTGGGTACAGTAAAATAAAAAAAATATCAAGAAAGGGTCTTAAAGAAATTACAGAACTAGGAAGCGCTGCAAGCAATTCCATAAAGCAATTCAACTACAATGAATGTCATAACATGTAAATTTCCCAATCATACATTTAAAAATTCAGATATATTATAAATATTACCAAGATGTGAATTAGAATATTTCTATTAACTTTAACATTTTGTTCCAACATTTAAATTTTTGAATTAAAAAGAAACATCATTTAGTGCACTCACAAAAGCGTGTTTCTAGAACTTTTTACATTTTTTTTCTTTTGTCTGATTACAGTATAATATTATTACTTTAATGCCATTATTTTAGTCAAGAAATCGTTTTCATGCCATAAGTAATCATCAGAACCAAATATCTAAAAAAACATAAGGAAGAAGCTGATGTCCGTCTGGCATTCATAACATTTAAATTCTTCTAACTCCTAGATTCATACTTTTTTTCAATCTAGTACTCAATCAATGTGGATTGATTTTCAAAAATTTATCAGTAAAATGAAATTTAAATAAAAATGTATTTAATTACCATGAATTCCATATCCGAAGGAGCCCTAGGATCAAAGTTACTAACTAATGCTACCAAGAATTCTGTTTCAATTTGTGCTTCTGCTGAAACTACGTAATAAGCATTATGAAGAAAGGATTTTCGACTGTTGTCCCAAATTTCATCTGCAAACAAAAAAAATTATGCGATTAATTTTGCTGACCATTTAAAACATTTGAAATAAAACAGAACTGAAAAGCTAAAAATCATCTGGAATAATGTAAAAAAAATTGAACCGTTACTAAATCAAGTTCAAAGTGGTCAATTTAAAAAACGTCACTCTTTTCAATTATGGATATTACTGCATTTGAGTCTCCAGAATAAAAATAATTATTTCATAAAAATTTTATCATAACCCGAATTACACTTTATGCTTGAATTATGTTCTCTTAAACTATCTTTTCCTAACAACCACTTTTGAAACTTTTTATAGCAATTTTGAAATACTTATTACCTAAATATAGCGAACTTATAACCACAAATTTAATCACTTAAATTACCTGAATAGGCCTTCTGATTCCAATTTCAGTTTTCAGAGTTTACAATTTAATTTCAGAGAATCTAATCCAATTCTTCTCAAGAAGATTTAATTCAATTCTCAAGAAGATAACTTTTCTACGGAAACATGCATGATAAAGAATAATCGTACATTCAAAGAAACCAAAAAATTGGTCCAATACTTTATTACACCGAAAGGTCCTTTTTGCGAATAAACCTCAGGGTAAGAAAATGTCATACTGCTTTTCTACTCAAGTTCAAGGTAACTGGAGTCTATATCTTATTTCTCAGTGATTATTATCTAGGTCTGTTGCATTTCTTTAACATTTAATTTTTCTATTGTAGCTAAGCGCATACTAGAATTGAATGTTATGGATGTGTATAAAGATGAGAGAAGTGATGTCAAACTTAATTAGACTCTAGAACTATTTTGGGATTGACCTTCTCATTCTGGCTTACAATCAGGTGATGGATACGGCGCTTATGTCGTCAACATTTACAAATTTCTGCTGAACGAAAGTACAGCTGAAAGAAGATGATTTATCAGTTCACCATACAAGGCAAATGTTTTCTGAAATTTGGTTTCAAGACTACAAAATGAAAGCCCAAATTCCGACACAAATCTACTGTGGGACCAAGTTAAAATATAATAAAATCAATCAACTTTTTCAAATTTTTATCCAGAAGACCAAAATAATTTATCTATACTTCCGAAACCATGAGAAGCTCAGTTTAAGCAGTAGGTTTCAATTCTCAGAAACGTTTAAATTTGAGCAATCCTCTCATCTATGCATTTACTTAACAGAAAACCCCGATTTCAGATAAAAGCACTATAAATCTAACTGTTTTAGTATAAATGTTTTTAAGATGAAGAATTCTTGCCACTTTTTGATAATTGTACTAGAATTTCTTCCCTTGTTATCGGCATTTTTCTCTCTATATTTCCCTCGTGACAACTTTCTTCACTCAAAATGAATGTCTTTCCTATTGTTATTATCAGAATACAGTTATTTTAAAATTCTAAAAGGATTTTTTACTTACCTGCAAAAGCGAACGAAGCATTAATGTCAGGATCTTTAAAGCAACCCTCCCATTTCCTAACTAAGACGCTATTTTCATACGTATAACTGGAAAGAGAGAACTCGGAGCTTCTTTTACCATGAACAATATTGTGGAGCTTCTCCAGTATTTTGTTTGGACCAGCATCCTCTGCTTCGAGAACAATACCAGCCTGCTTGACAGTTTTTACTGTACAGTTTGGATATAAATCTAAAAGGGAAACACTCATCAACAAAAAAGTTATTTACTCTGTAAATGATATAGATGCTGGAAATTTACAGAAGTTGAAAATTGGTTTCTGCGGTTGAAATAATATGATGAGTCCTGACCCTTCATCATATGCAAATGGCTAAACAAATCCTTTTAAAATTATTGAACTGAAAACATGAAAGATTTATGACAATTAAAATAACGAACAACTATTAAAATAATGATATTCAAAAAAGAAAAGGAAGAACAGATTTTTTCTTATGCAAAAACCAGTTTCTCCATTAAGTAAAAGATATGCAGTTTTCTATAAAAAATAGATGAATATCGTTAAATAATTTTAACAGTTATAGAATTCTTGATCAAATGCAAAATCAATTTTTGGATTACTTGTTTTGTAGGACGAGTCATACATTTTTTATATATATATCTTCTAGAAATTTGCGTCAAAGTTAACAATATTCAGTTTTACTATCACAAAAATTCATTGCATGTTGTTTTTCTATAAAATTCCCATTAACTTTATTAACTCAATTCTATTCTTTTATGCCGCCTAGAAGTTTGAGAGATTATTTCAAAATGCTTTTATTAAATTTCATTATTCTGATTGTAAAAATTAAAAAAAAAATTTTATGATGTTCTAGATGTTTTAATGTGCCTTTCATTATCAGTAAGACTGAAAGTCTTTAGCTTTTATACTTATAAATGATTGGTGTATTCTTTATTTCAGTATTTATATTGCTCTGTTAAATGTAAATATTCTTTGTGTGTTTATTTTTTTATTTATAATCATATGGGTATTTTATTTCACTTCTGTATACTTTGTGCAATATCGTTTTTTTTCTTATAGCCTTTAAATAAATCTTTTCTATATAAAGTATTTTTAATAAATGAAATGAAAAACTAGATTTCAAAGAACATTCCATTATTTCCAGCGAAGGAAAAAGAAAGTAAGCAAAATGCTTAGATACCATTAGCTTGTTTCATCAACTTGGAATATTTCTTCCTCCAAAGGTTTTCAACAGCATTATGTAGAGTACCCAGAATCGTCTTTAGTAATCAAATCAATATTTTATAAGCAAAGCATTTCATTTCCTTTTCAGAAAATTAACTTTTCTTGACAATTTTTAACTAACTTGGGATTCGATCTGTCTAAATTTATCTAATGGTTCTGGGTTGATTGTATAAATATTTTTAAGAAGTGTTAAGATATGTGAAGACTAGCTCACTTTATTATCCATAAAAATTGCCAAATATTTTAATTTATAAATGTATTTTTCCCTAATGGTTTCCACCACTTGCATGGAATCAAAATTAAGTAAATCAGGGAGTGAATGAATTGTTGATAATAAAAAAGAAACTTCTTTAACAGCATGAAGCAAGTCGAGTTAAATAAAAGAGTTTTTAAGTATAACGAATTGGTCTTACCATCAGTGCCATATGATAACAGAATCTGCTGTTCCCCAACTCGTATATACTTGACATGTCTTTCACCGGCAAAGAATTCCATGCTTATTTTACCGTCTTTCACAACTTGCCTCATATCAACAGACCTGCCAAGTTCTTTAAAATTCAATCTTGTATCAGCTGAATAGGCATCAGGAAACTTTGGCATAGGATTTCCTTTTAAACAAAATTTTAATTAATTCGACACGAATCTTCATTCAAAATGATTATTCCATGAATACTGATCTACTTTCAATTTAGATAAAATTCTTTCCTTGGATATAATAATACTGTAAGTAGGGTAAAATGGTGTATTGTAAGAAGGCTATTGCTATTTGTACACTATGTTATGTGAAAATCAATATTTTTACTTCATTATATAGAAACAGAGAAATTATTACACGAAGGCTGTTGTAATTTCTGCCCTGTGTGATCAGAATTCTAATTGAAAAGATGGGTGGATGGAAATTTTAAAATATTAAAAATAAAAAGGGGTTAAATACACGCTTATGTTAATGCACTGAATTACAAAAAAAAAATATTTTTTTTCCAAATACTTTGAGCAAAACGAAATATTTATTTTTAAAATATTTGTTTTCTGTTCCTCATGGTTTTAGTTTTTTGTTTTAATGTCCATATCGTTTACTCAAAAAAAATTTACACATTTCAGTACATTAATGAAAACACATTTTTAAACATACTTTTATTATTTTTTTTTCTTTTCAGTCTTTTATGCATTTCATATTTCACAATTCCTTATTGTGAACATTATGAAAGCTTATATTAGCCTTTTTTTCTGAAAATATCCATCAGACGACATCTCTAATACGGCATCAAAATTTCATTAAAATGAATTGATTTACCCATAATTCACTTCTGATTATGTAAAAATATTCTCTTCTGAAAAACATAATATCAGAATGGTAATACATGTGAAAAATATTTCATCGTTATAAGTATGAAACGTGCGAAATTAATTTTTCTAGGGACTTATCACCAAATTCCTCAATCTTTGGATAAAGTTATGTAGATTGACGTAAGTTGTGGCTAATTTTTCACAAAGGCAGGAATTTAGATGCTTCAGCTGCTTATGTCACGCAATAGAGTGTATCTTGATTTCTTATTTATTAAACCAATTTCATTCATCTAATAAGCTAAACGAATCACTTTTCTTAAGGTAGTAACAAAAATATTTTAATATACCATGACTAGAAAAAAATGGTATTTAAAAAGTTAAATAAAAAATGTACTAAAAAGCCCTGAAAACTGTATATATGAAATTCAAAACTTCTATTTATAAATCACATTAAAAAATTGTCTCATTCTTTAAATATTGGTTCATCCGAAGCCTATGGATATGTTAGCTAGTGATGGATAGCTAGTGATGCTTACAACAATACCATACTTTCTAAGTTGTATTTAAAAGTTAAAAAGCTAGTTATTGCATTTATTATAGACTCAAGTGTTATTTTTCGTTTTTAAAATAAGCCGTTCTATATAATTTATTGCAATTGTATTTATTTAATGAATTTATACAAAAAATTAAAAATTGTTTATTCAGAACGTAAGAATTGTAGTATAATATTATAAATAATCAAATGATGCCCGCATAACATTGATTTTACTTGAAACTCGGAGCTCATTTTCTATATTAAGGTATGTAGTTCTTTAGAATAGTTAGGAAGAAGTTATTTTTAATAAGGCTGTTCGCTATAAAATATGTATACTACTTATTTTTCATTATTATGAAGGAGTGTAGATAATAGTGTAAACAAGTGTGAAAATGTTTTCTTTTAAGAGTTGCTGGTGGAACCGACTACTTTGGAAAGAGTTCAAGTTGCTTTTAGAAGTAAGTCAAAATAAAAGTATAAACATTTTGATGGTATATATTTCGGTTTCAATAAATAAGTGCATTCTTTTCCTTTTTTAATCATATTATTTAGAAATCATAGAATCATACACTCGTATTATAAATATTGCAAAAGAATTATTGGTTTCTTATTCGTACTTTAATGTTAAATGGCATGTGTTGTAACATTTGTCGCACAATTGAGGAATCGCGTGAATTGACTGAATTCAAGAATAAATTTAAAATTAACAACTTAATTTAGTCATGGGAAATGTGTTCATTCTAATCATGGACCAAAAACTAATTTATAATTTATTAGAAAAAGCTATATAATTCCAGTGAAAAAAACTGCTTTAAATTACTTAAAAAATAATATTTTTACATTCTTTTAGATAATGAATGCACTGTTGAAAAAAAATTCAAAATCTAAATTTTATATATTCCAGGCCAAATATTCCCATCTAGTAAAATATTCTTTACACGCTAACATTTGAGACAGAAAAAATCCATTCTTATGTGACTCAATTATGAAGCTTTGAATTTTATTATTTATACCAGACAACGGCAGTTTCAATGAAGTGCTTTGTATTAATAGGTAGATCTTCTTCAAGGCAACCATTGAAATTGTATAATCTAAAGCATTAACATTCAAAATTATATAACTCGCTTCATTTTAGAAGCAGAAATAGGTTGGTGGTGGTGGAGAGGGTTTGCTTAAAAAATTGAGTTCTACAAGAATATTTTGCTAGAATTACCAATATGACCAGAGGATTGTATTAAAAAATACCACAAGTGCATTTATTGTCTAAAGGAACAGAAATTCTTTACGTCTTTTAAAGTATTGACCTAACTAAAAACATATACCAGTCTAACACATCAGAAATTAGCGGTTAGGCCACAGTTAATGGACACTTTATATATCAAACAGTCCGTATTTAATTTCTTCATATGAGATTTCAAGAAAATGCATTTTGGTTGTTTATTTTTTATTTATTTTTTTCAGAAAGAAAGCAACTTAAAAAAAAAAATCTTTCACCATTTCTATAAAATGATGAACATAATTATCTGCTATTTTTTTAATACTCATGATGCTTAAGAAAAATGCTTTGACATCACAGGTATTTCTTTTTTCATTCTTATTTTTTAACTTTACTTTAAAATTTCTAACTACTGAAAAATTTCTTTTCAGAAATTATAAAACTAAAATATTTAGATATATAATGGGTTATATCTCTTGGCAGTATTAAATATGTTTTAACCCTTTCAGGGGTAGATCATTAAAATTTTTTAAATATGATTTAAAAAAACCAATTAATGTGATTAATAGGTTGTGTCGATACTGATTTTGCAATCAAACAGAAGATAAGCAAAAGACAAAGAAAGACAAAACAGAAGATAAGCGAACGAAAAAACAGATGTTCTAGGCGGGCGGTATCTCCAAATGAGACCACTCAGAAATCAACCACTTTGGTTCATTCTTAAACTAATTAGAAGCTTCAAAAGAATTATGATTTAAAACCTCATGGATATTGTAAGAAAGCGAGTGACTGATTTTGATAAGAACTAAAAGAAAATCCCACATTTCAGAAAAAAATATGGAGGCATTTTTAACATAAAAGTAATACCAAAAAAAAAAAAAAAAAACAATATAAAATTGGTCGGGTTGCCATCTATTTATTAGAAAAGAAACCATTTGCACTTTTCCAACAATTTTTTAAGTTTATAAACCAACAGTTTTGTTTGTTTTTTTTTTTTCTTTTTACAAAAAAATTTTAATTGGTGTCCTTTTATGCTACCACCACCCCTGAAAGAGTGAAGAGAAAAAAACTGTGATGAATTCTTAAATCCTTGCATTTCTTATAAATAATTCATAGACAAAACAAACTAACGTAAAGGGAAAAGAAGAAAAAAAAATCACTTTGCTTTGAAATAATATATATACAGAGTAAAATAATTATTAAATCATCAAAACTTTCTACATACATACATTCTACAAAACATACGCCGTAACATTTCTACAAATAGTATCCGGATCAAAGCACAAGAATCATCATATAATTTTGTTATATTATCGATTATTCAAATCTAATATAGATACTTACTATAATATTTCAAAAATATCATAATTTTTAAATATAATTAACATAAATTCATAAATTGAAAATATGGCACATTTCTATATTGTATAAAAGGTTATTGTTTTTTATTTTATATCACAACTATAAAGAAGGCAATTATACTCACCCTTATTTTTTGGGCAGGTAAATATTGTATCAGAATAGCATTCTTGAAAGGCAAATAAAATTATAGACATGAAAATGGTACATTCTGAAAAAAAAAATTATTCTTTAAAATCACATTCACAAAAAATATATATATATGTTACAGTGAAAACCCGAAATCAGTGAAAACGCGAATTCACTAGGGAAAACGCGTTTTAACTGACACCGCTAGGGAGAACGCGTATTCACTAGGGGAAACGCGTTCTAATTGGCAGCGCCAGGGAAAACGCGAATTACTGCGTAAAGGAGAACGAAATTTCCCTAGTTATTTACGGTTTTATCGAGTTAAAACCGTACGAATCTAGATTTCTTGTTAGTGAAATTTTCAAAACAAAGTGAAATTATCCAGTTTTATTCCTGTTGGAACATGTTTGTGCTGGTTGATTTATTTACGATGAGTGAAGAAATTGATAATGCTTTTTGCGCTAAAAAGTGTAAAAATAGATTTCTTGAACAATTACAATTGTTACATAAAAAACAGAATAATTTGAATGTGATTACACGTGATGAATACAAAACTCTTTATCTGAGGTTGAAGAAGCAAAATCTGCCGTTAGCAAGACTTCTGTTCAGTACTGCAGATTAAAAAGTTTTGACACTCTTGAAATCAGTGGAATAAAAAAGCTGATTTCTTCAAATGAGCCAAATCAAATATTATATACCAGTTGAAGAAATTTTTGATGTCATCGAAAGTGCACATGTGGCCATAGGTCATGGTGGTAGAGAAATACTTAAAATTGAAACCTTCAAGAAAATATGCTAACATAACCACTGAGATGATACCGATTTTTTAATCAATGTGTGAAACACGTCAATAGAAAAAAAATATGAAAAAGGAAAGGTTTGGTTTCTAAACCTATCATTCACTCAGAAATGAATAGTCGCTGCCAAGTGGATTTGATTAACATGCAATCTCAGGCAGATATTGAATTTAAGTTTATTATGGTTTACCAAGCCATTTAATAAAATTTGTGTTACTACGACCACTTCAGAGCGAAAGAGCGGAAGAGGTTGCGTTGAAGTACTTGATATCGTTTTGATATTTTGGGCTCCTTTCACACTGCAATCTGATAATGGAAGAGAATTTGTAAATTCAGTTATAGACCAGTTACGTACGTATTGGCCAGAATTGAAGATTTTTCATCGAAAACCTCGTCACGGCCTGTCGCAGGTTTCGATTGAAAGGACCAACCAGACGTAGAAAATATGTTGGCTTCATGGATGAAGGATAATAAAACTACAAAGTGGTCTTATGGTCTTCGCTTTGTCCAATTCATGAAAAACAGAGCTCTACATTCAGGAATTAAACAATCACCATACAAAGCTATGTTTGAGATCAAACTAAGGGTTGGAATGACAGCCTCAACTTAGCCATCAGATATTGTAAAGACTATCGAAGACGAGGATGAGCTTCAGAAAGTTTCCGAGGATATGAATGCAGAAGAACAAGAAACTGAACAAGCACAATCAGGAGAGCATATGCTTGCTAAGAAGTCGACCAGTTTTTTTCTAATTAGAGAGGAAGCCAAAGAAAATTTAATAAAGCAATCCAAACGAATAAAAAAGAACTTTGATACAACACATCCTGAGGTTGATATTGGAGGTAATGCTGTTGTTCCCGTTCCGGATGTTGATAGAGAAAAAGTTGATTTGCGAAATTTCATCTGCGTAGTGCTTGAAAAAATAAAGATGGCCTGTACAAAATTGGTATGAAAGATGGAGTTCTGTACAAACTGTATTCGAGGTAAGAAATAATATTTAAACTTAATTAGTTTAGTATATATTCAATAAATATAATTTATTCAATTTATATTAACTTTAAATTATTTTATAAGTATTTATACAGTAGATTATATCTATTCAGGGTGCAAGTTTGATGCAGAAGTTTAACATATTCCCTGATTTTTAGATCTGAATTCGATGTATCTCAGCAAATTTTCTTGACTAAAGAGCAAGTACCGAATCAGGAAATATCTCTGAGAACTGCAGCAAGAAAAAGAGCTATAGGAGCTGGGCAAGGGTTCTTCCACTGTTCTTGTAAAAAAACATTGCTCTTCAAAGAGATGTTTATGTATGAAAAATGATTCTCTTTGCAATTCTAAATGTCACAGCAGTTTGCCTTGTCGAAATAAATAATCTGTAATAACGGTACTGCTTTAAACAATATCCAAAGAAAGTATTTTTTTCTTCAATGATTGGATTTTTCCTCAAATACTGTTTTACTAAGTTTAATTTACTATAATAATTTTGGATAAATGCAAATAATTTTGTCTAATAATCAGTCAAAACACTTATAAAACGGTTATTCCTAGCAGAGTTATCCCCTTAGTGAGAACGGACTGCCATTCAGAACGCGTTTTACCTAGTTAATTCACTGTAGCATATATATATATATATATATAATCCTTGGATTCATTTTTTCTTTCTAATAAGGCATTTGAGTAGAAATGTAGGTGCATTTAAAACTTTTAAATAGTCCAGTTTTAAAAAGTCCATTAAAATTTACTCATAATATAAATAAGGTATTTGATGAAATGAGAAATTAAAGTGTCAAAACTCCGCTTAGATGCAATAATAAAGTATAAGTTTCAGAGATTTTGCATTTGTTTATATTTATTTAATCATTATTTCGTATGTTGATTTTTTAGTCAAAAATTTCATATCTGTGCTATTTATAAAAACAGTCAGATAATTATTCTTTTTCCATTTTTAACTCTTTCATTGGATTTCCTTTTACTTAATACCTTTTTACTTGCTTGTATACGAATAATTATTGTAACCGTCAAAAAATTTGAACTCGAGACTTTGGCGAATCTCTACATTTCAGATCTTAGTCCGAAAAAACATTTTTGACATTATGTTTATTTGCGAGTCGGTTGCTCTATGATCATGACGACTTAAAAACGTTTTGAGCTAGACGGTTGATTAGCATAAAGACCAAATTTGTAAATTTCCATCAAATGTTGAATGAAATTCATTCACAGGAAGTCTGTCTGGCTATTTTAATATAAGTGAACTCAATAATTACAAAACGTAAGAACTAGGCAGACATATTTGGTGCACAAGTTTACCATCTAAATATAATACTTATTAAATTTTGAACTAAATCGACCAAACGGTTGACTGTCTCCGGTCTGTACTTTCGCACGCTTGTAAGCGCAATGCCTTAAATAAATGAAATTCGCAATGGATCTTGTGGTTGTGGTTGCAGTCTTGTATCTAATTTTGATGTCAGTCTCCAAAATACATATTCACGATAAATTCAGTAAAAATTCTGGATTCACTCCAAACATCTATATTTTGTAACTATCGCTCACTAATGCCATACACGGCATCCGTGGTATTACCAAACGTTCAAAATTTTATGCAAAGGAAAGGGGGATAAGACATTTATTGGGGAGTACGTGAGAAAACTCAGAGAAACCGTCCCGGCTAATTAAAAAAGGAAATATTTGCTAAATCGAAAGGAATTTATTTAATCTTTTTAAACACAGTAAGAAAGTGTATTTTTTTAACTCGCCTTCTGAAATTGCATACATAAAATATTTTATATATTTAGAGAAAAGATCATGTATCATTAGCATGTCTTTTTGAAACATAGTTCTTCTCTTTCTGGGAAACATAAAACATGACTAGTTTCTTTTAACTGGATATTGCTCTTATACGTAGATGTATCAAAAAACTTCCTGAGATAGCTCAGCAGAATGCCAACTAAACGTCACACAATGAGCCTGAGCACATGGTGAATTGAAGTTTTAAGAACATGTGTTTCAAATGACTCATCTTAACATAGAGGTTTGTGAAAGTAATAATTTGGGGAGAACGCACGTATTTATTAGTCTACAATTGCGTAAAACACAATTGCCTAATAAACCGGCTGATGAAATGAACAACATTCTATTTAAACACTGCAATGCCTCTTGGTACATATGCTTATTAGAATAGCGGTACTCCAAATATAATCTTGTATTGAGATTAACTGCTCTTCCACGCTAGTCATGAAACGCTTCTATACACCTACATAATCGCAAATTAATACACATGACCACAAAACGTTAATTTCATCAACTTATGATTTAATGTAACGAGGTACCTAAAAGTCATCTAAATATCTATATCCTTTTTATTGACTCACGTGATAACTTGAATCATTCTAAATATGTCTGTAAAATTCCAGTGCCACATCTATATTTTTTATTAAGCCATTTTATAATTTTTTTATGTATGACAGGAGAGTAAGCAGGTTTGCCACACCCACTTTTCAGACCATCTGCTAGAAAAGAGCCTAATAATAATGAATTTCAAAACACTACTGTTGAAATATGTTTAGTTATTTATTTAAACAAATTCATAGATGCCATTTTTACGCTTTTCACATATTTTACCTACTTCTTCATACGAAACTTACTTATACTTCTTCCTACGAAAGAAAGTTTTAAGTTTGAAGAATATTATTGTGTATGTGTCGTATTTTTCGTATACTAATTCCAACACTCTAAGGCTTTTAAAATAATGGAAATAAATGTATAAAGAGTTTTATGCATGTTTTAAATATATGTTAGTTGTAAAACAGTGCATGGAATCAACTTTAAGGTTTGTATTTATTTATTTTTAATCGCTCAGATTAAGATTAATAAAATACTGAACTTTTTTCAATTCTCTTTAATACATTCATTATTCAAGTATAACATTTTACTACCCTCCCCATTCCTGAAATATTTTAAAATAAGTTAATCCAGTTAATAATCTAATAAGTTAATAATATTTTGTAAAAGTTGCAGATTACTCCATGGAATTTTTTTATCATGTTATTGAAGGAATGAAACGTTTATATGGATATTTCTCTATACTATTCTATCATACGAACTTTTTTTGAAACCTTAAGGCTTTTTCAACAATTGAATTAGCAATGGGTAATTTTTAAGAATGTCGTGAATTGTAAGTTTTGTGAAACTGCAAATGGTATCATGTATAAGACAAGATTTTTTTTTTAAATTTTAAAGTCAAAAGTAATGCATTTTAGAGAATTTCTTTGTATGTTTAACACTAAAAAAATATTAGTAGTAGAAAGGAATCCATTTCTAGTTTTAAGTAGTATGATATGAAATGCTAAACAGCTCCCATTCTTTCTGATATTTTATTCATAAAAATAATTTCCTTCAAAAGATACCTAATCGAATCTTTTCTGAATCAATTGTTAGCGTCTGCTCTGCCTTTTGCCTTTTAACTATTTTCAAACGAAAAAGAAATATTATCTTATTTTGCTTTATCTCCCCATGTTTTGCCAGCTCATTCACATCTCAAACCAGTGATGAATCCCGCCCCTTTCACCCTCCCTCTCGAAGATGGTATTCTAGGCGCATTAAAATTTTGTGGTATATCGCGGAAACAACCGAACAGATATGGACGAAATTTTGAGGCTTCAGATATTCTTTCTTCGATTATTACCAACATTTTAACATGTTGCAATCTAATATTTGTTAAGAACAAATTTAGTAATCCATTAAAATTATAAATGCACTTTTTTATGTGGTGTTGCAATTTAATAGAAAGTAAGAAATACTGCAATCAATATATAATATATTATTATAGAGATATATACAAAAAACACGAGCCTTCATTGAAGATTAGGAGACCTGAATGACATATATTTATAATTCCGTATCCTCTGAAATGAGAAATTTTTAAATATATTTGAGATTATTAATCTGGAGAGTTTGAATCCAAATGGTGTGTTGCTGTTTGAAAAAGTCGAGTTGGTTCGAATTTTAACCTTTAGAGACCATTAATAAGGGTTTTAAAGTGCAGTCATTAGATCCTATATGATAAGAAGTGTACGGATATTTTCAAAGGACTGTACAATGACTTATTAGTATTACAGGATACTACAGCTAAACGGCCCACAACGAATTTTTTTGCGCCCAGACAGCATAATGGCACCTAATAAAATACCAACAATACACACGTTTCCACAACATTCACCAATTACCGATTACTAGTCACATGACATCGATATACCATTTCTTCTACCAGTACGAAAAGTTTTCTTTTTTGCTCTTGATTTTCTCCATAGATATAAAATAACTATCATATGCAGTTGGAGGTAATAAAAATGTCATGTTGTTCAATATTTTTCTGGTGTTTGAAAGCAAACATCAATGAAGGCAGGATATCTGATATTTTCAAATATTTTCCAACCAGATTGCAAAGTACTCAAAACTCGGAATATAAAATCATTTCCATGTTTAGAAGAACATAGAAGTATATTTTATACTTATGAAAACAGCAAATATTTATACTTATGACTTACTTATACTAACAGGAAGTATTAGAACTTATGAAAAGATGCGAGTCTTCTGTATTATCCAGAATTATTGACTTTCACCTTGGACAAAAAAAATGAATCTATGGTTAAAATATCACTTGAATTAAAAAAGACGGCAGCGGAGAAGAGATGTCAAAAATATCAGATGTAATACATCTACTTTGCTCTAGTCCTTGCTCTTTTTTACACAGTATTTTTGAAATAAACCAATATTTCCATTAAAACTAACGTTTTTTTTTCTTTTTTTGCTGTCCATATTTATTTTGACATTAGCAAAATATCTTTTGGGTTTTGACAACTTTGCTATAGCTGTAAGTAAAATCTGTTTCTGGAATATATAAGGACTTTATATTGTTTATCTCAGAACTTTATAGCAACACAATCACCATTTCAGTTTTAAATATCGATGTTTTGGTGTTTCATAAAGCTTTCTTTAATGATTAGATTTTTTCAATTCAAAGCTGGTTTCCAAGCAGCGCTATGATTTAATAGAAATGAACCCAATAAAGCCGTGCCACTATCATATAAAAAGATGAGTCTTATTGAACACAGGTTTAATAACATTTCATATAATAGATACATTTTATATTTACATAAGAGCATTTATGTTTTTTATATACATTTGTTTACAATGTTTCCGTTTTAGGGTAGATCTTATGGTAGGAATAAATGATGAGCGATTCTTCTTTATTTTATTTGCTAAATTAAAGTCTGATTTCCAAACATCGCAATGATCTTGTAGAATGAGCATCGTAAAACTGAACCTCAGCCAGATAATAAAACACTTATACTGAACATTTGACTATCAACATTGGCAAAAGAAAGCCTCCAATAATCTTTCATAGTTATTTTTAAATGTTTTTTTTTTTACTCCAGTGTGAATTCAGCTTATTAATAATATTCAAATAACTTTACTTTTTTATGCCTGAGTAATGGACAGAATTATAATATTTTTTTGAAAACTTCGATCTCGTAATGCTGATGTACCACTGCGATTTTGATCCCCCTAGGCCCGAAATAAATATTTTTCGGGCTGATCTCTTTCTCTCTAAGAATAAGATATCTCAAAAATGTAATAAAGTCGATAAATTAAATTTGATAATAAAATCGATAAATTAAATTTGATATGAAAATGTAAAACCAAAATTGTAGATGTCAATCAAATGTTGGATGAAATACGTATGGAACAAATCTATTTGAATGTTATTAGCCTGTCTTTCCACGTGCATGTAAAAGCACGACAAATCAGAAACGTAAATTCAATGTATAGTTTTGTTACTAGAATTCATGACTTGCATCAAATATTAGAATCAATCAATCAAAAGATTGACTGTATATTGATTTTGTTTTTCTTGTGTATGTGAATGCGATACTCTAAAAATGCAACCAGCTAGATGGATGGATTAATTCTTGTGCATGATCATTAAGTCAAAATTGTAGCTCGGTAAGTTTGAATTATTTTGAACTAAATCAGTGAAAGGTAAGGCTGTCTGTTAAGTTATTTTCGGAATGTAAATAAATAAGATGAATCGAAAACCTTACAAGCAGGGGGGAATAAAATTTGCTACTTGAGTTTGATGCCAAAATTGCATACTTGTATCAAATTTTGATAGTAGTCGGTTGTTCAATAGAAAGAAATCCTATGATGCTATATCGTTTAAGTCCCGTATAAATCCAATAAATTTACACTTTTTAAGGAATCTTTAATTACATATATGTGACACACAAAAACGCAAGTCATTAAACAAGAAAGAAAGGAAGAAACGATGGAAAAGATGCTATGGAATAAATCTCGATTGATAGTTAAAAAGTTTTTTTTTCCTGTAGGATGTTCAACAAAATAACGTTAGATAAAGATCGCTATCTCCTCAAAAAGCATTGACAGAAGATTTGATCTTCCAAGATTAAAACAAAGAAATATGTATACAGAAGTTATATAATACGGATGAGAATAGTTTTATTTCTGTTTCGCTTATTTATTGTGAATATTCATGAGTATTTACATGGAAAAAGGACCGCATTGTTAATTTTATGAGAAATCCTTCCTCCTCACGAAGAATATTCTATAGTATTCTTTTCATAATTTTACGTTCATCTTTTCCATTTAATATAAACTTAAAAATTGTATTATAAACACAAAAATCATAATATAATTTAAATGATATAAATATTAAAATACTAATATAGTAAAGTTAATATAAACAACAAAATTTTTATTTCCATCTAAAAATGGAAATCTTGGTATCAATGTAAGTATACAAGACATTTGCAATAATTTTGAAATGCTGTGAAATAACCCTAATATTCTGATACATCGGGTGAAATAGATATCCTAATCAATATCAGAAAACTAATAAAGGCAAGAGCTTATCACCTCAATTGAAACTAATAATAACAAACTTTGATCGAGGAGGAGGATTATTGTTGGATATCTAATCAAAGGATACACTGATAATTGGATACTTTTACGCTTTTGCACCCTAAAGATATAATTCTCCACCTCTTATTGCAGAAATGTTTCCATGGTTTATCTTCAAAATTTAGTCAATTTATTGAGCGGGGTAATCCCAAGGCTCAATTTTACAATCATACATAAGGACCTAATGTTTTTTAAAATGATTCGCATATCTGAATAGAACTTTGGTTTAAGCACAAATGAATGATATTTTCTGCTTTAAAATGTATGTTTAGCTAAAACTGAAGTTATTAATTGCATATAATTTCTTTCCTTAGAAAAGCAGAAATATATATTCAGTTATCCAAATGTCGCAAATAACTCATCCACCTCTACTAGAATTGTTATAGAATCTTTTTTTCAGTTATTCAGCAAAATGATTTGATTTCTCAGAAGATTTCTCTTGCCTGGGGCACGGTCAATTGCGTCGGAAATCAAACATGCTTCTGCTGGAGAGATGCGAAAATTTGGTGAGGAGAGGTCAGTTCATGTGTCATTTTTGCCGTATAAACATGGTTCATAATTACGTGATTTCTTATAAAATAAATCTTATATATCCTCAAAACAGTTCGTTAATGTAACTAAACTAAAACAAGTAAATTTCAGAAACTTTCTATGTAAGCTAAATGTATTCAGATATCAGTATGTGTTAGCTGTTTCAAAGACATAACCTTATTGATTAGAAGAAAATTTAATTAATTTCAGGAAAAAAAAATTTTCCTTCTAAAATCGTTAAAAGGAAAGAAGTCATTTTCTATCAGGAAGGAACTGCTTTTTAAGTTATAAAAATTAATATTGTGTAAGTGAGAAGTTAATTCTGGAAAATTATCTAAAACAAGCGATAAAATATCTAAGAGGTATAATTTCAAAATATAATAAAAAATAGAGGTCTTTTAAAAAATTATTATTTGATTTAATACTAAACAAAATTTAATTATCAAAATCGCTTTAATTTAAAATTTATTTAAAAAGTAACGCAGATATTTATCTATGATTTCAGTAAGTTCATATGAAAGTAATTTATGTAATAAAATCACTAAATATTTAAAATTTGCAAAAGAGATATTTAGAAACCAGTAGGAATTTCGATGAGCATTATTTCAATAAAATTAGTATTCTGAAGTATATGCAAATCGCGAAATTTCATTAACATTTTGTACATAGCTTTAATGAAATCTGATGGCATAATTATTTGTAAGTTATTACAGTGAAACTTGCAGACTAGTTTAACAGCAAAAGCATCTATTTACATCAATTTACAAAGATATATGATGATTTTGAAAGACAAACACTTAAGAGATGTTTTGTATGTGTGTGTTCTTTTTTTTCTTTGTTTACACAACAACGATAAAATCTACATAGTAGTAAGTTGATGAGCTGATGTTGTGACTGTTGATTAGTTAGTAAGCTTTTGAAGCGACTTAATTGTTAGAACAAGATCTTTAATCTCTATTAGACCATGCGCAGTTATGGCCAATAATAAAAGCTTATAAAGGAAAATAGCTGCTCTTGTAAAAGGAAGTGGAAATGAGCATTGAATTCCAAATGATTATTCGTTTATTTTTCTGTTCACTTGACTTTAAAGAATTTAACATGAGAATCAATTTATTAATAACTACGGTATTTGTAGGTTATTGAACAGAAATAATAACCATAAACCGATTTTGTCGGCATCTCTTATGTTGTTTAATGTTAAATATAGCTTCTCTATCTTGTTGTCGATTTCTATAAAATATTTAAAAATCTCAGATAGAAATTTAATAATGAAAGTTGATTTATTTTTAAAATTTTTTCAAGTCTAATAATTAATAAATGGCATGCTAAATCCACGTAAAGCGTTCTTCCGCATCAAACAACATAAAGTTATAAGATTTTAAAATATTTACAAAACTATGTAAAATGTGTATATGCATGAGATACAAACTCTACGAAAAAAACTTATACTTCCGGCTATTTTTGTTGTTTCTTAAAAAGTATCGGTATTATAAGTTGAATTTCAAATAATGGTTTATCCAAACTCTTATCAGCTGCGAGGGAACAAAAAAAATATCGCATTTCTTTCAAATGGAAAAAATAAAAGAAATGAAAAAATAGAACTAGAATCGACACCTTACGACTAAGTTCCTGGAAAAACATCATTGTTATCCCCTGGTGACGATGAAAGAAATAAAATTCCAGAGTCAGCAAAATCAATAGCTCTTTGAAAATTACTTAAAATAATCTGATGTAGAATGTTTACTTTAACTACTGGTCTAAACGTATACTACTGGTCAAAAGTATTACAAGTTGGAGAAATTTCCCGTTTCTTCATTAATAAGTCCCCGCAAAAGTAATATTTTTTTTTTATTTAAAGTATATTTTCTAGTATAAATGTGGTGGAGTTTCAAACTATTGTGTCATCCATTGTGAAGTAATCGTCTGCAACGATTGTGTCATCCCGCTAGTTTATTATAAAATCGTTCCGACTGCGAATGATTTCATTTCGTTTGATGTGCTGTCGAAGTGCATTCACTTTGCATTGCTTTTCACTTTAAACTGTTCATTTATTTTTAAAATCTGTGAATCAATTTATGAGAAGTGCCAGGCTGTTATTTTAATGCATCAAGAAAACATTTCAAACGTTAGGATTGCTCATCGGTGCGATTGCAGTGAGTCGACTGTTTCACACCTCATAAAGTGATTTAAAACCAAAGGAACCGTAGATAAAAGGCCTGAATGTGATCGTATGAAGTTATCATCTAAACTTGCTGTTGCTACATTGACACTATCATGCTGTAAAAATAAATTTGCTAGTTCTGCTATATATGCAAGAGAATGGAATGACTTCAAGTCTGTCATTGCCAGTACCAGAACAGTTCGCAGGAGGCTCTGTGAAGCTGGTTACAAGGCACAAGTACCAAGAAAAAAACCAGTACTGGCGAAAGCAATGTGGTAAAAACGATTGGAGTGGACCAAGGTGCACAAAAATTGGAGTATTTCAGAATGGAGACAAGTTATATTCAGTGACGAAAGTCGCTTTTCTTTAATGTCTGACAAGCCTGGCGTAAAGCATAGGAGAGCATGAGGCAGAGTGCTTGGTTCTTACATCAAAATGGTGTGTGGGTGCATGTCAACTTGAAGACAGGGAACCATGGATGACGCCAAGTCTGTTGGTGTGCAGAAGGATCAATTGCGTCGTAACATATTCCCAAGGCAGAAATGGATATTTCAGCAGATCCTGCCATACTTCAAAAAAGATAAGACAAACTTTACAATTAAGTTCCGTTCAGTTCTGACCTCTATATCGAAACATTCGTTATTTTAGGTTAAGGCTGCGTTTGCAAAACATGGTATTAATGTTCTTGCATAGCCAGGAAACTCGCAACATTTAAACCCCATTGAGAATTTATGGAGTATAATGGGAAAGAAAATAACTGAGAATCAACCCAGAACAAAACGAGAACTTCAGGATACAATAATTGAAGTTTTGCACCATGAAATACCGAAAGAACTGTTGCAAAACCTTGTGGATTCCATGCCTAACAGATTGACTACTGTGATCGAAGCCATAGGCGGCTCAACCAAATATTAAATGCTTTTCAATTAACTTGAACTCTTTTATTATCTTTTCTGATCAAAATAAAATTAAAAAAAAAATTTCTTTACTTTATTTTATTCAAGGGAGTCAAAATGAATTCTGCTACTGATAATTTGTACATTTTGTTTGTATTTTGTTCTTTTTGAAATTAAATAAATTTTTTTGCTCAATAACTTAATTATTTCTTGCCTTTAGACTAACTTAACCTATTGGCATAAAAAATATCTCTTTAAATGAAAAAAATATTACTTTGGGGAGCTTATACATGAAAAAACGTGACATTTCTCAAACTTTTGACCAGTAGTGTAGAAGAGAAAGAAAGAACAAATTGTAGAAGAAACCCAACATTTCATATTATAGGGATCAGAAAATTTTACAGAATCAAGAAAAAAATTGCTAGTAGGAAAAAAGTATTATTGATTAATTTTATATACTATAGTCTCGATCGTTTTCCGTAATTGTTGCCAGCTGTCAGTTTGTTACTGAATTTTTCGATCTCT
Source organism: Argiope bruennichi (assembly GCF_947563725.1). Taxonomy (NCBI): domain Eukaryota; kingdom Metazoa; phylum Arthropoda; class Arachnida; order Araneae; family Araneidae; genus Argiope; species Argiope bruennichi. Next base: position 128,223,485 of record NC_079163.1, read on the forward strand.
ATTTTTATAATAATTATATTGATTTTAGCTCAAAATATTCATTTAACCTGTGTCTATATTTTGCTGTCAATGAAAATATTCGTTATCAGAAAAATACTGATGTGATCTAAAAAAGTATAATCTGTGATTGCGATATTTGCATTTGAAATGGGTTTCTCTCTTGGATTCAAATATTGCCTTTTTAATACAACAGTAACGTAATTAAGAAATAACTAACTTGGTCCTGTTTAAGCATAAAGAGCAAACTGAATGATGTTATTCACGACATCAATATGGAAACTAAGGGTCTTAAGGGTCATCACCGGCCATTGTCCATTCCCTCTTATGAGTTAGGTGCCATCATCGGAATGGAAGCAACTAAGTCCCACACCATAACTGTTATACCAGCAGAAAAAAAGAACTCGTTTACTTATCCGGCGACTTCTGAACCATGTACTTGGTGGGATTGCTTCGCGGAGAAAGCAATCCCACCGTTTTGCCGTTTGTCGTTTGATCCGCAGTGCTTCAGCTGGAACAAAATAAAATTTAAAGTAAACTGTTAAAAGGTTTATATTCGAAATGGTAAGTAATCACATGAAGAAATGTATGACTTCTGCGTGATAATATGCAAGATCATTTGAAAATGCAGTATAACTTATTTCTGAAATATAAAATCACATGTATACGCTTTAAATAATACGACCGACTTTCGATATAATTCATTCAAATATTACGGAGAGATAAAAGGAACGTGACTAACGGAATTGGCATACTGTAAATTGTACAGGTAGTTTCACAAAGCATGAACAATTAAGTTTCAGAAACGTATTATGCGTAAAAAAATCTGTTTTCGGGCATCGGAAAAGTAGTATTGATGCCGGGTAAGAGAGATTCAATTACACTTTGTTTCGAGTGACCAGTGAAATGAAATGTGATTCAGCAGTTCAAAATGTGCCTACTCATTTGAAATCTTCCATTGCGGTTGGTCACTCATAAAGACACCTATGATGAGTTTTACTACTGATTGTACAGTAATCTGACCAGATAATTCATCTTCATTCGTCATTATCAATTTATCTTGATTGTCCATATCTAAGTTTGCCCTCAAAATTGAAATTTTCTTCTCGCGATTTTTGAAACATCATTAGCATCAACATTGTGTGCAGATGACCGACAGATCAAAAGATCATGACGGACATCACATGTTACAATTTCTACAAGTGCCGCCACAAGGCATGCATAGATAAGTTCTATACATTTCAAACATTCCAGTTAATTATACTTCAAGATATCTCTCAGATTTCCCCGATTGATGATGATGTGTGTCTGGCTTTACAACAATAATACTGTTCTATTAAAATCGTAAAGCCATCGTAATCCGTTGTTAACATTGTTTTATAGCAAATGGGTTTACTGGCTTTTGCAAAATTTCTACAAAACCAAAATTCTTTAAACGAATATGGCATTACATATAAATAATCTATCATTAAACATAATGACGATGGTTTTAAGATAAAATAAAAAAAAATATTTTTTTTTTTAAATTTTAACAGCCTAAAATAGAAAAATAAAAATCATAATTCAACATCGTAATTCGTTTATTCCATCACATACGGAAATATTTATTGATTTAATACTTACTAAGCATGAAAATTCACGAAAGTTTCGTATTCCCCGCCCGTAAGTAATTTCTACGATTTTCTTTTTAATTCGCCTCTTTTTTTAAGCTCAAAATCACTGTAAATCTTTAATTTTCTTGAGTTTACATTGCACAAGAGTTTGAATCACGAATGGTAATCAAGTTCTCAAATCACAGATTAATTTACCGTTTGATGTATAATTTAAACTTCTAAGCTCAATATATGTAGAGAAATGGCTATTAAATGATTTAAAAAAAAGGACGAATTTTTCAAACGGTAAATGCACTTGCCCAACATCAGTGAAACACTGTTTCGAAACTGCTGTCTTAGTTACGGAATCAAAAAAGATCGGACCTGCTATCGGACCACGTCTACCAAACACTGTTATGCAGTTTCGGGAAAAAAAATAAGTAATCAAATATCTCATGAACTTTAATGTTGTTTCTGTGAAAAAAAACTCATAAGCGATGGGTTGCAAACCCATAATAGATTTTTTTTATCCAGAATTCATGTCTAAAATAGTGAATTTTCAATTACAATTGGATTTTAAGATTCAAATTCAAAGTGACTTACGTATTCAATAGATTACGACTTTTAAATCTGAATTTTAATTTAAATTCAAAACTGATATGTCCTGACCAGGACATCACAAAAAATATGTCATATTTCTATTCCAAACTTTAAAACGAAGGACGATAATATTCACCATTTTCAAGTAGGTTTCTAGAAAGACTTAATGTAAATTATTTGTATTCTAATCACGATAGTCTTGGTGATTCATTGTTTGAACGTTGTGCAAATTATTCAAACTACCTGACTAGAGTTGTATTATTTCGAAGGCGTTATCGATTAGGCTAAGTCATTGTTATCGACTTAAGTATAACATGTTCAGTAGCAGATGCATCACTTGATGTACATAAGTATCATTACTGTATTTCTAATTGTGATCTGTCTTGAGCAACCTTGATTCCAGTGTTCCTCCCAACCAGAAGTTTCAACCATTTATTTCGAGACTACTCGGATCTGTCAATTTTCACTTGATTGAACTTCTGCAACTCTAGCAAAATTCTGGCTGCAGTTTAAAGTTTTATTACCAAATATTTGATTCCCTTTTTACCCCGTAAATTAGAACACGCCCATTTCAAAATGAACAATCCATTTTTGACATTAAAATAAGCAAAAATCTTGCAGAATATTTATCATTAAAGGGCTTCTTGTGCCTCTATATTTCAACATTGTTTAGTTCATTTAAATTCTTTTTAAAGATTAAGGACCTTTAATAAAAAAAATACTTTGATTTTAGAAATCTAAATTTCTTTTAAATAGTTGACTACGCAGTAATTAATATGAATAATACATTAGCATTTCACATTATATGCTCCATTGACATCTGATATTTTATCTCCAATTATGTGTGAAAATAAGTTTATTTCTTTGATTGAATACAGAGCAGAAATTAATGTATGCCAGAGTACATTTCTTTTTATCAATAATAAAATACACTATTGTTTATGACTGGTTCTATACTGGTTCTATTGTTTATGACTGGTATTCTATGTTTATCGATGATTTCAACCCAATATACACAAAACCACTTTCTCAAAACACATGCAATTAGCAGTCACGGTAGCTAATTATATCTAGAAATGTAATATCATTTATATTTGTGTTCATATTAAGCAAGACTTCAATCATCCAACTTGAACGAAGTTTAGTCCAAATGATATGTTTCGATTTTAATAAATATTTGCATTTCCAAAATTTGCAAGCATTATTAAATGGCAAATGAATTTGTTAATTTCAACGTGCCGCGAAATAATTAGCGATACAAAATCTATCTGTTCAGAAGTAAGAGGAAAATTCCTGATTACAAAACCACATTATTTACAAAAGAAGTTCATTTCTTTGAAGAAAAAATACTGCAAAGCAAGTTTTTTCCATCACATTTATCTGCTATAGCTGTATGAACTTAAATAAATATTCAGCTAAAGAAACGGTGATATAATTTCAGTACGTTTTTCGAAAGATGTAGTATCATCAATTCTTTTCGGAAACGCACGAAAAGTTTTTCGAATTGAATCATTTGAAAATTCATTTTTATTCAAACTTCTTGTGCTTGCTGGAAAACATCGAGGCAAGAGAGTTTCAGATCTTCGACTCACGATTCGTTTTAATTTCCTCAGTTAGGAAAGTTTCGAAGTGATATAAAAAGCGACGCAGAATCTCAATTGTAATCCTAATAAAAAGAATTTATTTGCAAAGCTTGGTTGCGTAAATTTTCAGGTATGAAAATTGCAAAATTTCTTTCATTTCTTAGACATTAACGTGAGCGTGAGTGCTAAAGTATTCTTTATCATTGTTATGTAAAGTGACAAATGCCATAGTTTGTAATTTATCCATTCATTTCAATTTTACAATCCTTCACTTGTTTTTACAGATTCTTATAATGTTTACTGTCCGAAAACCTGATAAAAATATTTTTGTCAATTGCTTTGAACATAAGTTTTCATTTTATTTTATTTGATGCATTTTCAAAAGAAAATGTCAGCAGTTTATTGCAACAAAAAAGTATATCAGACTCAAAAAATAATTCAGATTTTTTTAAGCTCATTGCACTTTAAATGTCGGTTATCTGTTAAATGCTAAGATTATTTAACATAGAAGCGTGCTGTCATTACAAATAAAATTTTAGGCATTGGTAAATGCTGAAAAAAATTATTTTTAAATTATATAAAAATTATCAGCATGAAGCACATAACTGAATCGCAAGAATACGTGTTGAAAACTGACACGAAAAGTTTTTACGGCTCTTGAAATGTCAATAAAATTATCGTAAAAGCATGCCTACTACTTTTGAAATGTCAGTTACATTATTATGAAAGAATCCCCATTGCAAGAATGTTGTTGCTATTTTACAAGCAAAAAAAATTCTCATTACTCGTGAAATGCCAGTCTTTTAAAACATGTAAGCAAGTTATTTGAGGGAGAAATTCAAGTATGAGTCAAAAAGGCAAATCTTATAAATGATTTTAAATAAAAGATTAATCTTTTAAATCTTAAATAAATGATATTAAACTTTTTTAAAAATGCTGAAAAATTGTAGTATAAATTTTTCCTACTTGCAAATTCGAATATTTAGTGTTTCAATAATCAGAGTCTATAAAGAAAAGAAAATTTATCCTGCGATTTAATTCTTATAACTGATTTCATTAAGTCTCAATACCAGATAGCGCATTCTCTCATACATTTTTATGACATATTTTTTTTATTTAATATTAAAGCTTATATAAGCAAGATCAGTTTTGAGAGCATCACCAATACATCAATGAAACATCGATCAAATCATCAGTGGCGCAAAAAATAATTATCTTGCCTCTACAAAATATGAAAGGCGGAATTGAAAAATAAAAAAAAACATCATGCAAAAACAGAAAATTTCAGAATCTTTATTTATTACACGGAGATATTTTTCGTTTAAATTTACATTTTTTTTTTTTTTTTGTCATTTTATATTTCCTGCAGGAGTTCCAAACGAAAATGGAACCCTAGAATTTACAATGATTCAATTCCTTCGGGATAGTAGAAAAATATATTAAACTTCTGGCCTGCTGACTAATCGCGCCACCAAACAATGGGCGAACATAGACGCCTCTTAATGGAATCTGTTTTTCAGCACGTACTTTCGTAGTGGTCGGCTTGTAATATCACCAAAATATTTCCTTATGTTATGCTTAAGAACTATTTTTAATTGGTAGATACATTTCAATTCTATCTTCAATAATCACATTAAAATTAAGAAATGTATCGTTTTATGGCGCCTTAGAATTTTAATTTTATTTGTTGCAGTACTATCAAATATAGCTCTTATATTATTAACTATTTAACAATGAAATACTATAGTCGTCTTTTAATGATAAACATCTTATCGCCCGAAAACGCCCGGGCCGTCATTATAAATTTATACACAACAATAAATAGTTGACACAAAATTTCACTAACTAGACTCAATTAGTTCTTTTTCACTACTATAGGAAAACAGTAGTAGTCTTCTTCCCTATTATATAAAAATTAATAGAAATTTTTCCATTAAAAGAAAAAAATAATGCCTCATATTATGCAAAAGTTATTTAACAATTTTTTTTTAAAAATGCACCCTTAGCTACTTTCTGTATAAAATATACTATGATTAAATATGCATTAAGTTTTTGTTTTATCTATTCTATAAATTCAAAAATCCTAGAAGTATATAAGAAGAAAAAGATATATGGAAAATTATCTAACATACATATACCCTTGTAAAAAATGAATAAATAAATAGAAAATAAAAAAATAACCTAATTAAAATTCCTTACTTCGAAATGAGATGAAACTCCTCATGGTGAAATAGTAATCCTCTAAACCTTCAGAAATCACAGAAACATACACAACATTTACTCACAGCCAGCGATTGATGAAAAAGCGAGTTGAATCTACGACGTGACGCCCCTTGACAAGTAATTCCGAGGTAACAACTCCAAACAGTTAACCTCTTCAGTTATCACATCGCTATCGCTTCATTGTGTGAAGCATTGATTCCATTATTAAGATCTTCAGCTCTATTGTAAAGAAGTCGAAAGTCTGTAACCAGGATTGATAACATTCTTCTCCTTCATTAAAATGTATTTCACGGGCTCTTTCATTTTTTTGTTGATATTATCTTGAACGAGATAAGAGTTTTATGGAAATTTATCAAAACTCTCTCGTGGTTTATCGAAAAATGACAGTGCCCTATAAAATTATGCACTTGACAGATTTTGTTATTAATTATCATTTTTAAGTTTGTGTATGTTACTTTTCATCGATGTATTTTTTTTATTATTAGTTTTGTTCAAGAGATAAGAAGATTAAACTGTATGACTATAAATTATCAGTTCGATATAACGGCTTTCAATGTTCATTAATACCTTAATTATCTTAATACATTGAAACGGTAAATCCTTCCTTCTTTTCGTCCAACAAATTTTCCAAAATTGTTGATTTATAATTATAGAAATAAGGTACTATTATTCACTAATATTTTAACCATTTCTTTTATCAAAGTCATCAAACACACTTTAACGTAGTAATTTTATTAATTATCAAACTTTTTATTAAATAATTCATTAATATTATTAATGTTCATTATTTCTTTACATTTTCTTAGTGATTCTTTCAGAGTATACTCAAAAAAATGTTTCCTCTATTTCACAAAAAAAGTTAACGACACGTTTGCATTGCCTTTTTTTCGTGTAAAAGCATGAAGCTCGATCGCATTAGTGTTGAAATACTTTTTCTTCTATAAAACTTTGTAAGTTATAAAAGTTTACCTTTAAATGACGATCGTTCACGAGCCATCATATTCTAAAACTCGATCCCGTTGTCAATTTTAATGTCCTTTTCTAAAACATTGGTGACTCTATTAAAAAAGGAAAAAGACAATTCGATTTTTTGATACAGGATCTGTTAACAGAGACCCCAGATGATAGAGGCTCGGATAATCGAAGTTTTTCAATGCATATATCTTTTTAAAAAGCTATTAAATATTTAAAAATTTATACAAAGTGTTCCTAAAGCTACGAGTCATTTTTACAATAAAACACGGGGTTGCAAATGAAAGGAAATCTTTTGATAGTAGATTACAGTGTGATTGTAAAAAAATCACCAATATTAGAGACCCACTTACATTCAAGAAGACACTTTGAACACAAGTTCTGAACATATGAAATATACTTAAATGTTTCTCTGTCTATATTGTTATTTGCATCTTTTTCTTTCTCTCGAACTGACTTTTTTCGTGCGGAAGATGTTCCAAAATCATTTTTTATTGTAAAGATTACATTTCAGTTTTAAATTTTTTTTAAATGCTACTATTTCAACTTTTCATAATTGTGTTACTGTAACTAAAACTGTAAAAGATGAATTGTGATATTTAACATCATTCTTGCGCGCATACTTTAAAATATTTGCATCCAAAATTCCATTTCGCTTCTTTGATGGGTTTGATTTCCAGGGACTAATTGCGCTTACAACCCCACGTTCTATTATAAAAAATAATAGTTTTCTGTATGCTTGATCCATCCTTAAAGTTTGTCTCGTGATTTTAGGAACACCCAGATTGAAATAAGCTTTATTTAATAAAGCTTAATCTTTATTAAATTTAGAAATAGTTCAATTTGTTTGATGAATCTCCATTAAAGATACATGCCAGCTATTTGGAAAAGAACTCATCATTTTGATTTGTTGCTGAATTAATATTTCTATTTCCATATTAGTTTGGCACATGAGTGTGAAAACATGGGAGCATTCATAAATTTAATATATCAGAACATTATATTCAAAGTAATGTTTCGGGAGAATAGTTTAGCTTGGTTATATTGACGTCCCATTTTTCAGCTACGTGAAGACTATTTTAAGACGCATCTCGTAATTTTGTAACAAAATTAAATCAAGACGACTAAAACAGCACCTTCCAACTAAACTTCCGCTCCCACAAGCAGGAGGCATCTGACATTCAAAAGATTTAAACCAATAACTTCCAAAGGCCTTTTGCAAGACAGCTGCATTTGATTTCCGTGGGGGAGCCGAACCCATTACATTTAGTTTTTGATTCCCATATGAGTTACAAAACTCCTATGCAATAATCAACTGTCATATATCATCCATTGTTTGTCAGATTTTAAAATCAAAGTGACGTCAGTTCGAAAGGATTTTTTTTATTTCCGAATTAATGCAGGGATTCGAAAAGGATCTCGACTCTTTAATATTTTGCTATATTTTTTTTAAAAGTCAGAATACGTTTTCCTATAAAGAAATTATTTTAATAAACTTTTTACCAATTTTTCGATAAATTTTCTAAAAAGGAACTTTCTTTTCAATTTTACTTTACAATTACATTAATCTTGTTATTTTTAACATAGTTTAAAAGAAATCTAAGCTTTATGATTAGCTTGATGTTAATGGATTAACGACCATCAAAATCGTATACACTATAAAATCGGATCTCGAATTCAAGAACCTCAAGTTCAAGTTGATGCTTTTTGCTGAAAAAACTTGGGACAGTTTTTCGGTGGAATCAAGACGCGTAATATTTTGAATGTCAAGTGGCGTTAGAATATCAGGAAAGAAATGGAAACAAAGGCTAAAAGAAACTAGTATGATAAGTTTCACGAAAGAATATTGAAGCAAAATTCTGTGAAATAATATATTTTGATTCAAAATTAGGAAGTACTTCAATGCGCATTAACTAGAAAAAAGAAACATTTCTGTATTTTGTACATATAGAACTTTTTGTAAAATATTTTAAGTAATTTCAGTATTTTGAATTATCAAATAACTTAAACTGAAGCGTTTGACCAAATCCTGACAGGAAAATGAAACAATTTCAATCTGGAATATCAAAAATATTTGTAAATCAATATTGATTATAGATTGGGTTTATATTTTTTGAATAAAAAGTTTTTAGTCCGTAATGAGCTAGTTCATATTTTTCTCTTGTTGTCTGTTAAATCCATCCCTTAAACAAATTTTTTAGGATCCCAATGAAGAATAAAAACATGTTGGGATAGAAATTGGGATTAATTTAGAAAAGAGGGAATTTCTTAATCAGAATTTTTTTTTTAAGTTCTTACTAAAAATTTCCACCACCAACAGAATTTTGCTTTAATAATTCGACGGACGGCAAAAATTCCTGCATATAATAAATGCGCAAAATCAAGTTTCATCAAAAATGACATTCTGAAACAAAAGTGAAATTTGTGTAATTTTTAAAAAAATAATGAAGATAAAATATAATAAAAATATATATTTTATTATAAATAAATTTATAATAAAAATAAATAAATTCCTTTCATTTCCTGAATTTATTTTCGAGAATCATTTATAAAATTAAAATTATGAATGTGCATTAAAATACTTATTTAAACATCAATAAAACGAATGATAGCTGAAATTAAAGCTAAATACATGAAATATAATGATCTTGGGCAAGGAGAGTGTAAAGTTCTACATAATACATATTGTAATTTCATACTTCCAGTTTATTTAATCAGAAATTCTTTGTTGTTAGTTTGAAAGAGATTGAAGATCTAGACATGCCATCTTAACATAAATAAAAGTCATTGTAACTATGTATGTATGTACCACATCTCCTCCTAAATATTTAGGCCGAAATCACCCAAATTTGCTACATTCATAAATTTTAAGAGAAAGAATGCTTAGAACTTTTCAAAGCACTATAATTAATTCAATTAATTAGAAATTAACACACATTTTTCATTTTTTTCGTAACAACTTTGGAAGAAATTATTCCAAAAACAATATTTTTACACTCACTTCAGACTCAGAATTTTATCTTTTCAGAGTGTCATGCTCATTGTGTGGGTTTATTTCCAATTTTTATTAATATTTTAGAAAATTTAACGCAGACGATTTTGAAATAAATTTATAGGTACTTTGCCAAGCAGTATGAGAACTATTATACATGGAGCCAACGTTTATATACAATATTATAGAAGCAGATGTTTGTTTTTTAAATAAATGCAATGAAATAGACAAGGACAATTGGCTTATTTTTTATTTCTCTAATTTTAACGCACCTTTGGATAATGTTTTTACTGATTTTAAAATAGTGAATGAATGATGCCTAAAAACAAACATAAGTCAATTTCTCAAATGAATCCAAGAAAAATAAAGCTTAATGTTATCACTTTTAGTACCTGTTCAGTGTAAGAATTTGTATCGATTCAATTTGCATTTACTTTCGTAATAAAGAAAATTTATCACATGAGTCTTTGGAATCAGTGTTAGATATAACAAAAACATTCCGTGACTTAACTAATGTGTACCTTTCTGGTCATACTAAATAGCTTCAGTGGCATAGCCAATCCTCATTTAGCTACATATGTAAGAAATTATTAAACTGAGCTTCGTATAATTCTTTTTTTCTTGAATTGAAATAACAACAAAAATACATGCATTCTTAATGTGTGGCAAGAAAAGAGCAAAGAAATACATGCATTATTTGGTATAACGTTGCTTACCACATTAATGGATTTCGAATTTGACCTCTTTTTTCATATATCTATGTCCATTTTGCGTAATCATTTTAAAAACGGTTGTTTATAAATGACATAGCTACAGACATTCTCCAGCAATTTTCTTCATTAAAAACATTAAGTCGAAGTTACTCAATTAGAGTCTTTAAATATAATTTTAAGAAATACTTTTATAACATGTGGAGTTTTTTATGTTTATTATTCATTATTGCAATAGTTCTCCCAATACACAAAAAAATTCCTATCATTAAGTTTTTAATGTGGAAATTCATATAAAACTACAGTGGGATACTTTTGTTTGCTTTGCAAAAAATATAATTATTTTAAGCAGAGTGAAAATAACTAGCTTTTGAAGTAGCTTTTTTAAAAAAAAAATTATGATAAAAGGAGATAGTAATCATATTTTCATTTAATATCCCAAGGAATTTTTTATTTGTTAAAACAATTGAAATATACCACGTATGCATTTTACTGTGCTTAATCTATTTTACAAACATTTTTCTCTGCTGTTTTATTTTAGTATAAACTTATAACTAGTACAGCAGGGTCAAATGTTGAATGTAAAGTAATTTTTGAAGCAACTTGCTTTATTTTATATGATCAAAATATATCCATCGAACTTCACCTCAAGAAAGTTAATTAAATTTTACAGTGCTTAATTGTTTCAATAATGATTTGTTTTACTTTCATATTTCTAAAGATCTCTACTTATTACGTGAAGAAGAATCAAATATGGTTTAATGTCATTAATCTTCATTCAACAATCAACGTATATCTCTCCAGCTGTATTATAATGACTTCCAATGCAAAAATATATAGCAAGAAACTGGAGAAGATACTTCATAGTGTTACAATTACTACAAAAACAATTAAGTAGCATAATTTCCTTACAAATTGCGTCCATTAGATTTTGGTAAAACATATTCCCATTAATGCTGCTAATTATTTAATTTTTGTGATTTCTCATTTAAGTTCACCAGACCTCTCAATTTCAATAAAAGATATATTCACACAGCTATTAAGTTCTAGCTTTTATACCCTGTGTTGATTCCGATGAAAATATTTTCATGCCTAATTTTAACTCGGTAGTAATACTATCATAAGAAATTTGATATTTTCAATCTAAATTTTATTTCTCTGTTATGAAAGACATTCATTAAAAAATAAAATAATGAATGAATAATCTCAAGATCATCAGAAGACAACATCGTCTCATCTGCGATTAATCCACCAACTTCAGCTTTACCAATACAACATCACTCTGCGACCGATCCTTGTTGATTCATTGAGTAAAATTCACTCCTTTTTTTCTTCTCACTTTTTCATATTTAATAAGTTTCAATACTTGTTAAGTATTTTTAAAGTTTATTAAAAACAATCCCCTTGGGATGTAATGTTATTGTTAAAAAACTTTTCTTCCAACCATCTCCGGAGGTTATGAATTGAGTCCATCTAATCACCTGCAACTAATGAATGGCAAAAATAAATATAGATGTTTTATATAGATGTAATTCTAGTTTTTAATTATAAAAAGTTAACTATTTAATTTATTGTAATGAAACCTCCGCTAAAATCTTCTTATGCTTCAAATGATTTGTGTGTAAAATGTGAAATAAATCTCTTCAGTAATTTAAATTTTTCTATAATATATAGTAATATGAATTTTCATTTTTATTTACTCAGAAAATGCGATCTAAAAAGAGATTTAAATGTGTTTTCATCTGCATTTTTGGAGACAAATTCAGCTATAAAACCGAATTTTTTAGAATTCAGTTTTTATATACACCCCGTCTAAAAGAGACTTAGCAAATTCAATCCTCAGCTGTTTCTACCGTCAACCTATTTCCAAGGGAAAGCGAAGGTGCTTCTTTTCCTATGATCGATTCCATGCGTAATAGTCAGCCTATTTGTCTCGAAACCTCCCAGAATTGGAGGATATTTTTCTTGAAAACTGGCCATGAATACGTCTTTCAGACCAGGGAAGTCATCCAGAAATTTTTGAAACATCTCACGAAAATAATAAATCTTTGGTACATTTCGTGAATTTTTCAATTTATCTCGAAAAGAATGAACCAAAGCTTCTTTTAGTCATTTTCATTCGGAATAAAACTTGACTATGTTATAAAATAATGCGTAAAATAGAAACAAAATGGCCATCATCAACAAGTAGAGATGAATCACGATATCAACATAGTCATATTTAGGAAATCTTTACGGAATCTATACGGATTTTCCACATCCATGTTTTGAGATCAGAAACCAGATATTTAATGCATCATTAATAATATGCATGGAAATAAATCACAGTCCGTATTCAATTGCTAATGAATATATAAGAAATTAAGAGATTAAATCACATTTTTCATTATTCATTTTTCATCAATGATATCACCTATCTTTAATATACTAAGTGATTATTCTATATAACAATCAGCTGATGGCTGAATATTAGGAGTACCGATTTCATCAAAAGTAAACCATATATATGTCTATCCCTTATCGTAAAAGATTAAACGTCCTCATGTTGGAATGATGTGCAATTTGGAGACCACATATTATCTTTAAATGGCGCAGAGTTACAAGATCTGTTTTCAATAACTTCAAATGCAGAACAGTAATCTACCATAACAATCTAAAAGATCGATTAAAAGATCATCTTTAAATACAGTTAGCCATAGTCTTTTATAGGGAATTACTTTTCAAATATGAGAAATTGTACTGTAATTGCTTAGGAAAATTCAGGGGAATTGTCTCATGTTACCCAGTTTATTTTTATGCACTTATTTCAACTTACGAAATATGGATTTTTTATTTTAAGTTGTTTTTCTTATTTGGGTTGTTTTTCATATTTAGAAATAGATCTTTCGAAAAGACGATTCAACTTTTTTGAAAAACTATTCAAAACTCTAGAATATTATGACACACTGAGATTATTTTTATAATATGAATTTTGAATTAGTAGAATTATTATTGAATATTTTTCTCAATTTATTCATAATACAATGTTTAAAGATTTATTGATTTACAACTAGTGGCCACTTTTTACTAGCTGGTTCCCCGAGAATGTTAGTTATGTTTACATAATAATTCTTATTCACAGCATAAATTGATGAGCATGACTCCTTTAATAATGTTAAATTCTTAAACATTGAGAGAAATTCTTAAACATTAAATTGTGACAGACATAGAAGCTGAAGTATTTTTATAACTTTATCATATATTCTATCTTTATGTTCCGGAGTCTTCCGAATGACGTCCACACCCTTGATATCGTACTTCCATTAATACCTTTAGTGTTCTGGGTAATCTTCTTCCAATTACATGTTTTCTTATTACAGAGTAAGATTTCTCATATAAATTGCTCAAATAATTATCAAAATTTTTGTTCCTTCGTTTTCGAGAATGAAAGAAAATCACACCATTAAATATTTGATGAAACAATGAAACTGGAATGAATCGAATTTCATTGCAACAACTACTTTTCAAAAAAAATTTAATATTATCAAAATTCAGGAAAAATGTAAATGACAATTATATTACATAGATAATTTTTTTAATTTTAGAGTGGTATAAAAAATCAGATTCTTGTAAATGGAAAATTTTAGGGAATTATCCTTCATTTTTAATAATAAAATTCCACAAAAGCTCCTTCCGATATGTACATTCCTTTCTTCAAAAATATATCTGCATCAAATGTGGTAGCTCGAAATTAAATGACTTGTAATGTAGGACGTTGACGTGCAAACAGGCAAAGAAAGACGCATGTTCTTTATAATTAGCAGAGATTCCTTAATCCTTTTACTTACTAATTTATTGAACCTCTAAATAAGAAGAGATATGGAAACGAAAACAACATTTAAATAATAAAACGAATCTTGGACGTGATTTTTGTGTTAAATTAATTGCACTTTTTACTAAATTGCAGAATAAATTTTCAAAAATTATGTAATTTGATACTCGAATCAGAAGCCTCTTTGCATGTAAAGAAATTAAGTTAATACAAAAAATAATGAGCTTTTAATGCAACGTCGAATTAGATTTGCGGGAGATTTTAAATTTCCAATGTCTTCTGAAGTAAAATTGCCACAAAGCAAGTCTTTTTATGAGCACTTGAAATAAATAAAACATCTGGAAAATAAATAGACCGAATACGAATAAAAGAAATTGCCAAATCAAACATATTTCAAACTTCCTTTTAAAGAGATTAGCACGAAAGAGAGGGTGGCGGGGCATAAAGAAAACCTATTGGCAAAGCTATCTGATTCGGTCTATTTTCCACAAATGATCCAGTACCATAAAATACATTTACCGGAGATATATTTCATGTCATCCCGAAATCTGAGGAATGATTTAAGTTCAGAATTGCTCCTTTGATCGTTCGAACGAAGTTTCACCACTGTCTCTCCAATCCGACGATGACCATGTATCAACCTTCCCTGAAACTCTCTCTTGTTAATATAACCCTTCCATCCCAGCCTACACCGCCGCTAATTCCGAGTTCGTCCCAAATCTTGTTCCACACTCACTTAACTACATCCTATCATTGGCAGAGAAGATTCTCTGAAAGGACGCCTCATCTGTAAATCGACCTCCGATTTCGCCTCCGACAATTGAGAAGGGAGATCGTCATTAGAGAGCGGCTGATAATGAAGGATGATGGCTTCACGAGCGATTTCAGAAAGGCTTCATTGGGGAAAAAAGTAAAGGAGGTTCCGAAACAAATATTTAAAATGAATGCCTTTTGTTTCAGCGTTTAAGACTGTTTTTGTAGACGCTGTCGCTAAATTTAAGACATTAAAATTATAATATCATACTTAAGACATATTTTCATTGTTATATCAAAATATAGTATGTCAAATTTATTAAAGCATTTTAATGATGCAAAACACCTATATAGATTAACCAGATTGTCGAATGCGATACTAAATAATTGTATATTGTCACGAAATGCCATATATTACGAGTGGTTCCAGCAATTAATTAAAATTTCATATATTTGTTTTGTGCGATTTTTGATTTACGGCATTTTAATATATTAGCTACCATGTATCTTTTAACCATTTAGGGTTACTAGGCTTTAACTTTTATGTTACTATGCGTACTTTCTATTGCCTACATTATATATATTGCAACGTTCATATAAATATGAATAAAATTCAGGCAGATACCCTTTAATATAAAGCAAGAAAAGAGTTCACTATATCTATGATAAATTTAGATGAAAACAATTTTTTTTAAAAATACACTGTAATTAGTGGCATCATTATTAATATTATGGGATGGTGAAATTGATTTTTCTTCAAACTAGCCGAATTTGACGACCAGCTTGTTCGTCAAAATCATAACTTTTTAGGCTATTAAAGGATTAATATGGAATGTATTTTTAAAATTTCCTGTTTTTAAGTGATATGACTGAAAAGCATGAATTCAATTAAATTGGCTTACAGTAAATTAAAAAGGGCTTATATTACAAAATAAAAGCAGAATTGAAAATCCTACTATGGAGTTATAAACACGCGACTGAATGTTTTGATGGATGAATTTGAAACACATTATAATATATAAAGACATTGCTTCGACTGGGTGACGAACTAAATTTAAGGTAATACGAAGACCATTTTTGTAAGATATGAAGAAGAAAAGACAGTAGATATGAACAGCAAATTCCACAGAAGTGTCCTAACTGTTTACCCATTAGAAGATGGTTAAACTTATTTTTGTCCTTGACTAAACTTTCTGTTTGAAGCCTATTTCTTGATTTCTTTTATATCTTCTTTGCTCTGATTGAATGGACTTTTTGGTGACTCTACAGAATATTTCTAAACCCTTTTAGCAGCTTCATTTACTAACTATGCGAAGTGCTCAAATCAAAGTAGCTGTAAAAACTTTTAATGAACAAATCTGAAGATCGTAGGATGGTTTCTTTGATAGTTGTCAAATCAAAGTAGGTGTAAAAACTTTTAAAGAAGCAATCTAAAGCTCGTACGATGGTTTCTTTGATAGTTGTCAGTCGGCAGTAAGTAATTAATAATAACAAATAATAATTTGACAATAAGAAACGATTTTTGTGCCACGTACGTTAGCATTTTGTATAGAGAGATTTTTTACCAGAGAGCCTCATTCGTGTGGAATAAAAATTTAATTAAATCATTCGATACATTTCTTATTAAATTCTGAAATCGTTAAAGCAATTTATTGTCACCAAGAATATGTGTTGTCCTACGATGTTTGAAAACTTTTGCATCAGGGAGAGAGTGAAAAATTTATTATAAAATTGCATCTTAATAAACATGAAACAAGTCACGTTAAATAAATGTGCGCAATAAAATCCAACAGTTAAAATGTTCTTATATTTAATTTAAAATATGTAATTTGTCCCATCAGATTTCTAAAAAGCCTTCTTTTCATGCGACACTCGAATATCTGAAAATAACTTAATCGTGTATCCTCGGGAAATTATACATGTACCCGAATTAAGTTCGAAAAATTGTAAGAATATTTTTTAATTTTTTTATTTGCTTAATCCTTGACTTCTCATCACTACTTCACGTACCCCAACCCCATCCTCATGCATAATTACGAACATCTACATGCATATCTGTCGAAGTCCCCTTTTTCCTCTTTTTTTATTCCGTGTATCCCCTGCTACCATTTCATGTATCCCTAGGGGTACACCTACAACAAGTTCAAAAATTCTTTTTTTATGTGCAGTTAAAAGGGTAAAACATTAAGATTATGATCTAATATCTTAATGTTACTCGTCATTTGGGTTTCGTTACTTATATGCAATTAGAAATTATAATTGACATTTTTTGAGCGATTGTTTTGTAACAATGTGAGGTACAAAGTTTTTTAACACCAACTGCGTGAAAGAGAAAGATCAATTGCTGGTTGCATATATGTTGGTGTTAAAATGCATATTTTAGTTATTTAATAAAATTTCTTAATTATTTCATGGGTTATGATCAGTTCTCTCAAAAAATAACGGTTTCCGTACTTCCATCAGTAAATTCGTTTTTTCCATGAAAAAAGGTTTCCATTCACAATCTCAAATAAAATTTAAACGTTTCTAAGTATTTCTTATTTAGCAAATATAAAATATGAATTGAAAATGCAAGAAAATGAATACTGTTTTAATTTTAGTAGTAATATGAGATACAATAGAAAGTATAATAAAGTATTAACCATCAGTTCTTTCAATAAAAACAGACGTAGTAAGATATTTTTAAAATTAAAGTACTAAGATAGCACACCTCTCAGGGATCTTTAACACCAAACTAACGGAAAAACGCTTAAGTCTCTTAAATTGAATAACTACATAAATTTTTTCTCATTTGTTACTATCCGCATTAAAATGATATAATGCTGAAATATTCTTCAAAATCAGCAAGCAATTATTTCTAGGACATGCAATAATAATTCACCTATCTTCCATTAGAGAGCAGCTTACGATACTCTTATAATGAATCTCTGATCGGGAATACCCTAAAAAGAATCCACAGAAAAACATTTATCCTTGCTTTTTATTCATTTCGTTTTATTTAGCATTGATGCTTTTTTATATAAATCAAAATTGTTGAATTGTAATTATTAAATTTCTATTTAAATAAGGGTATAAGTGTCAATTTTTGTTAATTTATATTTCTTTATTTCTAAATAAACTAACAAGAATTCTCCTCTCGACGTTTTAGCATATTTACAAAATTGATGCTTGAGCTTTTTGACGCAGTAAAGGAAACTGATAATGCATTTGGGGCCTCTCCTGCTGACTGACCAAATTTTGATGCAGATCGATGTCACGGAATGAATTCAATATTCCCAGCTTATTGTGGTTTTGTATTGCGTGCACAAACACAAGAAATGACAGATTGGAAGACAATCAAACATCAGGAGAGATATTGTTGCAAATCTGCAATATTATTTTCATGCATCATTGCTGAAAAGAGAGATTTACAGATACTCTTAACGGATGTTGAACAGTTGCCAGGTCAATGATCCTAGATCATGGTTATAAACTTGATGACCATTTGGTGACTTTGTAACAAAAATTAAATTTCTGAAAAATGCGAGCATTATGGCGATATCTCTATTAGAAACAGAGATATAGAGATCCTTCTATGAAATTCTAAACTCCCACTAAGAGTTATTCTCTCACTGGAATTGTATTCGGGAACCGAGATCTAGATTTGAACTCTGAGTACTACTATTTTCAAATTAGCGATTGGCTGTCTGTTTATTCTGTTAATTGTATACGGTTTGGTAGTATTTTGTAACCTCTATTTCGTGTTTTCTTGTGGAAAAAAGCCTCGTTTACCAATATCCAACGTGCCCGACTTTTTTACCATATACGCATTGTTGATTTCAGTAAAAATACGGTCTAAATTTTGCATAGATCTATGATTCTAATAATAAAACCATATGGCAAATTTCATTTATTTTGTTAGCTGTGTTTTTGATCATGTTCACGTACATAAGGACGGATAGACAAAAAGACAAAATTCCTATACCCTTCAGAAGTTTGATAGAAATCTACAATTTTGATGCAGACATCAAGCCTAATTTCTTTCAACTGTCTTGTTGCAACTTATATTCACATACAGATATATCTAATTCTATCAAACTATAGAGAGATCTAAAATAAGGAAAATCCTGAAAATCTCGAGATCAAATTTCTTGATGATAATAATCTTTTCACTTTGAATACGAGAACATAAAATGACTATTCAGTTAGACTCTATCTAATTCTATTTTCATTACTCCGACTCCACCACTCATCCAAAGCACCCGTTGGAACAGGTTACTGAATTTTTTTTTCCTGTTAAAATTTGAAACCTTCCCTTTTCCTTGCTCCTATTCAACAACTTAACTTATTCTTTCCTTAATATAAAACAAATTAACTCCCTTCCTACACATTAAAAAAATTCATTGTATAATTATTTCAATTTGTGTCTAGATGATTCTCTGTTATCTGGAAACTCTTTATAATCCGACAGGTGTTCTATCCTGTACGTATCGAATTATAGAGTCCACTGTAAAGTAAAACATATAATCAGAGTTTCAGTAGATTCAAAACATAAATAAACAAATATTTCGCATTTTTTCATTTTAAAATAATCCTATCTTGATTTTAAAGACCTAAAATAATCAATTTCACAAAATAATAACAAAAAATTGCATTTTGAAAACTGGTGCGCTTCATACTTCTAATAAATTTAATACATTCTTATTGGTCGATTAAATTAATGTCAGAGTTACATGTCAAATGTAATTACGCGTATCATCTAACATCTGACTGTACATCAATGATGTATTTAGATATTTTGTGTCCCCAAGCTGTGCACATTAGGAGAGCCTTCTGTTAATAAACTGGACATTACAATTTTACAATTTAACGAATCAATATTGGAATTCAATCGTTTTTATTATTTTATTAACTGTATGAAAAATGTAACTTTTATTTTATCTATTATGACTCTAGACTACTCTTCGTTTGTATACAATATTATTCAAGCATATTATAGGTTTTATAAATATTCTAACAACTAAATGAACGTATTAAAGCATATAAGAACCTGACCAATGATACTTGGTAAAATGTTATCCTGATATTGTATTATCAATTAAATTTATAATTTTACAGAATTATTTATTTGGCATCTAGGAAAATAAAGTTATCTCATTGACCTACTTGCAGTCACCTTTCAGCTTAGCGGGACTAGGCAGCTGCCTAGTCTGTTTAGTCTAGCCTAGGCTGAAATACGCCACTGCTCCACATTGTCTTTCGTTATATTTTCATGTAAAGTACATTTCCGTCCTGCTAAAATAGAAAGGAATTCCAATATTAATTGGCGCGATGCAGTTGAAGTGTTTACGAATTATGAATGGGCGTCGTTCAATTTCTATCAATTTGATTGAACAATTCCTACAAAGCAAGAGTATATTTTCAATTAAATTATGAATATCTAACACTTAAAGTTTCTGAGTTCATCTGTTTTCAAGCAAGACGAGTGCACTATTCTTTCCCTGAAAACTATGTATTAAAATTCATCTTTACCTTCTGTCATACAAGCAAGCTAATATAAGAAAAATAAATTAAAAGTATGGAAACATATAAAAAAGAAGAATGCGATGATGACAGAAATGCAGATAAACAATTTCAATCTAGATATTCAGATAGCTTTTTGTTTTATCTAAAATGATATGGAAATGTGTTTTTCCTGAGAAAAAAAAATTTCTTTAAAAAAATTACTTATATAGTATTACTATGTTCAATGTGTAAGGCACTCAAATTTCAAAAAAATATCATTTATAAGAGACGTTTTTTGAAAAAAAATTGTTTTATGAATACTAAATGGCAAAAGAAATTTAAATATTTTGCATACATAAAATGTTTTTCAGCTACTTTTTCTTATCAAAATGAAATTCGAAGCGTTTTATAGCATATCAAAAAACAGGAAAAATCAAAAGAAGTGATAATATTACTGGCAAGCATTTACTGATTTTCCATCGAAAAATTTAACTGTAAAATTCCCATTTGTTACGAACCGGAATTTAATGTCATTACGGAGCATTCAACATTTGATTCACGCTTTAGTAAGTCACAAAATCAAATAAATCAAATTAATTTCTAAAGTATTCTACAAATAATTCAAAGAAATGCGAAATAACCTGTGATTGACGTTATGACATATGATATAAGTAATTCGTAAATAATATAAATTCTAAACATGAGAAAAGAGTGGTTCTTTTGTGTGAAAACAATGATCTCCTTTTGCAGTTAATACACATAAAATGAAAAGGGATATGGGTATTTAAACTTTTAACAAATTATTTAAAAAAACTTTTCATACATGAATGAATGCCTTAGATGCACACCATATGATATGCATCATGACTGATGACCATTGATCGATATATTAACTAAAATTAGCTATTAACACATGTATATATTTATTACAGGCCAGATGAAAAGGAAAAAAAATTACACAAATTAAATTGAATCATCTAAAACTGATGATAAATGCATTGACTTCCAAAGACTGGATATTGTTTCCATTAATTTTTTGCACTCTTTCATTTAACGTGATTGATTTCGTTTTGTGAAAATCTATTTCTGTATTCAGGTTTTCACTTAATCTCTCATGCGGTAGACTTTCAAAAATTTGTTCGCTTTGTTATTCTCTGTGGTAGTACACTACTTTTATACAGTCAGAACTTAACTGTTAAGTAGCCGACTAACTTGATAAACATTTTGATTCCGCAAAAGTAGCACTATTTTCAAATGAATTAAAAAAATATTACAAGATATAAAAAAAGTCGTTAATAATTAATTAATAAAAGGCAGAAAACAAAATTTTTAAAAACTTCATTTTTAGCACTCTAATAAAAGAGATGTTTTTTTTTTTTTTTTTTTTTTTTTTTAATTTTTCATTACCCAAAATTAATTCACTACCCAAAAAACTTTTTCATCACTCAATCCTTACATTTACTATAAATTTATCTCTCTTTCAGAGAAATTCGTACTATTTTAATCCTAGAGACATTCCTTAAATAACTATCATCCACAATGATTCTTCAAAATCCGTCGCTTTCTAAAAGAATTTCATTCACTGAGAAACAGATCCATCTTCGAGGTCCGTTGGAGTCCTAACTGAACTAACTTTACCACAACAATTGAATGCTATGAATGGTGTGGAAGACGTAGTTTGTAAACGATTCCCTTATCATGCTGGGAGAGGATGAAATCATGGGAATCCCCTAATCTCCTTGGGGGGGGGGGGGTGAAAGGGAAATGCAGTGATGTGATTGTTGTTTCTAATTAAGCCAGTTTAGCGAAACGGTTGACCAAAGGGGTAAAGATTCCAATCTTCTCACTCCTTGGCCAAGAGAAATGAGCAGCTTTGTCTTGGAGTTGGATATCGAACTCAATGTCTATTGTGTATGTCCTCTGCTTTTCTGGCCTTGTCTTCGCTACACTGGTTTTCGCTTCACCCAAGGCCTTAAATTCAAATGCGTTTTACTCAGTATCAAATGAGTTTAAATTATTGTGACTGGTCTCCATGAAAATGGTTAATAGTTGGCATCAAACTATCCCTATTTAAAATATTGCAATATGAAAATTAAAGGTCATGATAAAGCGAATTTTTTACGATATACCTTTTAGAACATGGGGATACACAAAAATAAAAAAGAAAGTGAACAATTCCTGTAGCATACGTGAATCAATCAATAAATCAATCAGTTTAAATCTTAGTCGGGATACATATTAATCCTCCAAGTAGCTATCTATTTTGTCTGAATAAATTTTTAATAACGATCTTCTATAATAGATGTGTCGTTTTTTTTATATGTTATCAAAACTATGAAATATCAAGAAAATATTACCCTTAAAAGGTAATTTTTTTTAATAATACATACTACTAATTAAATAATACATACTTAATTTAAATAATACATACTACCAATTCAATACACGTGGTGACCTTTGATACCTTGGCAAGGGCAACGAAAGTATAACTTTCATTTGATACGTAATATTGATGGCGCATTATTTTTACAAAGGGATTAATTAAACCGAAAGTGGAATTGGATCACGAAATAAGAGAATATTTTTAGAATGAAATTACTACGGGCTAAATTCAGATAAAATCTGAGAAATTAATTTGGTTAACTTAAGAGTTTAAAATATCGTTACATATATGTTTATATGTAACGATATTTTAAACTCTTAATTTTATCCAAATTAATTTTCCAAAACTTTATCTTAATTTTAGCCCATAGTAAGATATTCTCTTATTTCCTGATCCCCATTCCACAAATGAAGCTGTGTAAAAATTACTGCGCAATGAATCTACGTCTCAAATTAAAGTGATTCCTTCGGTGCCCTTGCCAAGGTATCAAAGGTCACCACGTGTATTGAATCTGAAATCCTATGTTATATAAGACTAGTGATTATTTGTTTCTGCCCTTTTTCTTCTGTGTTTGTGTCACGCTGTGGCGGACGTGCCTTGTCCGCGTCTCTGCTTGTAAATAAAATTGTTTTCCCGGAATGGATATTAAAACGAAATTAAAGATACAAAGTCTATTCACTGCTTGTCAAACATGCATTCTGCTGCAAATATATATATATATATATATATATATATATATATATATATATATATATATATATATATATATATATATATATATATATATATATATATATATATACAGAGTGATCAGTAAATTCAAAATTTTATTGAGATAGGTTATAGCTTCCTATACATTGGCGAAATAAAGGAATTACAAAAAATAACTCAAAATATAAAGGAGATCTGCCAAAAAATTAGAAAAATGCATGCTATACCATAATAAAAACACTGATTCATGAACTTACAAGCAAAATTAGCGGATATATTTAGGATTAAATTTATGAACTTTCCATGATTTGAAAAAGGGTCTCATAAAATTGAAAAAATGTATCCTCAGATCTCCCCCAAGTGTTGCTTGTTAGTTTTTTTTTTGTGTTTTTTTTTTTTTTTTTTGTTTTTTTCAGATTCTTTTTTACTATTATTTTTGTTTACTTTTTTCGATGCTTAAATGTCTCTTCGCCGTTGATTAACTCGGAAAAATTGCATAATAACTCCGGTAAATTATATTATATATAGAGTAAAACCAATACCCATAACTCTACCAACACTCATACCAGCTCTAACATTCATATCCAGGCTTGATTTGTTATATTTATGTCCTACTTCAAAACTACACAAGAGCTATTTTGATGGGGCTTTACAATTTTCAGCTGAGGTCAGATAAAAGCAGACGACATCCAAGGGGGGGGGGGTCATCACACTCTAAACTACACCATTATGTGAAAGTTTGTTCTTCTGTAGAAAATTTAACCTGTCGTAGACGCACATGCATAACGCATCTTGGTGGAGTCGGCTTTCGAATCTGCGATCCTGAGATTTCAAATTGAGACTCCCTCACCGCTTAAACCAAAAAAGGAGTTTGCTGTTATCTTCTTCTAATGATCTTGAAAATGTGTCGTTATTATTCTGTAATAACAAAACAAAAATTAAATTTTAAAACAGATTTAAATATTTGTATTATCGTTTGAAACCTAGATTTCTATATTTTATCGAATCTATGATCATTTTAAGACTAGAAATTTATAAATGATTTATCGTGCCGATCAAGAAAAATTATACATTTGAATATTTCTGGGAATTGCCTTAGTTTTTGTCCTTTCAAAGGTTTTAGAGGTTTATTAGAACTAAAAAAAGCAAAGCGTAGGCTCACATGACATTTCATCTAAGATAAACTGCACATGGACTTAGGTTGGATTATGACGCCAAGCATTGCTTTACTTTCATTATCCTACTGCAAGATACACCATGAATTACAAAATTAAATTACCGCGATGAATTTGACGCGTATCATGTGACCATGACTTAATGCAATTATGTGAACATGAGTTTAAAATTTTTAATCAAAAATCCTAAAAAAGAAGGGATTAGGAAGGCAGTTGCAGTAAATAATTTAATTTAATTAATGTTTTGACAGTCAAATTTATTTTTAAAATATCTGACATTCATAAATTATGATCCAATCAAATCGTTAAGTAAGCATTTAAGGTTTCATTACGTATAAAAATGAGGAAAATATTGTTCATATTTTACGAAATTCACAGTTTTATTATCCATAATACAAAACATATAGAATTTTTTTTAACAAATTCGTGGGAGAAAAGAACTGTAATAATGATTAAATAAATATCGAAGCATCCCGAAAATCCATCGTATTGTTTGTTTTTTCAAAAAAAGGGCTATCAGAAACTGTGAAAATTGTATTTTAAATGACAAATATGACGAAATTCGCTCAAAAAATTGAATGCACAAATGTTCACATGTTCAAAGTTGTAGCTATAATAAAGTCAGTGTGGAAGTATTTTTTGTAAAAGGCACAGTTTCAATGAAAAACATCCACACACATACATCCAAATTTCTTTTTATTCATATTTATGAAAACTGAAATTCATTTGAAATTATCCCTGAAAATGAATCTAGCTTCCGACAATTAGTTCCTAGATACCAAATGACACCCCTCTCAAACGAAACTATCTTTTCAGCCCACTCGAATCTGTCAGAGTAGACAGAAATAATCGGTAAAGAGGCGAGATCCATTCCCAATTTCTGCTCTCTTTCCCTCCATTCTAATCATAATTCCCTTTTGAGCAATTTAGGTAAATTCCCAGCAAAGCGAGCAAGCTTACTGCTTTATGGTTTGGCTCGAAGCTTATCGCTAAATTGCGTCTTAGAACTTCATTAAACGGGGGACTCTTTCCTTTGCTCAATGAATGCTTCAGTTAAAAGTAGATACACCCAATATCGCCCGAAGGCAACGATTTTGTTCGGGGTTTGATTCCCTTCAATCAAATTAAAATCAAATTTCATTTTGTCCTTAAATTATTCGGAAATGCTTACCCAGCTGAAAAAGAGCCTAGAGGAACGATTCGCGATTTAATATGTCTGAGCGCTTTAAAGAAGATGGGGGAAAGATAGTTGTCGAGTGTACATTTCAAAGCCTGCCAACAATTAGAACAGGTATTGATTGCACAATATTTACAATTCCAGGCTCCTCGATTCTTACCATTTGACTCTCTCGTATGCTAAGCATATATTGAGATAGTATCGCAATTATGAAAAAGGGATTGAATAATGACATTTGGACCTGACACAAAAATTCGATATCTATTACCATTTTGAATAAATTCCGTCTACGCTCACAACTGTTTCTTTAAAAAACTACATTTTTACTTTCTCGTATACATAGTATAGAGAAAGTATAGCAATCGTCAAGAAATCCCAACGAGAGATTTTGACCACGTTTTAGACCACCCGGAGATCGAAAAACACATTTTTGGAAAATCTCAGTCTGTTTGTCTGTCTGTGACAAAGATAACTAACTCAAAACACTTTCACCTAGACGGTTGAAATTCGGTACACGATCATTACACCAAACTTACAAATTTCTATCAAATTTTGTGTAAAATATCAGAGGAAGTTCATCTGTCCGTTTGTTCGGATATAAATTTATACGATATCTACAATATGAAGACAGCTAGATAGATAAGATTCGGTACACAGATTTAAAATCGTTCATATTGACACCTATCAAATGTTGAACCAAATCCAATGATGGGCTGGCTCACTGTAGGTCGGTCTCTCATTTCAGAAATATGTCAACGCGATCATTCGAAATCTCAATGACTTAAATGTATCAAAATTGGTATGGGATTTTATGACTACAATTGCAGTTTACCTTTGATCCAATCGGTTGATAAAAACGTGTCTAAAGCACACATCCGATTTTTGGATACCATTCACTGCATGGGTGTGACCGACAGGCATGTCCATGCATTTTCTGCTTAATGCTATAAATGAGTAATTTTTAGAAGGCAGCGAAATTTTTATTAAAACTTTTGTTACATGCTAGTATGTTTGCTAAGCACTGAAAATAATAAATGCGAGTGACGAGTTTGAAATCTTTCTTTTTGATAGATTTAGGGATGTCAATAAAAAAAGGTTTTATTACATAAACACATCAAGAAAATAACTTTGGGTCATGTGTTGAAAGCGGCATCTTTGCGAATATATACGTGAAAACGGATGCCAGACTTCGGTTTGAAAGCTACTACAGAGAGTTTCTCCATACAAAAGGGAAAGATATTAACATTACAAACTTTTATCTACAATATAAGCTATTTTCTGTTGTTCAAGTGATTTTTAGTTTAGACGATTCATTAGATTAATCTTCTACAAATATAGTGATCGTTATTCTAGAAAATTCCGATCAAAAGAGGTACTTATTCAATTACTAGAATTGTATAATTAAGGCTGACATGGCTGGACCTGATGGGCAGTCACATCGGTAGCCAAATGAAGAAGTAAACGCATTTGTCCTCCATTCTATTAATGCAAACTTTAGTGGTTAAAATAACAAAGAGAAACTCCCATTTTGTAGATTCTCGAAATCAGTTTTGTGATGGATCCTGTCATTTTGTACTGTGATCAGAGTTTCTCTAATGAATTCTGTTAGCTGGCAATGTTTAGAATGGGGTGGCGTTTCACAACATTTTTTTAGTAATAATTATTTTTTATCCATATAATTTTTATTTCTTTTGTCGTCCTGAAAAATGAAATCAACGGATGTTGGATATTAAAAATATTCTAGAACTTGACGCGAATTTTATATCCAAATGGAAGAAAACATTTTATGAAATCAGACAAAGTACACAATTCACGTTCTCTTTTAACGAAGGCGAATGATTCTGAAAAATAAATTTGTCTGAAGATAAATTTCTAAAAATTAAATTTTTAAATGCAGAAAGAAATATTGATATATCAAGCGTTCTATTTCTTTTTGAGAATCCATATAAAAATCTAAAAATTATATATGTGTATAGATAAACACAGTAACTATATTAAGTAAGTGTCCGTCAGTATTCAGTTTTTTAGGCAATAGAAATCAGTCAATCTAATCATAATTATAATTCCATATAATTAAGTTCCATATGAATGAACATTTATTTTTGCATAAAAAATAGTAACATATTAATTGAAACTTTTTGTAAATTGTTAATTTAATTTGAAATAATTTTCAAAGAATTTTTTTTTAATTCTCTAGGATCGAGCTCTGGCCTCGAGAATGCTAAACGAATGTCTAGCCAAATGTGCTGTCTGGTCGCTCAGAGGCGGAGACACTAGTATGTAAAATATGCTTAAAATTTGAGGGACATTTTCTCAGAATTAACTGACTATTGTGTTTTAACATTTTAATGAATGAACACCCTAAAACTATACTAATATCATAAAGTATATATTACTCTTGCTCTTCCCTTGTAAGCCAGACGAGGTATATAGTGTTGTCATTATCTCCTAGAATCATTCTTTAGGATTTTATCAAATAATTCCGAATATTTCCGTATGCATCCATAGTTCGTAGCTAATTTATCCAAAAAAAACTCAGCTTCAAAACATCTGGAAGTAGAAAACTTACTTCATTGCTCTGTATCTACCGAAACAATATTTTTCGGCGTCATATATTTTTAAAGTGAATTATTCAGGATATTAGTGTTATATAAGGTATAGTCAAGATATTACACAGAATTTCTAAATTTTTAAGAATACCTATGAGTTAATAATTCTGTAAGAAAAAAAAATTATGTTCATTTAAACTGGTGCTTCAAATAAAATTTTAAACAAACTCTTGTAAAAATAATTAAAATTTTGAGGGATAATTAAAGATAACTTAACAAATCCTGGTATTTGGGATTCTCTTTTTTTCCCTCCAGATTTTTTAGAAAATCTGGCAAAAACCTAGGAAAAAAATTTAATATAGTTCTTCAAAATATTAAACGATTTATTTAATATATTTCCGCTTAATATTACTTTTTGGAATTCTTAACTTTTTTCTTAATTTAATTATTCTTCAAATTTTTGAAATGAAAAAATCCAGATACGATTTAATACCCATTATAGCATCTTTCTAAAAACTTTTTCTTTTAACATGAATCACCGTCAATTAAAAACAATTTTTTTCCCTTTTTAATTTTTTTGGAAGTATTTATCAAATGATTCTTTAATCGTCAAGAAACAAGTTTAATTACATGTGTTTTTTTTTCTCAGTATTTGTCTAGGGAAAACAAATTTAGGGATGAGTCCCAATTATAAATTTTTCCCTCCCTAAAGCATTCAAATATTTTTTCAGATGGAAGATTTTTTTCGAAAATTTTGATGATGAGAGAAGGATAAAGAATTAAATGACTGAAAAAAAATGACTAAAAGTAGTATCAAGAATCACCTCTCAAAAAGGAATTTGTTTGAATTTAAATTCTTTCTGAAATGAAAAATGTCCATCTCGTAAAACATTCATGTGTTTGTAAATACAGTAATAGATTAAAAAATAGCTTTATTAGGAGAATTAAGAGCTATTTGTAATGCACCACTAATGAATTAAAATATTAAAGATACAAAAATGCATGAAAATATAAATATTAGTTTAGCAGGCGTTCGCTATAATACTGACTTTAATCGGCAATTAATAAAGCAAATGAAGCAAAAATTAATGAAGAGAAAATATCAGGCCATTTTTATCACTGATTTCATAAAAAGTATATTAATAAATGACAAAAAAAGGAAGTTAAATATTGGTGAAGCTATAAAATCATTTTTGGCTGCATGCACATATAGCGGCGTGTTTCAAGCAGGCAGAATTTACAAAAGCAATAAGGTTATACTACTAACGATTTACATCCAATAGAATTTGATCCTAAGAAATGAAGAGTTATTGTAAAAAAAAGTTCGAACTTGAATTTCCCATTCTATAATATATGAATGCGGTTAAGAATTGATATCATGAGCATAGTTGAGCTTAACAATGAGTTTTCGACAAGAGTTTAATTATATTAACGTCCCATTTTGAAACTCTACAAGAACTACTTTGGGAAAGGCGTCATAATATTAAAATATAGTCGGATGACAAGGACGACACCTGAGCCATATTTCAATCTTCAAACATCGGAACTACACAAGCATTATAACATTTCATATTAAATGTAGGATTTCAAAGGAATAGAGCCCGTATACATGAAGGACCTTTGATAAAATAGAATTCGGAACCTGAAACCCTCTAGACTTGACGCAGAGATCTTACCGCCACGATGACCCAAACAGAAGAGAATCATAAAAGAAGAAATAACGTTGTCCGGTTTAACGTACACTGGGCCGTAAGCAAAATCCTTTTGCCATGAACCGGATCTAGAACAAATGACTATCCAGTCAGTTTGGAGATTTTTTTCCATGCTGTCAAAACAATCCTATTTCAGAAAATGAAGATGAAATAGATGAGAAAATTAAGAAATCTTCTCAGAAAAAGGATTTGATACGATTCGATTTTTATAGCTCTTCAGATATTTCAGTCCTAGAATTGCAGCATTTTTATAGTATAGAGTATTATAATCTACTTTGGATATGCACTTCGATCCAAAAGGTTTTAAATAAAATAGAAGAAAGGTAAACATGATTGTCAATTTTTTGGCCTTCTTTACTGATATTACTATATTATACTCTTATATCATAACAATTTTAACTGCATTTTGAGATTGCCATTATATAATGAAAAAAATTTGTCAAAATCTTGTACAAAAAGATTTTGCGGAGTATGAATGGAATAATAGAGAATAATTTATTACTGTTTAAATGATTTGTACTATCACATAGAATTCTTGATTCCAAAAAAATTGTTTACTTTTTATAAAAATAGGAAATTTAGAATATCAAATATTTGTGCATGCACAATTTATAAATTCATGTGCAGTTAAAACAGCATCTGAAAAGGCCTTTGACAAGTCTGAAACCAATTTCGTAAATAGTCACAGTCACGACATAAATAGGCATGTTGCATATTATTTTATTGCATATTATCTTCATGTAGAAACTCCTATTTTTTCCTCCTAATAAAAGGACAGTAGCTTTCAAAATAAACCTTCCGCAGTCATTTATGTATATATTCGTGAGAATTAATAAGTACCGTTCCATTTCTTCCTTTGTCACCGCATATTGTATTGTAATGATACGGTTATTACAAACATTGAAATATTTGCGATAGTGCAATATTTGAAATTATTAAAATCTTAGAAAAAAAATTCAGAAAAAGTTTTCTTTGTTACTTTTTTTTTTATCATGAAATAAAATTGCCTGAAAATTCCAGTATTTTAAGCTCCTTTACGTTTATTCAATTTGTTATTAAGCATGATGGTATCTAAAATAAGGCTAAATCCTTAATATGCAAGGCATTTTTAGTTTTTTGAACATATATCAGGGAGAACAATGAAAAACATCTATAATGATCCAAGCAAGTAAAGCCCTTAACACAACTTTTCAAGTTAAATCCGAAAATAAAAAGAATTTTCATAGATAATTGCAGCATAAATTGGATTCAGAAATAGAAAGAAAAATTTTGAACACTTCTAGGAAGTCAAATCTATTGCAAAAGAGAGACATTAAATTGTTGAAAATAAGATTGGTGTCTAAACATTTTTTAAATTTATTAATCTAGAAATATGTGAATTCTCTCAATTCAGTTAAATACTGAAAGTTGTTGAAATACAGAATTTTTTAGAATTAAAATTATATGATTTTTTTTTCTTTATAATTTTATTTTATTAAAAGAATTTATTAAGTAATAGCAACACTTTCACTAAACAAAATATTCTCAAGTATCTTAGAAAAAGGGTGATCTCTATTGTTGAATTTTTATATGCTGATATTTACATTAAAAAAACGGCTCATTTTCTATTTCAGACTTCTAATTACTAAATAATTATTAATTTATTTATATTCATTTTCTAATTACTATCTTTTCTGTTAATAGTTTGAAAACTTTGTTTAAAAATATATTCGAAAATCAAAAACTAACTATCGTAAGAATCATCTTAACCAAACAATAAACATTAGTTCTGCAAATAAATTTCTTTTTTCCTCTACATAATTTTTATATAGATTTATTATCGTAAAAATTTTTGAATTTTTGATAGGTCCCCTTATTTTAAAACTTCCCATATTCAAAAGAAAGCCAATAGAATTATAAGAGTTTATCTTTCCATCTATCGATTGGTCTATGAAGCCCATCATTCAAAAACGCAAATAAAATTTGATGCATGAGCTTTGTACCGAAATCGTAGATATCCATCATAAAAATTGGGTTAAATACAATGACTGTTTATCAATCCGTACAATCACGTGCCTCTGAATTCAACTCAAATTGGTATATTGCTTTGATACTCAAAGTACAGATCTGTATGAAGTTTTAGAAGAAACAATTCAAAGCTAAGGGGTATTTTTCATATTCTGCATTCATCCATTTATTAGAGATAAACATATAAAAGGGAAATATACACGAAGTATCAGTAAATATTCAAAAATGACGAGGGTTTAAATTAAAAATAAACGTTTCTCGTTAATTTCATGTCTACGTAATTATAATAGGAATCGTATTTCCACATATGTCATTTTTGCTCTCCTAATCTGAACAAACCCAAAGTTAGCAGCTAGAAAAATATAAATATATTGTTATGTCTTTGAGCTTGTTCTTTCAAATGAACATAAAGAATTCAAATAAAGCCACTGTTCTTCAGAATCTTCGACTTAGAAATAAGCAATCCTTCATAAACTTCAAATCTACCCAGATTGAACAGGGCATAGTTCTTAATCTTATAGAGAGAGAAATTCAAGGAAGGCATTGAACAACTTCACGCAAGCTTTCTATTTTTTTACTAAAAACAAAATTTATTTCATTAATTTCTAGCTCATTCCCTTTTAAGTGAGCATAAGTTTTTTATATCTTAACTACAACTATGTGATTAGAATTCTTTTATTTATTGTAATTCCAATGTTGATGGTCAGCAAAATTACGAGCATATGATATCCTTAATATTGTTCTTCATTGAAAAACCCGAAATTAATGTAAATCTATAATAGAGTCATTTTTTTTTAAATTTTAACTTAAAAACAAGGGCCTTTTTTTTAAATCTATGGTTTACTCAAATCGGAGATATGGAAGATGATATACACTTTTCTAGTTTCGTAGCTGTATCTTGGTGACCAGTAGAATATTGATTATATTTTCTAAAAGCACTATGCACTACAAAATGGACTTTAGAAAAAATAGATAGCACTAAGATTACAAATAAAATAGAATTTTGGTTATATTAACGTCTCGTTTGAAAGCAATATTAGGGCTATTTTAGGACGGTCCTTCTAGCTTTGAATCCTGGCAGATGACGAGGACGACATCTGAGATGGCACAACACCAAGGGATGATATTTGGCCCATGAGGTGATGATTTAGAGAGTACCATGCCTGCATATCCACGACAAAGAGGGAACAAAAATGCGAAAATAGGTCTTAAGAGGAAAAAAGGGTGGGAAATGGAGCAGACAGACAGAGAGACCTTTCTGCTCAGACAATACGCAGAATACAGAACGAAAGCAAAGAAATCGAGGATGATCTAGAATAATTGTATACAGATTGGCTACCTAATCAGAGTTATTTCGATTGAATTTCGTATATTTTTCAGGAACTATTTCAGTTTTCACTGCATTTTGTAGTAAATTGTCAGCTATTATTCATTAAAATTTATTCCTGTAAAATTTTATTTAATCATGCTTTATTATTTAGTTTAATAACTGATATGATTTTTCCGAGTCATCAAAAATATATATTTGTTCGTTGCTGCGATCCTGCATAATGGTCCATTCTTTGAGAATTTTTATTCAATATGTAGTTGTTAAGACATCGCAAAATTATCTCTACAGATCTATAGCAATACTTTAAAAACATTTCCTGAGAAAAAATTGCAGCACTATACGTAGATAAACAGTGAAATTTCAATTTGTATTCTTCAATCTCTACAAGAAAAAAATCTCAAATACCCTCAAAATATTTAACTAAACTTTGAAGTATAATTTTTAAATAAATCATAATCATTTCTCTAATTAATCTTTGAAGAATACTGTGACACAAATAAAAACCTTCACATTTCATGTTGCCACAAAGTCGCAATTAATAACCATAAAGAAGTGAAGAGATCCTTATCTTTTTCTAGGGGGAAAAAACATTAGGAAGACAAAAACAAAACATTCACTAAATCAATACATACTTTCTCATTCCAGCAATTAATTTATTATTTAATCAAGGGAGTGTATTAATTAGTTAATTAATCAGTAAAGCTATTAATTTCTCGTTTTTCACTTTTGCTTTAGGTTTTTTTCCATTGCTTATTTTCCCATTAAATGTTCTTTAGTTAATTACGCACATTAAGCTGAATGTCATCAAAGATCACCTCAAAGAATGATTTAACAATAACTTTTTCCCCAACCATGAGCTCAAAAAGTGTTTTTTACTAAACCGTGAAGAAATATCCTATTATTTAGCAAAATTATTGATTACCTCTTTTATTACTTTTTTTTTTTTAGTTTGATGGAAAACAGCCGTTGTGTAGTATTTTTGTTATAGACATAATCTATTTGAGTTACGTTGAGAGATTTTTTTTCTCTTCTGATTTATTTTTAGAACACTAGTTCTAGAACTTGAAAAATTTTTAAATTTCTATCACATACATAAGAATCAATAATACATCTACCATCATAAATGCATCTTCCAAATAGCAATCAATGTAACAGAAATGAAGTATTTCTAATCCAAGAATGAAATAATTTAAAGTTATTATTCAATTATATTTGGAAATAAGGCTTTCATATAGTAATAAAATATATTTATATTGTAGTAAATAGTTGGTAATAATCCATTAAATAATCACATAATAATAATTGGTAACAATTTATTATTTCGATATTTGAGAATACAGTTTCATTGTAGTCAATATATCTAGCTTTAACCCTATTAATTGTAAACGAAAGAATGGTTCAAGTTCCAGCTGTGTCCTATATTTTAAATGAATACCATTGCTTAAAATAAAATATTGCTATGACATAAATTCTTAAAATCCATTAGAAATTTATATAAATTTGCACTAAAAGTTCTTCTTTTAATCAGAAATTGAATAGGTTATCTTTATGAACTCATTGAGAATTATGTTTCAAAAAAACATCTAAAACTTGGTCTCTTTCTTGAATTGAAGCAGTATCTAGTGTGGACACTGCGATTAACGCCGATTTAGGAGCACGGTATATATCAGAATAAAATGTTAAAAAGGGCGCCATTTTGCATTTTATCACATTTTTTGAATCAATCACTGTAAACATCTAAAAAATGTAATGTACCACTAGTGTGAAACTCCAGCTCTAATTGATTTATTTATTTAAGCATGTTAGTGATCCTTTAATTTAGTCATATTCATTTGATATTCGCGAACAAAATAATCACCACTGTAAATAAGCACATTGAAAAAATTTGTGATTTACGCAGTTCTAGTATAGTGCAGAAAAATCTAAGATTCAATTAATATAATAATATATAATAATTAATTTTATAACAATAGAATAAAGATATAACAATAGCATAAAGATATAACAATATCTATAAAGATTGAGTTATATTTGGAATCGTTTAGGCATTGTAAGCACAGTAAATCTTTGCTGTATGTAAATGCTGCATCAATACTTTGTGCTCAAGACGAAATTACATTTTCTAAAATTAACTTTCAATGGAAAAATTGTATTTGGCATGGTTAAAATTTAAAAAATATATATAATTTTAGCAAAATAAAATATCGTTATCATTAAAAGAAGAAAATAAAAAGTAATTGAAAAGATTTTTATTCTTCCTTAATAAGTCAATACATGACAGCTATTTTTTTAATTAAAGAATTAAGCAGCTATTAAAAGTTTCTCAAGAAGTGGTCTCTCATAAAGCGTCTTTTCTTTTTCTTGTGCCTTTTGTAAACATTTCACTTCTCTTGTGAGGTAAGATCTCTTTATTTTTTTCGTCACCGCCGCTGCTTTCATTGTCATCTAGAATCACAAGAATATCCAATTCTTCATTCGGCTTCACTCGATCATCTTCCTAGATTCATTCTTTGATTTTTACTTTTATCGGACCCGAAAATCCTTCAACGCCTGTTGCTTTTTAGTTTTCGCCGTTTCATTTTCAATGGTCTAAAATTGTTGGCATCTTCTGCCGAAGCTTCGCATCGTACCACTTACAATGTTTTATAAATTGAATGACAATTGAAGTAAAACGTTAAGTACAAACTCTCTTTCCATATTGTATGCATCATAGAGAGAAACAGTGGAAAGGATTAAAAAAGTCAAATTATCTTAGGGTTTTCTTCTTAGAAAATTTACTTTTGGAAACTTTATTTAAAAATTGCTTATTTTTCAGAAACAATATTGACTTTAAAACAGCACCCATTTCGATATATTTAATCCTGCTTTCTACTTTCATCGTTGGTTTTCAAATTTTCTACAAACAGCAGCTCGGCCAAAATAAACGGACATAAATTACTTCTATTCAAATGAAGCTATGAGTAAATGGTTATTCTAAAAAATAAATCTTAAATTAAGTATCTAAAACTAAATTTTCTAAGAGAAAAAAACGATTTATATCATACCCGCATACTTTAATATGTGGTTTCTTTTACTCTTTATTTACAAAGTTACAGCGGCTTTAAACTGCACATGAAATTTATGGGAATATTACATACAAAAATTTTTTTTTTCGTGCTGCCCGATTTAATTTTTCGTCAATAATCTATGTGAAGCACAAATGAAGTCATAAAGAAGCTCATTCCAAGAGATGACAGGCATTCATAAAGACATTATTTTGGTTGTTAATAAGCTTTCTATTTGCAAATATTGCCTTTAAAAGGCTATTGAAATTAATATATTTTATATTTGAATTAGTTGTTTTATATAATCAATATTTAGCTAAATAAATACTTGTTACAATTTTTGGGGATATCCTGTGCATCCAAACATTCATTGCTTTTTACAGCACATATTTATACATAGCTTAAACATAAAAATTAACTTTCACAAATAACTAATTCAAGTCAATGCACATCTTCAGGCTATCGATGGCATATTCAGTTATAAGAATTAATAAACGTTTCCAAATGTCTATAGCTTACTTATATTTAAATATCAGATAACCATGATGCAGAAACGCATATTACAAAGCATATTTATACTGTAAAAAGCATTTCATTAATTAAATTAGGCAATAATAAATACTATAAGTTATGAGAAAATCAAAGAAAGTTTTAAAAAATTATATTTTTATATAACACACATAGTTTTAAAATGTCAGTTTACATCTTTGTCGTCCGCAACGCGTCTAGCGCGTTCAAGTGAAACGTCGCCAGGGCGACCGTAATGCACTTCAAGCGTTCTTCAACATTTTAAAACTTTTAAACATTTAAAACGCTTTGTGAATGTTTACTTGTTTGAGTTTTTATTTTTGTTCGTTCTAATGCGGCGAAAAACAGAAATTTTGGTGGACAGAAGAGGAAGGTGAAAAGGTTAAATTTTTCTCTTACATTCGTCTATGCACATACAAAACTCACACAGACTACTCTCTATAAAATTTGTATAGAGGCTTATTCTTAAATTTAGAGGAACTTATCTCAAATTTAGATAGAAACATTTATTTTAAAAACTAAAATTCATTAAAATTTTCATATGCAAATATTTATTTATTAATATATCATCCAATTATGACTTGAAATAAATTTGCTAATTGCGCTTTAGTTAGCAGTCAGTTTGATTTTAATAAGAAGAGAATCGAAGTTTGACAAATTCAAGCTTTAAATATCTCCAAGAAGTAGTAGAATACAGAA
The DNA here is from genome assembly GCF_947563725.1 of Argiope bruennichi. Lineage (NCBI taxonomy): Eukaryota > Metazoa > Arthropoda > Arachnida > Araneae > Araneidae > Argiope > Argiope bruennichi. The sequence continues at coordinate 128,261,517 of NC_079163.1, forward strand.
AAAGAAAAGAAAATTCTTTACTCGCAATTATGTGTGTGTTATTAAGTTTTCCAAAAGAATGACATATTTCAGTAATGAGAAAAGTATTGAAATGTTGATTATTTATCTTGTATTTACTCCTAATGCTGGCCTAGTTGTTGAAGGCACAAACGTCGTTTCCGAGTTCCAACATTCTTCGAATAAATGTATTTGCAACACGGTTTAACGATTAAAAATTATAAGATCCTTACTTCCAGGGAAGGATCAGGTTTTATACAAGAAATACAAAAACTCGCATATCGACTTATTTTTCAAGTTACCCTCTTATTAATGTACGAACAGTCAGAGTCTTACAAAAAACTGTTGAAAACTGTGGAGAATACTTCAACGTAATAACCGGCATCCTTATAGCTTTCGTAGACTCCATCGTAAGCTGCAATTAGATCATTATCAGCGTCTAGAGTTTTACATTTCGATCTCACTTCAGATAGAATCAAATCCTTCTTTCCTCAAAAAGGTAATATGAAAAGACGAATGCCGCTTTAATCGAAATGGTAGCATCAAGCATCAAAATGATAATTTTGAACGATAAAAACCCATTCTTCATACAAAATCCTCATAATTAATGGCAATTATCTATAAATGTGTGATGTGGAATTTTCAAAAATATTTTGATGGTTCTATTTTGTTCAGCAGAATGCTGAACGGTGGCTAATATATATAGCTAATTTTGAATGACATTACGTCTCAACTCTTTGGCAATATGTTTGCAATTAGATGGTGCTCCTCATTTACATACGTCAGCAGTAGGATGATGGATGGATGTGGAATTTCTTGATAAGTAGATTGGTCTACAGGGACCAGTTGAATTTCTTATTAAGTCACCACGTTTCTAAACTTTTATTAAAGTTTACACCTCATCTCTTATAAAGTAGCAGATCTTTGCCGACAAATTCAAAACTCTTGTTTTGATGTCGCAAGTGATGTCCTGGGTCGCGAATATGCAATTATTGTTAAAAAAAGGGAATTTTGTTTAAAGTGTCGAGGGTGTTCATTTTGTAAAGATTTTTAATCACTTCAATCAATATAGTATTTGATCGTTTTTTAAATTAAATGAAATTTAATAAATGTATTATTTTTATCCCCCACTCTTTTAATAACCATTTGTAATATGTATATTATCTCTGCAACGAGAAACTCCTCAAACACGAGTCAAAAGATTAAAATAATGGTCTAAGTCAAAAAATTTACCTTTTAATGTCTAAGCAAATTCTAGAGATATAAGAATGTGTCATTAGAGACGAGTGTAAAAAAAAAGATGTTATTCACTGATACTTTTTGGTTATGAAAGACGTATAATTTTTGTAACTTTTTATTATCAACCACTTCATGCATTTGGGTACCTTATCTGACGAAACTTTGCAATTGGAAGTATTTGTCTACTTCAGTAATTATGGGAATAAGCTCCTGTTCCACTTCTTTGTAACACCCTGAGTAACCTACGACGTTTATTTTATCCACTAATATATGTTTCATGAATACCCTAATAACGTGATTAAGACTAAGCTAAAAAAGCCCATAAATTATTTTTAATATTAACATGGTAGTTGAAAACCTATTTTTGTACCATTTGTATTCAATGCTTTTACCCTTTAGTCAAAACTAAATTAGTCCACTTCTCCGAATCAATGTTGTAAATCAAAAATGCGTTTATTCATTTCAGAAGTTCATAAATCTATAATTGTGTTATCAAAATAGATTATTATATATTTATTTCTTTGAATTTTTTATCCGGCTTTAAATGACAAAGGAGATAATCATTGTTGGCACTGATTAAATTTTTGTTTTACTGATAGATATGAAAAAAAAAATTTTTTTTAAAAAGAAAGTTGATAAAAATATTTCAGTTTTCCTTTGTAGGGAACAACATTTTTCCATGTTAGTTTTTCATGTTTCTAATTATATTGCTATTTATTTTGAAATGGCAGGCAGCTGCCTTTAAAAATGAAATGAAGTTAACAAAGTAAGAATCTATCAGATTTATCGAAATCTCAAATTTGCATTGTTTACAAATACGAGATCATTATCATTCCAATTTAAATTGGTTTCATTACAAAAACATGAAAATTGCAGCTTTTTATGAAAAATATTAAATTACGTACTATTCATCCCCAGTTGGCTATCATTATTCCAAATACCCTCGACACGATTCCCAGTGCAAATATTGTTTCCTTATCGGAAGTTTTAATGAGGATGTCTAAATTTAGCTGCATATATAATTCCCCGTTAGAATTCGGAAGACATACGCAATCAGCTCACCAAGCCTAATAACTGGCTGTCCAAATGACAAATACTGCCTTTCAAGCAGACACCATTGGAGACGGGTATGTAACAGGGTTTGGTAACTCATCTTTGTAAATCAAGGTCTGGCTCTCAATCTCAGCGCATGAAGCAGCTTTAATAAAGCTTATGGGGCCCGGAAATCACTGCTGCCGCCAGCAAATCGTTAGACGCAACAATCGCGCGATGTTTGTTCAAAATGCGGGAATAGTGCAATAACTACTTACTGTTTACCCAGGATATACTCAATATGGAGTTTGCTTTTAAAGCCAAAAATACACAATGGAAAGATAAGTACGTCAAAATGTTTGATGAAGTTTAAGTTGTCATGAGTTATTGGGTAGATTTTCATAGTCAAGAGCTTTGAGATTTAGAGAGAAAATTAATTAGATACGTAACTATACACTGAATACATCGTCTCGTTTTATCACTTGGAGGAGTAAAAAAATATGCATATTAATAACATTTTCCAAGAAATCAATCTACAATTTCTTACAACTTTTTAATCATTTTTTTTAAATAGCAAAATCTAGAAACTTCAAAATGACCTCTGTTAAAAAATGCTGCATGAGAAAAACCTCGCGAGCGCGAAGGAGTAAAAATGAATTCCCAATTTTATGTCCTAACTTTTGATGATGCTAATAGAGCAAAAAAACTTTTACAAATTACTTCAGCAAACCTTGTTTGATTAATTAAACACTATAAAAATAAAGTTTATTAACTTTTTTCATTCAAGTCCATGCTTTTTACTACCATTTTATGACCAACTCAGAAAAATCGCTATCTTAGCCACAATTCAAAAGTATAGTTCATAGAATAAAAGATCTGTGTAGCTCTTGAATTAGATATTATGATATTTAAATTTCCCTTTCAAGGAATGTCAAGGAAAGTGACTAAAATGTGATTATTTTCACCTTTACTTTTTAGTATACAAAGCAAGCTCGGATAAGTATTGCAATCGTCAAGATTGCAAAGTATTTTTAAATCTGCCTCAAGATTTTGATAAATATCCACATTTTAGATATTCTTTAGATCGATATAAAACGTTTTTGAAATTGTAACAGTCCTTTGTGGAAAAAATAATTCAAAATAATCAAAGCTACAAAATAAAATGAGGCATTTATTATGTGCTTTAAAGCGAAAATTTTTGGCACATTTTAGACGAAATTATCAGCAGGAAGCTAGTTTGTCGGTTCAAACCATGTGAATATAATAAAAATATTCATCTAGCTGAATGGATCAAATTCGGCATATATCATATCTTCTGAATTTGAGCACAGTTAGAATTCTGATAACTTCTGTCTGTCAATTCGTACATATGTGAGTGCGACAATTCAAAGACCCAAGAAGCTAGATAAAGGGAATTTGGTATAGTGTCTTAATGCCCAAATTTTAAATTTGTTTGATACTTTGGACTCCACTTATTGAAGAGGAAAATATACAAATTACACTCTAAATTATCTTTCCTATACGACAAAACTAAATACATAACACACGCTGCGATTAAAAATACGAAGGAATTATTATTCAATTATTTAAAAATATAATATTTTTTCCTTACGGATATTTTTATTCCGTATTCTAAATATTTCCCAGTTGAATTTTATTCATTATATGTAATAGAAGGTAAAAAAAAAAGTGTAATACTAGTTAACAACATACTATATTACAATTTGCATCTTCTATAATTACAAATTTAAAAGATTTCAATATGACTACACTACATATATCAGCATATTCTTTATTGTTCCACAGCAGACATAAATGCTTTCTGCAATATACTTAATGCAGTTGCAATTCATTTTTTCTAACTGTGTAGAGAAGAGAATCTGTGCCAAATACCTATATTTGGCAAAACACCTTATTAAAAAAGTCTAACAGAGTCATATTTAATAAGATAATATTTCAAAGTCTCGATGATACACGATTATCCAAAGATGAATCGGATTATCACAAACAATGTATCAAAATGCTATGATGTCCTATCCTGTGTCGACCATCCATATCCACAACATCCATTTATGAAATATGTAAGGCCCATAGATACCTGTCATCGTTATTCGAAACCATATATTCACATTCAATCGGCTTTGTTGCCCTCACAGTGTGTTTGAATGCTCTTCAGAGCAAATCCTACAACTATACCAATTAATATGCTCACAGGTGCAGAGTAAAACTTCATCAATGAACATGTTATCAACGTGCAAAACGTCGTATATAAGAAATTCCATTTGGTTCAAATTCACTTATAGGTACTTCATTTTGAAGATGGATAGTAAATCTGTCAAATAGCAAGATGTTGCAGAGGCAAACAATGGAATGAATCTGTAATGGAATGGCGATTATAATTAATATACGTAGTCGATTGGGCATCCGTTGGTGATATGAAGGTGTATATGCAAATGGTTTCAATCAAATGGGATTTTTAATATAAGTCCTTTTGCATGCTAAATGATGACATGCTGTATCAAATCGGTATTTTCCACAGCTTTCAGGAAGTCTCAACAAATAAATTTCTGAGCTGCCTAGTCCTCACCTTTTAAGTCATGGATGACCTGGCTGTGGCATATATACTTTTTCAAGGTATATTTATTCACTTAAGGTGCCATAAAAATGCCAACTACTTTAATGCCTTTTCTGATTTTATGAGGATATCTCTTATTGCCATCTCAATGACATTTTGCGAGCGAAATGCTATCTTCTGAAACAAGACAACTTATGATTGTTTCTTCAAATAAATGTGCTACTTAACATGTTAATTCGCTTCCTTGTGTGTTGAAGCTATTTATACTTGAAATCCTTCATATCTACTTCTGAATTTACTATCAATTTTGGACATTTTATAAATAAACAGACAGTAAAGAACAATAGAAATTTAATAAATAATTTCACTCTGAAGAGAAATGTATCATTTGCCAGAAGTATTAATAAAAGCTCATTTGTTTAGAATAATTAATGTTAATTTGACTTCATCTTAGAATACATGTGTTCATACTTACAAAAAACTGGGGTATTAAAAATGATATTGCTTAACCTGGGTGAAATAATACTCTAAATTTCCTGAAAAAATATTATGAATAAAATCACATGTATGTTTCGCCGGTCGAGTATTAAGAAACGATAAAAATTCACGGAAAAGTAGCCAAAAAGATATTTTCCTAATAATTCATATGGTAAAGTAAAAGTAAAAAATCGTGTTTGGCATCAAAAGACGCTAAAACTGAATAAAAATTTCTTCCAGCAGTTTTTAGAGCTTTGTCGCATAAAGTTGTGGGAAGACTGTTCTTAATTCCCGTGATCTTTTATTGCTTTTCGAATAAAGAGAAATTTTTTTTTTTTTTTTTTCCTTTTCTCTTCCGCTCATCTGCAAAGGTTGTAAAAGCTTCTGAAATTCTACTCTCTGCGAGTGCGGCAAACTTTTATGATTTAGTCTTAAAATTTTATTAGATCTGGGGGATATATCAAAGGCCCTTTATTGGGACGTATCAATAAACGGAATATTTTTTATGCTTAAAAGTTTAAGGAATTTGCTCCGAGGAATTCGAGAATCAATGTTCGTCTTCGAATCTAAGAAATTTCACTCCACTTCACTTTCCATAAACCTACAAATAGAGAATAAAATCAGGACATATCTTGGATCTTCTCCTTCGCTGACGCCTCAGTATATTCGGCAGATGCTCCTAAATGCTACTCACGTGTAAAAATATTCACCGACATGCCCAGCACCAAATACTTTGATACTTCCATCAAATTTCGAAGAAGAATCGAACCATTTGAGAAAGAATGTGAGTGTTTGTGGGATTGTATTCCGATCACAGTTGCAATTCAGCTATTAGATGCATGGTATGATAATTTCATATTTACTCAAAATGGAAGTATGAAAAATCTTTTGAATCTTAACTCGACTATTGTCACGATCATTCCAAAACTTTATATTTCTGATTTCAAAAATGAATACCAATATTTGCTAGATTTATTTAATCAAACGATTTTGACATTAGACGTATTTAAAGAAAAACATTCCAAATCTTATCTACAGTGTGTTTATTCCCTAAGATAATCTAAAGAAATGTGTGGAAAGTCTTTCAAAAACAATCGAGCTTATCAAAGATATAAAATACACCTCTCTGATGCATTATTACTATTCTGTTTTCTGTGTTCCGTTGATTATATTTTCAAATTCTCTTAAATATCCTTATTTTATTCGAGTGCTATAATTCTTGGCTTTTTTATAAAAATTCAATATGTACTAAACAGCATTCGCGAGTTTAAAACATTTTTATGCGTGGATTAAGCTTTACGAAGGAAAACTCCAGTATTTCGAGTGAATTTTATATCAGTTTCTTTCCAGAATGTCAAATTTTAATTAAAATTGAAAGCAAATATTTCACCTTTTTAATATCCATGTCATCTCTCTTTAACCAAAGCCGAATCAGAAAAATAAAAAAAATTCTCAGTATTGATTTGATCTTGAAACGGAATTTGAGATGGTAATAGAGTGTGTTTTGATTTACTGCTCTTATCTGAAATACTAGTTGAATTTATATCTGACAAAATGTATAATACATATAGGACATGCACGAGTCAGAAATAATAATTCAACTACTAGTACAGTTAAGAATTATTGTGTTTATGTGTATTATGGAAAATTTTGGCATTATATGAGGAAATTATTTGATATTTTGAAAGATGCGGATATTTGTTTCCTAACTAATACTACTTTATTACTCCCAATTCATTTTGATTCATTTTCTAGGGATTAAAAAATAATTTATTTTAAACTTATGGCTGCATTTTTATTAGTAATTTTTCCGAGTATATTTAAATAAAAAAAAAATTACTAACAAAGTATTATCCTTGTGATTTACCCTTTTTGAAATGCTATATTATATCTAATGCCTCCTGTGACTCCCAAGGATTGGTGCGTTTACCACTTATTACAGAATGGCACATAAATAAAAATTACTTCGTTTCGAAAGTATTCGTTGTTATTTAAAAATGTTGCATCTAAATAATTTAAAAGTACGCCAGATCAAGGGTTAAGTTATTAAATGAGAAATTACGATCACGTTGAATGATAAATTTTTTTTTTCAAACAGAGATATCATGACCTATTTTGTAGTATAGTGCTGACGTTGAAATCACAGATTTGATACCACTTCTTCTATAGATTAACCTTTATACTCTCGTTGTGTTTTACATTTATCATCAAAGGGTCAAATTTTCGCATAGATGGATGTCTCACAAAAAGTGTGATCCTTTTCAGCTTTGTAACAGTTCTAAATCGATAAAAGCAGTCCCAAAACAGTCATCATTTGTTCCAAAAAGTAACTTTTGCAAATTCTACAAGCTAGAATTTGCAATTGCAAATTCTAGCTTCTACCAAGAAATTAAAACAGGAACGAAGGAAAATGTTTTGTGAAATGAATGTAAAATATGAAGAAAATGAAATGTAAGTTACACTTTCTTTTAACCTAAAAAAACTCTTCAACTATTATAAACAATTCGTTACCTGAAACAAGGACAACTATAATCCTCATTTCATATTTTCTATGGACATTCATGGTACTATATTCAGTACTTTAAATAATAACTGGAAATCGTATTAGACATTTTATTCTATATTGTATATGGAGATATTTTTAGTTTAATGTATTGTTTTTATTAGATGGAGATCGTATTCATTAGTTTAATGTATTGTTTGAATTATATGATCTTATTTGTTAGATTAATGTATTTTGTATTAGAAGGAGATTTTACTTTTTATACACATTTTTTTGTTTTATATTGAATAAAAGTCTTACTTGTTATATCAATGCTCTGTTTTGAACTAAAACCACACGAGCATATTTATAGAAATCAGATTTACATACCTTGGCTTCAGCGAAATTTGAAACTCGATATGCCATTCTTTATCTACGAAGACGGGAGACGAACTTTACAACATGGATATCCAAAAGATTTGATTAAATGTTTGAAAAGCGGCTTAATTAAAAATAATCTACCGCAATACTAGTCTATTACTCTTATTATAGGTGAAACAGATAGTCAAATGTGACTCTAGCGTCACTTTATAACATATTTGCCTATGATAGTCAAGACATTCGTTGGTGCTTTTGGATTTTTGTTATTTGAAAATTCAATTTGACAAAATTGAACCAAAATTTTTTGAATGTTAGGACATTAATTCTGATAATTTTGTCTTTGCAGGTTATTTTATTTTCAACTTTTTACTCTCTCGTGCAACACTATTCGTCCTAAGGACATCTTGGCAAAGTTAAAAGGAGATATCTTGTTTCAAAGATGTCATGATTGCTCCCTTTTCTCAAAATATCTGCAGCATATTTGCTATATTTTTGTTAAACTAATTAGGTTATCTGTTTAAATGAATGCCCTTCTTTGATTTTTAGAAGGATTTTTAGAAATGAATAATAATTTTGAGTCGATGAGGATACCTCAGCCAGCATTCCACCTTGCTAACTGATATCACTCTTGAGAATATTTGATTACCAATTACAGATTAAAGAGCACTAACATCCCAGACGTAGTGGATTTTGGTGGCATTGCGACTCAAATCAAAGATTTCCTCATTTCGAAAATAATACTACCACTAATATTGCCACAGCGACCTTCTATTTACCACTATAAAAGTTCCATGTGCATGGATTTTTAATCAACCATTAAATGCTATATTCAATAGAGTCCCAATCATTGATCAATCATTAATTAAATTTGACATAGAGTTTCACTGCCAAATTTCATCAATTATTTTATTCATCCTGGATATGTATCAAATTTTTAAACAAATCCATCGAAGGATTGACTATCGGTCTGTCAGTGCGAGCTAATATTAACTAAAAAACGCAGATATTAAATTCAGAGAAATTTCTACACTAAAATTGTAGATATATATTAAATTTGGATTAAATCACTCTAAGGGCATTGATTTTTTAAAATGTATTTCCGATTTTCTTCAATATAATGTTACATTTTACATCAAATGAACCCTATTGTACTTAATCATGAAGAAGATGTCCAGAATACATACTAGATATTTTTCCTGTTACCATAAAAAGCGCCATATTTTCTAAGTATCGAGAAATTCTAGGAGAAAATACTCTCAATAGTTTCTATAACCTTTAACCGATATCCAAGATTATCCTTTTTTAGAATACAATACGCATTGCGGTAATTTTAAATTACAATATATATATATATATATATATATATATATATATATATATATATATATATATATATATATATATATATAATTTCTGTACCACACAAACATACAAGTTCTTTTAAAGACATTGTAGCTCACAGTGGAACAGATCATATGTCAAATTCGGTTAAAATATTAATAGAACTCCATCATATCACCAATGATTGTCATGTTACCCATACCCAAACGCAAAAAGGTTGTCATCTCTATAACTGTGGTACTCAGTTGAAGTTCGAGCATCAAATTATTGAATTTTTTATCTAAAATTAAGTACACAAAATTGTTAATCATTCTATGGGCAATTTGTTGAATAAATGCAAAAAAGCATTTCCAGAACAGAAGATATCTAATTATATAATAAAGTAAGAAACGTGAGTAAAAAGTAAGCATTACAATGCAGAGGTCATAGTTGAAGATTAATTGGATGTAGTTTTAAATCATTTTAAATATTACTGTAAAATTTATTGATTTCCTTTTACGTTCGAATCTTCATAGGTCGTGTGCGCTTGAACCCTGATTTTTTCAAACTTTAATAAACTTGTATTTCTGATTAATACTTAATGTAGACATTTCGGAGTTGTTTTAAAATTGCTTTAAAAACCGTTGCTGGTATTGAGATAAAACAAGTCGTACATATGAATCTATAAACGTTTTCATATGTTATAATATAAATTTTTGATTATATTAGAGGACGGGATACTTTCTAATAAATATACTTGTTTATTATAAACCATATGTCACTGCCGAACAATAGTTACTTTTTTTTGCCATCTATCTCTGACAGAGGTACCAGGAAACTGAATGTGCATTTTGGATGCCTTTTTTAAATCCAATTAATATCAAAATCCCAAATTATATCAATATCCAAAAACATCAATATCCTAGAATTGTAATCCCAAAATCACAAACCTAAACTTTGTTCTTACGTTTAGGTCAATCTTTTTGAATTATGGCGTTTGCATACTTCTGAAATTATAGACAAACAGACGGTTAACTCCTTGATGGAATTGCTTACAAATTTGATACATCTCTATTTCAGATGTTAAATCTGCGTTATCATCTCTCTCTGTTTTGTATTTATCATGTTAATTTATATTCAGACAGAAGCTGAATAAACAGAATGGATTGCGCTCAAATTTTGATAAAATGTTTTGTGAATTATTCTTCGAGTACGAGAAAGTTAAAAATAGTAGTCATCATTTTAACAATATAAAATAATAAACGTAATTTAGAGGTTCTTAAATTAATCTTTACAAATTCATTTTATTGAAGCTTTTGAGTAAGTTCACACTAAAAATAAGCATGTTCTTAATCACGTTACAAACAATAATGTTAATTATTTTATATAAATATATGACTTTTCCTTTCGGTTTCAAAATGTTGTAAATGAAGATCTAGTTTAAGCCTAAAAAACAATGTTGAAATTTTTAAACATTCGAACTTTTGGACTTTGAATGAAGAGACAATCAAAACCTTTAAACGTTCAAAAATTAGACTTCATAAATCTAGCAAAAACAATATATATATATAGGTTCAAGAATAAAAAAATCTCTAAAATTCCCTAGTAAAGTTGAAAATTAGTGTGAATTTAAGCAATTGATCACCAAATATGACCGTTTCATCGAGTTGTTTACATTAATAACCTTCCCTTGTTTTGACTTTGGCGACTTGGCATATATTGGCCAGGGTTACAGACCAATGGATTTCAGCCGAATGAAATTTTAATATACTTTTTACAATCTAAGTGACAATACATAAAGTTGTTCGCCAGGGGGATAAATAAACTTTCCTACAATTGTGAAACCAAGAATGATATAAAGGCATTGCGGAGTTACGTTGTCTTAGAAAATCAACAAAATAATATATATATATATATATATATATATATATATATATATATTGCTCGTAGAAATATCCAGAGCAACATTATTCATTCTTTTTAGGATGAAACTCACTTCATTGGTTTTAATTATATATATGACCAAACCATAAAAGCAGAGTAGCAACAACGAAATAAATACAATATATTACTTTAAGTAACTTTATGACACAATTTGGAGAGAATTTTATTTAATGTCGTTCATTATTCAACCTAAGAACTTCTTAAAAAACTGAACAGATTAAATTTAAAGCATTAATAAGGATTGGATACAGAACAAAATCAACTATTTTCCAATGAAAAAAACTTCGACGTGCCATAGTAGTTTAAATAATTTTTCAACAGAATCGGAAATTGTTAAACAGTTTTAAAACAAAATATTAAAGTTATTCGTGAGAAATTATCAGTAAATCATTCAAAGTAAGTCATATTTTAATCATTTAAGTTCAAATTAGCAATTCTGAAGCCTGGTATTAAATAGATCAAAAATAATAAAGTGTAAAAAGCACAGTTTCATTGTAAAACCTTTCGATCAATGTTCGATACATGAGTATAAATAACCCAGAATGCAGATAAATCGAAATCACATGACATGCATCAAATATGCGGCATCAATTTAGTTTTGAAATTCATTGCGGATTTTATAGGATGAAAAAATACAAATATTAAATATCATGCATAATTACGTTTATCATACGATTGACATCGGACAAGTTGACTCCGTTTGGAGAAATTGGATTTAATACCTTGAAAGTAAATATATTCCTTTAAAAATTTCATTAATTTTTATTTTAAATGAAAAGTGATTTTGATGGTTCAAATTAGAATATTCTTATGAAGTTTTTGTTACCTTTACTTCAACGAACCGAGTATATTATCTCAATATTTATTTGAACAAATAAAGAATGTGATTTTAAATTAAACATTTCAAAAAGTGAACAAGGGATTCTTAGTGGATGCTATTATCATAATAAATAGCAAATTCATTGATTTGCATAGAGAATAAAGCAAAGTCGTTAATTGGTTTTGCACATCAAATTCTCATTGAGGAATAAATCATTTCGAACTTAATCCTCATTGAGTTCGAAGTCTTCACCGATATTACACAAAATAAATAAATAAAAGAGGGTCTCATCTTCATTTTGGCATTCGTACAAAAAGTAAAGTTCCAAAATGCCACTGTCTTAGATGATTATTAAATTCAAATCAGAACTAAAACGTTTAAAAGATATTTTAAGTTTCAGTCCAAAAATCAAAAATCTATTATTTTTCTTACTTAAAGAGACTAATTAACATTCATGACTCATTTCTAGTGATTGAAGAGTAAATAATTTTGGGCTTTGAGTCATAGACTGTAATAAAAATTGAATAATAATTATTTTCGAACTTAAATTTAGCTCAAAACCTTAGTGACCCGAGAAGTTTCTTTGAATATGTTAAGATCCATTTCCATACAATGGAAATTCTTTCTGCCTATACTTTCAATTTTTGTTGAATTTGATAGCATATAGTCTGTTCTGCACATGTAACTGGTTTATGCAGTTCTCTTAGCACAAGTTTTTATTGCTTATGCTATCATGATAATTATTCATATAATTATGATTATTAAAACATTTTGAAACTCTTAATTAATGCAGAACTAATCATAAAAAAATAATTAATTTTTTATTACTTTTAATAATGCATTTAAACTCAACCTATTCAATTGTTATCAGTAAAAGATTTTAAGCTCATTAATGAAGATAATCCACATGCAAAATATGAACGAACTAAGTAAAGCTTGTAGGGTTATTAAACTTAAGTGTTATATTCATTAAGGCCAGAAATTTCGCAATTACTTTTTGGTCCACTTTAGGATAAAAATAGTGAATGAAGCTTTATTAAATCTGTTAGTTATTTTCTTGAATATTAACGATTCTCGTAGATTATGAAGCTCATTAGGGCTTCTTTCCAATGATGTTAAATTCTTTCGTCATTATCATAAGTTTCGCTTTTTCCAGATTACCTTTTTTTCAAAGAGTGTTTTTTTTTCTTTTGTTTTTTTTTTTAATATTTTGGGACGTTATTCAACTTAAGGCCGAATTTCTAATATGTGTTATATTTTTCAGTTAATTAATTAATAAACTACAGAAAATACTTAAGAAATTATTTATTATTGCACATAGTTATAATATAGTGACTGTTAGCTTCAACAGAAAATAGTTTATTACAAGCAATTTATATTTAGCTTCGTAAGGTACTGTACTAATAATATTCGATGAATCGTCCATTCAATCTGTCTCATCAATAATCGGCCTAATTTACTGACTCACATTTCTATTAATTACTATAATGTTAATGTGAAGCAATCAAAAAATACTGGCAGGTGAGGCTCGGGATTCGCAACCTCAGAATTTCTAATCTTTCTTTTCCGTTCGATTTTTAGTTTTTTACCATTTTAGACTTTCTATAAATTTTTGTTTACTAATCCCAGTACTTTTGCAGGAATCGAATTATCATTTATAGCTAAAGCACATGAATGAATCCAAATACTTTTGTGAATACTACACAGGTTTCACAAAATGTCCAAATACTACACAGGTACTAGTTTCGTAAGAATCTAGTACCTGTGTATATTTATAACAGTACCAACATCTAGTACCTGTGTATATTTATAACAGTACCAACATCTAGTACCTGTGTATATTTATAACAGTACCAACATCTAGTACCTGTGTATATTTATAACAGTACCAACATCTAGTACCAGTGTATATTTATAACAATACCAACTTTCAAGCAGTAAGAAATAATTAAGACTCACTTCTGCATTCACTAAGGCAAGAAAATTCATACTTGAGAAAATATTCCTAACTTTATCAAAATTTATTTATTTATTCTTTGGGACTAAATAACAGCATATTAAAATTACTAAATGAACCATACATTCCATCTTTTTGTCTGTCAGTAATTTGCATAATTTATTGTTTCGGATTTCTATTTACCTAATACGGAGCAATCGAAAAATACTCGGAATTGAGTTGACGCTGAAGGCCTCTCCTTCCGGAGATTTTTTCCCCTCTTTATTCCGACTTAATATAAGCCGCAAAAGATGAAAACCACATTTCCGCCTCGATCCGGACTATAATGGTAACCATGGCTTCCTTTGTTGTCCAACAATAGAAGAGGTTCGAGGAATACTTTCTGGCGTATCATCGGCAAATTAATGAACAATGTAGTAAGTCTTTTGCCGAGTAATGAAATATGATAGTGATATAAAATCGATTCTGACATTCACTCCCATAATTTGTCATTTCCTCGACGCTTCTATTTATGCACAATATTTTGCCCTCCTTCCAGATTCCTTCTCGAAGAGTTCATTTGGAATTCTTGAATTTATTAAGCCTGCCGAGCATGCGTTCGATGCAAATATGTTGTTATTATAAAATTGGAAAAGTTGGATGAACGAACCATAAATACATTTCATTAACACTTTCATTCATTTGAAATTTTTTAAGCCACTTCGGCATGCGTTCGGTATAGATAAGCTCGGAATTGAATACACAGAGTAGAATTTACAACACAAATATATTTTATTAACATTTTGAAAATAGTGCAAATATAGAAAAAAAAACTAGTTTTGTTTGAGTGTTTTATTTTCCAAGTGTATACTAATTATAAAATTCCGGTTTTGTTTTCCGACAAAATATTGTATGCATTTGTTTTATTTATGAAATTTTGCATTTTTGCGTACATTTCTTTACCTTATTCATTATGCAACTCACTTCACAGAGGGATTCTTCAAAAATCAAGCTTTCATAAGCCAATGAATATAGAATGATGGCATTTACACAGAGAGGATTTTGTAATGAATCCAGAATTTGTAGGTAGGGTAGTTTAGAGCTTAAGTCACGAGATCTTTCATTTGTAGGGACGATACATTACATGAGGCAAGACAAGGATTGCAATAATGGCTTGCAGTTGCCCATTCTATTATTCTCTCTCTTCTGGAACAAATGAGAAATCATATTTTTAGCGATATTAAGCTCTATTTTTGATAGCACATGACAAGCATACTGATAGCATAAAATATAGATTATTGTTCTGCAAATGTGTGGCTCCTTGTTTAACAGTTTATCTTCTGGGGGAAGTACGATGCATTGAAGCTTGTAAGACGTTTCATCGACCAGTATCTTATCCTATGTAACTTATATCATCTACAGCTGCAAAACCATTTAGACATTTAAACCATTAGCTGTGTTGCCAGTTAATTCTAGTTCCATTCCGAAAGGGTTACGTTTTCATCATTCCGTGCAAAGCGAAATATTTTTATTCATTTGAGAATTTTTTATTCTTAAAATTGTTTCGGAATTTTGAATAATCTTGTATTCATCTTCATATGCGTTCACGCCAATTATTTTATTTTTCAGGGGATTAGGCTTAATTTGCTTCAGTTACTTTTCCTCCATTGCACTTCCATTTATTATTTCAAGAGGCTTAATACTGGAAGCCATGTCTGATGCGAACGCAGACATTTCTCTGAACTCTTAACAGGCAGCGGTGGTTAGTTGGCAAAGCCTCTATTTTGAAGTTGAGGGGTCCTAAGTTCAAGATCTCGTTCCATCGCAGATCGGTCGTATATGTGAGCTATTGTGTGTTTTGAATCTTCTATCGATGATCAGATGTCATCATATTAGAGTGAAAAAGAAGAACGAAGAGTAGAGAGAAGGTTCAAGTGTTATTTTCTTCATCTGATAATTAATTACTAAAAACGACTCAAAATAACTCTCATGTTGTTTCAAAACGGGGCTGTAAGGTCGCTATTAGTATAAGCAACTGGCTGTATAATTGATCGCATCGGTAAGGCAGAATACATTGAATCCACAGAGATCTTTCCCCTAACTTAATCAGTGGTGAAATTCAGTAACCAGTTGCAACCCGTGAACTTAGCCGACAATGACACAAGCGATTACTTAAGCATTTACTTAATTGTCTTAATGTAATCTATTAGCCGTGAACGCCTAGTAGCACCACTGATCGTCCAATGCAACTACGTCTTCATATCAAATGTTACTTTAATACCTGTTCTTAGTTCCACAATCGATTGTGACTATTTTACTTGCTATTTTGCGATGTTTTTTTAAATGGACATAGAATCGGAAAAGAAATAAGAACAACAAATGAAAAATGTAAGAAAATTGCTTATAAGTAGGATCAAATAATAAGATTTAATGTTTGATGTTGAAAGAAAAACAGCCATTTGGCAATTCACGATTGAAGCTTATTCGGACATAATTGAAAAGTTGAATTCTTAGAACATATTTAAGAAGTTCATTTTTAATATAGGAACATGGAGAAGAAATTTTCCTCAAAACATATCTGTTTAATGACTATACCTTGATATGAATTCATCTATTAATTAAAAGTTGTGCGCCCAATATAAAGGTTAATTCACGCTCCAGAAATGGCGGAGCAACCAATATCTCGCCACCAATTGCTCTCGATTAATAGTGCCCTAATGTAACTAAAAATGAAACCCTGGAGTCTCAAAAACAAATAAGAGATTAAGGCAGAAGAGTCCTTATTATTACTTTAACCTCTATAACTTTTGCAAAGGGGCAGAATTAATTTGGCAGAGAGAACAAATGAAATTCATTTCTCTGATTTAATTCATGTCCATATTACACTTTAAGTGTAAGATCTATTTAATTATCTGCTCCAAAAAAAATGTATCATAAACATTCTTGCAGTATAATTCAACCAAAAAATTGTATAATTAACTTTTTCGTTGCCTTGATTTTCCTGGAGCTTAAGACTACATTTATTCGATATATTTTAAAAACATTTTTCTCTATATACACAAGTAATTCTATAAGTATATACGGATATTTTAATCACTTTGACACCATTTTCTTTTTTATTTTGAAAGCATTCATCTGAAATTATCTCGAAAAGGCTAACTCCTTAACTGGCTTATATTCTTTACTATCTAATTAGATGACACTATTTTGTCGTTTTAATTCAAATGAAAATCCATGGAAGATCTGATATATTTATTTATTCTACGTAATTTTTGAACGGAATTATAACATTTCGAATGATTTAATTGTTTAAAAATATAAAATTTCGGTAACTCGATACAAGGACAGCGTAAGGACAAAGCTTTCCCCGGCTTCACATATAATGTTGTCAGTCTCGTTCATCTAATTACAGAATTTTGAAATTTTGAATATGTAGGTAGGCCAAAGAAGCAATTAATTTAAAAGACATTAATCTCTTGCAACCCTGAAGTACCACAAGTCTCTTATACGTTCTTATAAGTATTAAAATAGAAATAAGTGTCCCAAAAGCAAATAGTTGTGTAAATAACTTTATATGTCAGGCTTAATAATTTTATTTGTCAAGAGATTAAAAAATAAGTTTTCAAGGCTTTCATTTCCAATCAAGAAAAAATTAAGTATTTGAAAAATAATTAAACAGTTTGTCTTAATTTATTCCTGTCCTTGGATTTTTTTCCGGGACTGTAACGCCATTTGTCATTACCGAAATAATGAGACATTGAAGTAAAATAAAAATGTGGGTTCGTGGTTAGATCTGAACTACAGAGAAAGAAGGTTCCAAGTTCAAAACCTGATTCCACCAAAGAACCATCGTGTGTGAGGAGTCTAATATAATTAGAAATTAGACGTCCTGCGGCTGGTGTGTGGCGGAAATTTGGAGAGGGGGATTTTACCAACTTAGATGTTGTCTTCATCGTCTGACTTCATACTAAAATTGCTAGGTTCCTCCCAAACTATTCGTGTTGCTTCAAAAGCAAGGCGTTAATTTAATTACTTGTCCAGTATAGATAATTTAAACTTGAACGAGTAAAGATTAATTCATGGATCTAATAAATCGATATATAGTTTTATAACTTTTTTCAACGATATTATAACATATGTGTTAGATAGACTTATTGATACCACAAGCAGAAATGAAATATTCACGCCCTGCACTGGCATCTGGAATGATCTGAATAATAGCCGTTACAGCATCAACACAGAAAGCGAAGTTTGAGTACTAAAGCCTATTTCCGTTACGCATGAAGCACATCCTTTCATCGGGGTGGAGGTAACTCGACCTCCAAAACTTTACTATAGCTTTAGGAGAAGCGAGAACACGCTTACTTGTGTGGTGTCTTGTATTGATAACCCAAGCCCGCAAAAATGAAGTTTTTGAAAAATACAAGAGGATTTTTTGTTGATTTTTATGTTATTTGGTGTGCTGATTTCAAAAATGACCTCCATTTTTTCCATCAGGGTAGGATTTTTTGTAAAATCGATATCGATATTTCTGCTAAAATCCTATTTGAAAAGGAATGCTCTCGAACCATTTTGCATCTGCTACCTAGTGACAGTGAATTTTATCTATTTAAATCTACGTAAAATTGATTCTTGTTGAGGCAAATTGATTTTCGAACAATCGATTAATTTTTTATAAGTTTAAATGGATGGATGAAAACCACTTTTGTCAAATCGCGTAAGTCGCCTCTGGTCGAGAGAAAAACAATAAGTTTTCTTCAGTTTAAGTTTTTCACATCAAATTATGGTGCAGTTTCTAGAAGAAAATCACAAGGATATTATTTTAATTTGTTTTTGTTACGGTAACTTACATAAAATGGACAATTGACCAAGAGCAGCAAATATGGATGTGTACATGAAAGTTTGAAACAAATTTTAAACTGAACAAAAAACAAAAAAAAGTTTCTATTCAATACTCTTTTTCCTTTGAAACTTCTTTTTAACGTTCTTCTTTTATGTTCAATCTCGTATTAACATCCAACAGTAATCGGCGAGTTCTTGTCCCTTAATATGTGCATTCCATATCTTTGACGTCTTATTGGAACTCTGTTTTTCATTGACTGCTCCGAAATTGTAGGGAAGAAAAGTCCACGTGAGTGAAGGAAATGTATTTTGATACTCATGGAGCAAGCCAACGTTTTCAATTTGTACTGCATTTCATAGCAATTGCTTTATAGTCAGGATCCTTGTAATTACATAGAAATTTATTGGTGACATCTTTGAAGTCATCCCAAGCTTCTTTTTCCTTTATTGTCATGGTAGTCTCAAATTCTTTATTCTTCATGAGCTTGCGAATATCTAGACCAAAAAAAATCCTCTCTTTGAAACCTGAAAACTTTTTGCACAAGTATTTGAAACAATCTTTGGAATAGCATTGTGAAAGTGCTTCATTACACCTAATTTTGTATGCAGAGAGGGTAACAATAATTTTTTTTTTACTGAATTAAGCTGTTCTGAATAACATTCTTGGTGCCTGATTCAAGATTTTGTCTGTTCTTTTTAACCCAATGATGCGTCTCATCACGGCTGTCCCACTCACAAATGAAACATGAGAATTCTGAATATCTGCCGTGTTAACCAAGAAGCATGGAGATAACTTTCAAATCACACCAAATGGTCCTTGAGGTGGTCCAAAATTTTGTTGAGGTCGAGAGCGAGAATTTCATAGCATTCTTTCAAATACACCGAGTGTCCAACTGGTGCAGATGCATACTGGCTTCCATGAGGAAGAAGGACAGATTTGAGGCTTCTTTGCGATGAATCTATAAACAGCCTCCATTTATCTTTATTATAGGTGATATTGAATTCAACCATCAATCCGGGAACATCACATCAATAGACCAGGTTCTTCTCATCCTCATAATACTTAACAAATTCCTTTTCTCGATTCCTGTACCAATAAAAAGAGTTTTCTTTGGCCGGGGAGATGTCACAGAGGAGTATCATGTAGGTTTCACTACATTAAAATTTTGTACAGGAAGGGAGTGAAGAAATTCTATGCCGAAAATTTTTTTATGGTAAATATTCATAAAAATTCAAGTAAAATTGACTTTTTCAAGAAAACGTGACATAATAGAAGTTTTTTTATCCTTTTTTTTATTTCAGCACCAAAAATTATATAAAGTTTAGCTATCAATTCCCTTGTATTTTTTTCATTGCAGGCCTGTGTAATAGGGAAAGCAAAAATCGCTACTCCTATAGTTTTTCAAAAGGATTACAGATTTTATCTCAATGGAAAAGGGAAGCACATATCCTTTTTCTCCATAAAAAAGATGTTTGAAATTTTATTTAGCTCGTAATGAAAAGAGCTTCACATTTCATTCTTAATATATTTCAAAATATATTTAAATACTTTATTTTAATTCATTTTAAAGATATGAAGAATTACTATTGAAAGGTCTATATTCTTCTAGAAATTATTTTATTAAATTATATTTTTAAAATTTCTCTTGAGTAATGTTACATAGCCTAATCTAGACAAGAAGCGAAGACACTTTATGAATAAGAGATAGCAAAGGTATACGTAAATTACACATTGCCTTCGGAAAGTTTCTCACACGAAAATTAGCACATTGACTGAAAATGCCTTTTGTGCTATCAAAAAAGTCGAAAAAACTTTTTAAATAAAAACACGTCATACAAAAAAAACTTTTTAATGTCTTGAATAAAATATCTTGATTATTCTTATATTAAATTCTTCATGTTTATCATATATCATTTCATGATGTTATCTAGCCGGGAAAGAAAGGCAAAAAACTATCATTTAATAACAGAAATAGTTGTTAGACTAATATAGTATAGACTATCTATAAAGGGCCCTTAATAATTTTCTACGATATAGGCATACTTGTATTCTATCTTTAACAAAATTTTATTTACTTTAAACAGTTGAAATTTTTATAAGAAAATAAATTTTATTTTTGAAACTAGCTAATTAGTTTTCATCATGTGAAGTGTCATAATTTAATATAACTTAGATATTAAATACAGAGAAGGGGTATTTAAATAAAAGGCTTTATAAACGTACATTAACTTATAAAATTTCTTTTTTCTTATAAATGGAATTGACGTCAATTAAGTAATGAGGGCTCTTGTACCATAACTTTGAAAATTGAGCTTATAAACCAAGAAACATACTAAACAAGAAAGCATCATTAATGCTCTAAATATCTATTAAGGGCAAATATTTTCAAAAATCTCAAATTAATTCTTGGATCAAACTACTTCTTAAAGTTGATCATATCGAGAGTCTTATCAAGAAGTAAGGCAGGAAAAGCATTATCTGAATAACAAGCACTTTTTTATAAATCATACATTACCTCCTCAAAAAAAGTTTCTTGACTTTTGTAGAACTAGAAAACACGATATAAAAATAACTACTTTCGACTGTGCTAATCTGTAAAGAAACTTTAAAAGGTTTATATACCAAACCGAAAACTTAAATTATGCATTTATTTTCAAAATCTTGTTTATTGGCAGCTGTATGAGTTTAAATATTTATCCGATATTAAACTTTTTTAATAGCCTTATACTCAGAAAATAAAGCAGAAATTGCCATTTTGAATAGCAGGTTAGGTTGATATTCGTAAAGCGTTCATTGACTTTACAAAGTTTCTGAACTCTCTTAAACTAATATATCATCAAAGAAAAACTGCTTTAACCTTCCTATATAAAATCTATGTGAAGAATCTACAAAGGATTTTATTTATTAAACAGGAAACGTATATCAATGCATTCCTATTTAAAACGTTGTTTATTTGCATGTTTCTTTTCTTTCTTTTTTTCTTTGAATTTTTAAATGCAAAATCAATGTTTGGTAGAAAAAAAACGATACGGAAGGAAAATAAATAGAACGCATATCCTTAATCTGATAAATATCAGGAAGGAAGAGTTCCGCAAAAGCATCTTAGTTTTCTTCTGTCTCATAAACGCCGAATAAATTAGGAGATTTAGAATGAAAGTGGCATAAGTCATTAAAGCTTCCTGTTCTTAAAAATTCTTCGCAATTAGAATTTTTTTGTAATTTCCAATGATGAGCTATATTGAAAATCGAATTAAAAATTTCTAAAGTTCAGTTAGTAGATATTCTTTCATAAAATTTAATAATTATTTTCATCCAAGTGGGTGCTGTTTCTGATTATATGAACCTTTGGAAATGTTATTATTTACATGAATAGATATATTTTTACATTGCGATTGATTCAATATATAATTGAATAAAATATAAAATTGAATATTTTTGTCATTATTTGAATGAAAACTATTGTTTGAAAAAGTTTAGCAAGAAAAGTAAGCGCTTAATCTTAAAGCAATGTGCTATAATATGCATTAAAAATGCATCAGCATTTTTTCATAATCAAGGTACTATTTACCAGAAACTTTTGTACAAACATAAATATTTTTATTTATGTGTCGAATATTTTGAAAATATTTAACTATGTACCCCTTTATGTTTAAGAAAACTTATTTTGGAGTAACATTTTTGTTTTATTCAAAACAAATAATTTCTTGTAGAGGAAAAAAATATTTAATGCAAAATGTATGAAATTTATATACATCAACAATAAAACATTTAAATAAAAAAATCTGAGAATGTATTATTTCTTAAATGCATTGAATGATCGAAATAATAGAATTGATATTCGATGGTAATGTTTTTTAGAAAAATTCAACTCATGAGCCAATAATTCATATGTATAGAGAATCGCAAGGATTTTTTTCCTTGAAATCTGCCGTACCTTACCTCCAGGAGGTAAGTGAGCTAAATTTTCAAAATTTGCATTTGCTTATTTTGTGGAAAGAAATACAAAACTAAAAGAACTTCCTTACGTTCTAAAGAATTTTAGGAGATAGTGAAATGAATTTCTTGCAAAAGCATTTGCATGCAGACTTTTCTTTCTTCGTACAAATAATTGGAAATTCCTTAGTATTGCTTTTTCTTCGCAATATAAAATGCCTTTTCGTTAATTTACTTTTATTTTTTATTCTTATATTGTTTTGTTTATTATAAATCTTAACAATGACAAATGATGAAACAAGCTCCATTCAAAATACTGTGATGTTTTGCGTGAAATGGAAATTATTCCGAATTGGTTTTATAGATTAGTTTTAAAACAATTATTTGAACATGCAAATATTTTCTCTCTTCCGTTTTCACAGTAACCGTGAACGTAAATATAATTGCATCGTATTGCCATCGAGTAGACATAACATTAATTGTATATTCCAGCTTTCCTTGACGTGATTATAGAAAATTGTTAGATTTGCATGCATTTAATACTTGACTGTTTTCCTTTTCTATAATTTCCTTTATATAGAGGTTATCATCAAGACATTTAATAGTAATGCTTATTAGTTTTTTTTTCCTCCTAGTAGATTGATAATAATATGAATAAATGATGTGCTGGATAATAAATGAACCATCGTTTATACTTAATAAACAAATTCACCGAAAGAGAAATGAAATGAAATGAAAAAAATGTGAATGTCTAGTTAAATATGAAATGGAATGCCTTAGATCTGAATTTCTGCATATATTTCTTTTCCTTTTTTTCTTTAGTTCCCCAATATATTAAAAAATAGTCATCACGATGATATGTAACCTAAGTTTTTTAAATTGATTAATATTAATAATTAATACACAAAGCCATTAAAATTAAATATCAAGCATAAAAGAAAACCTTTGAACAGAAACTGAAATGAATTGTTTCATTTTGAAAAATGATTCACATATAGGTTTTAACAATTTTCAATAATATTTTGAATAAACAGCAACAGTATATTGAACATTAAACTGCTCTTGATATATATCCATTGGTGCTTACAATGATATGTCAATTTTCAATACAATAATTTTTCATCTAGAAGTTTCGCCTTGAAGTGAAAATATTTTAAAGATTTTCCTCTATAGAAAGCAAACTTTTTTTTACCAAATATCAATCTTTCCTTTTCATAACAATACAAGTTTTCTGATGATTAATATCACACAAAATATTCCAAGCTTTTGATAAAGTCTCGGATTAAACACTCTTCCACCACACCACTGTGATTCTGAAGTATTTAAATTCTCCCCATGGTGGAAAATGCTTCACTTAGTTCCACATTCTACTGATTTGCATCTTTTTCCCCCAAAAAAATAAATGCTGGATGAGCTATTTATCAAAATGGAACTCGACTTTTTCATTTGTAATCCTCTTTGTCCCCGACTATACTTACAAGACAAATGTTCTCTCCATATTGATCGCTGAGTTTGCTACTCCTGAAACAGGCTTTCTTTTCCCTGATGAGGTACCATTTTTTTTCTTCTGCCACAAGACTATTTTTTATGCCATGTGCCATGTTGCCGTTTTTATTTTGATTCAGAAAAGTATTCCGGTATTTTGTTGCTCCAAAAGGACGATTGTCTTATCGTTAAAAAAAGATATAGCTTCTTAAAGCTTTTTGAGATTTTAAGTAATGTGAAATTTCCATATTCTTGTTGTGTGAAATCCTTTTGAAAAGCATTTAAGGTGTAAAAAATAGTTGTGTTTTTATATGAGTTTTCGTACTGTAATGGGGTAAGCAGTATTTAGAGACAGAAGTCTGAAAGATCGATTTCAGAAACAGATGTTGTTTCGTAATTTTGACATGGTATGTTATTACGTTGACCACAACATTCGGAGGAAAAAAATATATTTCGCTCAGAAGCCAATGTAGTTAAGCACAAAAAGGAAAATTAATATTTTTAACAAATAATGCAGTTCGGAATATTCCCACTTTCCAAAAAACAAAAATGGCAGAAACAATTTCATATATATATTAATCATCAACTAATAAATAACTATTTTTAATATTTACTGAGAAAAAAGAAGCAGCAAGTAAAAGTATCTTTAAATACATAGAAAGAAATGACTTTCATTTCCATCCATTTTCCGCATATTGAATATATTTATTAATAAATGAATTTCCCACATAACAAAAGAAATTATCTTCAGTTTTGTAATTAGCTTTCAAACATTCACAAAACAATTCCTAATATTTCCATTCTGTTTCAGATATATTAAATACAACTATTAAAAATTGTAATAAATTTTTACAAATTCATTTTTCCTGATTTCATGTCTTGATTTGAAGGTTAATCATTGAAAAAAATCGTCAAGTTGGCTGGTATGATTTTACACAAAATTGAATATTTTTTAATTCTACTTTTCTTTTAAATAAAATGTCACATAATACTTAGAAATATTTTTGAAGTTCAAAAAGATTCATTTCTATCAAATTTCATAACAACTTTTATAATTTTTTTTGAAATACATATATTTAGCAATGACTGAGACTACAAAATAATTGCGTTCGCTCATTTTATCATTATTTTTTTCTTCATTGAGGTGATTGACTTTCAACTTTCATTTTTCTCAATCTTGAACACGTCATTTCTTACAAAGCACAGATGGCCACATCATTAATCCATTCATTGATGGGAAGCATTCTTTTTCTTTAAAAGTCAGGGAATATATCATTCTTTTTCAAGGTTATGGAGTTTTTTTAACTTTTGTCTTGACACAGAAAAGAAATGAAATGTTTTATTATTTATTTGGAATTTTCTAGAAAATAAAAAGGTAGCACACGTAGAATTTTGAAAGATTCATTTGAAATGAAATCTTTAACTCCATAAACCTTTCAAAACCTGACGAACTTTTCAATCAAGAAATAAACATTGATTTGTCGTCTTCATTTTCATATATAGATCAGTGGATATAAAATCAAACAATTATCATTTCTTTTTTGTTTCTAATGCATAAGTTATTGCTGCCCATATTTTTTATTAATGTAATGTTTAGCATTTATACATCTGTAAATTATTCCTTTTCACTCAATATAATATACTATTTAATTTAGAATTTTTGTGTCATACCCTGTAGAATGTAGAATATAAGAGAATCATAAGCTACACACATAATTACCAAGCTTTTACACTTTTCAAGGAACGAGTGAAATAGTGGTATAAATGGCGGGTAAGTGGACACATTCATAAAAATGCTCAGGAAAAAAGAGATAAGCGTTTCACGAATTCACATTATTAGCTTTTCAACTGCTTTCACTGGAAGTTAGTCTATTTTTTGCTGCATTCCACTGATTTTTGCGTTTTAATGTATTCATATTTTATTATAGCGGATTATAATTATATTATTGGATGCTTATAGTGATATTTTGTTTCATTTTAAAAATGTTGGAACCTGTCTGCAACATTACATCTAAAAAGTGATTTAAAAAATATTGGCAGCCAGAGGCTTATTATTATCGAGTGTTTTCTTTCTGTTCCTACTATTTCTCTCATAAATATCTAGAACAAATAAATTGCTGATATTACTCTGCTTCTGTACATTTGCTTATCCTCTGACTAGAAGAGCTGTAAAATATAAGATAATATATAAGATAAGAATCAGTAATTCCATAAAAGGTTCAATGGAATTTCAGACGTTCCAATGAAACCTGAGAAAGTATTTTCTTGATCTCAGCAAAATTTCCCATTTTATAAGGTTTCTTAGAAATTTTGTCTAACCGTTTGAAACCAACATTAATCTGAGATAGCCTAATTTAACACTTTTAAAATAATTAACTTTATTTTATTGACCTTAGCCCAGATCAAAGACCGAACAGATATAAACATTAAATTATCAATTATTCATTAATGCAATTTTAGTCTCAGATATCGGGATGCATGATGCAATACAGTTCAAAATTCAATGTGGTGCGGCTCTTGGACCTGTCCTAGGTATAAAAAAAGGGGCGAATGTGTCATACTAACCCTTTAAAGGGCCATTTTTTTTTCTAATCATATTATGTTAAAATATTTTTAGGCTTGAAATTAGAATAAGAATCTCTGTTATATTTATTAAAAATCTCTGTTTATATCAAAAATTTAAATATTCAGCTAAAAAATTCTATGTCATCATTTATATTAATTAATTTGTTTACTAGAAATATCAAAACTAGGACATTATTGATCTCGTAATAAAAAATTATTACTTCGTTAATTGAACAGCTTCATCTTTTATCTGATTACTAATACGCAGAATATTTTAAATTGTCACTTACAAATGCTTCATTATATATGCTTGTTGGCCGGTTTGAGTATCTACTTTTGTTGATTTAATATCGCAGTTAAATACTAATGCTTAGAATTCAATAGTTTCTAAAAAAAAGAGTTTTTGCATTTTTCTCACTATTGCAAGCTGTAACAGAAATTATTATATTAATTTTTATTAGATAAGATATTTCATTTTGTACTTATACTTCTTTTAAGGAACACCATGCATATTTAGCTTAGTTAAAAAGAATGTTAGTTTATAATTTAGCTAAGTTTAATTAGTTTAATTGATTTAAATAATCATAAGCTTATATACCTATCTTAAAAAAGAAGGTATATTACAGTTGCAAAAATAGGTACATTTTGTTTGCTTTTTATCCTACATTAAATTTGCAGGAAATTCAATAAAACATTAAATATATAATTTGAAAAATTCGATTCCTATGCTTTAAAAAGCAAATATGGGAAGAAGCATTTAGTGCAAGATGTGCTCTAAATTTCGTAAATAAATATTTCTTTTACAAGTACATTACGCATGCTTGATATTTTAAATTGATCAAAATTATTTTAGTACTAGTAGCAAAAAGCTGCTGCACAATGCTTTGACGATTTTATTTAGTAATCTCAGCAGTGTACAATATCGTAACAATATTGCAGAGTATTGTGCATTTCTTGGGATGCCAATCTCAAGTTCAGTCATTAAAATACCAAAGTTTACTAATTTATACAACAAATAGATTATAAACTAAAATAAACACTTTTTGAAACACTTTATCACTATTTTTCATTTACTTATTTTATCTTATCCACTTAGAAAATGCCACTGGGCAAAACACTACAAATAGCAGATGCAAGTTAAGAGCACCAATTATTTTGAAGTAACTTAATGCTAGAAGTTGATGGTCACCAACAACCTCTTGAAGAAAGAAACCCTCCCACTTTTCCTAGAATTATAATTTGACCTTTCGAATAGTCCATAAAACATAGAAACATTTAAAATTTGCAGTAATTATTGTCTTCGACTGTTTTTATGGAATTATTTGGCTGTCTAAAATCATGCAACTCATTCCGCAAATTGACATATGTAAATTATTCTTGCTCATATGTAAATTAGTCTATTCTTTGCAAAAGCCATTATCAAATTTATAGAATATTCTATAAGCATAATGAAAAAACTAGGATTAGAAAAGATAATTGGGAATAAACAGTCACTGGGAACGTCGACTACAGTACGCATCGGCTAAGCCTTGATAAACTGGAAAGCCTCTGCCTACTTTTAAGACAATTTAGAGGTAAATGAACAACATGTCCCAGCTTTTTTCAGTGTAATTTTTTATCATTTGTTTACTTTAAATACAAACGTTTCAAAACAATGAAAACAAAACTTCCTTAACTTTCACTATTCTTTCCCTATATCGGTTATTTGCAAGACAAGTTATATATTTCTTGAATCTAAAGGATATAACGGTTGCGAGTAAGATTCAGTTTTCACTTTTGGACTTTCCCCTAAGAAAAATCCCTCTTAATTACCAATGATAATTTTCATCATAGGGAGAGGTTTTTACAATAATAATAAATTTTATTTTTAATGCATTTAGAACAATTTTTTATATAAAAGGAAATGATATTAAATAGCGTTTCCTCCGAGCTGTGACATTCATTTTTGATGTCAGATTAACACCTGATGTTTTCATCTAAAATCAATAACATTTGAAACTCGCCTTTCATCTACATACATATTACCTTTCCTGTTTGAAAGGTGATTAAAATAAATACTTAATGCTGGTTGATGTCAAGTATGAAACAAACCTGACTTCGAGGAAGAAGAAAAAATATGTCAGTGAGGGAAGAATCCGAAGATGATAATTTTGGTTCAATTCAATAAGAAATGGAGGCTGTGGAGATGGAGATAATAATTTGTCTGGAATCATCCACGATTAATTTTTGGGCAAATATGTATATTTCTATCGATTATGTTGAAGGTACCTGAGTAAAATCTCTTATTCATAAACCTGAGGGATTAATGAAATTGACGGTGGTCAACTGAATAGAGAACATCTACTTGACATAATAAAAATTTATTTGCGGTTAATGATAGTTTGTGATTTTCAAGAGTCAATTAAAAGTTATTCTATCAGATCTTATCGCCTAAGTAAACTTTTCTGGTATCATAAATGTCAGAAAAAAAGGAGTGGAATAAGAGATTGAACATCCTATTTGAAATGAGAGCTGTACTTTGTGCTACTAAATTGTATTTTCAATCCTTATCCATTTTTAAGAGTGACTCTTTGATATTCCCTTCTCGGGTCTCATAAAATTTAAAACTGAATATGTTTTCTACTTCTTGTAATGTAAGTTAAATGACCAAAAATCAAGGCAAAAAAATATCTTTTGATTTCAATTAATCTTCGGTTCTAATAGTTATTTTTATCAGAAATCCCCAAGAAGAGAATTCAGATAATATAAAATAGCAAATCATTATATGGAATTTCCTTCTTAAAAATATTGATTTATGACCTCCTATCAACACATTTACATCAAGAAATACATAACAGCTCCAAATAATGCAAAATGGATTATCATTATCGAGAAATACTTTCGCGAATATATTAATCCATGATCTCATAGCAACACATGAGCATCCAGGACTTCAAATCCAGAATAAGAACATAACAAAATGTACCTCAGCCTTTATTGACCTTTCTTTGGTCTGGTTTGCCCCAGTTAATCAAAGCTGAATTTGTCCTAATAAGAATAATGGCCATTGACGTCACCATGTACATTAGTGTGTTCAAGGCAACTTATTCCAGCAGAAAGAGATCTTGCGGAGAACATCTTAATTTATCTCTTTTATTGTTGCCCGTCGTGGATGTCATCCGACGAATCACCGGATATCTTTTATCGTCGACACTTTGCCATTCTACGACATCACTTTCTGGTTAGAGGCATGCTGAAGCCTCTTTTTCTTCGCCAAATATTAGGTCCAAGAAATGCTTACTACAGTAATACAGAAGAATCTTTTTTTTTTTAGATCAGTTGTTTTTGTCAGGCTAGCTTCATAAATCAGATTCTGAAAACTATGCGAAACAAGTCGAGCTCACAGATTAACCGTATAAGTCCGATCTATTCCCTGCTGAATAGCTTTATCGTTCTGACTGTTGTGGAATATCATTTGTCTTCCTTACGGATAAATATCACTTTAGTAAACTGTTTATTTGTGTGTATTTCAAAAGCATACATAGTTATATTAATGGAATCCATGTAAAGTTTTGATGAATTTTTCAGAAAGGAAGAGAAATCTTCAAATTTACAAGCAGCATTTTTTTCAGACAAATTCAAAAAATTTTTCAATTAGCTCAAACGCTGCGGTTATATCTCCTGCACGAACTCTTTGACATCACGCTCTGACATCAAATGACCAACACATCTAAGCACATAGGTTGTTTACAAAGCATTGAGGGTATTTGCATTCATGCGGTTATAAAAAAACTATGCCTTCCTAGATGATTAATGCATATTGATGCTATGCTCGAAACATTTTTTTCTTCTTTTTACAATTTATAAGTTTCAAGAATTGTTGGAGTGTTCGAGAAACCGAAAGCTATCACGGGGCTGAAAGCTTATGATATGAATACCATTTAATAAAACATATTTAATGCAAAAAGAAGGCAGTTCAAAATCAGTTTCACGTTATAAATAAAAAAAAGGTAGTGTATCATGTTAATACCCATCACAGTATACGTTTTGTGATTACAGATTTTAATACAAAGTTTAATCATTGTTAAAAAACTAAAAAATAAAATTATCTGTCTTTGGAGAGCCAACATGTGGATAAAAAATGAACTGAAACCGATTACATTAAAATGACATAAACTAAGACCCAATTTATTTAAAT
Organism: Argiope bruennichi; assembly: GCF_947563725.1. Classification (NCBI taxonomy): domain Eukaryota; kingdom Metazoa; phylum Arthropoda; class Arachnida; order Araneae; family Araneidae; genus Argiope; species Argiope bruennichi. The sequence continues at coordinate 128,292,723 of NC_079163.1, forward strand.
CCCTTCTACTATGAATGACTCTGTTAAACAATATTTAATACATCCTTCTAAAGAATGCATATAATTAACATCTGTATGCATATTTATTTCTATTTACTCAGTTAGTAACAATATTTGATAGATATATCACAATATCTGAAACAGAATATAATTTTTTCAAGCGAATAACTCGTAAATGAAAGCATTTCACAAAATTCCAACTGCCACTCTCTCTCTCTCTCTCTCTCTCTCTCTCTCTCTCATTCACACATACACGATGGTGGCCTTGTGGAAAGCATTTAAATAGTTAATTAACCACCATAAGATTTAAGACGAAACAGACAGCAAGGTAATTTAATGGAGGGTTAATATTTACAGTAACTTGAAAAAAAGAAGCTCCAGATTTATTCTGCTGGCATTCATAGTATATGAAAACTAAGAATATATTTTGATGATAATAACTTTTATTAAAAGATGCTGCGCCTAAAATGTTCTTAAGGGATTTTCTACATATTTAATAAAGTACACATTTTGAGATTTCTGATGAGAACATATTTTTTAATATCAGAAATAGATTTCTCATTAAAAAATTGAACGGGGTGCAAATGTTATTAGTATGCCATGATTGCATCGGGAAAATTCGACATTTACTGTTAAGACATCGTTTCCATATTTAGATGTGTAAGATTTGGATATTCTCTAGACATCAAAAATAGCATTTTTTTAACATTTTTAAAGCATCTTTAAAGTTGCAATATACATGTTAAATAGATTTTCTACGTCATGCATGATAAAATATTTGCAGTGAAAATTTCTGGGAGAAATTTAATTCTTTCCTGCAAAAAAATATTCCATACTAAAGAAAGTTTTGCTCAAATTGCATCTGAACCTGAACATTACATAACAAGTACCAAAATAGAAAGTATTGTTGTATTAGCGAAGGAAATAAAACAATGCAACTATTTTACTGCTTAAAAGAAATATTTATTTTAGTGTTAAAATTAATATCTTACCGAAAGAGAGAAAATTAAGTGATTTTATTTCTCTTTCATTTTATACTATTCCAATCATCATTGCTTACTGTGCATAAATAGACTTGAAAATACTTTATTTTACAAGCATTTCATTCATTGATAAGTGTGAATTAGTTTTCTTCCTGATTTTTTTCCTCATTAGTGTTCTACGCAAATGCTTTCCGATTGCGAAAGATTTCATTATATGAAAACATTTCTACAGAATATATGACTGTTACGGACGTGGAAGACGAAACTCTAAATGGCCATTCATTTATTCTGCACATCATTAATTCCCATTATTGTAGCCCGTTTTTAAAATATTGATTCATCACACAGTTTGCTGTTTCTCATATGTATAAAAATGTGAGAGCAGGTATAATTGTGGAAATAATTATATAGAATTACAGGAATAATTATTTAAATTATGAAAATAACTATTTCATCAACAGCTTAAAAATACAAAAATTTTAAGAGAACTTTTTTGATCAAACACAGCAACGTTAATTTAATGAAATTGGCATAGAAAATGTGGTATTTATCAAAGAATATTTTAACGGAGTAAATAAAATCTAAAAAAGCTGCAAATCGTAATAATACGCTAATTTATAATTTTCCAAAAGCAACATAATTATACGTAAAAGAGTGAAAGTAATTATAGGTTTAATTTTTGCATTCTTTCTTAAAAGTTTGAAATTCTTTTCAAAAAGGTATAAGAACGAAGCTTTTAACTCGTAAACAGAATTATTTGACAAACCCCAATAGTTCATATAATTGAGATCTAAACGAAATTAGCCTCAGATATTTTAAAAGTCGCTTTACTCTCCTCTGTAAGTATAAAAACTTTTAAAAAAAGTCATTACTTAAAAATGAATTTCATTCGAAATTTTGTGCATTATTTTGTAAGAAAACATTTTTACTTATCAAAAGAAATTCTTACAAAACTTATTCATTTCGACATTCAAGTGGATTGAAATGTCTTTTTAAATTTTATTTGATTCATTTCTATCCTTCATTTAAATATTAAATGAAATATGAGTAAGTAAAAACATTAAAAAATGGTGGTTAATATTTTATTGATATTTCGTGAATCATTAAAATTATTTGAAATCCATCGCTTTCGCAGGTGTAGGAAATAAGATATGTTTTGTATCCAAAAAATGTATATTAAATTTGTTATCTAATAATGTTTTGGTGACTAAATTTTTTTATTCCATTTTTGATGATTATATTCAATATTGTAAAGATTCTGTATAATTGTAATTATTATAATTGCGACAAATTAATTTTATGAAATTTGTGACATTTACGAGAAATATTGAGTATTTAAACATCAGTAGATTTAAACACAGATATACAGATCCTTTCCTGTTACAAAATATAGAATTCGGTATGCATTAATTATAAAGAGAAATAAATGGATAGGTATATTTGTAAAATTAAATAGTTACAATCTTACAAAGTATTAATTAAGAAATAAACTTCCCATTTTTCAGTAATTCTTTTTTTATATTCTCTAAGAGCCGGCCAACAAAAATTCTAGCTTGTTAGAAATTTAGAGAATATCCTCTAGATTGAAAAGTAGCGACTATTAATAAAATATTATACTAATGGTATGCAATTTTTTTTACATTGATTTCATATTTTAGCCGCTGGTAAATTTTTTAATAAATTTTTACATTACAACAAAATGGAAAAATTTTATTTTATTTTTTTAAATGCATAATCAGTAGGAAAAGAATGCTAAATAAAAAAAACTGCCAACATTTTAAAATGTGTGAATACGTCCCTCAATCATCAGTTCAGACCCAATACAGAAAACTTTCTGTAATAGAAAAATTACTTGTAGAAATTAGCTGAAAATTTGCATAACCCCCACAAAATGGCATTGTCCTTCGATTTGATTCCAAATTTAAGTGTGTGCCCCTTAAAAAATTTTACCCGCTATTTTCAAAAATGTTATTCGCATATTAAAAATTAATTTTTAAATACGCAAATGTGTGCAAATATGCATAATTTTAATCCTCATAATTTTAAAACGAATATACTCAAATTAATGAAGCTTAAAAAAGTTTCACTAGTTTAAGTATACTCAAAAGTTATTTCTAGAAAAATCTAGGAATAACTTTTCATGTAATTTTAAAACATGATAAGTAAAATGTGTGTTGCCATCAAAAATTTTGCAGTTCATTCTTATCTCAATATATAAATGGTCCCTTATGAAATTCAAAAATCTTTAAGAGTGCGTTAATTCCTTTAGAATGTTTTGTACAATGAAAGATACCAAAGTAAAGCTGGGTGGCCCTACTTTTTCCGTGACTGTTTTTCTTATAAATAATATAGTAAAACAGATGTTTTGTATCAAATGCTTAATGAAAACATTTAAAATTTTATCTTTTGACTTGGCGCTAGAATTTCCTTTTATTCAAGCAGTCCATTCTGTATGAATTTTACAACCATTCTCATCATTTTAAATTCGATTTATAATGCTTTCCATAAATGAATGGACAAATAATAAAATGCTAATTTTCGTGTACAAGAATCAAGAAAAGCATAATTTCCAAGCAATATTTTCTGATTTGTTTGGTGAATGTTCAAATTCTTTGAATCCATAATAGATAAAACGTTGCATTGTGAAGAAAAAAAATAATGTATGCGTTCTTTGCGCGATCTATTTTGCCTAGCAAATGATAAGAATCAAATAAACAAGTAGAGGATTTTTCCGTGAAAATATATTGTGGGTTAAATTAGAGGAAATATTTTGAATTAGGGATGTTGCTTATGAGTTCAGAAGTGCCAAAGAGTTACTGCATGGTTATGTAGGCAATTGTATGAAATTGGAGCAGATGTTATGTTTCGTTGTTTAGATGTGCAGATGTTTGTTTCATTTCGTTATTATGTTATTTAGATATTAAAGTTTCGTCGACCATCCGAAATTTCTGCCAAAGAATGTTTCATAAAGGTTATAGCGAAAAGAAACCGTCGGATAAATGCAGCCAAATTGGCACAAGTTATACAAATAAGCACAGGCACCCTAATATCATGCCAGATTGTGACTGTAGATTTAACAATATTGATTTTAAACCACTTAGACATATTTCATTGAATACTTACTTACGACAGAAAGGAGATACGAGTGATATTGTGGAAAGACAGCTGGAATTATCAGCATTATCGAAATGTAGTGTTTCACGGAAAAGATTCACTCATTTCATGATGTCAGTAAATTTGGCATAAAATCGGAACTGCAAATTCTTCCACCAGAATCTTTGAAAATTACCATCATTGGGTTGGTAATGTTATGATCTGCGCAAGCATGCAGTCGATAAAAGGCATAAGATAGTGTATATTTTGGTAAGAAGCACTCTGGATGCATAAAGTTATTGCTAGGATGTTGCATTGCCACACACGCATATATATATATATATATATATATATATATATATACAGTTTTCATATTGTTGTTAGGAATTGTTTCCTTCTAATGGATAATGTCTGTCAAAGTGCGATGTGTTCTGAAAAACTTCTTAAAAGTAAACGTATGCATCTAATGGGATGACCTGCATGTTCACCGGATATTAATCCCTTTGGGCATATATGGGATGTGTTTGAGAGAGGTATGGTACATCGCAATTCTTCATTATAGCAAAGAAAATGTTAATTTGGCGTTGAAAGAGTTGTGGCAGAATTTACTTAGTTCTTCTGAGTACTATGGTTAAGATAATGCGAAATCGATGCTGTATAGAGATTCCTATGAGAAATGGATGCATATATTACTAAGGTTTCATTAAGCAAACTATAGTCAAATTCTTATCATTTTGCTTACTCCTCCAAAAATCATTAATTGCTGTGTTATCTTTTTGAAGTCTGTATTTCCTGTACAAATTTGTCCTTTTTCGCATATTTTTAGAGATGCTTGCATTTTATGTTTAAACTTTCACTTTTGTTCTAATTCTAATTATTTTTGCAACATCTAGCTTTCCCTTAATTTAAAGGAATTATTTTAAAATGTTCTTCGTCCTTAATTATTTTTAATTCTACCCATAGTCGTATATGCTCCCTACCCCTTGCTGCTTCTTCAGTATTCCATTCTGTTTTAATCCTAACACATACAAGATAATTTTGATAAAATAGTCTGCTATTATGAACACGAAATATAAATATCAATATTTTATCTACCCAAACAGTTTTATACATTTGATCGCATCTCATATATTTTATCGCACATTTAAATAGAATCCAAAAATTGCTACGCTCTTAGATAGACTATACGGAATTTTAGAAAATAAGGAAATTTTAAAGGGATTTCTCAAAATGATCAGTTTTTAACTTGAAATTATCATAAATGTTAGTAACATTTAAAATTAGTTTACTTGACAAAAACTTTCAGTAATTAATGCTAAATGAGTCTTCTTAGAAATTTAATTGGTGCTTCAACAATATTTAAGCTCTAAACTGCCATTATATAGGCCCATCTTTTACTGTTCTTTGATCAACCAAGCGTATTAATAGACCACAACAATAGCAAAAAGAACTCGTCCAGCAGTTCAAATAAAGAGGGTGAACCCTGCCTCTATCTGAAGTAGCAAATTTGGTGTCTCAACGAAACGGCGAGAAGGGCTAATATATAGCTTACTCAACCCTTGACCCGTGAGTCCTCTTCTAGTGTACACTAACTCATAATTCAGGTCGACGGATGAACAAATTGCCATGTGACGAAAGGTGACTGAGACATCCGTTACCGCAGTTTTCTTTCCCCCAAGCCATTCCCCTTTTTCTAGCTCAGGAATAAAATGGAAAGATGGCGATGTTTTCTATAGATTCGGCAAATGGGAAGAATCGACCTTACTTGTAAATGATATGGTATACAGTCATAAGTTTGCCAAAAAATTGACTTTGCACGAAATTTTAAAATACTTTGGGAATATAATGAATATAGCGTTTATATTTTTTCAGAGCGATGAAGGGAAAAACAGTAATGATATGCCCCACATCTCGATATGAGTTTTTCGTAACATGAAGAAAGATCTCACATAAATAAATTCCTGAAGTGATTGATAAGGATAGAAAATCTTTGTATAAATATGATCCAAATGCCATAATGCGGTTATTCAAACATTACTCGGAATAAATATTAATAACCAACTATCGTATAACAGTTAACGATATACCTATAGTATTACATAATGTCAACCCTTTCTACGGAAAGAACGTGTACTGAAGTTTGATATGTATTTAAGTCAAAGGAGCAATTGATTTCAAAGACGAAATCATTTGGACGCGATCTCTAGTTTCTTTCCGTTCTTCTCTGGATGGAAATAATAATAAATGTCAAAAATAAAATTTATTTATTTGGGGTTTTAAAAAGATTCACAATACTGGGAATTAAATAGGCCGCCTAATAAATTTAAAAGAGAATAGTTCAAAAATTTAATGAAAAACATTTCAGTTTTTAAAATTGCAACGGGTCATTAAAATCAGTGACCCGATTTGGTGTGACTGTCCTGGCGAAGGACATATAAGATTTTATTATAATTTGAGGTGTTTTTACTGCTTCTGAATCTAGGTATCTCAAAATCTCTTAAATAGTTAGGTGATCTCAATATATTGTACAAAAAATTGTATTTGATTAGTTGATAGCAAAGTAGTGATAACCCTACATTTGAATTTGTTCAAAAAGTGATTCATTTTATTTAAATATATTTCTAGAATTCCTTATTCTTGTGTATTTTCCTGTATGTAATGCGAATTGTGTTGTAACTTCTAAATAGGGAGATTTTCAAGTGTGCACATTATGATATTTCAACAAACACATTCTCCTTCCTCCAGTCATTTCAAGTTTTTATATACATCCGTGTAGGTCTGTTGGCAGGAAGTCTTTAACAGTATAAGTACTAGAAATGATCAGAAACACTCAAACGCCAATTTAATGAATGAATATTAGATAAAGAATTCTCAGGTAATCCTGAATGATAGCCGGGCCGTTAACATAACAAGTTATTATATTCACTTAAAAAATGAACCAACGAAGGGAATATGTACCATCCTAGGGGATACTCCCATTACTCTAACGCTATGGGAAGCGGCAAACGACTGCTTCTCAACCAATATTCGCGATACTTAACACCTGGTAGATCTCAAATAAAGTAGCCATTTCTGTCGCATTCTCCTAAATTTGGTTGCGGCATACGTTCCCTATGTCTTGAATTGCAAACTACCAAGTTCCCTTCCTTTTGTTAGGGCTGCGGTGGCCTAGTTTTAAGATCTCGGCTTCGGAACCGCAGGATTTTCGGTTCGAGACACGATTCCACCGAAGAACCGTCGTGAAAGCGTGTCTGTCGGGGCCAAAGGTCCTCCCGCTGGTATGGTGGGGTGTGGAAATTTGGAGAGGGGAACACAGTTCTAGTGTCGTCCTCATCATCTGACCGCGGTTCGAAATGACGAGGTCCTTTTGAAAATAGCCCTAGTGGTGCTTTAAACGGGATGATAATATAATTAAACGAATCCTTCCTTTTGTTGAATGCTTTGTTTATAAACAATAAAAATGTATTAATCATTCAACGAAAAAATAATGTGATATGCACTTATTCTTTAAATTTTATTTTTAGCTGTAAATTAATTTTAAAAACATCTGTATTTAGCAGTGTTCGTATTATGGTGGGGCATAATTGAAATAATTTGTTAAGTAACAGCGCTTCGAATTTGGAATCAGTTCCGAGTCTAACAGTTTCAATGAAAAATCTTATTTAGTTTTTTCACATCGTATGTAGTCTAAATCAAACAAAGAAGAAAACACTCAAAGGGCATTGATATTTTTCCAAATATCTGAAGAAAATACCCTCCTCAAAAAAATGCAATCCATTTTCAACAATTGCCTAACATTCAGTTTTCTTTCAATAATCGATTGCAGAATGTATCTTGTGTTACAATCCTAATTGCATATCCATCTTCCTATGACATATGATTATATTCCTTACAGTATTCACTATAAATTTTCAAATTATATTGATATCGGGCATTTTGATGCAGTCTCCTGATAGGATGCTCAAAATATCTCCATTGAATTGATTCAATGCGTTTCATATGTATTACATACACATGAATTGGAGTCATTTTTTAAAATATTTAAAGAGTCATTTTTTAAAATATTTTATTACGCTATTACATTTAAATGCATGTCAACTTGATCTACAGATTTAAGATGATTTTCCAGAACATAAATAATGTTATCATCTTTACAAATCATATCTATTTTATATTCTTATGAAACTAATTTGTAAGTAATCCATACCAAATTCATTAAATATTTATTTTAATTACTATTAAAAAAGAACATTTTGTTTCCATGAAGATAAACTTTTAAATGAAGTAACTCAGGATGATTTTTATTTCTTAGCGACAAACCCATATTTTGATATATTTATGCTGTTTGTAGGATAATCCACAAAAATTTTAATGTATATACTTATCAAAATATGTTTTTGTTTGTAATATATTGTAACTTGGCAAAAAACCTGATGTAAAACCAGTTCAAACCTGATGTAAAAATAATAAAAATTAGATTTATCTAAAAATTCAAATTAAGAAACAGTACAGTAAAAGTACAGAAAATTAATTGGTTAAATAATGCACAATTAGTAGGAAAACAGTGAGTAATCTTAATAAAGTTATGAAAAGTAAATTTATATATAGTTTTAAAATATGATAATTTTATTGAACTGTTCACAGCACCTTCGATACAAGAAACTCTTGTATAATAAAACCTCAAAACATATAACACAATTCACATTCAGAATAGTCATAATTTTGCTATGACTTATTCGATGGAACACATGATACATGTTCACATATTTTCGAATTAAGTGAACAATTTTTCAAATTCTTAATAAGAATTAGGGAGGGCATGATATATGTCTATATTTAACTAGTGAAAATTATTTAAATATAAAAGTAATTTGTAACAGTTTTCATTTCGAATTATGAGCGATATTTCGACTATATGTTAATGAAAAATGCAAAAGAATGGGAAAAATAAATTTAATTAAAAATAATTTTTATCAATTCACTCAACAGCAAAAAAAAAATATTTTAATTATTTTTTTAATTTTTAATCTTAAAATGTGTTGTTTCTCAAGCTCACTACTAAATAGTGTCATTTGTATAGAATTAAAATTTAATTTAAATAATTATTAGTTCAATTATATGAACTTCATACTTTAACCAGTTAAGTGCGTTCGACGTGTACACACGTCAATCCAAATCTTCATTTTGGTGTGGTCGATGTATAACTTTTTATTTAATAAAAATGAAATCTTATTTGCTTTATTATGATTATTGACTATAATTATTTTATAATTATTATTTGCTTTATTTTTTCAAAAATTTTACTGTGCAACTATTTGTACTCAATGTGTGTCATCGCTTGACTTTCAAAGGGAGATTTCAAGGACTTTTCAAAATAAATTCCGCAGTTAAAGAAACAAGAGGGCTATATATGTATTTAAAACCATGACGAGATGATCTTCATTTTTTCATTTCTATACACATCTCAAAATATTACAGGTCTGAAAATATTCAAATAGCATATTAACAACTAAAATAAAATACACAAGAGCATAAAATTTCCAACTTCTGTAAGTGAGTGAAAAAGTCAATTTCCCCCTCTACAAATGTTAAATGAGTTCGTATAAAAGCATTAAATGAGTCAAGATCCACTCCCAGCAAAACTTATCTAGTTAATTTTTTTAAACGCGTATTCGTTCTTGTTAATGCATTCCTGCATTCAATCGGCAGACGTCATTTTTTCGCTCTAAATGTGTTGCTGGGTGTGAAAGACAAATGTTTGCAGCAAGGAAAAGGAAGTTATCCCTGGTCTTTACTCAGGAGATGCTAAAATGGATGATCCAGTATTTTCTAGCGCAGAGCTTAAAATCGTCGAGTGTCAACTTTTGCGATCAAATCGTCATTCTTACAACCAAGAGGGGACATTTTAGGTGAAAGACGACATCCAGAAAAGAGAATGGGGGGTATAAAACATAGGTCTCTGCCCCCCCCCCGTTTTCAGTCATTGTTATCTACCCTAGGGGGAAATTTTCAAACACGACAACGACTTCTCTATTCCATCATTCAAGTTTCAGAATCATTCTCGACTCGGGAGAAGAATCACCATAAACGGCGATTTAGGATTAGTTTTGGCATTCGTTGTTTTGATATTTTTAGAAGTACTGAAATATTGTTAAATTTGCAGCTTTAAATTATTACCAAAAAATATGTAATACTTTGAATACAAATGGAATTATAATAAAGAGCTGGTAAGAACGATGAGGTTAAACGCAGTTTCGATCATAATCACCAGATCTGTCATCGATGGATTTCTTTTTGGTGGAAATTACAACAACGTGTGCACGAATTATCCAATCTCAGTTGGCGAGATTTTCAATGCCTGATAATAACGGTGAACAAATTGAACATTTCTTGTAATTAACAAAATTCTATATTCGCATTAATTCGTTTCGATATGTTATTACTTTCATATGTAATAGTCATTAATATATATATGGAACACCATGATTCTGTAGTAAAATTTTTCTAATATATGCAAAATAGGGTGCAGTGATTGGAGGATTCATCTTAATGAAATTTTCGTTTCTAAATTAAATGAGAACTATTCAAGACTATCCTCAAAATTTTCAACCTTGATTAGACAACATTAAAAATATCTGAAACAGCATACCCTGCATATTTTATAACTTCCCAACATGAAATGATTCTTGGTCTGCAATAAATAAAGGCGTTAATATAACTAAACTAAGGCAAATCAACACCAAACTACAACAATTTATTGCTTTGACGCAAGTTGGTAGCCAATTTATTTGATATAAATCAATGAGATTGAAGTGGCTTGGTGACAATATAAAAGGTTTTGAAAAGAAACGCGAGTTGAAAACTAAATTCCGTCATAGATTCGTAGAATGTGTTTGATTGGTCAGCATTAAATCTATCATTGGCTGTCTGGTCATAAGATCTTGGCGGCTTCGAAGCCGGAGAGTTCTAGATTCGAAGCCCAAATTCACTGAATAGTCATAGTATAGGAGGACCTAATGCATGTCAATCAGGTCCAGTCAAATACCCTTTTTCTGGTATAATTCGGAAATTGGAGAGGTCTTTGATGGTTCATGTTCCGTCCTCGTCATCTGAACACGGATCAAAAATAAGGTGTCTTACCCGAAATAGTCTTGTGCTTTTTTAAAACGGTAAGTAAATACAACTAATAATTTCCATTGTGAATAAATTTGAAATTACATAATGATTTGGAATTAAAACCAGCTTTTTGCATTGATAAATATTGTTATGACAAAATAAATAATTGTCGCACGAAAAAATTACCTTCAGAACAAAATGTATTGTATAATATGAACCGTTTATTTTGAAAATGGGGCAAGTCCATTTTTTATTATTGTGAGATATTTAAAGGTTTGCATTTCAATATATTGGTAAGTATTAATAGATATATTTTTTGGTATTTCGTGGTACCAGATAATGTAAGTTTATAATCCAATAGTGTTTACAGTGCTGACTAAAAAAATAAGAATTTTATTGTAACTAAATGGACTTGCCTTTCTTTCAAAATTAATGAATTATTGTAAACGTTCATTTAATTGAGAAATATTTCAGTTGCATCAGACTTTTTTTAATAATAAAAACAAAATACTATTCAAAAATTTATAACTATGTATTCATTTGATAAAAAATTGAAATTAAAAAGAAAATTCTTGTAGAAAATATAACATGACAAAAAAACAATTCAGTTTTATTAAGAATTTCAATGAAATTGCACATTTTCAGTTTTTACGTAGTATAATTAAATTGAATTTTATTCAGGATTTAATATTTAAAAATGTTCATGATGAACAGTAGGTATATATGGTAATAAATCTATCATATCCTTGCATTTTTCAGATGTAATAGATATCCTTTCTTCATACTTCATAAAAGATAATTTTATATTTCTGAATTTACTTGGTCTTCCTCGTTGTGGTGGCAAATCGATAATTTTAAATTCAGCATCTCGTTCTATCGAAGTTTTGTAGAACATTATGTATGGTGCATCCCTTGTAAATCTGATCCAGCATATAGTTAAACAAATCACGGTTTCTCCATCGGTATTTTTATTTCTTTTTAAAGCCGCTGGGTGGAAAATAAATATCCGAGTTTTATTTCATGTATTAAACCTTTATTATGTTTTCGACAATTTCGTATTACTTTATAGTAATCCTGGGGAATATACAAGGAACTGGTTTTCCGGATTGCCAGTTCTACCACTCCAAAATCATGATCGTTTTGTAAAACTGAATGTCCTGACAACAAAAATTTGTGATCAAAGATATTTATTTCATTGTCACTGTACTGAACAATCTTGTTGGAAGTAAACATATTGTTATCGAAACACAAAATTAAGACACACTGTTTATTATTTATGAAATACCGTACGACCACTGATTTTCATTATCAAAGAGAGAGATAGAAACACTCTAGATTTCAGACATGATATCAAACGGTCACATTTGCTTCACCATACAACAACCGGAGCTAAATTTTGCCGTAATATATTCGGTCAAAAATAATTTCAATCTAAGATGGACTTGCACCACTTTCAAAATAAACAGATTTTCAATACTGTTAAGAGCTAAAACTTCCATCTCCAAAATGCTAGAATCTGATTTTTTTTTACTTTCAATTTTTTATGCATAAAAAGATGGTAACAAGTTTTATATAAAACTACCATTATCTCCATTTTTTTCAAAAATGGACTTGCCCCACTTTCAAAATAAACGGCTAATATATAAATTAAGAATTGCGAGAAATAAGAAATTAAAATTGATTAATAATGTTTACCAGAAGTTTGACTTTCCAAACTTTGTCGGCTATTTAATATCCGGTTATAAAAAATTTCACCTGGTCCAAAATCTTCTAATACCAATTAGCCGGAATCGATTGCATTTTTCTTTTTTTTGTGCAAAATGACTCTTAATTTCTCTCCTGTCTTTGAATAATTTATTTTTTTCAATAAAAAAATTAATTAACCTTTGCTTTTATAGTTTGAGAAGTACTACATAGTTTAAGAGAATTCCTTAAGGAAATGTTTTTTCCCAGAAATAGTATTACAATGCCTTTGAAAAATCATTTTCTCTTTATTCATAAACTATGACTTTTACTCATTAAATAGCTATAAATACTCCTCTTAACAATGTATTCCTGTATTTACTTAGTATAATGGACCAAAGTCCTAACAATTACATCCAAAGAAATAATTTTTCGTCGTCTTTTCTGTGAAAAATAGTTCTATATTTTCTTTTTCTGAGTTCTCTCATTCAGTCCTGGTTTTTTTCCCATTTCAATAATTTATGGATTTATGTTTTTAGCTATCATTACTGGCTTTTTTTATCACTTCAGCGCCATGGCTTTTTACATGGGAGACAGGGACTCTTCTTCATGAATAAAACAAGAGACTTTTGCATCTTTGCCTATCAGAAAGCAATAACTTACTTTTATTATGATCGTTACTTATAAAAGTCGAAAGAAACAATGTGTTACTTTATTTCTTTGACTTGACAATGTAGGAGTTATGGTTTTGTTTGAAAAACATCAAATAATTTTCTCTTTTAGCTCTGGCGGAATCAGACAGGATTTATTCCATTCAAAGAAAATGAAAATATTTATTATTTGTAAGAAAGTTTTTATTTTGATATTGGTTAGTTCAAATTTGAAATAAATGTAAAGAATGAATAAATTGCTATAACGTTTATTAATACAGCTCTGTGGTATATGGAAATAGTATGTTTTGAATGTTCAAGTCATTCAAATTGAAAGGGAATAACTCTCAAATATCAGTTTACAAGTGATATGGGTAGTTAACCGCTTTCCTTAACAATATTTTACAAAAATTTCAAAAAATATATAATTTTTGTTCCATTTTTAAATAAAGGAAACGAAACAAAACTTAATAAAAGGGTTTTAAGTTGATTTTTTTAATTTTTTAAGGGTATGAAAGCATAAAGTTTTATCATAAATTTACTCTCCCGAGTTACCTCGGGCAGATGAATCAAGTAAAATATTAGTCCACTATATTTAAAATCCACACCTTCACAATTACCATCTGAAAAATATTTGCATATTCTTTATCATACGCAATCGCCCTTTTTATTACTCATTTTTTACATAACTATCCTTATGCAGCTGCCACAAAGACTGTTGAGCAAAATGCCTGTTTGTCCAGTCCCATAATCCAAAGTTCTCCAAGAAAACTTCGCAAACTGCGAATCAAAACAGAACATTTTCTTGCTTTTTGAATTTCAGACCTAAGAAAATCATGATTAAACAAATCGTATTGACAAATCATGCAAGATAAAAATCGGTTGTTATATATACGAACCCCAGATAACTCGGCATAATCAGGAAAGCGGTTAAAGGATATGTGTCATTGTAAATAAGGGCTTTTCTCGAGGATACAGATGGAGTCCGCTAGGCGGTGCCGATGTATTGAAATTCCATTAGCAAATTGCATTCAGCACGAGATTTAGTTTTCTTTCTATAATTCTGGGACATGGTTCTGGGTAAGGTCTCGTCTTCGAGATGGGATGTTCTTGGTTCGAGACCCGATTCCACCGAAGAACCATCGGGTAAGCGAGTGTGAAGAACATTAAATCCGTCGGGGCCAAATGACTTCCTGCTAATGTGATGTGGAAGTTGAAGAAAGAGACACCAGTTCAGATGTCGTCCTCGTCATCTGACCACGGCTCAAAATTAGGAGGACCGTCCCAAAATAGCCCTAGTGTTGCTTTAAAAAGGGACGTTAATATAACTAAACTAATGTGGGATATGGTCTTGCTTCATTACTCCATTCCTAAGTTTCTGAAGTCGAATAAAACTTCAAGTTCTATATTTGTTTTGTAATCAAAATCGTGTTATAGCCAAATAAGTTAAATTAATACTATTAGGAAATTTGCGATCAGAGTCAGTTTTTCATAGGGATAAATATTTGTAATGCTTATTTACCGTTGAACTCTGAATTTTAAAATGGGACAGAATTCCTAAATGTGAATCTTTTTCATTTCATTTAGAATTTTAAAGCTTTCGATAACTCAAATACATATTTTGACGGAATATGATGAATATATTTTGACGTCTTTTGTACCTTTAAACTTCTAAATAGCTCAAATCTCAAGAATTATTTTCAAAACCTTTAACAGCAAGTGATATATCAAAATTAAAAATTAATCCTCGTTATATCTTTAAAGAATTTTCATGTAAAAATTTTAAATTGCTGAAATTATACTTTAAGATAAGCAAATGAAATTCATCACATAAAGCATAGTAAAAATATACGCCATATTTATGAGTTAGCAAAAAAAAAAAAAAAAAGAAAGAAAGAAAGAAAGAAAAAAAATTGATTTGGTGATCATATCTTAAAATATCAATTTTTTTTTTTTTTCAATGAGAGATTCTGAGCTAACAAACTAGAGTCAAATAATGAATCGAAATTTTAAAAAGTTTCCCGAAATATATTAAAGAAATGGCTTCTCATTCCAGAAGCCGTAGCTTGAAATTGATTTTAAAATTCAATTTAAAATACAGTTAAAATTTAAAGAAACGCATCTGGCATTTAAATCTTTTTCTACTCCAGACTTAAAATTTAAAAACAACTTGAATTTTTTTAAAGTTTTCTTATTATTTATAATCTTCTACTATGCAGATGAATTAAAGAATCATAGAATATTATCGAATATTTATGTGATTTCAAAACTTTTTATGAAAATTTATCTTCTCATTTGCTTGAGTTTTTTTAATTCTTACAAAAAAAATACAACAAATTTTTAAAAAAATTACAAAACATGCCAAATGTTTCGAAAATGGAACCTTATCAGAAAGGTTAAACTGTGGAATTTAATTGCGTAATATGAAAAAATGCTGTGAGTGATTTAACTGGTTTCCATAGTTTTAAATTCTATAACATTCGGCTGGTGATTCACAACTAAATTTGATAAAAATATTGTTTTAAAACATATTTTTTAATTTACTAAAAGTAGCATTTTTTAAAAAATCCTTTTATTTGTAATTCTTTTTTTAAATATTTTGGAGTCTTGAAACAGTTTTTTCTCAACTTCATTGCCAAGTGCCTTCATGAAAAATAATAAAATTCATCTATTAACACATAATTGTCTTCTGAAAATATTAAATAGAATATTGTCATTTAGAACGTACAAAGTGACAAGATTTCAAACTCCACAAATTAAAATGGAAGTGGAAAACTAATTAAATACATCCATCTGTGTAAATATGAGAAAGTGAAGTAAAAAAAAAAACTAGCGGGAATGGATTCCCTAAAATCTTCTCGCATACTCTTTGATACAGGTAGTATTCCAGAGAAACCTTTCATAGCACTGACATTTAATAGTAACGAAGTATTAATCTTTGACGTGAATTTAGCATTTTGACTGAAGTTATCGTATCACTTTTGGCGAGTTATTTGGCGATGAATCCCTGGCATACGGATTAATAGTATCCGAAAACCAAATGTGTGTTTTAGACGCGTTTTTCCTAACTGATTGAAATAAAAATTTGACACAAAACTACACTTGTGATTACTTGATCACATTCCAAACTTTATATATATTTAGGTCATTGCGACTTTGAATGATCACGTTTACCTATTTCTAGAATTACAGACCGACAGACGGTCCAATCCTTGTTGGATTTGACTCAAAATTCGAAAGACGTCTACACTACAGATGTTAAATCTGTGCAATAAATTTTATATATCTAGCTCTCTTCGTTTTGCCATTATCATATTAACTTATATTCGAGCATCCGGACAGACAGACAGACAGACTTCCTCTGAACAGATTTTAATCGAAATTTGATAGAAATCTGCAAATTTGGTTTAAAGACCGTATACCAAATTTCAGTCATCAAGCCCAAAGCATTTTTGAGTTATCTTTGTCACAGACGGACGGACATTTTCCAAAAATATGTTTTTCTAAATCGGAGATCCAAGACATGGAGATTCATCAAAATCTCGAGTTTCAATTTTCTGATAATTCCTATACTTTCACCATACTACATATACTAGAAAGTAATAAAAATGACATCCATTATATTAGCGTATTGCCTTATTATTCTATTTAATGTATGAACTTATTGCTTTATATTTCCTGTGCACTAAAATTTTCCCCCCAAAAAAAAAAAAATTGAAAATCAAGTTGTTTTCTCCCCATGACGTCCATACTACATGTGGTATACTAGGTTTTTAAACTTCGTAGCGAAAAAACTCCATTATGAATTTGAAATTCAAACTAAACCAAAATCCTTTCATGCGTTAAGTTACAAATAATATACATTTTTTCCTTTGTTCAATTATGTTCAAAGTTTGGCACAGTAATAAGTCTACAAGCCTAATTTCAAATAGATCGTTGCATATATTGAGTTACCGTGTTTGGGTGCACAAAGATAGGCAAACATTTTTCCTGTTGAAGTATTTCGCCTAACTTTGGTATGAAATTCATTTTTGGTAGGAAGACCTCTTATTATTTCATTCTTAGAGTTGCACATTTGAGTTATCGTGATCGGGCAAGCCGATTGACATAATTTCAAAAATAGTCTTTAGGTCTCGAGAAAGTGTAAAGCGTTTTTAAAAGAGTAGACTGACTATAGTAAAAATGATGAAAATGTCCTATTTTATCAAGAAGAAAAATATAATTTATTTTTGTAAAAGGAGAACGTATGTTCATTTTCATCAAGAACGCTTAGATCATGGTGCAGGAAAATGGATCATTTGAAGTCTTAAATTCTTTGATTATCGGGAAAAATGAAAGCTTCGCATTAGTAATTTGCTTTTCAGCAAATGACGCATACTGCGAGAATGCTCGAAGTTCAACGGACTAAAGAATATAATTTGTCAACTATCTGCCTTTAGAGACCAGCTGGTTCACAAGGAGTAATGCTCTCTAAAATGCCCAATTAAATATTTATGCACATTGGTCTCTTAATAGCTTCTTCGGCAAAATACTTTTAAGCTTCAAATTTTGATAGTCATATAACTCATAATATTATAGAAGCCTTACAATATTCTATTCATTGCACTATGTATCTCTCTCATTTTCTTGTCAGCTGCTGTAAAATTGGAACGGGAGTGATAAAATTTCAATAAATACAAAAACATTTTTGCTGAAACTAGACATGTTTTTTTTAAAAAATATGACTACAGAAAATCGAACCCTTCAGGGTGAAAACCTTATGTGTACTACAAAATATTCTTTTATAATTTGTGTAATATTTCAAAGAATCATTCAATCGAAATTTCTCTGATTCATCATAAAATTTAGTCCAAAATTACCTTCAAAAGGGTTTTAATTTGGTAAGTAATATTTTATTTTATTTCAAACAATAAATGTACTTCTGAAAACAATTATGTACAGTCCTTCGATCTTAAGAATAAAATAAGTTTGACAGTCTAATATTTCAATCTTCTCCGATCAAACCTGACTGAGTTATAAAGCTTGAATATTATTATTTTAGGACAATCAACAATTTCAGTATCTTAGGGGAAATAACCTTGGAAAACTCCAGGGATTGATTGGCTCATATTCTTCAAGACAGTAGATGGAGAGGTTCTAAAGATTCCTATTCAGAGGTTCTATTTTTATTGAATAGGGATATTTATATTTTCATAACTCAAAAACAGTTTTAAACGCAAAACAGTGGACCTTTTTTTAATTTAAAATATAAGTGTTCAAGAACATTTTATGAAAAATGACTCGCAGGACAGAAGATCTGTATAACAGTTTAAGATTCGTAATTCATAAGAAACTTTATTGATTCAAACTACATAAAATATAATTTACATTTAGATCATTTTTATTAGATGTATTGCAAAAGTTTTAGAAATTAAATGTTGGGCCCTTATTAGAGTGTTTACCTGCTATATATTAAACTGTTTGCCTTAAATGAAGTGGAATTAATAATACAGATATTTTAAAAGGTCCCCAAACACATTTTTTTTGCATTTGTTTTTAGAAAATATCACGTTTCATGTTTATTTTATACAAACGCATGGTGAAAATAAAAAAAAAAACTGAGAGCTCGAATTACCTACGAATGATGTAATATGTATTTCTATAAGTTTTACAGTTGTAGAAAAAAATTCTTCAAAATTAAAGACTCCCATTTTTAATGTAGAATGCTATTTTTTTTAAAAAAAAAAAAACTCTAATATTAAAAAAAAAATATCAGATATCACAAATTCTGTTCAAACAGATCATTTAATTTCAAATGTATTTGTATTGCATTCAGTCATGCGTTATATTATTACACTTAATTGAGTGTAACAATATAACGCATATTTTTCCGAAAAATATCAATAGAGTCGCGGTGGCCTGGTGGTAAGGTCCCGGCTTTGGAACTGGAGAGTTTTAGGTGCGAGACCAGATTCCACCAAAGAATCGTCGCGTAAGCGGGCCTGGTGCTCGTTAAATCCGGCAGGACCAAACGTCCTCACGTTGGTATGGTGTGGAAGTTTGGAGAGGGAAGTTCAGGAGTCGTCCCCTTCATCTGGTCTCAGTTTAAAGTTACGAGGTTTATCCCAAAATAGCCCTAGTGTTGCTTGAAAACGGGACCTTAATATAACTATATTAAACTGAAAACTATCGACATCAATTGCCACTGGTTATCGGATGCAGAACCGTGTAGATATTTATGAGAGAGGACTGAAAATCAGTTTGAAATCATGGTTTCGGCATTTATTATAAAAACCAACAGTTAAAATCGGGAATTTTTTGGATGGAATTCATTTATGAAGTTTCAATCGATTAATGCAATCCATACAAGCCAATATAACCTTTTTCAGCATCACTCCGCAAATATTAAATTTATTATATAATATTTATATATAATATATTTATTATATAATTTTGTATTTATTATGTGTTATAAAATATTAATAGTTTTGAGATTTGTAAATTTTGAAGGTGAGGTATAAGCTTATCTATGATTAAGGGTTTTTATCAGGCAAAAAAAATCAGCTTGGGATATAGAAAAAAATTCCGTAAAATGGGTTTTCTGTTTTGATTTTCACTGATCGCTCAGAGATTTTCTATATATTAAAATGGTTTTTCTTTAATGAATTTTTTTATACAAAAAAAGGAATAGAAATCATTAGCTACACAAGGCACCTCATAAATATGAATAACTTTAAAAATCAGTAACTCGCATACAAATAAATACAAAGTGCACAGGAAAAGTGGGGAAAAAATCAGATTTTTTTCATCATAAATCAGAATTCATTATTCTTCTTGTTTCCAACTTATACTTCAAGATGATTTTGCAGCTAATGGGAGATGCATTACATAATAAAAGAAATCTGTTTATATCAATTATATATTGGAAAGAAATGTTCAAAGTATCGTCCTGTAATTAGAATTATTTCAGTTATGGATGCGTAATGAGTTTTAAGCTTTAGTTTTAATTTTTAATTCTGGTTTTTTGACAAAAAAAAACAATTTCATTTCCATTCTGTGCAAATAGCATCTTAATATCTTTATACATTTGCAAGTTATTGATTTTTAAAGCTGTTGGGAATTTATTCTGTACTTTGATGTTATTTCAAAATCTTGTTTCATTCATAAACCTCGAATTCTGTCACTATACATTATAAAAGAATGAACTATTAAGTAAAACAAATCCTTTTTTAAAGTGTCTCTAGTTCTCTAAAAGAAGGTGAAAACTGAAAGTTATGGATGCGTAATGAAACCAGTAGGCATTTGTTTTATTCGTGCTTTTCCCATATATTTTTGCAATACGGAAGTTGTTGTTTTTTTGTTTGTTTTTTTTCATTTAGCTTCGTAGTATAGTAAAAATAAAATGTATTTTGACATACTCGAATGAATCTTCAGTTTGACCAAGTTATTTGACATAGATCTATAATTTTGCTATGAAGACCATTTAACAAATTTCATTTATCTTTATTACTGTATTTTTAAATGTTTTCGTTGTCACTTGCATGAAAAGACACATAAAAACATCTTATCTAAATTTTGAGACATATTTTCAAAGTTAGCTGTCAGCTAAATATCTTCCTCCGAGCCCCCAGTGCTTTTGATATAATGCCCAAGGACAGGCAGAAAATTGACTGAAGACAGTTTGCTACAAATATAATTTAATAATATAGGTATATATTTGGTTTTAGATAGCATTTTAAATTCCCTCCAACTAACTCTTCATGTTTCCATATATAATTGATATAAAAAAACAGTAAAAATCTCGTTTATATAGGATTATACAGTATTTACAGAACAAATATATACAATATAAATTCTTGTTATATATAACTGAATAAATACTTTTTCCATACCTAGTGTGTGTGTGTTCTTTTATATGAGTTTTAGCAGCTGTTGCTCAGATAGGGGTTGAATAACTGATGAAAGGTCGAAGTAATATTTTGTAAATAAGCAATTTTTTCTCCCCAGGCAGTTCAGATCTTGATTTAATGATTTGGTAAATTTTAGATTTTTACACCTTTTGAAGTTACGTTTAATCTTTCGGATGTGACTTTTGAAAGTAAAATGCTTATTCAATATAAAGTCCATACACTTGGTTTTATTGCTCCATGGAGTGTTTTTTATGAAAAGTTTAGAGTATGTGGAGATTTCTTTTTGGAATAAACATAAGAGCTTGATAAATTTGACTCTTCCAATGGATAAACCATTTTTTCAATTCGTTGTACAAGTTCTGTAAAGATTTTCAGTCATTCTGAAGGCTCTTTATTGGAATAGTGATCGAATTTTTTTCCTCAGCGAAGAGGCTGTGTTCGCTATATTTTATCACGGAATATTATTTGCAAAAATTTGAAATCTGACCAAGTTTGAAATATTGAACCACTTTAAATCTGATATTTTTTGGAGTCGATTGTGAGTTTTTAATTCTAACCATTGATTTCTTGTTATATAGGTAGGAAGTCAATCATTTGACATTGCCGTCGGGCGCTTTCATTTTAAACATTTTGTTGATGTGACTATCAATCCGAACCTTAGCAATATCCAAGAAGACTGCTCCGTTGTCAAGGCCAGAATTAAATTCTAATATTTTCAATCATTCTTAGTAGTTGTGAAAAAGTTGATAATTTTTTTTCCTAAAACCGAATTGAAAGGGTAAAATAAGATCATCTACGTGTTCATTTAGTCGTGATATCCTTTGTCATTGAACTGAGGCCCGGAAGGAGGCCCATGCTTTGGTAGCTATCCATTTGATTTGGTTTGTGAATAGGAGGAGTAACTGGTGTTGCCAATCGGTCAGGAACTATTTTAATTTTTATGCAGAGTTGACAATTTCTGTTAACCTGAAGATTTATTTCAGAGGAAGTTTCTTAATAAAATTATTTCTGATGGCCATAATGCCAGGAATCTTTGAGGTTTTAGGAATTTTGATACAGTTAACGATTTCAAAATCAAGGCATTTCATTACTAGTCGGTTTTCGTTGAGATTTTATGGATCCTCTTTAAAAATTAAGTTTCGTGGGAGAATGTATCAGTTGGATGTTTGGAATCAAAATTCCAGACTGTGGACGATTTCTTTTGTTTTTGAGAGTCAGAAGAGGCTGTTCTGTGTGGGCCCTACAATAAACGAAATACGAAATTCTTTATCTGTAATTATTTTGATAGGCCTCCAAATTGATCCACCAGCATTGGTGAGTTCTCTTATTAAATTATAACTCCAAAATAAAAATATTATTTTTTGCAAAAAAAAAATGGAACACTTATAATTGACCATTTTGAGGAATCCCTACTATAAACTCAAAAATGAAGCTTTGAATTAATACCATTCTTTTATCTTTCAAAGCAGATCTTCCAAAAAGGACATTAATGTTTCGATTATTGATTTATTTTGATTTTTTTTATACAGTCTTTTTGTTGTTGTTGTTGTCAGAAAAAGAAATAACCTTACCTAAAGAGTAAAAATTAATTGAACAAACAAAGTTCAAGGATTAAAAGAGGATATTTTAAAAAAACATGCAAGATCATCATTTATCGAATTTTATCAGAACTGAAATTTTTTGCTCCACTTTTGTTGTCGCAAAAGAAATTTCTCCTTCTGAGGAATTCATTTAAGTCATTCGACCGCTAACAGCTTATCATAAGCAGTCTTAAAATTAGAAACTTGAATTCTAATTAAATAAAAGCTGTCAAAAACAAAGATCTCGGTTCACTTGAATCAGCTTATTGATAAGATTCTTTTTCTAAAACTTAACAAGGAATTCTGCTTTGAAGAAACTCGTGCAAAAGAAGAAAAAAAATGATTAGATTTTCACAGTAAAATGTAGGACACTTATCTCTAACTATTCAGGTCATCTTATTTTGTGTGTGTATGTTAGAAAAATATATTTTATTTTAAAATTAACGTCTTAGGCCATTTACTACTTCAGATCCTATAAATTATTTTTAATCTCTATTTAGATATAAAAAAATAAGAGCAGATAATTAACACAACTGAAAATATTCTTTTTCTTCTTTGTTATAGTTGTTTGCCACATCAGTGAGTCATTATAACGCATCTTTTTTTCCAAGGCTACTTTAATTCTATACATTCATTTAATTCTATAAAAAAAATAGAAGAAACTATTTTATGTTTAAGATTTCTTCGTGCGATTAAACTTTTGTATAGCTTTCCTGCTAATGTCGCGTAAAAATGTTTGAATCGTAAAGTTTTATTGGTTTATTCGAAGTACCTCTTAAAAGTCGCACATTAAAGAATTAATTAGAAATAAAACATATACTAATGAAGAAACTTCTTTGCACAAAAATCGAAATTTAAATTGTAATAATCAATGCTACTTTGGAAAAGAAAAATCTAATAGGATGAATAAATGGCAAAATAAAACCTCCTGCGACAGTTTTCATCAAAGAAACATTAGTTGAGAAATTATATATGCTATTTCGGTAACGATTAAAATCTGGAAATTCTGCTTTGCAGTAATATTGTGAGTTAGCATTCTTTTTTCAATTTGTTAAAAGTGAGCTTTATTTTCAGTTAGTTAAAAATAAATCCAAGAAAATGTCAATTAAATTTAAAAATTTATTCCCCAAAATGAATGCGCTAACATGCTCAAATTCAGAAGAAACAGCAACTATTCTTTGGCGACAGCCATGTGACACGTTGGCGAATTCTTTAAACTTTGCCGTTTCGCTCCAAATATGTTCTCGTTGTCTTTCCATGTGGCAACCGTGTTTTCAGATGGCATGGAAGTCCTCTGACTGCATTGGAGGGGAAAGGGACTAAGATTAATGGACGCTTCCGCTAGATAAACGATGCGTTGTTGCTGGTCAGGGGTGAATTTCCATAAAAAAGAAAAAACGTGGATGGATTGGCAAAAGGTGTTCAATTGTTATTAATCTAAACATCTGAGACTAAAGTTTCAAATTTCTGTTCCGTACTTAAGCATTTCTTTATTTGGAGATGAATTGTCAAGCTTATGTGAATGTAAAGAGAATAAGTATTGTATGCCAGACTTTTTACTTATTGGACTATGAAATCGAAACGATGCTTTTAATCTAATGTAAAAAAAAACCTCGGAGACAGAAAGCAGTTTGCACATCAATGGGATTCAGACAATTATTAATGGGTTTGTCTGGAAATGATGTTCAGTTATCTTCCTAAGATGAGCTGAAAGCACTCTTTCGTTGAACATTGTTTTGGAACATCGGGAAGTCATTCCTTGTTTTTCTGAAATGTTATAATTATATGTGTGTTGAGATAAGTAAATGTATTCTTTTTTATTTTTAAATTAATTTGAAAAATCACAGTTTTTATATATAAGCGGCAATAATCCACTTCAGCTCATTGGAAAAATAAATTGGAAATAAGAACATAGAATGTAGAAGAACAAGATGCATTCGATTGTTGAAATAGAGTAATAAATGCGTTTTGAAATTATGTTTGTAATGTATTAATTTCATTGAAAATAGGCATTTTTATTTTTTGAATTCATTGTCAGGAGAAATGAGAGACAGCATAAAGACTCATTCATATCAAGCATACGAAAGTATGCATATCATGATAAATCATCTAATTGAAAGAGACGAAAGATGCATGAGTTTTACATTACCTCACTCTTGAAAAAGGGTCTCTCCTTCTATATACAGAACTATGGATATTTATTATTACACCAAATCTTACTCACTTGTGTGAGAAAATGTGTTAAAGTTGTGTGTTTTAATCAAATATATAATATTATAATCTCACTAAAGCTAAAAATGAGTACTTTCTTTTCAGTTATAAAAATACTTGAAGATGAGGATTTTCAAACTCTGTGTTAAAAATCCCTTATCTTTGAAAGGGTTGTGCTAAAGAATTTCAAAGTTGTAACAAAAAATGCATCGGTCATACTCTGCAAAACCATATACAAATCGTTTTGATTTAAAATATCTCAGTAAAATTTTTGAATAATTTAATTAAATGAAATATTTTCATTTATCCTTAATGAACACTTTATATTTCAAATCTTCCTCTCGGCCACCATTCTGGAAGTACATTTTTTTTTACATTTCTGATTTCCATAGTTATATAAAAAAAACCATAAATTATTTGGTGACGTATATTAATTTTGTAATAAATTGGTAACGTACATAAATGAAGTAACTTTCAGGATTATTTTTTTCATGTTTCAAAGTACTTAAATGAAACCTTGTGTTCCTGTGAATCATTTTGCCTCTAATTGTTTTTTCCGAAAGCAAAAGGTTCACTCTTGCATGCATTTGTTATTTCCATAAATTTCTATTTCTTGCATATTTTTATAAACATTTTACTGTCCGTGTAATATTTTTCTTTGAGGTTGTTTGTATTTCATATGTATCCCTTTATTAACCTGAAATTGTTCCAGAGTCATTTTTCTTACAAAATGTTATTTTTAATTCCTAGAACGCCAGTGTATTCTCCATTACAAATCTGCTGATTTCGATCTCTTTATTATATTTTAAATTTGCCCAAATATTTTAAAGTTGCTCGCTGTAAGAGAATGGATTTTAACCAAAACGGCATATTTCTATATCAATGACTTTGTTGCGTAATAACAGAAGCAGCCTTCTCTAAAAAACTTCTTATCGTTGAGATGATATTTTCAGAATACAAATGGTCCTGCTTTCTGTTTCACAACCTATTGAAAACTCATCGCGACGTTTGTCTGAAAATTGACAATATTTTTCGTTCCCCCTTGTTTTCGAAAGAAAATTTTTGCCTACGTGAACGACGTTTAAAAAACTTTGAAAAATTTTTGATGGGAAGGAAAATGAAATTTCGGTTGCAATACTAAAAAAAAAAGATCCATTTTTATAGAACAAATCTCAAATGCAAAACATCTTCGCCTAAAAACAAAGTATTTGCAGGTAATAGACGAGTCTAATAAATTTGAAATTTTATATCATCTCACATTTTTATGTAAACGTTATGAATGATGTTATTTTATATTTCATTGTAATCCATGCATCATGATTGATTTGAAATCATTTTATTTTGCTTTTTTCCACAAGATTCTTTTCGTACTTTAAACTAAGTATTCTCTTAAGCTCGTTTCAATAAAATATCTTTAGCATAAAAAATAATTTTCCGCCGATGCTTGTTTTTAATCTTCCTGAATCGTGTGCAATGAAATTCTTTTAATCAATGAATTTTATTTTTATTGATTAATCTGTTTTTGACTATTCTCAGTGCTCAAAAAATGTATACAAATTTTAATAAATAAACAATGACCTATTTTCGCTTCTATGGCGCTGCTATAACGCCTTTCAGTTGTATACAGATCCGAAATACATATAATACTATTTTTTACTCATACAATTTGTTCAAAGAATGATGACTTGTTTTGTTGGCTAATTATAATAATTACGTTGTCCTTTAAAGAATTTAGCAGACAAATGCGATCAACATCTAATTAGCTTTGAAGGGCAAAGGTTTAATTGTATCAAAGTTCATAACTTTATATTAAGTTGAGCTATTAACAATTATAGCCTGGAGGATATTTAATGTGTAGTTAGTTTTCACCTTTTTTCGCATATTAATGCAAAAAGATATCGTTTTGAGATAAGATCTGGTGAGAATAAAAATAGTTCGTTGCTATTTCTAAATTCAAACCTGCATTTAGTCATGATAGATCTTTATAACGATGCGGAAGGGATGCATATTGCATAAAGTTCATTCTTCCCTCTCAATTATCTCTTGAAACAGGACGTAAAACAATCTCGTTGCGACTTCTTGTAAATATCACAATTCACAGTATTTGTAAAGAAGAAAAGTTCAGTTAATCTATAAATTGACAATTGACCCTACACAATTAACATCTTATTAACCCTTTGCACTCCGAAAACTAATGAAATACATTTATACACATGTCAGTATAAGGATTCCCTTTAGTGCTTAGAAATAGTTATAGGTTTGCTATAATTCCTAATTAATGTGAAAGCTTTTATAATAAACATTATCCATCAAGAATGTGAAAAGATGCGATCTGAACGATGGCAGTCAGAAGATAGGAGTGCAAAGGATCAATCCATATGTTGTTCGAGTACCAAACAAGGAGAACTAATTTATGGGTAGCTATAATTATGATGATTGATTCAGCCATTTATAAAAAAAGAAGCATTTTATCGTAAAAAATGGAAATTCGCAAAAAAAAAAAGAAAGAAAGAAGAGAAAAGAAAAAAAAGAAAAATACCGATCATCATCAGTTTATGTAATATTTTTTAAACTTAGCATATATTTTTCCGTGAAGTTTTATATATCACTTACGATATATTGCTGGGCACATTTACTTACATATTTTAGATCAATATACATTATCATTCTTATAAGATTGATGTAAAATGGGCAATTAGATATTTTGACTGCATTTATAGATATATCAGAATTTTAATACAAAATTTAGCACTTTCAAAGCACACCTGTTCGATTCAGAGAATTATGTTCACATATTTTGCATGGTGATTTCATGAATGAACTAAATGAAAAAGTTACCACAAAATACCAAATACCAAAAATAAGGCATTTTATGGATTATGATATTGTAATGATATTTCTTATTATTACTTATCTATATTTTACTCTATCTTTACTTCTGATATGTAAATACAGTTGAATTCCAGTTATCCAGAACGCGTTGATGGAAAATAAGAAATCCGCAAACTATGTCTTCTGAAGTTAAAACGAATAAATACAGCGTAACAATTAACTTTAGCTTATATATTTAAGAAGTGATATTTTAATATTAAACAGATAAACAATATTGTTTTTGTAGTTTTTAAATTAATATGCTATCGTAAAATTCCGAATTATTTTAAAGAAATAATTGATAAAGGAATAAATTTTTAATTCAATTGTCTGGATATTCGATTGTCCGAATCGGATTGGATCACAATTAATCAAGGTAATTGAAATTCTACTGTATATACTGTAAATCTGTTGTATAAATGAATTACATCAGTTAATCATAATGGAAAATCAGAGTACGAAATTTCACTATATATTTAATCCGTTCCGTTAAATAAATATCTTACATAAATGAATCATGAAATTTCTAAGAAGTAAAGAGTATCCATGCATTTGATTTTCTAATGTTCTGTGATAAATCGAAACCAAAAGGCCTTTTATACGACTCTTGTCAAATACAACGCCGTCACCATTACCAACCGCTGATTTTTATTTTATTTTTTTCCATCATATCAATTTTTTTTTTTTTTTTTTTTTTTCACTTTCCTCCCAACTAATAAAAGAAGGAACAAGACTCTTCCAACGATGCGGATAATTATACTTTTGGCAATCTCAGCGGTCATCTGAAGTATCATTCTGAACGCCTGCACTTGTCTCTACTTATCTCCGCTTTCACTATTTAACTTCCCAAAGAAAGGAATTCCGTAATCTAAGTAGGGAAAAAATATTCCTTTTCGCAACAACTCTTTGTTGGAAAATCACACCACTTTCTGCTTATCAAAGACAATCCACTTCCTTATATCTCTGGTTTTCAGTTCCTCACAGTGTTTACTTCGAACCGATCTTTCTTTCTCTGCGCTAATTGCTTGGGCAGAATGAGACAAATCACACGGTTATAGACAACGACGGTCCCCCTTCACTGTAACTGAGTCTAACTATGAAGTAGGAGGAGCTCTTCTGATAGGACAATTTCATTGGCTGTTCACTGGTCCGAGGATAATTCGCAACGGAACACGCCAATAAGTTTTACTTATACTACCGTGAATGAGGAAGTGATCAAGTCTTGAGGAAGAAGCTCTGAAGATAAATTAGCCCGGATGATATGAAAAAAATCGCCGAAAAGGCATTTTGTCTTTCTTTTTCCTTACCTTGGGTTAACTAGCTTCTATTTTGACTGGAGAAATTGGAAACTTAGAAAAACTCTTGTTGATATCTGTGTTATTTTCAGAATCATTAATACTGCAATTACTCTATAGTAAAATATCGACTATGTTTTATCCGTTAAATAAATTGCCTATGAAGCAAAAAAGCATTATTTAGATCTTTTTCTTGGATATATATTTTGTATTCAGATGGACAGATACATTTTGTATTGAGTTTCTTTGGAGAGTCAATTCTTAATTCCATTTTGATTGGAAGTACTAGAAATTGTTAAAAATTTTAATTATTGAGTTCATTTTATTTCTTTCTTTTTTTAATTAAATTTCTGAGATGCTTATTCAACAAAACGTTTTTCTTTCCCTCTCTTGCTTATAACTTATATTGCAGAAGGAACGATTTTCATCTGAATTTTTATTTGCTTCGGAAAATTAAATGCTTGCCCTTGTTTTGAATGGAGACTCTGAAAGTTGTGGAAAATTTCGAATGGTTTATGGTTAGTTATGAACATTGATAGAATTCTAATTTTTTTTAATTTAGCAACTCAATAAGATGCCTACTACGCAATAAAATTTTTATTTACATCATTTACTCACATGGTTATTTATATTAACAAATATCATATAAAATTCGTTGGGAAATTAGTATTTGCTTCCGTTTTAATAAGAGAGAGTCGAAATCAAGAAGAGTTCTTTCAAATTAAACTACTTTCATTTGAACTTTTATTAATATGGCTTGCTGCTTGTTTGTAAAAATGAAATTTTCTAATAGATTTTTCGCTCCTTTTTTGATGTGTTAGTTCTGAAATTTTCTATAGTTTTGTGTTCGTGATGGCAATATAATATTTTACTATTTTTAGAACTTAATTAATAGTTAATAAATCAATTTTTAACTAAATTTTGATTCTATATAAGTAGCGCCACTTGATAGGGAGAGAGTGCAAGATTCCGCACCATTTTAATTATGAAATATATTTAAGATTTGAAATTAAAAGTTTTTCAAACGAGCATTTATTAATACACTTAATAGAACTCGTATGATTTATCTCTTTTTCAAAAAGTAGAAATAAAAATTGGGAAAAAAAGAGAAAACGCATATAATTTCTATTCTGACTTTTCCCTTAGCTAATATTTCAGAAACTGGTAGACAGCAAATAACTGTTCGGACAGTGGTGGCCTGGTAATAAGTTTTTAACTTCAAACTTGATTCCACCGTAGAATCATCGTGTAAGAAGGTGCACATTAAATCCATCAGGGAATAATTGTCCTGCCCCTGGTGAAGTGCGAAAGTTTGGTGGAGGCGTCAGCATAAATGGCATCTCTTTTTAATCTAACCGCTACTCAAAATTACGAGATCCATTTTTAAAAAAAACTTGTGTTGCTTTAGAACAGGATGTATAATTAATCTAACTAAGCAATGAATTGTTCACTGCAATAAAACTGTTATTTTCTAAGGTTTCTTGGTTTTCCTCCCAGTCAAATGCGAATGTTGGCCAATTTCCCCTGAAAGTTCTCCACAAAGATTTAGTATCCCCCTTTTATATATTGCAGATAAGTCAAGCTTCTGTTTCAGGTGATACGCCGATACTGAAAGGTCGCTTTGATTAACGCAAAATGTCATCATTTCCCTTTATTGATCATCCCTTTATTAATCATTAACCCCTTTATTAACCATTAATTCGTATATTTGGCTGAATATGCTAGACCAAGTAGTATTTGAGTACGGATCAACTAAGTTTTGGAAGTAGAATTACAAAGTATGCCCACGTTAAGCATTTAATTTTTCTGTTGGCTGTATATTCTGCATAAACATTCGTAGGTTAGTAATCGGAAAAGGTGCTAAAATTATACACATTTACACTGGTACAAATAGATAGTAACATGTTTTTGTATGAAAGGTACAACACTTGGATGATTTCCGCACGAACAAGGTTAGTTATACATAGCAAATTATTACGTACATGAACAAAAGATTAAACCTCTTTCTGTATTATGTCCTAATTTTTTCTACTGATATTCTACTCTGTCGCGCTGCATTGGTATCAAAAGCTACAAACATGTTTTTGCTTGAAATGTACAACGCTTCGATGTTGTTTGTATGACCAAAGATAATTATACTACAATTATTACTTATGCAAACAAAACCTTAAGCCTCCACCTGTGTCGTTTCCATATTTTACTACTCAATGGGAAAAGCTCAGTTGAAACATCTACCATCTGAAATCATAAACAGAAAGTCTCAGTTCGGAATACAGTATTTAAAAATTGCGAGCATCAACTTGATCTTATGAATTCCATAATTATTCATTCAACTGCTCATGTATTTAGCTTTACAATATATTTGTTGGGATCGATAAAATAAACGCCAATCATGAACTCAATAGCTTTCAATAATCGTAAAGCACTCTGAAAACCTCTTATTTTCTAAAGAAATTTTCTTATACTTGTCATTATTTGATCCAAAATCTGATACTCAATCTCTCTACCTAATGGTCCTTGAAATTCAATCGATCAATAACATACGACGAAAAAAAGTTCAGTTGTGAAACAGATTCTGAATGCCTCGCGTGTCGTAAAGAAAAGAAACTCAAACTGTCTACTTCAACCAGAATCTCGTTCACTCACAATATCGAATTTTCACTGAGCTCTATTTTTTTTTTTTTTTTTTCTGAGCTTTACTTTTTTTTCCGACCTGATGATCCGTTTCTTTTTCTTTTTTTTTAAAGCTCGGAGAACTCAATGATATTGGATGCGGGTGTGCAAGGAGCGGCCAATGACATCAGATACTAAACGAGATCGAAAATAAAAATGATTTCAGGTCGGAAGTCAATCTAAAAGTGAATTGAGTTAACACATAAAACGGATCACAGACATAAAAATGATTAGATGAATTAAATCTATTGACTGTTGTCGAGTCATCTTGTATCTCTTGGACAGAAAAAAAATTATTGTTCTAATAAAATCCTGTATCATTGTCTATCAGTTTTATTCTAGATTAATTCGAATTGCATCAATTTCATTAAATGCGAGTATAAGTTCTTGAATCAATTCATTTTGAACTAATTATATTTTAAAGTTATATAATTTATTCGAGTACATGTTCTTATTAATTCGATTCTTCAGTCATTCAAATCTCTGTTCTTATTAATTATTTTTATCTACATTAATTCGAATTATATGAATTTTGGCAAATGAGAGTGCAGGCTGTTAAATCGGTTCAAATATATATATATATATATATTATTAATCTTTCATGGCTATTTTAAAATTGCTCTTTAAATGTAGCATTTGCCATTAGATCCAAATACTTTTGAAAAGAAACTTATTGCTATTTATATGCATTTATATATCAATATAATGTAATTAAATGCTATAAAAATAAGTAAACGCATTAGTCTACGAAAGTTGAAGGATACGGCGAGAAGAGCGACTTAAATCATAGGATACGAAGATCAGTATTAAGCGCTTTTCAACCTTTTGTTTCATCGAATTCCTTTTTGTCGAACTTTTTCAACTTTATTCTGTGTATTACTACGAATAATATAAGAATTGTACTCATAAATGAACTTTCACATTGAAGTCAACTCTAGTCTTGGAATTTTGTAAAAGAGATCGTGTTATATTTCAAAGCAGTTGACGCAAAAAACGTCACAGTCGCATGGCAAGGGTAATAACAGACATCTAACTGCAACTTCAATTAAACTATGACATAATACCCATTGTGTGTTGCATGAGTATTAATTGACTTCATTCTGTTCACAAACAACCCATATTCGGAAGACTTGAATTCATTCTGTGCAGTCTCGTATCTTTAATAAATTCAGCTGATCATATTAAAAAGTTTCAAATCGCCTTAGTTTGATCTCCTGCAGCGTCATTTCTTCCAGTAAAGTTCCTTTATTTTGTAGGGACATCAATCACTTCAATCGAATTGTAACTAAAATTTGAAAAACATTTATATTTCTTTAAATTTTAAATAGATAAATTTTACATTACCGCCAAATTATTCTTTTTATTATTATTATTTATATGTGTTTATATGACAGTCTTTGACAGAAAATATGATTCGATCTGAAATTGCGATGCTATTTTATTCTAAAAGGATTTGCCAATTTTTAATATATATAATCCTTTTTCAAATTTTATTTTCATACATTGCGAAATTTTTCTAAGCATATTTTTAGATATCAAGTAACTCGTTATATATTTTTTTATAAAATGTACCAGTATAAGAACGTATTTTTAAAACCAAAACATCAGTATTTATCCTCAATTATAAACAATTTGAGACAGTTCTAAAACATTAATTTTTTTTAATATTATATATTTAATTTTTAAAATGATGTTTCCTGTGAAAATTGAATTATGTTGTAAGCAAAAAAAGTTCATCTTCAGTTGAAATCTTCACATAAACTTATATCTTCTAATCGTCACAAATGTTTATATCTGAAATGTTAAACAGAAAAAAATGGAAAATTTGAGAAATAAATCAGAAAAATAATGAAAAAGATTATATGAATTTTTCTTATGATCAATTCTTACTTCAGAAACTAAAAAGGAATACTTCTTCCAATGAAAAAAATACATTTATATGTTTTAGACGACAGGCAAATGTTTTTCTGGAGTATTTACTTTCAATTAGTTATACTATTTTTGTGCACGCAATTCAGACCATTCCACGCGGAAATATGGCTGTGATAAATGGATCGTAAGGTCTTGGCATCGATTTTTCGCCGGTTTGAAACCAGATTTCATTTAAAGTTCACTATCTATGTGGGCTTGATATAAATCGGAAATCGAGATTCACAAATCCTCTCACTGATGTGAGCATGGAAAAAGGAGTACATGTGTCGTTCTCTGCATCTGACCAACGCTCTAAAATACGAGATTCATCCCAAAATAAACCTTGTTTGCTTTAAAGTGGTATTTCATGATAATAAACTGCCTAACTTCATCTGTTGTTGTTGCTGATCCAACATTTATCACATAAAGTAGGTTTCAATAAATATATTCAAATAAATAAATCTTTTTAAAAAATTAAAAACACGTACACATAAGGTAGATGAATGAAATCTTATGGGGAAAAATTTTTTTACAAGATTTTTTTTTCTTTGAAAAGTTATAAAATAATTTTATGTCGGGAGAAATAAAAATAGCACAAGCATTTCTTTTTTTATGTGCGAGATTTTTTTTTTTTTTTTTACATTTTCCATTGACATGAATTTTTTAAATTATCTAAAAAAAATTAGAAAGCAAAGAAGCACATAAAGTTTAGGAAAAGAAAAATCACGATATTGTTTTCTAACGGCATTTTCTATGCAAATATGAGTTAAATCTACATCAGTTTTAAAATATTTTATTTTAAGCCATATATGGATTAATGCTTTCATATATTATAAATGTTTTTCAATATAATTTCCAAATTTTTTTTGTATGAACTTGTCAGACATGTTTGCTTTATGCTAAAATTTGTCAAAGTACATCTTACTGATGGAGAACGTACCTGCCCATAGTTTTAAAAATATCTGAAATGTTGCCATGGATGCTATTTAGACTGAATATTATCCAAAGTATAGTAAGTTATTGAAAGGGGAAAAAATCGCATTTCTATTAGAAGTGTCTGAATTCAGTTCGATGAATGCCAAGTTTTGAGCATGCATAAGGGTTGTTTTGGGACGGACCACGTAATCTTGATCCATACTCTGAAGATGTTCAAGTAAACATCCTCTCTTCAACACCACACATACAAGAGAGTGTTTGACCCAGAACAATTTAAAGTATAACAGACCTACAAACACGTAAGATCTTTAATGGTTCTGGAATTCGAAACTGCATCCCTTTCGGTCGAAGCTAAGACTCTATCGTCAAATTACTTAAATACTAAACACATGCAGTCACAATTACACAATAAACGATTCACTCATGCAGTTATAAAAAGAATATCAAAGTAATGGAAATTGAATCATAAATCGTCAGTTTAATCTTTGTTTCATGGGGAAAGATATTCATTTTAAACAAGCACTCTGGAGAATAAATATACTCACATTTTAAGACTCCATTGGGGGGGGGGGGGGAGATTTGTGGTTCTGTTTCTATAACCCAAGAATTAGCCTATTCTTCTTTAAAAGTAAATCTAATAATCACGCCTTTATATATATGGTGATCAGATGATGGACAGATTAATTTCATTGAAGGAAAGAAATCTAATAGTAATACTAACACAGTGTCTCTAACAACCCGTAAGACGACGGAAAATTTCAGCTAATACTACAATCCAAATTTCACATCAGGAAAGAAGCTATTTTGAATATAGGCTCAGCTCCTTGCAGCAATGAAGGGCATTATTTTATCATTACAGTAAAACAAGAGGATGTATATTAAATCATTAAGGTAATTGATTGACGATAAATTAATAATTCTGTTACGTTATTCATTTCACGCCTCTTTAAAAGCCCTTCCTTGTCTCGTTTACGAAGACTGAATAGCTTTTTTTTTTCTCTCCCTCAACAACCTTCTTCTCGATAGCTTTTTCTGAAAGCAAAAGCAGTGCCATTTTAATCTGCGCGCTTAACTTTGAAGATGAGGCGCAAGTAATTTTATAGAACGAGGAGCGCAAACTCAGCAAAGGGGGATTACAGCTTTCACGAATATCAATCTTCATTTTTTCGCAAGTTTTTCTGCGCTAATCCGAAAAAATCAGTCAGCCCTAAATCACTAAATTAACTGGAGTCTTAACGGTAAGCTCATAATTAAAGAGCATGGCATTAAACATACTGACGCTCTGTCCCCTCCTGGTGCAGCCCTCCTCTTTCTCAAATGGGTTAAAGTATTCAAAATCTCAGTGATAAATAAATGGAAAAGCTCTAAATAACTTTGTATCTGCTTTGCTGAGCTTTATTAAAGTCAAACCATGTGGAGCGCACAGAGATCGAGTTGGTTCCAGTTTAGGAGGAAATAAATATCCTTCGCGATAAGGTTATGACAGGGTATGTTTAATAATGGTTGCCATTTCTAAAAGGTAGTTATAGCTTTGCTTTAAAATAGAAGTGAGGTTGTCGTCCCAACGCAAAACTTCCGGGCCGCGCGACAAACGGGAAATGATGACAATGGATAGGGTGATAAGTTACGGATAATACTGCGGAATGACTTGCTCGAGTCTCTTGTAATAGGGTAACAACGAGAATCATTGTTCGTGATTTTAGCTGTTGACAACAAACATTGATTGAGATTAAAAATTAAAGAAATTTAACCTAACTATCGATCCATAAAAGTTGCATTTCAGATGTAAAAGGTTGTTTAGTGAAAAGATGCTTCATCAAAATTGGAGTCATTGTTTGTATTTTTAATCCTCGGTTAAATTAAACTTCCTTCATTTTCCTTCAAACAGCTAAACAATGAAATTCAGATTTCAAATGTAAACAGTTGTCTAATGAATTAGTGTTTTATCAAAATAAGATGTTTTTTTTTTTTTTTTTGATAATACAAACATATATAATATTGATTATGCAAAAAAATAAGCAAAATGATCTTAAAATGTAGGTAACTGTTCAATTAATTGAATTTTTTTATAAAAAGAGTGTATGACTAGCCCAAAAATTGCTATAAATATGATCACAAATGTAGACAACTGTTTAATGATTGTTTAACCGTAATAATATTATATGTACAGGAATATGGGAAGGCTTTCTGCTAATGTTTTATCACAAAAGAAATTTGAATCGTATAGAATTAAAAATAATGTTCAAAATGGAAGAAATTTGGCCTATCTATCAAACAATGTATTTCAGATGTTGATGTTTTAACAAAATAACAGCATGTGTATGCAAAAAAATTTCCAAATATTTGTTCGTTGGAATGAATGAAATCGATCAAAAATGACAGTCTTTAAAATTATAATTTCCCTTTCATATAATTATTTTTATAAATATGTCGAAGGAGTATATAAATTATCATAGCATTAAAAAAGTAACAGTGTGTAAATACATAACTTTAAGTGCGCAAAGACATTAAGTTATAATATTAATACTAAACTTTAAGACCAATTTTCATTTAGTGTAATTGATTTTAACTAAACATTCTGTTTCGGATAAGATAGTCAAGTATGAAAAATAGAGTATAATATTTTATTCCAGTTGCTTGCAGTAGGAAAATGGTCGCTCAAAATTTTACAACTCTAAGACATAAAAAAAAAATGCCTCCATTTTTAAATCTGACTGACAAGTGGTAAACCTAGATAGCTGTCCAGCGAAAATGGAATTTCACGCCAAAAAAAAATTTGGCTGAAGAAACTATTCAAAATGATCATTTGTTGAAAACGAATAGCTGAATAATAGTTATCAGTTGCTTAGACAGACTTGAATGATTTCATCTAAGAGTAAACAGGCGGTGCGGTCCGTTCTTATCTTGACCCAAGGGCTGACTTCCAAACTGTTGAAGTTAGCATATAGTTCCAATTGGAAAAATGTTTTAAATGGCAAACATTATATTTTTGGTTGTTTGATTCAATAAATGTATTTCTCAAAAAGTTAAGAAATCTAGCATTTTATACAGACCCCGGTCCTATCAATCATATTTAGTTAAATATTCTTGACACCGTAACATTTTAAAAAAAACACTTTCTATGACTAAAACTAACCGACTTATGAAACGTTGAAAATAGCTATTTTACACGAATTATAGCTATTTTACACGAATGAAAACAGATAATTTCGAAGCATCGAAAGAGGTTTTAAGGGTTCATTTACAAATTGAAATGATGCATTGTTTTTTAACTTTTTCAAACTGTCCTTTAAAACAAATTTGTATATGGTTCCCTGTTTAGGTAAACAGATGCAATTCGGTCAATTTTAATCGTAAAACGATGGATTTTTTATCATATGTTTTAGAATTTCGATAATTCTTTACTAAATATAACTCATAGGAACGGAGAACAGTATAAACAGTTTTCGAGACTTTTTAATAAATATATTTATTGGCTCATACAACATAAAATGTAATTCTTTTCTGCATGGAAAGCATTATTCCTTAAGGAAATATGTGTTTCAGTAGCGGTTTAAAAATGAACCATTGGTTCAAAATTAAAAGTGAATACTCTGTATATTTGCATTTTTGAAACCAATAATAATTGTAACGCTACAGTATCTGTCTTTCAAATTTTATTACTTGACAAAAAAAATTAGGGAATTTTACTTTATGCAAAAGACTGTGAAATTCATACTTAATAGACGATAACCTAGTGGATAGCTGTCTTATCAAAGTAGGAAAAGACTTGCACCAATTTAATATTTTTTTTTTAT
Organism: Argiope bruennichi; assembly: GCF_947563725.1. Lineage (NCBI taxonomy): Eukaryota > Metazoa > Arthropoda > Arachnida > Araneae > Araneidae > Argiope > Argiope bruennichi. The sequence continues at coordinate 128,331,411 of NC_079163.1, forward strand.
ATTTTAGAAGTGATAGCGTAATTTTATTACCATTTAAATGGCTAATGTAATAGAATTTATTTCTATAAGATAACAAATTCAAATATAATATCAAAAGTCTTTGCAGTGTCACTAAAAAGAATTTTTCACTGAATTTTATCAATTTCAACACCTTAATTGAGAAAATCAAATAAAGTAATTTGGCTACATAAATAAATGATAGAAGAGGAATCTAGAAATCCTAAAAATCTCCAGTTAAAAAATTAAAAAACAATCTTACTTTGAAATTTTACAGGAAATCTGGCTAAATTCATTTTTGCTAAATTTCTGATTTTAAAATAATCTATGGAACTTTTTTAAAAAATGTGATCAGGATAAAACCTTTGAACCAATTCCCTCCAATTTGGAATGAATATTTGCTAGCTATTGAATTAAAAATAAAAACAAAATTTCAAATAACTTAAATTCAATTCACTGAATTAAATAAGCTAAATAAATTCCATAAGCTTAATTGAAATATTCTAATTACTTCTTTATATCGTTTTTGAAAACATAAATAAAAAGAATTGAATTGGTATTATTATAAAAATTTCTGAAAGAATTTGCTCTAAAAGAATGCAAAGCAGAGCTACTGGAATTAATAGAATTGTCAAAATATTTCTTAAAGCAGTTATACTTAGTTAAACAACAGACAATTTTTGGTTTGATTTTTAGTTTGCGCATTCAATTTCTGGACACACTTTAATTGCTCTTTTCTCATCAAATATATATGTTTAAATAAATATTTTGATTCCCTTACATTGAGTTCACTTTATTTTGCCTAATTCCAAAAATGCTATGAATAATTTTATTCTGAAAATCTCCTTTAATGTTAAAGAACAAAGCCAGCAAAGGATCAAAATACTTTTCAAACACCAATCAAGTTTAAATTCCTTGATTATTTTCCCCAAGTCTTTTCTATAACACGACTAAATAAGAAATTGAAATGTCCAAAAAAAAAAATATTTAAAGCGTCCCTCAAGATTTCAATATAAATTCTTTGAAATTCAAAAACAATACGAATTCTTTATGTCCCTTATATTTCACAGGCGTTCATTGTGACTTTTGAGTTTCAAAGAAAATAGCATCCATTTTCCGCTCCAAACTGATTATCGAGTAAACACTGTGCAGATGTTTTTCCTCTTTTTCATTATTCTTCTTTTCTTCTGCAGCTAAAAATAAAACGGAAAAAATATCAACTTAATATGTAGGCCGCTGCTCCCACCTGAATCTCCAATAGGATAGAGTAATCCCAAGGTATTTGGTAAATTGTTCTCTTTCCTAAGAACGCAGGTGCTTAAGCCTAACTCAATAGGCCAACAGACAGTGAATAAGCAAAACATTTTGTGTTGACTTTTGAACTTTCTTTTTCTTTTTTATATACACACAGAAGAGTATTTCTAAGGAAATTTCTTTTCAATCAATGGAGTATGTGTTCTGCCTCTGATAAGAAAAGTAAACCGAATTAAATAACTGAAGCTGAAATATTTCCATTTTAGATTGACTCTTTTGCTTGTTGCCATCGTGAATAAAAATATTTCATCATCTCAAAAAAAATTAGCAAAATATATTTATTTTTAAGTATGTATTTTTCGCTTTCATCGAAATTCAATGAACTGCTCGTTGTCAGAAAAAGCTAATGAGTTTTTAAATGTGTAAAATTAGATACGTTACTTATATATAAGTCATATAAATTCATCAAATGTATATCACATCTTAAAAAATCGTAAATTTTTGCATTTTTATATGAAATGATCCGAATTTCAATACTTTGCCAAAAAAAAGATTTAATTCCAAATATCTAAAATGTTAATTAGGCCATGGAGGTTTGGTGGAAGTCCTAACTTCGACGTCGGAGGACACAATTTCAAGACTTGATTTCCACGGGAAAACTCGCGGCATCGTGCATACAGGCCAGTACAAATGAATCTGTTATGTATAAACCCTCTTCATATTGTGTGACCCGAAAGTTATATAGAGTGGTTACATTATCATCATCTGACAAATTATGAAATCCAGACAAAAATAATCTTCAAAGCTAAAATTTTAATACATTATTTCATATACAATTCCTCTCAGGATATTTGTCAGCTTGAATTTCCTTGAATATAGCGGAAAAGGCAGTATTTATTTCTTCTTATATTCAATATAAACTAACCCAACAAGCAAAAAAAGAAAAATTAATTTTAAAATTTCAAAAAAATTCGCATTGAAAACTTTGCTATTTTTATTACAAAAAATAATAATAGTGGAAATATTTTATTTTATAAACATTATCTTTAATCACAAGTGTAACATTTCCCTTTTCCCCTCAGATGATAACTGGCATTCTGACCAGATGTAACGTCACCTGTTTTCCCACACATAGTTAAGTGCATAAGAACCGCCAGATATACAGGGTGTTGTTTTTTTTAACTGACGGTACTCGGAGACCTCTGTAGCTTGAACTATCAGCCACAAAACCACCAAATTTTGAGCGGGGACTATTAACGACATGGGAAAAAGGAAACCACGAAAAAAATTTAGTTCCAAAAGTTGCAGATAGGGGGAAATGTGGCGCTTTACACATTAAGACAGCTAAAATTCTGTATAAAACACGAGGAAAAATTGCAAAATGCAAAATCCCGATTACGTAATCACCAGCGCCAGTATTTTGAGTTATAAAAAAGAAGCGGGGCATTGAAAATCATTCCAAGTGTCTGTTGATTTGTAAAATGCGTCTCACTTTATCACAGCGTGCATCACTTGTGAAGCTCTTTTATCTTAATCAATCTAATGCAGCAGCCGCTGTTAGCGAATTTAGAAGTCGAAACAATTTACGTAAAGGACCTCTATCAATTAATGCAGTGAAAGCGATTTGAAAAATTTGAAAAAAAAAAAAAAAGATTATCTCGCAACTTGGCCTGGTAGAGGACGGAAACCGGTATCGGAAGATACGATCACAGATGTTGCGACTGCAATCATTGAAAGAAATCAGACGAGCACTGCTGGTAATAGCAGCACACGTGGAGTTGCCCGACAACTGGACGTTAGTGCTTCAACAGTATGGAAAGTTTTAAGAAAAAATTTTCAATTTTATCCATATGAAATTAGCCTTTTGCATGAATTAAAACCCACAGATTATGATCTTCGATTAACTTTTGCTTTGACATTTCTTTCCAAGATGGAATTCAACGAAGCTTGGCCTTGGACAAATATCTGGCCCATTTTCATTTGAATGGGACAGTTAACACTCAGAATTCTAGAATTTGGGCATCTGAACAACCCCATGCATTTCAAGAAATCCCACACCATTCTCAAAAAGTAACTATTTGGTGTGGTTTTGCAGCAGATTTTATCATCGGACCATACTTTTTTGAGACAGGACCGCAGACCTGTTCCGTAGACGCTCAAAGATATCATAATATACTGAGTAGTTTTTTTATTCCACAACTTCAGCAAAGGCAATGCTTAGATAAAATTGTCTTTATGCAGGATGGAGCACCACCACATATTGGTACATCCGTAAGCAACTGTTGCGCCATCACTTTACAGAAGAAAGAGTCATTAGTCACTGTTTTCATGTTGCATGGCCACCTCGCTCCAGGAATCTAATCCCATGAGACTTGTTTCTCTGTGCTTATTTAAAATCGAAGGTTTATCTTGGTGGAATCTCGAACTTATCAGTTTTAAAGTAAAACATGACACGGACTGTTATGAGCATGCCCCCTGAAATGTTGCATTCAGCTGTAGAGAGTACGGTGTACAGAATGCAATGCTTAATCCAAAAAAATGGAGGTCATATTGAAAATAGCCAATCTCTCATGGAATTTTTGAGAAATTCCATGTGATTCGGCCTTCTGTGATAGGATCCACCCGATAAAGATTGGTGGATTTCTGGAACAGCCCTGGAGTAGCCGTTTTGAAATAACAGCCTGTTAGCAGTTTTTTTTTTTTGTGTGTGTGTGTGTGACTTATTCTCCGATTTAATACAGGAACTACTTCGTGATTGAACTGCTATTTGTTTGTAAATAATATTTACCCAGGTAAGAAAAAATTGTTCTTTGTAAATGTATAAGGCTGCAAATAAAATAATTATTTTGCTACGCTAATCTATTATTTGATCGGTCTTGATCAAATTATTACACAAGTAATTAATAAATGCAAATGACGTATACAAAAATTTATATCGATCTAATGAATATAGAAATTTCATAGGAATGAATTTTAAATTTTCTAGCAGAAACCTTTAAAAAAATGCATTTCTTTAATTCCATTAATACTGTGATGATATCATTTAAAGAAATCTGTTGTTTTGTTTCTAATGGCGCTTGTCATAGACAAGCCCACTGACGAAGTCAGTGATTTTAAGCCAAAGGTGCGTCTCTTGTTTTTTAGTAGCGCCATCTAGGGCCAAGAGTACGCCTTAGCTACACACACGTCACAACCCTTTTTTACGGGGGGGGGGACTTTATTCACGCATTTCATTCATTCGTCCACAGATCGTAATTTAGACCTGAATCGGTGAACGATCACTTCTGATCCAGTACCCCCAGTGGTATTACTCTCGATATGGAGGACTTTGTGACCACGACAGATTTATACGTGCGCCAGCCACCACACACACGGAGAGTCTTCGGCCGGCGGGATTCGAACTCGCAACCCAAGGGACACGAATCCAACGCCCTACCAACCAGGCTATCCCAGCCCTAAAGAAATCTAATTATTTAAATGTTCGTTAAAGTATGTAAAGTACAGCGCCTAAATCTGTAACTCGGAAACTCATTAGTTGTTGTAAAAACAAAAAACAAATAATAATACTGACAGCCCCCCTCCACACACACACACGTCTTCAGAGGAAAATGTCATCAATCGTGCCAAAAGAATCTTAACGGCTAAAACAATGTTGAAGATGCTGAAATACTGAAATTTGAGATTCATTTACGTGATTTAGAGTTCTGATTACATTTAGTGTACTTGTGTTGCTATTCTGAAGTAACACGAAATCTATTTTGTGATGAGCCAAATCCTTTTGAGTCTGGATTAGGTGACGAAAGCAATATCTGAAATGTACTTCCCTCTCCAACGGGAGGACTTTTGATTACGATTTACGTGTATCAGGTCCACAGGCACACCGTATCTTGTGTGAAAGCGGTTTCGAACCGACGACATTTCATTCTTGCAGTCAAAACATTGACACCGCCCCGCTTGTATGTTTCAGAAGAGTAGAAGAAAACTGAAGCCTCCAGAAAAATAATTTAATGAAACTTTTTCCCAGCAATATGTGGTTTATTAGACTTAAAGGAATAATTTGAGAAATAGAGAAGTCGCAAAATTTTTCTCGTTCTTTTAATTATAAAAATTCTTTTTCGGTCAAAAGCAAAATTTAAGGACTCAAATAGTACTTCGATTAGTATACAAAGACTATTTATGGATTTTTGTTACTTTAGAATTTTGTGATTTCTCAAATTTCATTGCCGAAAAGATGCGAATAACTTTATAAACAAATTTGTACCTGTTGTGTCGTAATTACAAAAAAATAGCAAGTTTCATAATGTCCTTAGTATCAGTTAACCACTCATAGTGTCATTTCTGTTATTATTTTACTTTCATTATTTAGTGCGTAACTTTCTAATATCATGTTTGCATAAAAATTCATATGTTTGTATTTACTGCCAAAATTTTTAAACAGTTTCAACCTGATTTTATCCTGAAGAGAAAATTTGTTCAAATTTATTTATTTGAGTTTGTACAAATAGTATGTAAGCAAAACTTTGGTAGACATTTTCTAATTTAATTTGATCAATGAATTGTTGGCATTATAAGACAAAAATGTATTTAAAAAAAATAATATATGGCAATAAAATTGTCTTGATGTACATCAACAAACAAAGACTAGATTTGTTTATAATTTTAAAATTAAATTATTTTAGCTAATTCTGTATTACAAAAAAAATTATTTTTCATTTAAAAAGGATACTTAACAAACCAGTTCTTATATTATTAACACAGAAATTATTGAGAATATTTCAGTAAAACTATAAACAAATTTTTCATATTTCCTCGATTTAGTATTGTAACTTTTATCTACTTAATTTGAAAAAAAAGTAAAATCACATTTTTACAGTGATTGTGTTCTATATTGATCCTAGTTTAATAATCAATGAAATTTTTGAATGTATTTTAAAATATCATCTTTATTCAAAGCGAAGCATTATAAAATCTATCAATTCTTCCATAAAAATAATTTCAATGCAGAACTGTTTCTGTTTGTAATCGACAGAGTTTCATCGGCGATCGAAGATATTTGTCTGATTTTTTAAATCCAATTGCTGATTTTAAAGAGAAGTTTTCATTCGGAAAGAATGAGTTTTGACTCTTTTCTAAAAATGTCTTATTTTCTTAAATACATCTCGCTGATTATTTTTTAACATTTATTTTTAAAACGTAACATCCATTCGTAAAGATTTATATATATACACTGGTGTAAGAAATTAAGAGAATTTGCATATTTTATCGAATTGCATGAAAAGAACTGAACTGAAGGAAAAACCATTGCTTCTAGATAAAAATGCAAATGTTGTACAGCTAATATGTAAGCGTACACGTGTGTGTAGGTGGAGTCAGCAGAAAACAGGCTTTAAAAGAGCGTGGATGGTAAGACGAATTTCGTTCGCTAGCACACATCGGCGAATTTCTTGGTATTATCTTGCAGCAATCGGTGAAATTCACAACGGAACAGTAAAAATGAGAAACCACCAACGCTTAGATGTTGGAATGAGGTGGCAATTGTGGGCAGGTTAGATGCAGGCCAATCGCAAGTCCAGATATGCAGAGTTTCATTTAATGCCCAGCGCCGTGTGTAACCTATGGAAACAGTTCCAGGATACTGAATCCATCGAGAGAAAGCCTGGGCGAGGTCGTCAAAGAGCCACGACGGCCAGAGAAGATCGCCATTTGTCCATTTTAGCGAGGCGTAACAGAGGGGTTACAGCTTCTCAGCTCTCTCGGGACCTGTATGCAGCCACATGAACTCGTGTATCAAGGGTGACTTGTTCCAAGAGACTGAATGAGAGAGGATTGTTTGCCAGAAGACCGGCTGTTTGCGTCCCGCTCAAGACTACGAACAGGAGAGTCCGATTAGCATGGTGCAGGCAACATAGTGATTGGAGTATGGAGCAATGGGCAACCGTTCTATTCACCAACGAGTCCAGTTTTAGCCTAAACACCGATTCTCGCCGTACTTTCATATGGAGAGAGCCAAGGACCCGCTACATACCCTCCAATGTCCGCGAAATCGACAGTTATGGCGGTGGCGGTGTACTGGTCTGGGCAGGCATCATGTTAGATGGCCGCACACCTCTCCACGTCTTTGATAGAGGCTCTGTGACTGGTGTGAAGTATAGGGATGAGGTCTTGGAGCCCTATGTTCGCCTTTTCCGGGGTGCAGTGGGCCCCGAGTTCATCTTAATGGACGATAACACGAGGCCACATAGAGCTCTTCTGGACAACGAATTTCTCGAGAGTGAGAATATTCGCCGGATGGATTGGCCAACCAGGTCTCCTGACCTCAACCCTATAGAACATGTCTGAGGCGCTCTGGGGAGGGCAATTGCAACCCCCCTCCGAGAACCATCCTGGAACTGAAAACAGCTTTGGTGAATAAGTGGGACTAATTGCCACATGCACTGATAAACTGCCTTATTTCCAGTATGACATCACGTTGTAAGGCGTGTTTAGCTGTAAGAGGGGACCATACCCCCTATTAACCCATTTCTTTTGTGTATTCTGCAACCGCTGTTTCAGACCTTCAGACTTCCATGAGTGTTACGCACAAACATGTGTGTCTATTATAACTGTTGAATGTTTATTTTATTTGCATTATATCAACTTATGTTCACACCAAATTTTATTGAAATATGTCCAATAGTTCTGGAGATCGTAGATCAAACATGAAAATTCTCTTAATTTCTTACACCAGTGTAATATGCCATTGTTTAACTTAATATGAAATCGTTATTGTCATATATCCGGCAAAATTTTAAAGGTTGACAGAGGAAACTAAAACAAGGTTTGTTGTTATCTAAGAATTCGACTTTTCTTGATACATATTCTAAGTATTAATAGTTGGGGCAATAAGCTGTCTTTTACATATGCAGGCAGCTTTAATGGTTCGTGATGGACCTGTTCCTTGTTCACCATAATGGCCAGTTATCATTTTTGGATTGCCCCTCCTTGTGAGCGGATTTGATAAATTCCCTTTCGATGGTGCTATTGACTCGAAATAGTCTGGCCACCAGACTGTCTATTGCTGCTGGAGAACCAGAGACATAACTGTCCTCTTTTTAAAAACACATTGCCACTATACGCCAACGTGAAATAAAATACATATTCATGTTGATGTTCACTTGTTTGAGCGTATGCTGTAAAAACTGCGTTAAATCCGTCGGGCCAAACGTCCTCCCGCTGGCGTGATGTGGTGTGGACGTTTGGAGAGATGGGTGCCAGCCCAGGTGTCGCCCTCGCCATATGACCACGGTTTAAAATTACGAGGTCACCAACGCTTTACGCATACACACTCTTTTATTATTTTTTTAAATGCCTATTTTATTCTTGGTTGGGGGGTATTGTGTGGAGGGGCGCATACTCAAATTAAAATCAAGCATCGTTAACATTTCAGAACATTCTTCTTAGAGTTTTCAAATCAAAATGGTCCAATTTCTTTTTGAACCTGGTTAAGTTGATTAATAAATCTACAGCAATGACCAATTTTGTATTTAAATATCAAAAATGTGTTAAAATTGTTTTTGTTGTTGTTTGTTTTTTTGTGAAAGATATTGAAACCTAATCTCTTGAAACTGACGCGAAACTAAATGTTTCATTATTTCAGTTTGCCTCAGTTTTTACTTTCTATTTTTAAGTATTGCAATCGTCAAAAAATTCGAACTCTAGATTTTGACAGATCTTCACATTTCAAGACACAGGGAACAAAAACACATTTTTGGAATTATGTCTATACGTCTGTCAACAAGATAAGCCAAAAACGCTTTGAGCGAGATAGATGAAATTCCGTTTAAGAACTTTACATCAAATTTGTTTATCAAATTTTGAACGAAATCCATTCCGATGAAGCCTGTCTGTCCAGCTGTCCGAGTATAAGAGAGCAAAATAACTGCAAAACTAAAGAGCTAGATAAATACACGAGCATTTAAAATGTGGATCTGTATCATATTTTGAACAAATCTGTTGTCTGTACTTTTTCATGCATGTAAACGCTATAATTGAAAAACGCAATGACTTAAATAAATAAAATTTCGAATGCGATCTGATGACTACAATTGCAGTTCGAGATCAAATTTTGCTTTCAATCTGTTGGAAAAAACGCATATACAATCGCTTCACATGTACTAATCACATGCCCAAGATTAATATCCGATTGCTCGCCAAATCCAATAAAAATGCTCGATTCACGCCAAAGATCGTAATGCCAAGCAAGGCATTCACGGCCTTATTCAAGCTCCACAATTTTATGCGGGGGAAGGGAGAGAATATGAAAGAAATTGGCGGTAACCACTTTTGCGTGTTTAGTGCTTCGGTTTTAGATGTTCAATTGAAATAAATAAAAAATATTTGGTTTCGGAATGGAAAAAAAAAGAAGTCCCCGAAACTTGCGATGCTTCATTCACCCCTGAGTGCAAGAGATCCAAGTTTAGAACAGTGCATAATCCCTGTCCCCTTTGCATTCCGAACACTGAATGTTTGTGCCAAACACTGAACACAACAGGATTTGTTTTATTCCTTACTCATTCGATAAATTCAGAAGAAAATGGAATTTTTTTAATTAAAAATAATTACTTAACTCTTTTGAGCCTATCCGTACACAAATGCACCATTACTGCTTTGTATGACTATGTTTGAAAAATACTGTGATTGGAGAAAGGAGAAACTATTTCGTGAGAAATACTCACTGATTTATCCTTTTTATATCAACGGTGTGATTTATTTCAATTTAATCTGAAATAAATTTAACGTTATAGTTCGCAAATAAATCTTCCCAGAGTGTAGATTATTTTTCCTAATACAGCACTTTTAGTTGAAAGTAACTGACAAGATAGAGAAAAAGGAAATCCTCATTCGTAACAAAAAACATTTAATTGCGGTAAAATAAACTTTACAGCTGTATTGTGGTAACATGAAATTATTTAGACGCCTCTGACGGCCAGAATTGATTTTTTTTTTTTGTTACATTAAGAAAACCAATGCAACGCCGTAAGTTGTGCAATGCATTCTGAAATTAAATTGGTGCAGTGCATTTGACATGTATGACGTGTGCATGAATTGATCCCATTGACCACTAGACAGACAGACATCGAGTTTCAAAAAGTATGTGGCATTGTGTTTGAGAAAAAAGAGTGTTTAACCATTTAATATTATTATTCACTTTAATTCTGTTCTCATATATGTTACTAGCAATATATGAAAAGCCAGCATTCTTTGGACTACTAGGCAATTTTAGGCAATGAAATACGAAAATTATTTAAATATATTTTACCTCGGCATAATATGCTATGGCATTCAATAAAATGGTAAAAAATGGTAATGATAAGGCCTTTATTTAAAAGACGTACATTCTATAGAAATATAATGATTGAAATGATTAATAAAAATGATTTGGAATGCTGGAAATGATTAATAAACTTCTAAATAACTTCTTAAAAATAGAAAAAGAAATCGGCTTAAATTTCATGAAAAATCGAGCTGGTTCTTCATCCCCCTTTTATACTTCACAATAATACCTGAAACATTCAATGTATCTATTCTATGTGTAGAATCGGATGTCTTGTCGTGCCCATTCGGATGAAGTATTAAAACTATTAAACTTGCATTATACAGATAACAAAGACTTCAAAAACACACATTAGTTTATTACATAACTCAGGCATCTTTAAAATTATTCATACAAAAAAAATTATGCAGTTCACAATTACTTTTTTATGTATCAATTGATTTGATTTTATCTTCATTTATATTAATAATAACAGTAAAACTTAATTACCTAGAACTTCCAAAAATAGTATATAAATTTTAGAAAAAAAAAGCCAAGAAACTCTTTAAAAAATGTTCAACATATTATTTTCACAATATGGAAAAATTGTCACTTTCATTCTTACTTTATAAAATGTGAACACCCATATATTTAACAAAATTTTTACATAAAAATGTTTGTAATTACGATCAAAAGATTTTGCCTAGGAATTTTCATTTAAAAAATTCTACCCTTGAAAGAGAGAAAATAAAATGATTTTAAAAATTTCGAAAAATGTTTTTTCATAATGTTAATAATCACAAAAAAAAAATGCAAAAAAATAAGTGAAAATGTATTTAAAAACAAGGGCGTTTTAAATTCTTAAATATTATTCGTACTATTCTAATTAAGATACCATCATTTTAAGAAAAAAGGTTAAGTTTACCGAGTAAAATCCATACCTTATTGATTAACTTAATCAAAATGAATGTGGGATTATAATATAAATGGTCAAGTAAAGATGTATATCAAAGGCACATTTTCATCAATATAATGGAATATTGCAAAACTCGTTACTCTAATATCAGCATTATTCACTCAAAAATAAGCTTAATTATTAGTCATTTCTTCGAAGTACTGAAGACGTAAATAAATAGCCATACTGTTGGTTTTTATCGGAGAAAGAACACAAAAAATTTTAGTGAATGATTTAGACCAACTATACAATCAAAACTGTTAAAGTGAATTCAGCTGTCAATGAGTTTTTACTAAGATATATTAAAATAAATTTACAGTTCCAGATTTGCTTTGTCAAGCTGTATTTAATTTATTGAAGAAAAAAAGTAACAAAATCGACATTCTAAACTGCATAATCATATATTAATATTTAAAAATAATTGCAAGTTATTTCTATACTTAAGATCCCATTCATAAATGGATTACATTTTGAGCACTAGTTACTCTATAGGTTTTAAAATCAAAATGGGTATTAGAAAAGTTGTGCTTGAAATAAACATACATAAAAACTCAGTAACTGTCATTTTAATTCACTAAAACATTTAAGAAACATCTATGTACCTCATTATTATTATTTCAGGTTTTTCAGAAGCATTAAGAGACTAGTATACAAAACAGACATGAATACGGTACAGGGAAAACCTTCCGAACACCTTTTAATGCTTGTAGCTTAAAAACGTTAAAATCAAGCCAAATATTTCACTTGAGTCAGTAACATTACCTCTTTATATACAAATGGAGTTCATATGCATTTAAAATCGTCATATTCATTTTCAAAGAAAGTTTAGAAGTTATCTCAGTACATTGGAAAGTAAGAAACAATTCTTACTTATACCGTAAACTCATTTCTTTCTCTTTTTTTAAATATTTTTAATTAATTCTATAATTTTATAATGGATTTTTAAGCTGCTCTTTAAAAAAATGAATACGTTAAGAACTAAACCTTAAAAACAAGCGTTAAAATACAAATCTAAAAGTAGACCTTTTGTTTCCAAACTTATTTATAAAAAGAAAATTAAGAAAAATCAATCAACTTATAATATGCAAGATTCGATATATTAAATTAATGTTTTCCCTTCAATTTCGCCACTTTTAATTATAGTCTGTTTCATGCAACATGGATTTGATATTTTTATTCCAATATTTCTTTTTCTTAATGAAATAGTTTTTTTTCCCTCCAAAGAAAGTAAATGAAAATTTCATATATTTATATAAAGTTCCCTATTGCAGTAGATCTTCATACTGTCAGATAGACAACTCAGGTAACTCAAATGTTCATATAACTCAAATGTTCTCGTGGTACTTGAGTACTCGACATTCTAGGGTCATCAAAATGCAATGCAGGTGAATTTATCGGCCATTAAAAAAAGGATTGTAAGCTTTCCTAACTTTTCTTGGTATAGGACTTCCATTAAGAAGATATTCGGTATTTCCTTTTTAGAAGCATTTTATCAATATAAAAATTAATAATCATAAAATCATCAATTCTTAAATGACATACTGAAGTATCTTTTACTGCAGTTCTAACCCTTTGCATTCGGATGGTGACTGACCATTCAAGACAGTGCATCATTTTGACGTTTTATTCATTAATTTTTTTTTTAATTTTATTGTTAAAAATGCTTACAGAGTTATAAGATGTAGACTACTTTTTCGGGAAATTCAACTAAATCATAATCACAAACAAACTATTCCGACCCGTCGGAAAGCACACGGAAAAACTGGAATGACCGAATCGCCGCGACAGCAACACTGGCGAGAATTGTGGTCGAGTCCTATGGGCCATTACCGACCACAGTACAACCCTTCCTTAACGAAGTACGTCTCATCATCGATGGGAGGAACCAGATCTAAACCCTTTCCTGTACCCATAGGGATAGCGAGAACCAACCACCAGGCAGGAAGCTTCGCAATCTTAATTGCAAGGTGCCTGCCCCTCCCCTTGGGTCGGAAATTCAACTTAAAACAAATATATATTTTTATTTTTCGGAGCACTAAACAAAGTAAGGATTAGGGGGATAACTATGCATCGAATTACTTTTACCAGTGCAAAGTATTACAAGGCTTTAAATACACATCCTTTTACTGATTAATAAACATTGAGGTTCTCTGCTTATTTGTCAATATGCAAAATAAGATATACAAAGACATACCATCTGACATTTCATTATGTCATTCATTGCATACTGTTTAAATCATTCAGGACTTTAAATAAATTTCATTAAAATTATTTTTCAAAGCAGCTGAGAAATTATTATTGAATGTTGCGTTGAAAAATCCCTAATAATGAAAATAATATATAATTCTTAAAAGTTTTCACTTAATAAAGACTAAAATTAATTTTAATATAGCATTCAATTTTTTTTTTTTCTGAAGGTAATTATAAATTTAAAAAAGGACGCATGCATCTTATTTATTTTATAATGAAGGGATTATATCAAAAACAAGACTTATTCATAAATTTACTTTCATTCATTCTTGCATATATTTATTAAGTCATACATTCATTATTATGTGGCGACGCGCTAGAGTCTTCAATATATTTTTTGGCGACATGCATTTTTGGTTTGATTTCAGTTTCAGTTAGCAACAGTTTCTTGCCATATTATGTATATTTGTTTAGGCATATGAGAATAAACTAGATTACCTTTTCATTTGTCTTTCTTTGCGCTTTTTATATTCGCTTAGATAAACATTAAAGTTTAATGTCTGCAAATGTGTGGTGAATAAGGTATAGCAGTCGGGCATTCTTCATCCGCCCTAATATTACATTCAATCGTATTTTGACTTTTTAAAAAAATCAAATTTTGTTTCATACTTTTATTCGTAATATCAAGGATTTTACAAAACTTTTTAGTAACCCTATTTGATTCCTATTCTTTGTTATACGAGTTAAATGAAAATAATTTAGTTTGAATGTTACCAAAATGTAATCTGCTCGCACAATTGTCTTACATTTATTTTCTACTTTTTGCATTGGAACCCTTCAGAAAAAATAAATATCATATTAAAACCAAATTATAAATTTAATCCCGTAATGGTCGTGCCTATGTGTTATACGGACAAAGAATTGTCGATTCTGAAATTTATACGCTGAAATGAAACCACTCAAAGGCGCTATAATTCAATACACAAATTAAATACAATATAAAAACACTTAATGTATTCTAAGGATTCTTAATTGAATCAGTAATAAAGCGCATTCCCGAAACGGAACACGTCATCTAACTGAGTCAATTCCTTATTTAATTTTTTTTTTTCGTGATGTAACATCTAATTATACTCTTTGATTTCGAAACCATTATAAAAATTAAAAAAGAAAAAAAAAAGAAACTGTTCCGCCTCCTAAGTAATCCATACGTTAAGACGAAATCAAAAAAAAAAAAAAAAAAAAAAGTCAAAATAGTGATAATTTGAATGTTTTGGAATCGCCCGCAATATATACCTTTAAAAGTAATGAGAGGAAATATTTCAATTTCCTACAACGGTGTTTCAAACTTTTGATTGTTGCTCAACAGCCTTTTAAGATTGAATATATTAAAATTTAATTAAATTCATAAGTTCTGACTTATGTTAAGCAAGAACTGACCACATAAATTATAACAATCCGTTGGTTATATCTAGAAATGTCGATAATATTAAAACTGCCATTTAACAATAGAAGACTTAAATTTCAACATTTAACTCATTGGGTGTTGTTGTTTTTTTTAAATAAAAAAAAAATGCATGTATTTATGTTAATACATCATGGATAATTAGAATTAGTGCTCGAAATCGGTGCTGCCATTTGAAAAATCTAAGCTAGTGCAAATGTTAATATGAAGATATCTTGCATAAAACAAAAACTACATATACTAATAGCGATCATTTCACAAAGATGGAAGTTTTTTTTTTTTTCTTTCTCTTTTGTTTAATGTGATATAATCAGTTCCTGTTAACAAGCAACGCTAGAATGCATTTCTTTTTTGACAGAATGCACCATACTTTATTTGATATAAAAAAAATTAGCTCATCCTTCACCGATTTTTTTCAGATATAATCCAATTTTATTAATTTCCTTTCTATGGAGAAAATAGTACATAATACAGTCAAACCTCGCTTAACGAACACATCTGATAACGAATGATTCGCATAACGAGCAAAGTAAAATGTAAAAAAGTGAAATGCTTAATGAGCAGTGTTTCACAGAATGCTTTTGACTCATTGGGTCAAACCAACCGACATCGTGACTCACATGCTGGATTAGCCTGTATCAGTCGGTGTTGAGCGCTTGTTTGAAGAGAATCCTTAATCTTGTGGGAATTTTGACCCGATAGCGATGTCGAATGCGACTCCGAGATGTTTGAACTAATATCTATGGAGCTTTAATCAACGAGATCGTGCCTCGCTAAGATTATGACACTAGAGACGGACAGCAATGCTATCGATGAACTAGTGGAAGAACACAGCCAGATTACCGAAGAAGTTGCATTCTGTGTCACAGAAGAAAAAAACTGCAGAGGAGCTTCGGTTGGAGAGAAGGAAATAATAGCCTATAGAGCAACAATCTTCCAATGAAATAAGGCAGATGTTGAAAGTAAAGGGAATTATTGTACTGTACACTGAATAGCATCATCTTAGAAGGACAGTAGCTATATTCGCTGCATTAATTAACTATAATGCTGTCTCATTTTCTCCAAACCTTAACCGTAGCCAAATGTCTTCACACAATTGTCTTGTAAAAAAAAGCCTGCATTAATAGATTATATTATTATAAATTTGCTTTAGATTTTTTTTTTTCCATAATGGAACCTATTGTCCTTCCTATTTTCCATGGATTCCCACGAAAAAAATTGTATCGCTTAACGCATATTTCTTATTACGAGTTCGAAAACAAATTCTGCTAGTTAAGCGAGGTTCCACTGTATTACGCAATATTACATCTGAATAGTTTGTCTGTACAAAAGTTTTCAAATCATTTTCTAAAAATAAAATCCTGTTTTGAAAATTTTCTTCAAAATATGCAATAAGATTCTGCAACAGAATAAAAACTCTTAAATCGAATAACTGTTTTCCTGATTTTCCAATAACAATAGCACAATTGTTTTCATCTAGTTAAAAAAATTACAGCATTTGAAATACATGAATACACTGATTAGTTACTTTCAGCAGAATTCAGTCATATGGATTCTTTAAACAAATTGTAACAATCACAAATTTGCCTAAGACATGAATTTAATAGCATTGAAAAATCAAACATGAGTGTACATGAATATAAAAAAAGAATAAATGTACAAAAAATATCACATATAGAAATTTAAAGAAACATTTAATAAGAACGCATATAAAATATATACAAAAATTATATTTACATATACATAAAAAAATTAAGTAAATAAACTTATAAACAATTAATTAGTTACCAATTGGATCAATAGCTCAAAATATAATGGCAGTCACTGTTTAAAGTGTCTTTTATCTGAAAAAAATAAAGACTTTTCATTGGAATTTTGGCCTTCAGAGTCATTTATGTTAACATAGTTTTCCAATATCTCTTTCAGTTCGGCAACAGCTACTTTCCGGCCATTTGGCTTAGTTTCTTGAACACATTCTCTTAACAAATCTTCTATATGGTCCTTTATTTTATAAGGAATCTTATGCAGCAAACCTATAATGTACAAAAAGTTAAATTTCAGAATTCTTGGAAAAATAACTAAAAAAAACTTCCACCTCTAAAATATTAAATAGAGAAAACTTAAAGCATAACAGAATAAAAAAAAAATAACTATCAGAGCTGGCCTTTAGCCGACTGAACAAATTGCTCCCAATTCGGGCTTGTAACAAGTGCTGTTGATTCTCAATTTAATTCAGTGGTATTACTAGAGATGGATTAAGCAGGGCAAATCCCTGCACATTGCTTCAAAGAATTGAAAACTGAGTTAAAGAAATTAAAAGCTACTTTTTCCCATACTTTGTTGAATGTAATATACAGTCTGTCAAAAAAGTATCGGGATACACTACAAGTTCACAGATTTTATCATAATATTTTACTTAAATATACAAATGGAACCAAAACAAATAAATAAATATTATTTTGATATATACAAATCATAATAATTCTAACAAAACTATCATATTAATGTAATTATTGATATAATTAAAAATAAAAGAAATAAAGTAAAAATACGTGCTCAAAATGTATTGGGACACTTCCCAATAAATTAAGAAAAACAATTTAAACTTAAAAGTTAATATCTTGTTTGGCTACCCTTGCTTTTTATGACCTCTCGTTGTCTATTTGGCATGGATTGGACCAATTTTTTGCAAAATGATCCATCGATTTTGACCCAAACTTCGACCAAATTTTTTTCTTAAATCCCGCTTGTTAGAAATTTGATGTTCATACAATTTTTGCTGCAAATAATCCTAAACATGCTCAATGAGATTAAAGTCTGGCCTTTATGCAGGAGTGCAGGAACACTAGGACAGTGGTAGAGGACCCATAATTTGTAAATATCAGCATAACTTATAAATATGTTTCAGATCATTATCTTGGTCTATCTTAAAATGCCTTGAGATTCCCAGCTTGCTTGCACTCTGCTTAAATTTCGCTTGAGAATGTCAAAATAGACATTTATTCATTGTTCCATCAATAAAATGTAAGAACCCAGCAACAGTGCTTGTCATGCACCCCAGACTATTTGACTGCTGCCTCCATATCTGACAGTAGGCCGTAAATTTTTGACATGCATTGCTGCATTTGATTTCCGCCAAACGTTTTGCTTGCCGTCCGATCCAAAAGTGTTTTATTTGTTTTCATGAACAAAAATTACATTTTCCAAAACTCTTTTGGCTGCTTTACATACTTTTAGCAAATGCCAGCCTAGCTTGTCGATTAGCTTCGCTGATGCAGAGCTTTCTTTGAGGTACTCTGCCACGGTATTTATGTTTTCTTAAAATATTTCTGACAGTTTCAAGATTTATAGATTTTCCGAGCTTCCTTTACATTCCAGAGTCAATTTTACTGCGCTAGTTTTTGGATAAAAGTGAGCTTGTTTCATAACCCACCTTTCTTCACGCTCATTAATGTTCTTGGAAGCCCTGGTCTTTGTTTGTTTTCAACAAACTAAAAATATTGTTTGTTTTTCTATAAGTAATCTTATTTGTTGAAATTTTTAAGTTTAAAATTATAGTTTAAAAAAGTGGTAGTAAATTCAATTTTATTGATGTGCTATATATTTGTTGAGTTTCTTATTTCAAAAGTGTCCCAATACTTTTTTGACTCCTATTTGCTTTTGAATTATATTTGAAACGTTATATCAAATTATTATTCTAAAATACCAATTAAATTTTCCTTACAAACTGTACACCAAATAATAAAATATTTCTTGATTCACTTTGTTTTAATTTTGATGTGATAAATAGTTTTATAAATAGCTTTGCAGTTATTCACACCAAGTGTCCCAATACTTTTTTAAGTAGCTGTATACAAAAGAAAAATACTGAATCCTTTAACAAATTCACCCTTGAGACAGTTCGACGGATTTCCTCATTTTAGGTCTTCCTCAGTCAGAACGAATAATCATTCTCGGAATTATGTCGGTCTAACACATTTACTCAAACTCTCGGATAAAATTTGGTTTGTGATCCGAGCATCTAAATTACAGATATCAATTAAATTTTAAAAGAAATCCATCTATCCGTCCTCTGCGTTTTGGCATGATAACTCAAAAATGAAAAAAAAGAAAAACTAAAAATATTGTATTAGCATATCCTTTTACCATCATAATTGTATATTTATATCAAATTTTGAGCCAAATTCACCAAAGAATGACTGTCTATCAGTCTATTTGTTCGTGGGTATGTGAAAACAATAATTGAAAAAGTAACGCTTTACATGAACAGAATTTGTTAGATGCTCTTTTCATATAAATTCTAGTTTTGCATAAAATTTTGTTTTAATATCAAAAATTGAGGACAGAACACTCCCTTTTTTTTTTTTTTTTTTTTTTTTATTGATTCTTTATTCCAAATCTTAACATATTACAAATATTCTTAAAACATTAAAAAGAATGTTGACTAAATATTTTTTAATCCGGTTCCGTTCTTCTTAGGGCCGGCCCTGAGAACTATTACCCAATGAAGCAAGTTAATCGAATATGGAATTTTTGCCGAACAAAGCACTTCATTTGACTGATTTAATCACTTATTCATTTTAAATTATTTGAAATTAAAATACAAAATGCTTCTAATATTCAATTTAATAAGTAATAGTAAAAATGGCATCAAAATCCTTAATAAAACAAACTTTCAGTTCCAATCAAAATGCAGAAGAAATCGGGACTTTTTCGATATTAATTCCTCTAACTCATCATCATACGCAATTCTAATTATGATAAGTATTAGCATGTGGACTCCGCTTAACATTTATGCATAAAACTAAATTTACTTTTTTTTTTTTTATTATTGAAGAATGGGGTTTCAACAGCATAATTTGTAAATGAAACATTAAAACTGCAGTAACAATGAATCGAAGAATTGGAACTAACAACTAAAACTCAACAATGTAATTTATCCTCAAATATACGTAATTATATTTTTCATAATAGTTTAAATACAGGGTGTCCCAAAAAAATGTATACACATTTTAGCAGCAGATAACTAAGTTATTTCTTCTTTCTTTACAAACTGAACCCATTGAACCGAGTGATGGCAGACAGACTTGAATTTGAAGAAAGGAAATTTATTCTAAAATGCTATTGGAAGTATGAAAATGCAGTAGAAGTGCAAAGACAATTTAAGAGGGAGTTTAACAAAGAACCACCTACACGAGTTACCATCACTCGAATTAGAGATAAGTTTGAAGCTGATGGAACTGTTCAGGACGTCCATAAACATGCAACAGTTGTTCAATTGAGGGCAACCATTGAACATGAATGTGCAAATATCCCAAGGGAATTGTTCCATCATGTGTGCTATTCCATCGCTTCGCGTTGTCAGCAGTGTCTGGAGCAGAACGAACATCAGTTTGAGAACATGCGATAACAAGACAATAGAATGATATTTGTAGAATCTTTTACAAGTTGAAAATTATTCGAATTATAATAAACCCCAAATTTACAATTATTTAAAGTGTGTATACATTTTTTGGGACACCCTGTATGTTTGAAATCATTTTCAGAGTTGTCACTCAAATCTGAAAAAAAAAAAAAAAAAAGCCCTGCGTTTTCCTTGTATTTAACTCGTACGTATATGCAATATAAAAGGAAATGCGCGAACAGCACTTAGTTACAATGGAACCATAGTTTTAATGAGTGGAAAAAGCAAAGAAAGGCACAATAACAGTAACATTGTTTCGAGTAACAATTTAACATTACTCGATATAATAGTATGTTACAAGAATGTTTATATTTACATAGAGAAAAAAACAATTCATCCTTATTTACTGCTAAAAATTTAGCGAGACAAAATTTATATATTAATATTATTATTTTAACCACTTAACTGTTTTCTTTTCTTTACTATCTAATAAGATGACACCTTCTATTTTGGGAATATTTTGTTATTTTGATTCAAACTGAAATCCATTGAATACTTGATTTATCTATGTATTCGAAGTAATTTTAATATTGAATTATAATCAATATGTATGGTTTATTTTTTGCTTACCACTATCAAAATTCGATAAATCGATGCATGTAAGGCATACGGACAAAACAGTTAAGCGTTTAATCACCTCTAATGTCCTTTTATTTTTGAGTCGCACAAAATTAAGACTCGGGTGAAATAAAACACAAAATGACATTTTTACTATCGTATGATACAAACCACTTAATGATAACTTCACACAAAACATCATGAAGCAAGAATACTTTTTTATTTTTATTGATTTATTTTTGTCAATTCATACATTTGGGCAACAATTTTTGCAACTTCTTCAGATTTTCTTGTCATCAATTTAATTTATTTTTCTTCTGCAATGCTGCTTTTGCGTTTATTGAACTCCTTTTCTTTTCTCTGAACTATTTTGTGCTCTTCAAAAGCTTCATAATACTTCGCACGAGCTCATTTAACATACTGAAGCAAATCTTTTGAAAGCTCCGAAGATCCATAAAAGTTTATATCACATACGATTTTAGACTAATTAAAGAATCTTCTTTCAGATTTTCAACAGGCATATTCTTGTTGATACTAATTTTCCATAACCATATTGCCATGTGACAACACAATAATTCTTTTTACCACTTCCCAAAAATCAGGAAATTCTTTGGACTTCAAAATATTAGAATAGAAATTAATTTTTTCACGAAATGAATCAAGCTATTCTTTGTCTACAATTTTTAGTTTTTTTTTTTTTTTTTTTTTTTTAGGAAAATCATAAATTGGATCTTAGCACATTCTGAACTTACCAGAGAAATTTGTGCTTTGAATAAAAAAGATGCCATTCGTTTTTCACATAACAATTCACTGCTCTTCAAGAAATGTGGATTTAAAGAAGATGCAGCTTTTAAAACCGTAACCTTTTTGGACATGCATTCAAATATTTTTTTATAGCATTATTCATAAATTTAAAACAATTGTCTTTTTTCAGTAACTCTACTAAAAATCAAGTAACACTATTCCAATATCGGTATTTTTTCTCAATTACACATTTTTAGTATCATCAAAATCTATCAAAAATAAGCTGCCTAATGTTTTTGCTTCTCCGATTATGCTTCTTTTAGCAATGCTTTTCATTTACTATTTAACAAAAATGAAAAGATTTTCATATAAGAAAAGCACCATTGGTTCAGAAGACTGAATTGTTTTAAAAAATGGTTGAAGAATATTAGCAAATACGAGAAGCTAATTTTAAAATCAATTTATCCTGACAATCATTTATAATATTATAACTCGTGACAGATCTATGAAAAGTTTATTATTATTATTGAAATGTATGTATTTCTTTATGTTATCAAAAACATAGTAGTTCATTTTACTTACTTATCGAACTTCAGAATAATTTCACAAACACTGACATTTTCTACCAAACAAAACTTTAATAAAAATTCAGAAGAACCAGTAACTTCCAGAAAATCAGCACGTCGAGCTGGACCATCTTTAAATATTCTATACATTGTTCTTAGAATAACATATGCTTCCCATTCAATAGATTTATATTAAGGAAATAATCGATGGATTTTGTGTAGTTCACAAGTACCTAGATCTAAAGTTTTACAGTCATTTTCGCACAGAAGTTCTTCTTTGACATATTTTAAAAAGATTTTAATCTACATTTGATCTAACCATATTAATTTGTAAAAGTAACTGTAACTGTCCAAACTTGATATAACTTCTTTAAAATTCTCAAACAATTCTTGAGAAGTGGTATGTCTTAAAAATATTGAATTCCAATGTCTTCTGGAGACTATTGGTTGATTCATATCAATATCTTATGATAAGATCCATTTTGGTATTTTTGTAAAATGCGGTTCAAAGCTTCATCAAAGCATATTACAAAACTTAAAAAAAGATTTCTTAAGAGATTGTTGTAAAAACGGAGCTAATGCGTAACAAATAATGTACTACATTTTTGTAGAACCTAAAGTACGTTTTTCGGCTATTTCACTATCTGTGAACATGTGTAAAAATATTCCCGATATATCAGTGAATGCATTACAGGACGAGTGTGATGCAGCAAGTCTTAATGCCCATAACTGTTCAACTTTAAATGATCGCTCTTGAAGTAAAAAGTTCGAAATCGGCTTATTTTCACACATCATCTACTCCTATATTCCTTTGAGACAGAAAGTCCAATGTCAATTATTCGCTTTTTTGAACTGGTACGCAATTTTGTATGTTTTCCTCTTTTGACATTACTAATATGTGCCTGTTTTCCCATATTGCTTAAACTTATTATTTTCTTACAAAGCAAGGCAGTAGGAAGCTAGCGAATTTTGCGGAATTTCTCTAACCGATTCAGCAAAGTGAAAATTGATATTTTTAACCGAACAATCCATATTAAATACGGATTTTGAGCATTTCAATGTTTAAAAAATTTCTAACCTACTGTGAATAAGCTCACAATTTCTCAAATAATAAACAAACAATTCAATAAACCCAAGTGTGAATGACTAAATATTACAGCAATGCTTCCGCAGAAATTACTCTATCTTCCCGTCTTAGGAATTTATTCCATTCTCCACGCAGTTACAGCAGTCTCGCGCATCCTCATTAGCTGCATTTCAGGAATTTGGGGGGAAAAACAACTGTTGCTGAAATCGAAATGACACTAATCTAACAGAAAAAAGGGGGAACAAGTAGAAAAGCGGCGAGTTTCTGCGATTACCCAATTGTCTAGTTTCTGATGCTGTGGCAACGATCTTTTATTCTTGCAGAGGTATTTTTCAGATGCAAAAAAAAAAAAAAAAGGGAATGAGAAACTTAAAATTTCCTGTATTTTCCTGGTTTTTATGGAAATGTTCAAATTTCCTTGCATTTTCTCTGTTTTTTAGATGATTTTTAAATTCCCTGTATTCTCCCGGTGCCGTGGCAACCATGATTTTCTCAGATGAATGAATGCAAAAAAAAATTTTATGTTTTATAATTTAGACGTAATATCCTGAATCGAAATGGAAATCCTGCTTTTAACAAATAATTATTTATTTTGCAAATTTTTATAATAATTATCGATTCAATCTTGCTGATTCAAACAGAAATTTTTTTGGATGAAATATATAAATTTATATATGTTTTGACCGGGTATATCATTAAAAAAAATCCATTTGAGAGGTACTTATTGAAACGAAATGTTAAAGGATGGAAATAATGTTTTTTAATTAAAATAATTATATTTGGAGGAAATAAAATTTTATGACTGAAATAATTGCACTATACAGTGGCGACTCGACCAATGAGTCTGCAGAGGTGCAGCACTCTCAACATCATTTGAAAACCTTTATTTTTTTTTTAAAGCTTATATAGTAGTATTTATCGACTTTTTCTTTGATAATATATGATCATGAACGAATACAAATTAAATCTTTCGTTAATCGCATTATTTAATCATAGTTCAAACAAGAAAAAAAATATTTCGTCCTTCGAAGCATTGTGAAACTTAGAAATTAAAATCATGGGTTGTCAAAATTTCAGCAAGGAAAAACCAGTTATCTCAGTTAGCATCGCGAAGCTCCGTTAAACAAATTAGAAAATGATCATCTCATAATTGCTCCAGGACATAGTAAGAAAATTTAACAAATTGATACTGATCATTCTCGGATTTGGAAACCCTCCGCTCTTTTACATATGCGGCAGGAAGTGTCAAAGAAGAAGTGAGAGGAAGGATAAAAGGAGGCGATGTTTATATTTAACAATAGAGTTAACGCGGAATTACCGCTCATCTTTCAGCGTATAACTCCTTAGCAAAGTACAAACATCGATAAGTGCTAGTCTTAAAAGAACAGTCTCAAGTTAGATTTTCTCCCGTTCCTCTTACTTATCTTGATTTTAGTTACATCGCTTTATAATATTCACATGAAGTAAGTATTTCCAATTTAGAATGTGTTGCGTTTAAAATGTTTCTTTATTTTCTGAGAATAGTCAATTGTTCCCAAAAAATGTTACATTATTTTATAGAACGAGGGAAAATAAACTATTTTGGAGAAGTTTTCTTTGTTGGTACTTGGGAACGATTCATGCGTATTTATAAAATTGATTTGCCGCTATACTCATTTAAGTATAGGCCTTATTAACTTAACTGGATTGAAAAAATATAAAATGCTGCTTATTTAATTCTGTTAAAATGCAAAACATTCTACATTTTGCACTGAATTTCAGATCCTTTGTTTAATAAAAATTCTCATTTTACAAATAGAAAGTGTACTCGTCGACCGAGATATTTTTAAACCTGCATATTTCATTGACCCTCCAGATTCTTAAAAGATTCTATATCTCAAAAACGCCGCAAGATAAACGAGTTAAACTTTGTATACTGTCTTTACACTAAAATTGTAGACGTTCGGCAAATTTTGACCGAAATTTGTCCGTCTATGCATGTGAGTACGTTAAGTCAATAACATAATAAGCTAGATAAATAGATGAAATTCGACATGTGGTTGCAGATTTTTAACAATAATTCTAGGTCTATATCAAATTTTGGACCAAATCTGTCAAATGATTCTGTCTATTTGTTTATACCTAAAAGCGATAATTCTTAATAGCAAAATAATAGATGGGTGAATTTTAGAATACGATCTTTAAAATTTTAAATCTCTTTCTAATTTTGAGCCATACCCATCAATTGATAGACTGTCTTTGTGTACGTGAAAAAATAACTCAAATACACAAATTAGCAAGATAAATTATTTTTTATATGTGGTATTGATGTCAAAATAATAAATTCTGAAACCAGTAGGTCGATGAGAAAGGGTCCAAATTTCATTTTCAGTTTTCTTGACTATACTATGAAGTTAAACACAAAACTTGCAGCATTGTGTAAGAATACAAAAAAGCTTTAGGGAAATGGCCCTCCTGGACAGAGTTGCTCAAACAATAAGTCCTAGACAATTATCTTTAGCAGCACATCTCTATTTTGAAGTCATTACTCATTTATATTACTATAAACCAGATTCTCCATGACGCACTTAGAATGTGCATAATAATTTATTCCAAAATGTTTTTTTCGAAATCCATTCTGTTAGATTCCTTCCCATATAAGCATTCAACGGTTTGAGACAGCAAATATTGCAGCCAAATTAGACGACCGATCCCTCATGTTGATGTGTGGTCCTGCGTTCCCTAAATAGCTTCGCCATAACCAATGAAACCTAGAAACTGAAAACACACTATGGGACCTTCGATCGAACCATAATCTTCCACTCTAAACTGTCAATACGATGTTATTCAAACACGGTTACATATTCGGTAATCTCGGAAAAACAAATTTTTTAGCCACCAGTGTATTTGCTGTAAATGGGCAGTGGAAAGTTTATCAATAAGATATATATTGGATAAATGCTTATTTCTTGATTCGTCGATTCTTAAACATTTTAAGTCAATCGTTTGTAATCTTTAACTAGACGGAGACCAATATTTAACATTTTCCTTTGTTAAAAAGAGTTCAAGTTTTATCAAGAAAATTCAGCATATCTTAAAGATATTTTAATCATCTCTCTGTTTCTGCAATTCGGTTTAAAACCTCTCTGGTATTTGGTTTAAAACATAGTTTTCAAATTATCTTACACTAGCAGTACCCGCACGGCGTTGCCCGTGGTATAGCATCTATGTGGAAAAAATTAGCTTTAAACTTAAGTCTAGCCTCCACTCGATATGACATGGGCATGTTACGCAACATCAAACAAACATAAAAATATATTTAGAAATTATCAAAAATAGCTACAAAAAATTTTATAGCACACATTCAGAAATATTTAGACTGTTAAAAAGGTAAAAATATGATATGTCCGTAGACAAAACAATCCACTAAACATATATAATAGAAAAGCTGTTTTAAAATTTAAAAATATACAAATAAGTCATTATACCCTCTGTTCCAAACTTGATTATCTACTCTGTATAATTTGATATGAAAATAAAATTCAGCTTACTTCATAAAATTTCTTTGTAAACTATATTGGCGGTTAAATTGGTATACAGCCAGTTAAAAGTACTGCCTCAATAAAGAATTTTTCAAACTTTTTATTTCTAATCGAGTGCCATTACACAGTTTTGGAAGGCTTAAATTACGTAGTATAATAGGAGTACCAACTTTTAAAATTAGTGTGTGTGGAGGAAGACCAGATGTATTAAGAGAATTAAAAAATTAAATTGGATAATGAACGGCTTCTTCACTATCCACAACTGTGTCCACTGAATAATAAACTTGATCCGGGGTAATGAGTAAAGATAATACCAAGTTGTTGACTTTATGGACATGGGCAATTTTATCACCTACAAATGACCTTTCTTTAAACCAGGTCAAAGACTTATTGCGCAGCTGATTGATAACGGGATAAACCTTAACAATTAATTCCAGAAGACTTTTAACAGAAACACAGAAATCATCAGTAATGGTTATTTTCCCATCAGTCATCAACAGTTCACCATTCTCAACTTTAAGCAATAAATCTGCAAAAAGGGCATTATCTTCTGAAGACAAAAGAACTCGCATATTGGTTTTAACGTTTTCAGAGACTTCATTTTATACTATATATATATATTGATATGGCTTTAATGTACTAAAACCTTTCCCAATAAATGCTCTACAAAATGGTATAAATATCTCCAATATCCGTTAACTATTTCTCGAATTTTTGTGGTTCAAACAAACAGACGCTTTCAAGAGACTTCATTTTATATATGTATAGATGAAAATACATTTTTAAGGCAAGTTTTTATGCATCTTAGTTGGCTTCAGCGTAGTTTATCCAGAAAATGGATTTCCGCCAAGTTCTGCATACTTACTTAATTGCGATGTTCAGATACTTACTATCTTACTATATCTAATTGAGACTTGCAGCCCTAAGCCATTTAAGATAAACGGGTCCTTTATAAATCTATTTAAATAATGCATTTAATATATATGAAGATTGTTCAGTTAGTAAATTTTCTAGTGAGTTCCCAAGATAGTGGACGACCAATTTATAGCTTATGCGCAAATCTGGCACCCCTAACTGATATACTCAACATTGCTAAGGATTAAAATTCTTTTTCTTAATTAAAAAAAACCGTTTAATTAATTATCACAAAACTTCGTTAAAATTTTGCTTATCCTTAGGAATTTAAAATACAACAAATGTTTATAAAAAAGGATTAAAATTATTACATATCAAATCCAGTGGGATCTCAATTCAATATCCAGTAGTACATTAATACATTATGTGTCCAAACCAATGGAAGTGTTTTCCGTTCGACTCTCTCGAATACTTATACAATTCGATACATTATGTATTTAATCTTATAAAGTAAAGAGAATCGAGTATGTATTAGACCTCTTCCCATCGTTTTATTGGATCCGATATTCCGATTTTGATGTAAAAGCCACATATCAAAATTTATCATGCTTATTGTATTTTGGATTTTCCATAGTCAAACATTCGTACAGTTTATCCAATTGATGGGTATGATCAAATATTAGAAAAAAATATAATTTTAGAGTAAAGACCATATACCAAAATTCAGTCTTCCAGCTTTTTGCAATTATGAGTTATCATATTCATATATGAACTAATAAATAAATTGAAAAACAGTCAATCCTTCGACAAACATGGCCCAAAATTTAATACGGATCTAGAATTCTATTAATAAAATCATATGCCGAATTTCATAATAACTGAATTGATCATTGTCCCTATACATAAAAAAAAATCTTTAAGAAAATTTCGTTTAAAATTTGCTGAGTATGCATAATTTTGATTTAACTACTAAATTACCATTTATCTTATGCGTTTCTGAGTTATCATGTTCAAAGGCTTTTTTATTGCTCAGAAAAAACAGTGAAATGTGCAGATTCATAAATATCTCGAGATCAAATTTTTTGACAAAAACACTGTAACAAGAAAGTAAAAATTGCTGTTACCTGTCTTTAAGCAAAAATTATTAAATTCAATCTAAGACGTTGAATTTTTTTTTGCATTTAAACACAATTAAATAAATAGAATCTGAAGAAACAGTTTTTTTCAATCTATCTAAATGAGATTAGACAATTTCACAAGCGCATGTAAATCGCTATTCCAAATTAATTAAAAAAAACTCCAAAATATGTATATTTTTCCCTGTTAAATAAACAATTTTATGTAAACGATTGATTAAAAAGATACAAAAAAATTTCGTGTTCATTAACTAAGTCATTTTTTATAGAAACTGCTTTATATTTATGGGTTTGAAATTCTGAAAAAAAAAAAAAAAAATTGTTATATCTTCATATTGGCAGCTAAAAATTATTCACTACAATTACTCATATTTCCTCGCGTATTCAAAGTATTTCTTTTTAATTGTTATACGATGCTTTACTAACACTTTTTCACATATGCTGTGTATTTTATATAATTTGATTATAAACTTTGATTTTATAAGGAAGAAACAAGCGAAAAAATTCGACATATTTAATTTTTTTTTTTTTTTTTCTGAATATACGTGTTATTTTTTACAAAAAATGCTTGTAAGTACTGCGCAAATAAAATTGCTGGCATATGAAGAAATCAATGTTAGCTTTCTATGAAACAGGATACTTAAATCTTTCCTTCATTTTTTATTTTTATTTATTTTTTTTATTTATTTTTTTCAATTTCTTACTGGTTCTCTAAATTCTGCCTGTGACCGAATTTTCACAGCAAAATAAGTCCAAGTGCAGCTCGTTTTGAAGAAATATGAAATTGTACTAATACTTCTGATTATTAGTGCATATAGACATTGAGCCCTTTCGATGCTCTGCAATAATTCCTGATGCTTTACGACTGAAGATACAGACCAATAAAACATCAGATTTCTTGTTGTTGTTTTTTTTTCCCTTAAAAAATATTTAATGGAAACACAAAGAAATCTGAAATATTTCTGATGATTAAAAAAGAAGAAACAAAATGCTATATTTATCTTGCATTTAGTTACTATTAACTTACATATAGTATATATTTGTCGTATATTTAGTTATTATTAACTTACTTATATTTATCTTACAGGTAGTTATCATCCTTACTATTAAGATGCATATAAATAAGGTATTCAGATAAATTAAATAACATTTATTTGTTGTGTGAGGAAGTGTATGAATTGTTACAAATGTCACAAATAAAACGGTACAATTTTCTCCTTGCAAAGTTTATTTATAAAGGTTGTTTATTTTTTTCAATAAATTTAAAAAGCTTGATTATAGAAATAATTGAAAGCCCTCTATTAATTTTACTATATAGTATACAGGGTGTCACTCTAGTCACGTCCTAATAGCTTATTTCTAAACAATTAAACATAAACATAGATTTCCAATCAGAAAAATGCTCTAAATAACATAAAATATTATATTTTAATTAATATTAAATTATTTAATTTAATTAATATTAATTTATTAAGATATTATATTTTATGCTGTTTGAGTCATATGTACTGAAAAAATTTACAAAGCCAAAATTTTAATATAGTTCTACGATTCTATTAGTTATATTTAGTAAAATACTTTTCTGTGTTTAAAACTCGCCGAATTATGAAGGTTTGAATATCACTATTTTACACGGTTATAGATCATTTCAATGATCGCCTAGAAGATCCAACAATTAAGAGAAGGCGATTTCAGGAAATTCCCATTGGAGGGTCTTATGCACTTGAACCTTGCTTAATGAACATAATGCATTCCTGAATTGTACTCGTAATGCGAAACACTTGATACGCGAAACAATGTTTCTTCCATACAAAAAAAGTGTAAAATAGAATAATGAGCTCCATTCCTAAAAATAATACTCAAACAAATTTATAATGGCGTAATTTATTATTTATAATACATTTTTTGCAAGAAATTTGTCTAGACATTTGTTTCAGCCTGCGCTTCAAATTTTGATTTAAATAAGAAGCGGTATAACCGTTAAACAAATTTATAACATGCAGAACTACTGTCTTATTAAGGTGACAATGACATCAACATAAGATTCAGCGGTTTCCCATGCTTTCAGTTCACTCTGTTTTTTCATTAGTAGGTTAATGCTTATCTCTTAATCTCCTGACAAAATCTTCATAATTAATTACAATGTTTTTTCAAGTGTGCGTTCTGGATAATTAAACGAGAAACCGACAAAAGAAAGATTAAAATGCAGCTCCTGGCTAAGCTTGAATTTGTGATCGCATGTTATTGAAATATTTTTCTGCCATATCTCAATATGAAATCAAGCCGGTTATTAAAGAGACTTCGCTTTTTTGGTGCCTTAATTAATTATATATTTTAAAGTTCTTCTTTTAATGAGAAAAAATGAGACCAATGAACAAATGATAAACAAAGACTGATAGTATAGGCAGTATTCTACATTTCTACATGATGTTAAGAAGGCTGCTCATCACTAATTTTACAAAAAATCGCATTCATGGTTGTTTTTTTTTGTTTTTTTTTGCGTTATCAAAGGTACTCGTTATGCGAGGTTCGATTGCATAATAAAATTCAAAACTTCATAAATCAGTTTTTTTTTCTCTCTCTCTTTGTCGCAGTAGAATGGAATTTTCCTTTGCTTAAAATGTTAGTGCCCTAAGAATATTTCATTAAATATGATTACTAGGATTAGGAGACTGTATAAATAATATTAAGTGTTCATAATTTTTTCATTTTTTGACTCAAACAACAGAAAATAAAACTGTTCGTCATTTAAAGCTTTTTTTTTAACAGGAAAATGAGCCTCCCCATAACGGTTTCAATTATGGCTCTATCGATAATTCTAGAATATTCCTAATACATATCGCTTTTTAAATTGACTGAATATGTTTGAAATTTTTAAAATTAACTGTATGCACATTAAAAAAAAATAGTTTTTGGAATTTTTTATTGTCAACAAGTTTTATTCGTTGTTTTTGTGTTTTAAACTAACGAAATTTTTCTCTATAATGTGCATTTTCCTGAAAATAAATAAATATGTCATAATACTATTTATAAACAGTAAGTAATTTTTAAAAAATCATACCAAGATTTTCTTGCTTTTTGTGAATACGATGACCATCAAAATTAAAAAACCCCTCTGCTCTATGTTCTCCAATGTCTGATAAAACTTGTTTACAAACGATGGCATACATTAATTGGCCATACTCTGAAACCTGAGTACAAGCTGAAGAATTCTTTGATGAGTAAAATAAATCTAAAGTAATTCTTTGAAAACAAACTTCATTGCATAGCTCAGTCTTAGTAGCACTCCTGCGCTTGTCTGAAATATAAAATCAAACTAATAAAATCAAAAACACAAATTATGCCATAAGAAAAATGAAAATTGTCTGAAAATATGTTGCATCACATTAACATTGCAAGCTGCTTTGACTCATGAAAAACACAACATAAACTTTTTCTGGAATAAATAGAAAATATTCAATTCATATAATTCTTGTGCATTTAGTATCATTATTTTTCTTTGAGATCAAATAAACAAAGAGGAATATCAGTGAGAAGAGGAATATCAGTGAGGAATATCAGGTTAAACACAGTTATACCTCTTAGCCACATGATAAAATGTCTTTAAAACCTACAACAATTTTAACAAAAAAACGTATCAGAGTATAAAAATGCCATGTTCCTTTCGCAATATATATTTATTTTTAAATCAATTATACCTTTTAGACTGATAAAAAAAAACAGGGAGTTTAAATATTTATTACCTGGTACAAAAGTTGCTTTATCAAGAATCGCCAAATTGTCCAAGTCAATGACAACAACCTCACCCTCTTTAGTAACAACAATTCCATCAAGAGAGAATCCTAAGTAAAGGAAATACCACTGTGGGTCTTCCTCCTAAAGAGAATTTCCATACCATTTAGCATATTGAAAGTGATTAAATACAATTTCATTACGGACATCGTTGATGAGAAAAATATTAAAAAGTATAAGAATTTGTAAAGAAAAAAAAAAACTTTAATGGGAAAAACACAGATAAAAATAAGTATAGAAAGAAGAATAGATATTTCATTCAGGTCATTCTGTATATAGTAATTATTGTCCACCATTTTAAAATGCAACATATAACTAATACAAGTGTATGTATTATAATAGACATAGTATAAATATATGAAATCCATATACCTATAACTTTATATTATATTATATATTTAATTTCAGGGTCCTCTACAAACAAGAATCTTTGTTAAAAAGTTTATATACCCAAGATAATCATTTCAAGCAACATTTTTGAAATGTCGTTTTCAGAATTCATAACTAATCATGTATTTGAAGAAAGTCCAAACTGTCTCATATTCAAACTTAAAAGAGCCAAGTATTCACTTACATCTAAATTTAAATTACACAGATGAATATATCATTCCTTAAATATATTAATTGAATAAAATAATATCCTTCATATACTAAAATATTAAATATATTTAAGTATATTAAATTATATACTTAACCAACAAAAATTCGAAAATTTGACCGATTTAAGAGATTTTTCAGCAAATCATGTTATTTGAATATCAATTTATACTTATAATAAAGCTCAGTGTGTGTGTGTGTGTGTGTGTATGTGTTGGCGCTCTACAGGCCAGACCGTTTGACCTACAGCTACCAAATTTGGTAGATGTATACCTTGGAGGTTGGGAATGTGCACCTGGGGTTCCTTTTTTCGAATTTTTAGTTAGAATTTTAATTATTAATTAAAAACTAACTTTTCCGCCAAAAAAATCTTCCATTTCCCCCACCGCCAAATGAGAAAGTCTTCAGTTTTTTTTTTTTTTTCTCCCAACAGTAATGAGGCTAGGGTTAAAATTTTTCGGCCGATTATTTCAATCGATTCTGTTTATTTTCTTAATGTTTGATGCATTTAAAATTAAACATTGTTAATTAATCGATCTTTCAGATTCATTATGAAGTACTTTTGAATTAAAATAAAACAGAATAAAGGAAATTAAAAATTTCTAATCCGCATAGCGTTACCCCAACTGGCGTAGAAAAAATCACGTATTTGCGTTACGTAACTGGCGAAGAAAATTCACGCATGCGCATTCTGTTCTGATTGTTGCCATGACAGCCGTTATCAATGGATGATTTAAATTATTTTTGGGTTAGTTGTATGCTTTTGTAAGTAAATTGTATTTATATTAGTTATATATTTTTTGTATATGCTTATAGTTTTAAGTACATCGTTTATTAAGTAGTTTTTTTAAAACCTGTTTTCAACCGCTTATTTTAAACGATTCGTTTTATTTTCTTAGTGTTTGATGCATTTAAATTTAAACATTGTTAATTAATCGATCTGCTCATAATGAATCTAAGAAAACTTTGTTGACAAACTCTTGAGATATTACATAAATTAAAAAAGATATTCTTTAGTGCCCATAAAGTTTAAAGGCTGAGTGACTCTATTTTCAGTAATCAGAAAAAAAATACTTTGTCTCAGTAAAAAATATTATTATATTAATTGAAGATTAATTCTATCCACTTTAATTTAAAGAATAAATTCTACGGGTGCTAACAGAAAATGAGAGAGATACATATTACGTTATGACTGAAGGCCTTTATAATATTATGAATGAATAATATGACAATCAAAATTTGAAGTTTTAAAATATTTTGATGAAGAAGCTATTAAAGTAGAAATTGCATAAAATATTTAATTATTAAAATTTTAACGAACATTACGATTGGCGAACCGGCTGGTCGCCAAAGGCGGCTAGTTTTATGAAATAATTTTATTTTTCCACTCGTGAATTCTTCAGAGAGAAAAGGAATTCGAAATAGTTAGACAATGCAAATAGTTTCAATTTATGCCAAACCAAGTATGTCAAGCAGCTACTACAAACATTAACACAAATTCAAGAAAATTAAGCATCCGAAATTTTCACAATGTAGTTGATTTATGCTATCAAAAGAATGCTTCCGTACAAATAAATTCATCCGTATATCTTGGAATACATATTGAATTTGAAGGAGATTGACACTTGCACAATTTGAAGTTATATGTTATACGAAATCCACTTAAATGTACAGGTTGATAATACAGTTGTACTTTCAAACGGCTGTGAGAAAAGAACCACTGGTCAGAATGACATATTTCATCCGAGTATATGTGAAGCAATGGGAATTTGTTTTGCAAAAGAAAAAAGATGACTGATAGATAGCGCAGTATTC
Organism: Argiope bruennichi; assembly: GCF_947563725.1. Taxonomy (NCBI): domain Eukaryota; kingdom Metazoa; phylum Arthropoda; class Arachnida; order Araneae; family Araneidae; genus Argiope; species Argiope bruennichi. The sequence goes on from NC_079163.1 coordinate 128,366,699, forward strand.
GTCATAAGATGCTAAAAACGGTCGTTTTAAATGGTAGTTAATTTTAAGATTAAAATTGCTAATTAAAAGAAGTGACATGTGCACAGCACATTACACTTGTGATAAAAAGCGGGAAACATTCAGTTCCTGTTATTCTGCATCTGTGAAGGTAATCATGATCATCACTGAGAGCTCGGACTCTGCTTGTGAAGCTTTCTATAACAAAGGCGGCAATTGTGTTGAAGAAATTCTTGACATTAATGGATTTAAGAATAGATAACTATACTCAAAATTGCTGAACATCAATACTCAAAATTGCTGAACATGGGCAAGAGAGAATTCAAAATGCAATCAACGCCTCTTCATTTCATTTCATTCTGAAAAGGTCACTGTGTGGTGCGGATTTACGGCAGCATTTATCGTTGATCCTTTCTTTTTCGAGGAAACTGTTGATCTGTACAGACTATTCCATTTTGCAAGCAGGCACTTGGGGCTAAGTCAGCCTTCTGCCTCTAGTGTCCTAGGTCTCTGGACCAATTGAAACTGCTTTTTTTTCTTTTCACTAATATGAAACATTGTTTTCCAAATTCAGCTTCAAATAAATAAGCTGGTGAACACAGCTTTTAATGAAAATTTATACATTTAGTCAGAATCTTTCATATAAATATGAATCATAAAGTCAATGAAATGTGACAACTAATACTTTAGAAATGATATTTCTCAGTATTCGGAAATTTTGAGCAGCACAATAAAATCTGATTGATACACCATTAAACCTAACCAACCAACTATATTCGTTTCAACTGTATACTTCATCTAAATTAGAAAGGTATTCCCTTAGTTACCATTAAAAAAGAAAATCATCTTTCGATTATCAATTATCTTGGAATAAAAAAAAAAATTTTTAATGCAAAGATACTTTTGGGAAAAGGAAACAAACTTTAAAAAAATTGGATGAAGTAAGATGTACGAAACTTGCAAGAAATATTTTTCCCAAATCACATATAAATTAAGTCAGTTTTGGAAATGGACACAAATATACCTTCATTTCTTAGTGTTTTTAAATGATTACTTTCTGCAAGCTGCAGCATTTATCAAATATAAGAAAAAAACAAAAACGAAAGCTTTAACTAAATATTTTGCATATATACACTCCAAATTCATCGTTAATTCTTTTTTTTTTTTCATTGAACAACGAAAATACAGGTTTCATTTTTTTTTTTAATTCATACTTCATGCATTAAAACAAAGTCATATTTATCATTAATCAATCTTTTTATAAAATTGTACATAGCATCCTTATGCATCTTACTTTCTTCAAAATTTAATTTAGTTATAAAATACACTTATTATAAACTAGCCGCCTTTGGCGACCAGCCGGTTAGCCAATCTTAATGCTAGTTAAAATTTTAATAATTAAATTATGTAACTCCTATTTTAATAGATTCTTCATCAAAATATTTTAAAGCTTCAAATTTTGATAGTCATATAATTCACTCAATATTATAAAGGCCTTCAGCCATAACGTAATATATATCTCTTTGATTTTCTGTTAGCTCTCGTAGAATCCATGCTTTAAATTAAAGTGGAAATGATTAAATTGCAAATATTATAAGAACATTTTTTAATGAAACAAAGCATTTTTTTTTAAATATGAATACTGAAAACAGAGTCTCTGAGCATTTAAACCTTATGGGCACTAAGGAATATCTTTCTTAATTTATATAATATCTTAAGAATTTTTTAATAAAATTTTCTCAGATTCATCATGAACAGATCGATTAATTAACAATATTAAAATAAAATTATTTTAAATGCATCAAACACTAAGAAAATTTACAGAATCATTTGAAATAATCGGTCGAAAACATGTTAAGCCTTACCTCGTTAGCGTGAGAAAAAAACTGAAGCCTTACTTATTCGGCGGTGAGGAAATGAAAAGATTTTTTGGCAAGACAATTAGTTTTTAATTAATAAAAAATTAACCACTCAATTAACCGGGATAAATAGTAACATATGTCCTATTCCAGACTATAATCTATCTCTGTGCCAAATTTCATCCAATTCCGTTCTGCCGTTCTGGCGTGATTGAGTAACAAACATCCATCCAAGCTTTCACATTTATAATAGTAATATAGATTTTTTTAAATGCATTAAAAATATAAATTTAATTAGTTAGTTAAAATGTAAGTATCATTGAAAAGATTTTTTTTATCTTCAACATGATGTAAAAATCAATTTTGTGCAGAATATTTTAGGAAGTTATAACGGAAAAACGCCCAAATTTTGCTTAGTTTTTAATTAATTAAAATTCTAATTAAAAAATCGAAAAAGGGCTCCGAGGTGCACATTTCCGACCTTCAATGTATACATGTACCAAATTTGGTAGCTGTAGGTCAAACGGTCTAGCCTGTAGAGCGCCAACACACACACACACACACACACTGAACTTTATTATATGTATAGACTAATTTTTAAAAAAAGGATTTTCCAGGGTGTTTTTTTTTTTTTTTTTTTTTTTTACACGTTGGCTAATGTAAAGTTAAAATTAGATGATCCCAAGTATAATTTTATTATAATTTACTAAAATTACCAAAGCTGTCATATTTTATGTTTTTGTACATCCACCGCTATTACATTAATTTATTTTGTTGCAAGCATTAGCACTAACTATATACGTTTGTTTGAGTAACCACATACTACCATAATCACTACATTTAGATACGAATCACGAGTCAATTACACCGACCAAAATAAAAATGTCAGTGCTAATGATTCACTCGACACATGGAACAAATGTAATACAAATCATATTTGATTATTGCAGTCAATATTTTAATGAAAATTGTAAACAGCATCATTATCCATCTTACTTACTTGAAAATTCAATTTAGATCATTAAATATATTCACACGAATGTTACGAATTTGTAATGTTGCTTCCCAATATAGTTACTTTTTTCATAAGGAAGACAGTTTAGAGATAGATAACTGCATGAATGGACTAATGACCACCAGACTTGGCGACAAAAAGATGCTAGATATTATGGCGCGAAGTCCATTAGGAGCGTGATTTATGGTGATCTTTCTAGACCATCTTTCCTGCACTGTCTCAGAAGCTATAGTGTCTGAGAAATCTACACATCACAACTCACCTTCTGCGCTGATTTTTCCTAGCTTCGTTGAATGACGACTTCCTGTGATACAGTCAATCGTCTAGGACTTATATACCTTTTTTTTTTTCAATTTTTCATGCCATCGAAAGATAGATTTTCTAATTGGAACTTCTTTTCTGAATTGTGATCGAAAATACCATTTCATAACAGTTGCGGATTCCGCAAAAAGCTTTCTCCACTGCGACACCGCCACTTCGGCTGACTAGTCACATGCCACACATGCTTCTGCCTATGTGACTTCTGTCAAGGACGAAGCACAAACTTTAAGAGTACTTCTATCTTACGATTCGCTAGGTTTGTTCGTTTCTTCGACTGTTACTGTTTTAAGGCACCTAGAAAGTGTATACTTCTTTATTAATCACCCTGTAGTGTGATCGCCAATATTTGTTGCAAAAGGTGCTCTGGTACAAATTTGAATTTTTAATATTTCAGAAAATTGTTCTTCCAACTAGATAGGGGTAAAATTAAGCACAAGCATAATAACAAAAATAAAATGTAGAAGTGATAAAATATTACAGAAAAAATTTTGGACACATAAAAGATCTGAAATAAGGTACAAGAAATACAAAAAAAAAAAAAAAAATGCAATGAATCTAAAAAAATTAGAAAATAGCTTCAGATAATTGCATTGGTTCCATGTAATGAATATCATTGTGAACATCACAAATACTGTAAAATCGTCAAACTATTCTTTGCATTTAGTGTACTAAGAATTGAGCATAGAAGTATCAAACTATAAATTGAGTCCACAATGCAACTAGTTTCACAAAAAAGTGTACCAAATATTAACTTACATTTAAGGAGAACAGGAATTTACTAACAGACTGAGTTAGTGAAAATTTCCAACAAAAATATAAAAAGCTTTTATTTTTAAAATTAATTAGTTTGAAGTAGTATTCATACACATAAAACTGTTTTAATCAGAATAAGAATTGATAGTGTAGAGCAAATGATTTTAATTTAAAAAAAAAAGATAAATCTATTTTCTTAAATATACTACAGGAATAAAGAAAACATTATCAAACTTTCTTACAGGGATTTTAAGATTTTTTTTTTCTCATGGTAATTTTAATTTTTTTTTTTTAATTTTATGTCCTTTTAAGAAAAGTCAACATTTTATTTTAAAAAAAACACACATGCTTTTATAACAAAATATAAGCTACGAATTTAAGGAAACTTATAAAAAGAAACTTACTCATTATGGGTAAAAGACAAGACAATTCATGCATATTCTGAAAAACAAAATCAAAAATAAAGACCTTAATTTCAAATAATAGCTCATTCAGTTCTATTTCAAACAAGTATCACACTACATGAAAAAAAAAATTCAAATAAAACAAAAGATTTTGAATTTTGATACAAAGAAAAAAATATTACTACTATTTTTCATGATGCAGATGCTTTCCAAAATTATATTCAATACAGAATAACAAAATCATAGAATTATTCTTGTCTATAATCTACTTAATTGGATGCTATGTTCCTTTAAATGTTAATTATTTTTAACTAAGATATAAAATATCCATGAAATATTAAATTTTAGCTCAGCAATCAACAACATAAATAGCAAATCCCAAGCAATGAAAGGTAATTAATTATTTAATACAAAACAATGGTCATTAACATAACATTTAAAAACTGATTCTTTCTATATTACATCTTTCACAAAGCATGCATTTACTACTTTTATCTTAAAAATATGTATCATGCACCATATATTTCATAAATTGTATTCCCATTTTGATAAGTGCAATGGGCACTAACAAAATTTAAAATAACTAAGCCAAATATATTTTAAAACCAAATAGTAAAAAGATTAAAATGAAAAAAACACATGCTCAAAACAATAACAAAAATTTTAAGCAATGATAAATTATAGTCCCTGTTCAATGTTTTGAGAGAAAAAAATTCTTTATGAATATAAATTTTCAGAAATTACAGCAGTAAATTGAAATTATTACATACTTAAGAATAAAAAATTATCTCTTTTAATTAAATCCATATCAACATACAAATAGCAAAATTATTCAGTTTAAAATAGCACTATTTATTGAAAGAATTCACCTAATTTACCGTGATGAATGATTTTCTCATTATATACATATTAATATTCATATAAAGAGACGAGATGCTCTTTTTTTTTCATTCTGATATTTTCTGATAAACTGCATTCTTGTGTCATAAAATACCATTTTGATTTTGAAATTGGCATTTAATACATTCTCTATATTAAATAACAGCATTTTAAAATTAAATAAAACAGCACAAAATTATTAGAATTTAAAACAAAGGTTTAGAAAACATGTATCTGTTTTTTATACAAATATCAGTTATTCAAAATTCAACTGAAATACTGTTACCTCATTAATACCAAGATGGCAGGATCATAATTTTGTCCTTAGCACTAATAACTACTAGATCATATTTAATTTGAAATAATTATTTTTATAACTTTAAAGTTGAAAATTCCACATTTTGTAAAAATAATGTAAATGCCTAGTATTGCTTTATGCACACTTTTAATATTTTCAGAATTTATGCAAATACAATGACATAGTTAAGTAGCAAGTTATTAGCTTAACATATGACAATGTATTAAAGACATTGCACTAAGCCAATTTCTAAAAGATTCATTTAACTACAAATTTTAGCCAACATTCAGAACATTCTAAATCAATTAAAATCAAATATATATGAATGTTTCATAACAAAATATTGCCATAAAAATTACACATACATGTTTTACAGGAAAAAATAATAATAAATAACTATAAAAAATTCACATACTGCAGAATTTTTTAAAATTTAACATGAATAAATGAAAAATTTGATTCTGCTAAAAAAGTATGTCATTTATAAAATGAGCTTTTATGAAACTTATTTTATCAAAAGAAGCATAAAAGGGGAAAGAATTTTTTAGCAGTGTTTTAAAAACTCAGGGTCACATAATTATAAGAAAATTGTGTTCTGCAGAGTTATCATTAGCAAGTGACACGATACATGGATTCATGTATAATTTTTTTTTAATTTTAAATCTAAATTAATGATTTTTATGTTCACCTTAAACGTTTTTTAAATAAGTATCTGTAAAAAAAATATTTTCTAACTGAAATGAAACAAAACCTCAAAATCTTCAACCAGTTGCAAAACTTGTACTGCTAATCCAGCTCGAGCATCAAATGAATCAGATAGAAAAGATTTTAATGGTTTGAGTCCTCCTTCCAGAATAACTGAACGTCCACATGCGCCTAATAGATTTGGAAAGGGCAGTGTCATGCGGGATTTTGCCTGTAACTAAATGCAAATTAATTTTAGATACATTTACAAAATATATGAATAAGTAATCTTAAGTGAAAATAAATATTGATAGGCAGGATTTTTTATGACTTTAATTAACAGACTATTCATATAAATTTTACAATATTAAATAAAGCTAATAAAGCTAACATATGCAGGCATAAATAATATAATGGTTTTATTCTAACAAAAAACACTAAGATTCAAATATTTCAATCATTAATAGTAAAAGATTAGCCAAATCATTCTGAAAAATATTGTTCTGAAAAGTACTCAGTAGTATGGCTATTTGCAATATCAAAAACCACTCATTGATACAAAACAAATAATGCAAGTTTTTTTATCACTGTTTCAAAAAGAGTAGCTTAATACAGATAATCCAAAACATTTGCTCATGGAAAGAAAACCAAAAATTCATCAAATTGCAAGTGATTGCAATTTGTTTCTGATGGCAGTTCCCATGACTTCTTATCAGCTATCATTTCATATAGATATGAGAAGGTCACTTAGATATGATACACAATGAGAAAATCTTAGTATTTGTATGGATCTATAGTGATATCTCCTAATATGACATTTTGCCAATCTAGCCCAAAAGTTACCGGAAAACAACATAGGAAGGATTAAAGGGAAAACAAGTCACTACATATTGATATGCCAGTGGCCTGGCGTGATGCAGATAATATGCTACAAGCTGAGATTTTGAAGAATATTTTGTAATATCTATTATATGTAGAATAATTTGTTTGTATAATTTTGAATATTTTAATGCAATTAACACAGATTTTGCTATCAAAATGCATTATTTTAATTGAATCTCCACTGCCCTGCAGTCTTCAGGTCTAATATCTGCCTGATTATAGAGAGACTAATGTAAAAATATCTTCGCAAAATTTGCTATGATTCATTGTCAAAAAGCATACTAATCATAAGACTTTAGAACATTAACAATTCAATCAAAGACGCCTTTAAATACATAAAATTCAATTCAAACCTCAGTTCGCATTAACTAGACTTAACTAAAGGCATCTTAAAAAGGAATGATCTTACAACAAACCAATAATTAAAACTTAAAGAAAATTTTCAAGATACAAAACACCCTTTTTAAGGATATTTTTTAATACATCATACTAAGTAAAACACTCAGAATTTCCATTAAAATTGGTAAATAGCATATTTAACACTAAACCTACTGTGTTTTCCTATAGAAGTTTCAATGTATTGATAAAGCATTAGAACATTTAGTGATAAATATAAAAACACTAAACAAAAGATTATTACTGATATATTTCTAATTTTCATTCATAAACTGCAATTTAAATTTCCAATAAGAAAAACGATAAATTAGCTATATAATTTAAAGAAGTTCCAAGAATTTTATTAAATAAATATTTACTATTTAGGAGACAAGACAAATATTTGAAAATTTTTATTAATCATTCGAGAAAATTTTAAGATGATACACCAGAAATATTTTAGAGCACATTTGCAAAATGTATATAATTTGTCTCATAAAATTTTATACTTTGGTGCTCAAATTTGAAATTATTTAACATGTCTTTTGCAAATATTAGAAGAAAATGTATTGGTATTTTACAAATTGATGTCGTGATTAGTGAATTCAGAATAAATATTTAGTAGTCATATTCAACATTTCCAATAATTAGGTTTTAAGTAAGGTAAGAAATTTTATGAAAACACTTCGGTTTATGTAGAAGTTGAAACTAAAAAATTCCAAAAAGTAAAATTTTATACTTCCTCCATAATGAAAAAATATTTATAAGTAAAATGCAAAAACAGTATACTAATATCTGCAAAATTTGTTGACATATTAAAAAGTAAATGGACTTGGAACACTTTTTCATGCTTCGGACTGGTCTTTCAATACATTTTTCATTGTATATTCCAAAGTAATTAGCACATCACAATAGATTATTAAAAGTGCAAAATCGGAAAATAATACATTTATTAACTCATTAAATTTTTTTTTTAATGGTAAGTTTATACATTAGTTACAGTGTTCGCAAAACTTTGTTAAAATGAATACCTTCAACATCTATACCAAACTGCATTCTTCTAGCAATACTTGCATACACATGATCTAGTTCATCGCTTTTGACAACAAAATAGGCTGCTTCAATGTAAGGAACAGCTATGTATATAGGAAACATATTATAAATAGAAGAACTTAAACGAACCCATAAATAAAGATCATAAAGCATCCTCTAATAGCACAATATATTGTGCATTTATCCACGACATTGTATGATATTCTAAATACTGGACAATATTGTGAAGATATTGTAACAATGATGTTGGGCATTTTATGAAGTCGGGAGATCTAGGAGGAAACTCAACAAATCCTAGTTAAGCAAACCATCTGTAAGGGATTCCACTTTCAGCCATCATCTTATGGGTGATATGCGGTGAGGGGAAGCACCATCTAATTGCAATCACAAGTGTGGAAATACTGTCAAACGTAATGCTCTTAGCTCAAACACAATGCCATTTAAAATAAACTGAATATACTGGCCAGCATTCAGCATACTGCTGTACAAAATGGAACCAATCAAGGAATATTTCTAAACATGACATACTACATATTTACAGAAAATTGTCTCTGATGATTGTGCCTCCTGCACAAAGAAAAAAATTTTATTGTTCCAAAAATGATTGTTTTGACAATTGATGCATCAACATTTATCTGTGCAAATTAAGTTTCTCAGAATAGATAGATTTGACTCTATCTAAAGTATGGTCCGAATTCAAAATTCTAGACATGGTTCATGAACTGTCTGTAGTTGTCCATGTAATCCAAGAATGCTGATTCCCGACACTCTCTGTTTTGAAACATTGAGTTCTTAATTGGCTGACTGTATACTAACTTGAAAGTACTTCAAAAAAATCAAAACCTCAATTTCCGTACCACTTGTATAGAACCTCATCCTCCACAGAGAAGTAAGGATCCAATAATTTGCAATCGCTCAACCGTTCCGTAAATACACTTGCTAGAAGGATATCAGGAATTCGAAAAATGACATTTATTTTTTTCTTTTGTAACTAGAATTACAATTATAGACAGCTTTCCCAAACATTTTTCATTATACTGAAATATCTCATTCTTTTGGAAAGTTTAATATCATACAAACAATTGCTAGCAAAAGATTTTATTTTCTAGTTCGGTATTCAATGATATAGAAAAGTAAGTAAAGTGTTATTTTTTTTCCGTCACCGTTAGTGATTTTGCAAGTGTAAAATACGCCAGGGAATTGTATTATATATTTTTTTCGCTATTTCATCATATTTTTCATTAATAACTTCTTCCATGACATATATCTACTAATATTTATCTCCAAGACGACCCCTTCCCCCCCCCCCCCGCAGACTGGCATCCGAGGTATCTATACCCGCCGGTCGCTTCGGCTTTGTCGTATTGCACTATTTCTCAGTGGCGTAATAAGAGAAAATAGCAACAGACATGATATTATTTTTGAACTTCCTTCATGGAATGATATTTTTCGCTCCTAATCACCATCAGTGATTTTGCAAGCAAAAGCTGAACCCGGGCATTGTATTATATTTTTACGTTCACCACATTTCTGTTTAAAAAGTCATATAATTGTACTAATGTTTTGTCAACATGTCACAGGCTAAGACCAGAACCTGAGGGCATCTATACTACACTTGCTCCTCCCCCAATCGCTATGTCACGGCCACTTTTCTGAGATAACTTAAATATCCTTTTCTCATGTTTCTCTTTCCTTCTTTATAAATTCGAAATTGCAATAATTAACCATTCAAAGTGAATAACAGCATATATAATTAGCAAATTTCTTCCAAATCGTGATGCTTGAATAAATAACGTGGTTACTGAAAGACAAATATTTGCGCTTGGTAATTTTTCTGCATTGAAACAAAATTGCACTTCAATAACTAATATCTTCTCCTAAATTTGTGATCCCTTCTAAATTAGAAGCTTCTATCTGCAAATTTTGTAAATACGAGCATGAAACTGTGTGTGCACAGATGAATGTAAAAGAAAATTTTTACCATTTCACTCTTTTACACGATGAGGGCCATATAAAAACTTTTTACTATCACCTTTTACAGAAGCCAAAATGTTTTCATACAATTACCCACCTCATTTAATAAAATTCTATAGCTGGAAGTATACATCAAGGTATATGGTTAGAAAAAGCACAAATATCCCTTTGACCACGTCTTTAAGAAATTATGTTTCTCTCTTTAAAACGCATTACTTCTCATATCCATTTCTGTACCAAGATACATATATCAACCCCAACATTATAAATTTTGATGTATTATTTTGTATTAATGATTATTACGATTGATCTGCAATATTCAGAATTGACTGGTGCTGATGAATCGTGTAATCCTTTGAATTCAAATTCTTTTTTTACCAAGTAATATATATGTAAAGAAAAAAAAGTCTTGAAATATTAGGTCACAAAAAGTTTTTACAGTAATTTAAAAAAAAGTTTAATGACTGACAAGAGAAGCAGCTCATTCATATAAGTTCAGAAAGTCAGTATATATACACAAAAAATGTTTAAGTGATAAACAAGTATAATTGAAAGTCAGTATTGTGGCGCTTGATATGATAAATATATGATAAATGATGATTCTCTCCCGAGATAACTCCGGATGTCACATAATAATCCCGGATTGCATCGCTAGATATGATAAAGTGATGATGATTTTTAAGTTTTCTATGGTGCTTTTTAAATTCTGGATAAATTCAGATTGTGGTTGAATGCTTGAATTCTGAAGAAAATCGCATGGTAGTTTTATATTTTTACAAAACAGGAGTTCGGCGGGGGTGGCTTGAAAATTATCACACCACACTGAGCGTAAACCAAGAAGAAAAATTGGAAGTGATTTTATCCAGCTTTGGTTCTCATGGCACGTGATACTGGCTTTCAAAGTACAGTGTCAACGTTCGATACAACTATTAGCTTGTGGGTGATATGCGGTTGTTCTTTTCTTTTAAAACCAAAAAATTCTGAAAGTTCTTTTAACAGTTGAGATTCAAATTGAGTACCTAGGTCAGTTGTAATTACAGTTGGAATGCCTAACGGGCGATCCAATTTTTCAATAAAGCATCAGCTACAGTTTCTGCACGGATGTCAGGTAGAGGAATAGCCTCAGCTCAACGTGGGTAGCGGTCAATTATTGTAAGACAATACAGAAATCCTTCCGATGGTGACAAAGAACCAATAAGATCTAGGTTAATTTCTTGAAATCGTTGGCTTACTATAGGATAACTTTGTAATGCAGTATGGACATGTTTAGTTATTTTGGATTTTTGGCATTTTAAACATCTTTTTGTCCAATTGCGAATATCCTTGATGATGGATGGCCAAACAAATTTCGATGAAGCTAATCTTACAGTTTCTTTAATTCCGAGATGTGATAGATCGTGAACACTATGGAATACTATTTTCCTGAAGTTGACTGGAATAAATGGTCTTTTAGTTTTAGTTGAAACATCACAATATGATTCGTAATTAGAGCCAAAAACTGGTATTTTTTCAATTTTCACTGAAGAGTTTTGAGATGTAATTATTTCTTTTAACTCCGTATCTGTTTCTTGAGCTTTGGCCATGGATTCATAATCAATTTGAGATGAAATTCTAATTTCCTCCAGTCTAGATAAGGCATCAGCAACAATATTGTCTTTTCCGGAAAAGTGTTGAATTTCTGTGAACTGACTAATGAATTCCAAATGCCTTCGTTGACATGGAGATGCCTTTTCTAAATTTTGACGGAACGCATAAATGAGTGGTTTGTGATCCAAGAATAAAGTAAATTCACGACCTTCTAGCAAGTATCGAAAATGCTTAATGGATGAATACGCAGCAAGCAGTTCCCGATCATATGTACTATAATTCCTTTGCGTTGGTGTCAGTCTTACGGAAAAGAAACCAAGGGGATCCCTATCATTATTTACAAATTGTTGCACAACTCCACCCAATGCAACATCGGAGGCATCTGTCATGAGAGCAAGTTTAGCAGATGATACAGGGTGAGCTAAATATGTTGCAGATTTCAATAACTCTTTTGAAGTTGTAAAGGCTTTTGAAGTTTCGTCAGTCCATTTGAGGATTCGATTATCATTACTTTTGCTACTTTTTAAATAATCGTACAAACTCGCTTGATGTTGAGCTGCTTGAGGTATAAATCTTCTATAAAAATTGATAATTCCCAAAAATCTTCTTAATTGTTTGACTGTTTTGGGTTTCTCGAAATCTTCCATAACTTTGACTTTTTCATCTGTCGAGACAATATGGCCTACAAAACTAACTTCAGGTTTTGCGAAATTGCATTGCAAGGTTTAAGGTTAATTGAAATTGCTGAATTCTCTCAAAAATTATTCTTAGATGATGTAAATGCTCTTCTTTAGTGCGGGATGCAAATAAAATGTCATCTGGATAGACGAAACAGAAATCTAGACCACGTAGAACTGCGAGCATAAATCGTTGAAATGTTTGCGCAGCATTACGAAGTCCATAAGTCATAAAGGAAAATTCGAAAAGTCCGAATGGCGTACAAATAGCTGTTTTTTCAATGTCTGCAGGTTCCATGGGAATTTGATAGTAAGCCCAATGAAGATCTAATGTGGAAAAAATAGTGCAGCCTGCTAATAAAATCATGCAAGTGGGGTATGGGATATCGATCTGGTAATGTAGCCGAATTTAAAGCACGATAATCCCCGCACAGCCTCCACTCACCATTCTTTTTCTTGACCATGTGTAATGGGCTAGATCAACAGCTGCTAAATGGACGGCATATGCCCTGTTCTAGCATGTTGGCAAATTCCGCTTTGGCGATTTTTAATTTATCTGGAGCCAATCTACGAACTTTGGATGCTATAGGTTGGCCCTTTGTAATAATAGAGTGAGTGACGTTATGGCCGACATTAGCTTTATTCTTGACTATATTTTCAGAAGATAAGATTTTGAATTCTCCTAGCAGAGAATGTATATCTGGATCAAGATTATTAATATCGAGGGTTGTTAAAAATGAAGATGGGCCTTTAGTTAATTTAGTTGGTGCTGATAATGATGTTAATGAATTAATCAAGCGCTTTCGTTTAAAATCGACCAGCAGTCCATGGGCTTTAAGAAAATCCGCGCCAATTATTGGCTTCGAGACGTCCGCTATGATGAAATTCCATTTGAAACATCTTTTCAAGCCTAAACTAATAAGTTGTTTGCAGTAAATTTTAATTGAACTTGAATTAGCGGCATAAAGTTTAAAATCCGATGGAGACAGTTTATTTAGTTTTGGCGACGGAATAACGGACACATCAGCCCCCGTATCGATAAGATAATGTTTTCTGCTAGATTTATCAAAAAAAAAAAAAAAAAAAGAGAGAGAGAGAGAGAGAGAGATGGCAATTTATTTGGCCGTAGTCGTTGGCCTCTTCAATCGATCGGCCCGTTAGTTTTCCCGAAGTATTTTCAGATGTATTGAAAGCAAGGCTTATTACAGTTATGCGCATTCTTACCGAATTTATGATGATACCAGCATAATCTGTAACGAGAAGAGTTCGACCTTGAACGGCTACTATTTCGGGAATTTCCAGATTTCTTTTGAAAGCCTACCCCTCACTATGAAATTGTCAAATTTTCGAGTTAATTCTGCGATGCTAGTTTTCAGAGAATTGATTTTTTCATCGTTAGTGTTATTTGGCTCGGAGGATCTATTAACAGAGCATATTTCTGTCGAACTATAGATTTTGATGATCCTATCAGCCATTTCTGCGATTTTATCTAATGAAGCAGAGCTGATAGATAATATGGCTTGAAGTTGTTGCGGAAAACGTTGTAGCCAAAGGGATTTTAGTACTTCTTCAGAGATGAATTTTCGGCTAAACCTTTCATTTGTCATAATAAATCGGATGGGCGTTTATCTCCAAGGTTAAGATCCGTCAGTACTTTTTTTAGCCTGGATTCCTCTCCATCGGTTAATCTATTCAGCAATGCATTTTTCAAAGTGTCGTATTTACCATCCATTGGTAGATTTGTTAAAATATCTACGACAAAATCTAGCACATTTTCGTCAAATGCAGCATTGACAATGTTATATTTGGTTAAATCTTCAGTGATATTACTGTTCGAAAACTGTGCTTCAAGTTGCAAAAACCATAATTTCGGTTTATGTCGCCAAAAAACTGGCGGTTTTACAGCCACTCTGTTTATTTCTGAAATGATATTATTTTGCATAGTTAAAACTTGTGTTATCGATCATATTTAATAAAAGATATAAATCAATCATTAGTATTTCAACTGATATGCACATGCCTTCGTCGATCGAAATAAAGTAATTCAAACTGAAGAAAAGATCACGTCCGGGTCACCAGTATGCGATGACTAAAGCGAAACTAAAGAAGTCGTGCTGTAATACATTAGGTGTTAAAATAATTCAATCGAAAGTGAGACGACATAAACATTTAATATTTACATTTTTAACATTTAAATATTGTTACTTCATGGCATGCAAGAGCGCCACCTACAACAAATGTGATCTTGTACATTCGAATGCTGTAACCCGTTGAAAGCGGTTGCACAAAATAAAGCCTGAATAACTACATAACGTCATCCGTATTTTCTTCTAATACATCCATTTTTAATCGACGATAACATTGGTCAAAAGCGAGCCGGAGCAAATACCATGGATAAAAAAGTTGAAAAAAGCGATGACCAAGAAGCGGTTTCAGAAAAGAAACTAAATAAACTGAAAGGCTCGATAAAAACTACTTTGAAAAGAATCGAAAGTTTTAATGCCGAAAAGTCAGCTTCCAAGGACATTAACGCAATGGAATTAGAAGTGAAATTAAGGAAACTTGGACAATTGCAAGCACAGTTGGACAAGATATCCGAACAATATTGCGGTATTGAAACGTCGGAAGATATAGAAACCATCCTAGAAGATATTGATCAAATAAATATAAGGATTGAAGAAACAGAGGTAGGTCTGAAATTGCTATTAAATTCGATTAAAGATGAATTTAAAATTAACCCTGTTTCAAAGGATAATGCAGTAACTAAAATCCGACTACCGGAAATTCCATTACCAGAATTTTCTGGAAAAATAGCTGATTTTGCAAATTTTAAAAATTTATTTGTTAATTTAATTAGCAACAATGAGCAATTAAATGATTCTCAAAAGCTGTATTATCTCCGTGCATGCTTAAGAGGAGAAGCTAAATTATTAGAATCGTCTAGTGATAACTTTCAATCACTCTTTAAAGCATTATCAGATCGTTATGAAAATCAACGTCAATTGATAGACTCTCATATATTAGAAATAATAAATTTTGAGAAAATTCGTAGCGAATCTGCTAAAGAACTGTGTGCCTTAATAGACTGCGTTAATAAAAACATCAGAGCGTTAAAGGTTCTTACATTCGAACAAAATAAGCTATCTGATTTAATGCTTGTAAACATCATTCTACAGAAAGTAGATAAAGAGACAAGGAAGCAATTCGAGCTTTCTCTAAATACGGCAGAAATTCCTACATTTGAAAATTTGATGAAATTTCTAGAAAAGCGAAGTTCTTTGTTAGAAAGTATTAACCGTATTCCAAGTAAATACGAACGTCCACAAAATACGAGCATATTTAAAAGAGCGAAAACACTTATAGTTAATAATAAAAATTCCAATGCTAAAGCTTGTATTTTATGCAAAAACTATCACGCACTATTTAGATGCGTTACTTTTCAAAATATGTCTATCGATGCTAGAAAGAACTTTGTTAGGAATAACAAATTATGCATTAACTGTCTTAAACCTCACCCGGGGATCTGCAAATCAAAATATTCTTGCAACATTCCAAGTTGCGGTAAAAGGCATAACTCGCTCATACATGATGAGTCAGCTGAAAATCGCGCTACCACTTCAGATTCAAGGGCACGGGCGAGCGAAAGCCAAACAGATGCAGAAACGAAACCGAAACTAAACGTACTAACCGAAGTATCTGCTTTGACGTTGAATCCGAGAGAGACTAAACAGGCAATAGAAGGGAATAAATCAGTTATATTAAACACTCTTCTTATTTATGTGAAAACTGCAGATGGTCGGAGAGTTCAATTAAGAGGGCTCTTAGACAATGCTTCGACTTTATGTATTCTTCGAGAAGATGTAGCTAGAAAATTGGGAATCAAACTAAAATCAATAAAACAAGGTATAACTGGTATAAATGGAATTACGCAGTTTATTAAACACGCTGCTAACATTGAAGTATCAAATCGAGATTATTCATTTTCACACATGGTGAAATGTTCTATTCTTCCTAAAATAACCGATGAGATTCCTGTATCGAAATTAAATATATCTGCATTAAATATTCCCTGTTCAATTGAACTAGCTGATTTCAATTTCCACACACCAGGTGAAATTGATATACTATTAGGAAGTGAGCTATTTTTTGAGATTTTAAAACCTGAGCAACTTCGTCTGCAAAATGGAGATGTAATATTACAAAATACTAAGTTTGGTTATTTAGTTACAGGCATTCTTCCCAAGTTACCTCAAAAAGCCAATTGTTATCTCGTAAGTGAACCAAATTTAGATGAAGCAGTTATACAATTTTTTGAATTGGAATCATTGCCGGATAATGTTAAAGAAATAACAAAGAGTGAAGAAGAAATTTATTGTGAGGAGCATTTTGTTAAAACCTATAAAAGAGATAAAACTGGAAGATTTATAGTTCAATTACCCATAAAGGAAAATGCCGAATCATTACTAGGAAATTCCAAAGAAAATGCAATCAAGCGCCTAAATGGTATCTGGAATAAATTAAACAAAAATAATACTATGGAAATCTTATATAAGGAATTTATGCGAGAATATGAGAGTTTAGAACACATGGAGGAGATTAAAATTGAAGCTGATAGCAATGTGAACTATTACATTCCCCACCATGCGATATATAAACCTGAGAAAACGTCAACTCCCTTAAGAGTGGTTTTTGATGCAAGTGCAAAAACAACAAGTGGATATTCTCTGAATTCCATTTTACTAAATGGAGGTATTATTCAGCAAGATCTTTTTTCCATAGTAAGTAGATTCAGAAAGCACAGATATGCATTTAGTGCAGATATTAAAAAAATGTACAGACAAATACTGATCGATCCCACTCAAAGAGACTTACAGCGTATTGTCTGGAAATCAAGTGCTGATGGTCCAGTGAAGATTTACAAACTGTCTACAGTAACCTATGGAACAGTTTCTGCACCATTTTTGGCTACCAGGACTTTAAGAGCTTTAGCAGATGAGGAAAAAAAGGACTTTCCTAAGGCTGCAGATGTGATTTGTTCTGATTTCTACATGGATGACATTCTGTCAGGTGATGCAACGCTAGAAGATACTAAAAATCTTCAAACCCAGATTTCTGAACTCCTCGGAAGAGCTGGATTTGAGCTTCACAAATGGGTCGCTAATAACTCTAATTTACTACAAAACCTGTCTGCCACATCCTATTCATTTTCGAAGGAACAAGGTGTTAGTTCTGTAAAAACATTAGGTATGTTTTGGGATCCAAAAGAAGATTGCTTTACATATAAGGTAAAGATCAAGCCTAAGGACTCTTTTTCAAAAAGGGAAGTGCTGTCAGAAATAGCGAGTCTTTATGATCCACTTGGACTTTTAGGCCCTCTCATTACAAAGGCAAAAATATTTATCCAAGGACTTTGGAAGATAAAATTGGACTGGAATGAAAAATTACCACCTGATGAAATGACAGAATGGAAAAGGTTCTACATAAAACTCTGGGAAGTAAACAACTTCAGAATTCAAAGGTTTATTCTACTTCCTGATGCAGTTCGCATTGAGATTCATGGATTTTCTGATGCATCAGAACGTGCCTATGCTGCTGTTGTCTATTTAAAGTGCTTCACCCAATCTGGACAGTTTAAAACTAGTCTAGTATTCAGCAAATCCAGAGTGGCTCCATTAAAGTCACTTACCATTCCCCGACTTGAACTGTGTGCTGCGTTGCTGTTATCTAGATTAGTGAAAAAGATAGTTCCAATTCTGCAATTGCCCATTGATGTTATCTCATTGTGGACAGACTCTACTATTGTTTTGGCGTGGATCGAGACTGAGCCCTATAAGCTAAAAACATTCGTCAGCAATAGGGTTGCGGAGATCCAAACCCTCACATCAGATTGTCATTGGAAGCATGTAAGTAGCAAAAACAATCCTGCTGACATTATTTCTAAAGGATGCAGTGCAGATGAACTCATAAGAAATAAAATGTGGTTTGCTGGTCCAGATGAACTTACTGATGAACCAGTAGACAATCAATCCATGCAGGATTTTGCTTTTGTTGATGAACTAAAATGTGTTGTGACTCTGAATATTAATGACTCTAATTCAAATTTTTATGATGAACTGTTTAATCTTACAAATAATTTCATAAAATTAGTTAGAATAGTTAGCTTTATTTTCAGGTTTATTAACAACACTAAAGCTAAGGAGTCTCGTAATAAGATAAGTAAATATTTAACTACTGAGGAGCTGCAAAAAAGTACTGAATATTTAGCTAGTGTAGCTCAGTTGAGTGAATTTAAATCAGAAATAGATGCACTAAATAAAGGTAAAAATATTTCTAAAACAAGTAAGTTAAGATATTTAGATCCATTCCTAGATGAAAAAGGATTACTTAGAGTTGGCGGTAGACTTAAAAATTCTGACTTGCCATTTGAATCTAAACATCAAATAATTTTACCCAGTAAGCATACATTCACTAAGTTACTTTTTGAGCATGTACATAAAAAATGTCTACATATTGGTGCACAAGGTTTGTTACATCAAATTAGACTACAATACTGGCCCTTAAATGGTAAAGGTATTGCAAGAAAAATTGTCCATGATTGTATTAGATGTTTTAGGCAAAGGCCTAGGGTGTTAGACCAGTTAATGGGAAATTTACCTTCAGAAAGAGTAACTCCTAGTTCTCCATTTTTAAATTCTGGTGTAGATTTTTGTGGTCCTTTTCAAATAAAGTTTAAAAACCAAAGAAAGGGAATATATTCAAAGGTTTATGTAGCGATTTTTGTATGTTTGTCAACTAAAGCTATTCACCTAGAAACGGTAACAGATTTGACGACTGAAGCTTTCATTGCATCTTTAAAGAGACTCTGCGCCCGTAGAGGCCGCATTGCAACATTGATGTCGGATAATGCATCTAATTTCAAGGGTGCAGCTTCAGAATTAAATCGCTTAAAAAAACTAGTTTGTCAGACTAATGAGACTTTAGCCAATTACCTATCCGCAGAATCAATCCAATGGAAATTTATACCCCCTTCTTCTCCCAATTTCGGAGGCTTATGGGAAGCAGGAGTAAAATCATTTAAACACCATCTTTATAGAACTTTAGCTAACAGTAAAACAACTATTGAAGAATTTGAAACAATAGTAATTCAGATTGAAGGTATACTTAACTCACGTCCCTTAATTCCATTATCAGATAATATTAATGAATATGAAGTTTTAACTCCTGGACACTTTATCATTGGACGCCCAATAACTTCAATACCTGAACCGGAAATTGTAGACATTTCTGACAATAGGTTGTCGCGCTGGCAATATACTACCAAATGTGTACAAACAATTTGGAAACGCTGGAAAATTGACTATTTGAACCACTTACAGCAAAGAAATAAGTGGCAATTCAAAAAAAATAATGTTAAGGTCGGATGTTTAGTATTGTTAAAGGAAAATGATTTGCCTCCTTGCAAATGGGCAATGGCTAGAATTTTAGAGATAATTTATGGAAATGAAGGCAGAGTAAGAGTTGTTAAATTAAAAACTAACACAGGTATTTTTACACGCCCTATTTCAAAAATTTGTCTCTTACCAATAAGGGATAACTTTGAAAATTAAAATAGTTAAGATAGTTGTATATATTGTATGTACATAATAATTGTATTTATATCATGTTTAATATATAAGTTTAATTAATATAAATTTAATATATATTTTGCAATTTTGATGTTCACTTGTAAATATTTCATCTGAATAGCTTATTTGGTTTTAGAAAATGTAAGCTAATTGTATAATTAAATGTGTTTTGAAATCTTGCATATTTCAACGCCGGGCGGAATGTTACGTCATGGCATGCAAGAGCGCCACCTACAACAAATGTGATCTTGTACATTCGAATGCTGTAACCCGTTGAAAGCGGTTGCACAAAATAAAGCCTGAATAACTACATAACGTCATCCGTATTTTCTTCTAATACATCCATTTTTAATCGACGATAACAAATATAACGATCGTAGATTAACAGAGGTAACGCTAATGCGTATTTCAAATCTTTCAAGCGCACGTAAATCAACAAAGCAGAGTTGAATTTTTACACAACTTCTAAGTTCAATAACAAATTGTTTTAAGTTGTGCATGAGTTTATTTTTGCTTCTTCGTTGCACCACAGTATAATTGCAAAATTATATCCAATACTCTCAACTTTGTTAAGTTTGGGAATTTTCAGATTTTTTTTTTTTTTTCAAAATATACAAAATCTATAAGTGTTTTAATATTTTAATTGTTTAACAGTTATGCTAATTTCTGCATATTTTCTTTTCAGAAAAATATGATTGATGTTTTAATTCTTATTTAATGATATGTATTGTTTGTATGATCTGTATTGTTTTAATAATGCCATAAATTTATGTATGTAATTAATAATGGTTTAATAACTTTCAAACATGCATATAATACTGTGAATAACTGGCGCTTTTTTACAGCAAAATTCTAATTCACTTACTCTCTTATATTAAATAAGACGCAAGGATAAAAAGTATGCAAAAACAGTTAAGTTATAAAACTTATTTGAAGATAAATGAGGGGGAAAGGCATAAAATAAATAAGAAATTAACACTAACCATTAAAATAACATATCCAGGTTGCATTATTAGACTTGTCAAAAGTAGTATTCTTTCTTCCTTACTAAAGTGACCGTCAAAATTCTCATCAAAGCTCTTCATAATTTCAACAAGAAGTTTTTGACTAGAACAAACTGGCAATCTAAAATCCATAAACATAATTAAGGAACTATATAATTTAACATTGTAACAAAACAATTTCTTTTCAGTTTTTGAGATATTCTAACCTATATTACACAAAACAATATTTGTACTTACAGTTATTCTAAGAATCATAAAATTTTGTCAGAAAATGTGAGCAAAATATAAATGGTTTAATAGTAATTTATATAGCTTTAATATTATTAAAATGCCTCTACATTTCATGGAAATAGAATTTTTCTTTTTAAATTATAGTTGAATATTAAAAATCAATACTAATGGGTTAGCTAAAAAACTTATTTACATAGATTTTCAAATTTCATAGCATACCTGGAGCTATCATTATGAATACAAAATAAAAATTTTCTTCATTTACATTAATTGTTTATCAAAAAAACAGAAGAATCTACACTTAAAATCAGGACCAAAAATTTTTGGACATTAAATAATAAATTTTCTCTATAATGAGAATGTTTTTGATGATGATTTTAAAAAAATTAGTCTAAAAAGATGCACATCCAGTATACAGATTGCATATCAATTTCAAAGGAAAATATTGTTACTTTATTGTTAAATTTTTTAGAGTTTCAAATGAAATAAAATTTAAAACTGTTCTACCTAGCAATTCCCAAAAATTATTAAGTTAATTATAAAATTATCATTTAAAGAATTTTAAACTCTGCACTTTATTGAGAAATTACAAAAACATGCTATCCACATGTCTTGAGTATAAATTCAAAAGAATTTGGGCCTATACATTCCCCAACATAATCTTTTACAAAATTTACGAAAGCAGCACAGACAATATTTATTTCCAAGTGTTGTTGCTGTTACTTATGGTGCTTGCCATAGACAAGCCAGATGACGAAGTCAGCGATTAAAACCGAGTTTCTGCAGTAGCTTCTGAGGGTAAAGGCCCCTGAGCACCCGAGGGCAGAAGTCTGACTTCTAGCTCATATGTAGATAACACTCACTTGCACAACCCCTTTTTACAGGATGGCTCATTCACACACCTCACAGATAGAACACAGGGTAAAGAACAACCATTCCCGAACTAGGACTCGAACTCGGGACGCCCACCGGCGCACTTTACCAGTATTTTGAACCAAAGAAAAAGCCTCATACAATGCAATATTCGGACTCTATTTAAGGTTGAAATAGACAAAAAAAAAAAAAAAAAAAAATCCCCTCGGATCAGTTACTTACTAGAGATATCACTATTTTCCATCAATGACTGTTAATATTAAATATGTGATCAATATGTTTAAACAGAATAACGAATTAAGTATTATATGCAATATAAATCACTAAGTTATGTTGTTCATTGAAAAATAATAAGCAATATATAAGCTAAATAAGCAATGTTTCACTTTTACAATTTTTAAAAAATTTCACAAATTTTCATTATTTTACTGTTTGCTATTATTGTGAATAAATTATTAGATGAATTAACTCAAAATCTGATCCTATTACATACAGAAAAATGTTACATTTTGAATCCTTTATTCATCTTAAAATAACTATCAAACTATAAATATAAAAAATTAAAGCAACAAACAGATTTAAGATATTTTAATACTTACATATGAAAGTAAAACCAAATATTAAAAACAGCTCTGTGAATTCATGTCTTTTTTAGAATAAATTAAAAATAAATTCATAATAAAAATTCAATTAAATTCCTTAAGTCATCAATATTAAAATTATTTAAACTTTAGAGATAGAAGAAGGTAAATTATACATATCTAAGTATACATTCAATAACATTTTGAAACAAAGGAAAATATTTCCAATCCATTTTAATCTTTAGCTTACAGATATATATGATATATATATATATACACTTGAATATTTTATAAGACTAACTTCATATATAGACTAATAATATGCATACTTTAAAAAAAAAGAATCTTTTAAAGACATTATTTTTTAAATTTACTTACGCTAACTGATTTATAGAAATATCAAGCAAACTATTCAGTTGTTTGAATTTTTCCAAATCCAATAAATTTTCCAAAGCTAAAACAGTCTTCCAACTTGCTGCAGATAAGTTACATGGGATAGAATGACTAGCATTTCTGCAAATGAATTCATCAAATTTATTCCACTCATCAGCAGTTAAAGAACTTATCAAAACTCTGCGAGTCTGCAAAACTCCTTTTTTCCACATAATCCGACTATTCTGAGACAAAGTCAACTCACCATGAAAAAGCACTGAACCTTTCATAACTTCATTACACATTCCATACCCAAAACAGACTGGGCAAGAATATAAATGACTAAACATAGGAGCCCAAGGAACAATAGTTCTCTTTCCATGATCATCAAATTCCTCAGTACTGGAGACAGCAGATTCAGAAAAGAAAGGTTGCTGATGAATTAACATAATAACATTTGATAATTTGGCTTTCAAAAGCCTCATACCAAAAAATAAAGTTGCAAAAAAGAAAACAAGCATAATAATTTTTTTGGGCCAACGCTGCAAGATCATTTTGATGAAATCGGGTATAAAATGATGGCATCCACGACACCTATAAAAGAAAAACAGATGTTTAAGAAATAGTATTTTACCATATTAATACAAATTTGAATGGTAAAAGCACCATTTATATAAAAGAAAAAATTTCATTTTACTGTTAATAAATAAAAGAATACTATATTATTAGATTTAAATGCTCCATTTCAATTATATTTTGATTTATAAAAAAGGTCAATTTGAATTATTCACTTCTAGATTCCTTACCAACCAGTTTGTTTAAATGTTGAATTGAGTCATATTTTTTTAAATGGCCATAGCTAAACCATACATCACAAATAATTCTTCATGGAATCAAATTAAAATCCAGAAATCATTCATTCTAAGAATATAGAATGTATATCAATCACCACCTAATTATGTGGGTTGATATTTCAACTTATCACAAAAAAAAAACAAGGTATTAATTTCCACAATATTGGTTTACAGAATTTACTAAACTGCTAGAATGGTAATGTATTTTAGAACTATATAAGGACTACTAGGATCATAATTTGGAAAGTTCTATGACAATTACAGCACTTAAGCTACTATTACACCATTATGAAGCCCTTTTAGCCGCTGCAAAATTAATGTATTAGTTTATAGTACAAGGCTAACCTTTTGAGCATTATAATCCCAAACCATCAACTTACCAATTATGAAGCCAAAACTCCCATATCCATCTCCTTCAAAATGGATATTTCAGTGATTGTGTAACAAATGTCAATGTTTGCTAACAAAGTACTTAGCAACTTTAAATTTTCAAAAACAACTGCTATTTATACTGTGCAAATAATTGTAAAAAATTTCCATCCTATTGTTGATAAATTATTGATGTAGGCCATTCTCATAGTTAAAAGCAAATGCATCCTAAATATTATTTGTACATTCCAAGTTGTTCATTTTGAGAATAATTATTACCAAAGAAAATTAATTAAAAAATGTTACAATAGACAAAAATCTAAATCTTCTACTTGACATTCTTTCTCCAAAATAAACTTTTTGGATAGCCCATATAACTGAGCAAGTATTTCTGTGTTAAGTTCATTTTCTTCACTTTATTTAGCATTTATTTAGCTATTATAATTTCTTCATTGCAAATTAATTAAGTTAATGTCTCATTCTGAAGCCTTACAATAGTTATAGGAAACAGAAATACAAATCTGGAACTAAATTAGATGGTAAGGATGACAAAACCCTAATCTTTTAGCAGTGTTGAGTTCAGACTAGATGAAGCCTTAAACTAAATGAAATATGGGGTCCTTTATAAATCCATTTAAGCAGTACATTTAGTATATATGATACCAACTCATTTGAATGCTTTGGAGCCTCCTGGGAAAATGGGGACCCTAAACTATAGCTTGTATAGCTTACATATAAATCTGGCACCATCAACATATGTAGAAAGCACCACACCCATGTAAATAATGAATACTAGGCAAGCAACGTTCAACTACAAAACCAAAACTTAACCATCGGCCCATTCAAATGTTTTAAATTTAGATATTGATTAAAAATCATTCTTTATCAATATCTCTAAAATTCTTCTAAATAAATATTTCAAGAATCACTTTTACACATACTAAGACCAAGAAACAAACAGCTCTTTTTTATCTATAAACATATAAATTTTCTTAAGTCACGGATGGGTTCACAAATGTGTACGATTTGATTAATTAGATTAATGGTGTGAAGTCACATGAGGGATATCAGAAACAAACTAACAATTCTGAATCATGGGCTGAGGAAGAAAATAATATATAAGCCCTCCACTCTTTCAGTAAACTTCTACATCACAAAATTGTGAAGACATGCAGATTTCGTATTTTTTAACTCCGAAAATATGAGATTTTTAAAGGAACAGGAGTTGCTCTACATGACTACAGTGAAAGAAGATATAGAAAAATTGAAACAATTGCATATACATTAAAAAAATGTATACTGTATGGGAATTTGCATGGTTCGATCAAAGAATTAAAAACTATACAGTAGTTATTGCAGACACATAAAAAAAATTCCTGAAATAATAATAAGTAACAACTAAAAATTATGTAGATTAAAGAACAAATGATTTTTCCATGTAAATGGAAGGAAAAGATACAATAATCAAGATTAAATCATCAAAATTCAAACCATTAAATGATAATGCCTCAGATAAAATCACGATATCCTACACAAGATAAAAAATTTTATAGTAATAAATATCAAAAAATTCCTGTTTTCTGGTAAGTAGTCCAACTTCAACCGACAGAGCAATTGCCCTTTTGTTTCTCTTAGCTTTGTCATTGTTAAATAGCACATTGCATAAACATGTCTGTTATATGTTTCACAATTCAAAAATACTAATTATAGCATCAGAAAATTAGCATTTATCAAATAACTTAAATTCATAGTTTACCTAGAACAAAACAACATCCAAGATCAAAGCAATAATTAAAAAGTTCAAAGCAAATATTTTTTCTTATATAATTAATAATAAATATGTAATTGTCATTAAGAAAAATATATGCAGCAGAAATAATATTCATGAAATGGAAAAAAAAGTTAAAATTACATTCAGGTAAGTATATTAGATTACACTAAGTATTATAATTTTGTTTACTTAAATGAAATAATTTACAAAGTAAAGTCATAATACAGTGTAAAGTTTTTACCAGCATTAAAAATTTAAGAAGCTCTCTTCCAACCTTAAAACATCAATATATTTTAAATATTAAAAATAACTCACAAGTATTTATAAACTTGATAGATTCCATTTTCTGAAGATAGCATGAAAAGATTGTATAAGTAAAAGATATATAAGAAATGCTCTTTATGGATTTTAATGTTATAAAAAAATATAATAATAAGTAACGAAAATTTTCAGCATTAGTAAAAATATTTCAGTTGGGGAATTCCTCAAATAATTAGTGAAAATTTTCAGCATTAGTAAAAATATTTCAGTGGGGGAATTCCTCAAATAATTAGATAATGTTGACAAAGAGACCTAAAATATTATTGATGGCATACATGTTCTATTTTCATAGTGTTAGTAAGTTTGTATATAAAATATCTCCAAAGAAAGAAAAGAAAAGTATTACACTTTAACAAAGAAACTGAATAAATGTACACATACATTTTCAATATTCATAACGATGAATCATACTCATACTATCCATAAACGTGGGTCCTTACCTTACTGTGAATGTTCAGGATGTCGCCAATTTGTTTACCTTTCGTATCGCCAAATCCAACTACTGTTAAATTTCGGACGGCTCTCTGTGGTAAACTCTGCGTGAAGCGGCATGCGCAGTAACGTATTTTTTATGACACACATGCACGCATTTGTTATGAAAGGTTACACACCCAAAATGTTATAAGCTAATCAGCATTCAGAATCAAACTGCCATCTGTTGACTCATTTCAGAACTTGAAACTTTTGTTTCATTGCATGTAAAAATTGATGTTTTTCACAGTAAAAAGAATTAAGAAAGAGTTAATTGGAGAATATTGTGGGAGACATCTGTCTGAAACACACACTGATCACACTTAAACAAAATTGTATAACTTGCAAAATCAAAAACTTTGATCATTAAAAAATTGTTCAAAAATTAGCCAAAATACTTTAAAAAAGTAATCATATAGGCTATAAATTAATCCAAATCTGTATTTAGGAAATTTTTGTATTACTTTTATATATATATATATTTTTCAATCTTTTTTACCCTCTTCATAACTTTCATATTCAATTCGTAAACTGTCTATTTTCCAGATTTTAAAAATAATAAAATTATTAAAGTGAAAACTGCGCATTTGATTTTTATTTATTGTTTGCAATTCATATTGTCTTAAATTTATGTTTAACTTATATTGCTAAAAATGATTATTTATAATTTTAAATTTAATTCACTGTTTGTTTTCCCTTTTAGCGAATTGAGATGCGCGAGGATAGAACCTGGGATCTTGTGGTTCGCAGTCCAGTTACATAACCAGGATAAAAAGCATATGCTCGTGTTGCGTAGTTGTTAACTGGCTTATATGCTATTCACTACATCCTATTCAACTTTAAATTAATATGTTAAAGATGTAAGTAACAGATTTATCTTCAGTCACAAACATTGAATTATCTTTTTAAAAATGTCACAAGCATTGATAATATTATATCTTAATATTGTAGTACAGCGCTTCTCAACCTGTCAGTATTCTTGGCCCAGTTTTCAATCATAATTTTCATCTCGCCCCCCCCGCTTACAATTAAATGATACAACAATAATGTATATTGAGTATTTGTATTCTGTTTTTAAATTATTTTTAACTAACTGCCAAAAAAAGTGTAAAAGCGAGCCAAGATTTGCGAGAAACTACATCTGGCATTTTGCAAAGCGGGCAGTGAACAGGTGAAGCAAATGAAAGCGGCGGAAATTTAAATATTATATTTGAAATGAAAGATAGGGATAACTGGATAAAGACAGGGAGATAACGTTAAAAGAATATGAAAATAGAAAAATTTGTTAATGAAAGTTAATCTAGAAGGGGTGAGCTAAATTTAGAAACTGGGAATACATTTTTTTGAATAATAAAAGAAATAAAATAAAAGCATGACTAAACAAAAGAGAAAAAAAATAAGTAATGTTTATGGAAGGGAATCCATACGGCCGATGCCGTCTCGAGCATGCGCAGATGTTTTCTCATAGGAAGAAGGAAAATGTTCGATAACGCAAGTTTCAATTCCAGCCAGTCTCATTCGAATCCATCCTTCTATCGCCATCGAATCTATCGTGAATGTGTATGTTATATGTGTTTTCGTGTTAATTGCAATTCATCATATTAAATATTTACGGCAGCAGATTTATGCAGACTCATGGATAAATTTTTAAGCGGAAGTAAGCGAGCATTAGACGACAGTCAAGCATCAAAAAGTACACAGACAAGCGTGGTTCCCAAAATAAAATCAAGAAAATATTTTCAAAAATACTTAAATTTTGGGTTTACCAGTACTGAAGTAAATGAAGAAGAAAGGCCCCTGTGTATCATTTGCTCAAAAATATTGGCCGCAGGCAGCATGAAACCAATAAACTTAAACGACATTTGGAAACGCTTCATAGTGAGTACGTCAACGAACCCAGAGAATTCTTCGAATTAAAATTAAAATCATATAAAAAGCAAAAATAATTTTTTAAAGAAACTTTGTCTGTGAATCAAAAAGCTTTAATTGCATCTTACAAAGTTTCATATAAAAAAGCATGATGTAAAAAACCTCACACCATTGGTGAAGAGCTTATTTTGCCAGCAGTAATTGAGATTGTAGAAACTATGTTTGGAGATAATTGTTCAAAACAATTGCAGTCCGTACCTGTTTCAAATGATACTGTTGCTCGTCGAATTGGTGATGTAGCTCTAGATGTACAGTGTCAGCTTTTCTCGAAGTTGCGTGACAAATTGTTTTCAATACAGCTTGATGAAGCAACAGATAGTAATAAAGATGCTCATTTAATTGCCTGTTCGATTTTGTGATAATATGTCCGTAGTAGAAAAAACTACTTTTCTGCAAACCAATAGAACGCAAAACAACGGCCCTCGCATTATTTGCTATTTTAAATGATTTTATGAACGAGACAAACATAGAATGGAAAAATTGCGTCGGAATCTGCACCGATGGTGCTCGCTCAATGTCTGGAAGATTCCACGGCATACAAGCACTTCTAAAACAAAAATCGCCTCAGTGTGTCTGGACACATTGCATGATCCACATGGAAGCTTTGGCTTCGAAAGAAATGAGTCCTGGTCTGATTATTGTGTTAACTACGGTTGTAACCGTAGTAAATTATATAAAAATGGGGAACCTTGAAATCGAGAATGTTTTCCGCACTTTGTAAAGACATGGGTTCAGTACATTCAGCGTTACTATTTTATTGCGAGGCAAGATGGTTATCACGTGGAAAATTTTTTAAACGTGTATATTAAGCGAAGAAATCGCCATTTTCCTAGAAGAAGAAAACAGACCGGAAGCCGAGAATTTTCGCAATGATTTATTTGTGATAAAATTGAGCTACTTGGTCGACATATTCGGAAATTAAATTACTTGAATCTTCAACTCCAAGGAGCAAATACACGTATGTTGGATACAAGTGATAAAGTTAATGACTTTTGTAGAAAATTGGAATTGTGGAGCAGAAATTTAAAGCACAGAAATCTAACAATGTTTGCAAATGTGGATGATTATACTAAAACTTACAAGGCTGAAGAAGAACATGTAAAAGTTGTTTTTATAACCACTGAAAATCATTTAACCATTCTGGCAAATAATTTTAAAAAGTATTTTTTTGCTGACGGCAAACTGATAGCAAGTTACGAGTGAGTTAGGGATCCATTTCATAAAACTCCTGAAGGACTCTCAATTGATGAGAAAGAAAAATTCATAGACTTCACGACAAGTGGCGAAACTAAAAGACTATTTAGTAATAAATCACTATTTGAATTTTGGGCAGGAGTAGAGGATGATTTTTCTGAACTAAAAACAAAGAAATTTTGCATTCTATTACCATTTTCAACATCCTACCTTTGTGAAACTGGATTTTCTGCTGTGACTTCTGTGAAGACAAAATATAGATCTCAGCAGAACTGAGAGTGGCTTTTTCTAATATTTAGACTTCCTTCGAAAAACTTTGCTCTGCAAGACAGGTCTCAGGAAGTCACTAATAATTATCAAATTTGTTTTCATTCAGTATGTTTTGATTAAGTAAGTTTTGATTTAGTAAGTTGTTTTACTTTAATAAGTAATTAAATATGTCGAAATGTATTTTTTTTCTATGTGTATGTGTGCTTTCCTTTCAGTCAGTTAATCATTTCTTTAAATAATATTTTCTCTTGGATATTCTGACACCCCCCCCTCTAATGTGCTCGCGCCCCCCTAGGGGGGCTTGCCCCACAGGTTGAGAATCGCTGCATTAAAATAAATCTATTTTATACTTTTCAAAGACCTTTAAAATACTGGACAAAATTTACATACATATTTGCTCGTATATAGGATATAATGGGCCAATTGCAAAATATATTTAGAAGGCCTCTCCCAGTTGATTTCTAGATCCCCAAGGAGTCTATATAAGCACTTCTGGGCTTTTAATTTTTTTCCTAACAAAAAAAAAATCTTAAAGGTCAACTCTAGACTTTATAAAGAAATTTCTATAGGATATTAAGCAATAAATTAGCATTTTGTCCTAGCAACTTTATTCAGTCATAAAACTGGTGTTAATATTGATATAAAAACTATTTTTTGAAACATTAGCTTAAAAAACTGTTAAATATCATAGAAAAAATAATTTAAAATCTAAATATGTCAATGTATCATTTAAAAACTATTAATTAAATAAAATAATTAGTGTTACAACTGTTTAATTCATTGTGTTCTGAAAGATAATTTTTCTAATCAAGCCATGCAAATTTCAGTTGTAAAGATTTGAATGAATATATTAACTGATAGGGTTCTGTCTTTTATAATATCAATAAAAATTCCTTCAAAGCAAAATATATATATAAATTTTAAATGGAAGAAATGTTACATCTTTCTTTCTTTTATAGAATAAGTACAACGTTCCATTTCAATATAAAATTGAAATAAAAACAGTATTCAAATTAAAACAATAGCTAAAATGATGTGCAAGCTAATGCACAAGCAAGCAAGCCTTTAATTCAATTTTTTTTTTTTCCAAATCTAATGCAAGATATTTCATATTCAATTTTGAATTCACAATTCACTTTCTAACCTAGGGTTTTAAAGGAGGGGAAAAAAAAAAAAAAAAAAAAAAAAAAACTGGAAACAGATTCGATTTAAAAAAAAAAAAAAACCTCGTACAAAATAAACTATTATTTTAACGAATTCCTGTTAACAGATCAGGCGGATTCAATTCTGTCAAAATAAGGACATTCTTTTAATATATTTAAACTGGTAAGTATTCATTTATTACTTAAGATAAATTTTTATTTAATTGTACTCTATTTTTTTAATGCAAAGGTTGTCTAGAGGATTAAAAGTTTTAACTCAATATTTTAATATCCATATAATTAATTAGTAATGATTTCTTCCATTTATATATAAATTACAAATGAAACTACTTGAGAGCGAAATAACCAGCAATCCCCCCCCCTTCTTATAAAATACTAGCCGTCTTTGTCGACTAATTGGTTCGCCATTATTAATGGTTATAAAAAATTTCGCTTAAATATTTTTTGCACCCATGTTTTCCCATACTTCCTCAGGAAAACCTTCAAATTTTGATGCTTATACAACTCATAATATTTAAAAGCCTTACATCGCTCAATTCATTGTGCTATACATTTCGTTAATTTTCTCCCCATGAATTTGTACATTCAGTTATATGACAGGAATGTCGCCATTATTTGATAACCTTAATGTAAGAAAACAAAATTTTATTAAAACCATATTTCATTTTTTAAACTACTCAACTTGGGAAAAGAAGCCAAATACTTCTATTTTATAGAAATAATGGTGGAAAAGTTCAGGATGAAATATTAATAGCAACAATGAAAACAATTTGAATTTTACTTCAAAAATGAAATTTATTGCTACTAAACACACTTAAGATATTTTAAAATTGATTTAGAATAGGAAAAAAAATCATATCATTATAAAGATAATGTTTTGAATTTTAATTTTAATGTAAACATTATCATTGTCGCAAAATATTTTCAGGAGTTATATCGGAAAAATTTTGCTTATTTTTCATTAATTAAAACTCTAATCAAAATATCAAAAAATCGCCCTAAAGTGTGCATTCCTCCTCCTCCAAAATGCATATGTACTTAAATAGCTCTAGATCAAACGGCCTGGCCTGTAGATTGTCGTCAGAAGGCACAAAAATCATATGTATTATTAATAGAGATAGAGATAAAAATAGAGGATCTCAGAATTTTAGTACAATGCTATAGCATCTAAATGAAGACATTCCAATTTTTAAAAATGCTATTTATGAGAAGTGTTATGAAAATCATTCTCAAAGAACTCTTACTAATTTGTTGGCAACTATTAGAATAATTATTATTTTAATCCTATTATTATATTTATAGTTTTTAATTTAACATTTTTATTGCAATTACTCTGTAAAGAATTCAATAAACCTTATAAATATTAAAGTATGTAAAAGAAAATATTCCAAATTCACTAATTATTATGAAGATCATGATAAATAATTTTCTTAGAATTTCGTGGTTCTTTAAGAATTTAGACTAGGTTTTGAAAATCACGAGCTGCAAAGTACCCAGTTTGATAACTCAGGTAAATTTATTTTGGAATGAAATTATTTAATTGTGACCATAACTTTATATCCATTCTTTGAAGACATGATTATTGGGGATGTACTACTGGACAAATATTTGTATATGATAATTCTTTTGTATTGAGAACATTTCCATTTCTAAGTTTTACCATTTTAAATTTACATTTCTAAACTTTCTACTTTTATAATATCTTACAATTAAAAAGTTAACGTCATTGTGATATCATTTCCATTGTCATGCGAATTTCAACTCATTTTTAATCAGTTTTCAAAGTCAATTTGAACAAAATTTGTGCGGTGATATCGAAATATTAAAACTAGTTCACTTTAATCACCTATACCAATCACACATTTCTGCCGATGTTAATATTAAGTTGCTTTCGAAACCTATTTTTATTTTTACTTTTAATACATAGGGTAAAAGTAAAAATATGCACAGGCAATAATTAAACATTGTCTTTTAAAATTATTACAATTTCTTCAACTGTTTGACCTTTTTCTGTGTTTTCCTTTCATTAAAAAACTGTAACGCGTTCAGTTAACATATCGTCTCTCCTTGACAGGCATGGTACCATCCTCGCAATACTTTTGCGGAACTTCTATAAAATAAATTTTTCTCCATTCTCCCTCCCTGCTTTTTCAAATTTAATCGCATAATCAAATGAGGTAATTCAATTTTTATGAGGTATTTTGAAGTGTCTATTTCTCTTTGCAATCAAAATCTTCCATGTAATTGAACTTGTTCTGCATTTTCTCTCAACATTATTTCGACCGGAGTTTAAGAACTTCTTGATCAATCCGTGAAATAGCAAATATTAATTATAACTCGATACTAAAAGACAGAATCTATAAGCAACTCAAGAAGCAGAAGTTGTCTAATTAGATTATGAAGAAAACGCAATATCCTGTACCCGAGATATTTTCATTTACCGAGTTAGTTTAATTAGATGAATATCCAATTTTGAAATTCGTCCAGCGTAATGGCTGTTTTGAGATAGACCTCGTAATTTTCCTTTGCAGTCAAGTGATGAGGACGGCAACTGAGCCGGCACTCCTCTCCAAATTTCTATACCATACCAATGAAATCATTTAACATATCTTATTATAAAGAAACATCCCTGATGTGTATTCTACCATTTTTCTCAAGAGGAATGAAATATTCATTTCAAAGTAGCAAAAATCATAGAAAATATCCTATAATATTTTCTGTGTCAATCATTGGTATTCTTTTAAACTATATTTTCTCCCTACTTATCCATTTTTTTTCCCTTTTAAATAACCCAGAACTTTTTATTTTCTCTTATGCCACAGAACGGAATAGCAGAGTAAAGCCGTTTACATTTAGTTGATATGATGTTTAAATTTTTCCTGTAGAAAAACTGAATTTATTTTTATGATAAATTCTTATTCGGTTTGTTTATCACCTTTTTTCATGAAGGAAGAAACTTCATATAATATCCCAAATACCTAGATTATTTATTCCAAGTTCATTGATTTAATTAAATTAAATGAATGTTAGATGCCCCAAAAAAATCACTATTACAAAATTAATCTTTGAGAATTATAGATTTTTAAGAATAGCTTTATTTGACATTCAGTATATAATGCTGTACATTAGCTACTGTTTAACCGCATGCCAGATATAAATCGCCAAGGATGACGAGATATATTCGGTAAAAGTGCTAAATTCCCAACAAAGTTTAATATTTCGTAAATATTTATTGTATGTTAATGCCATGTAAGCCGTTCTCTGCCACGACACGAGTATGCGAGAAAGTTTTGGGGAGACTACTCCCACTGGTTTTTCTTTTAATGTTATTGCATTTTTGCTAAGAGGGAAAAATTCTTTGTTCCATTAATTTTTTGTGACACTTCTTTAATTTATCCTCCCATGTCAAAAATTTCTTTTTCTAAGTACCTTTTTTTTTTTATTCCAAAGAGCAACTAGTATGAATAAAATGCACTGTACTGAGAAAAATAAAAATATTTCACATGAAAAAAGTAATTTTTAACAAATGCAGATGTATTTGTAAGAAATGTCACACGTCTGAATTTATTTTGAGTGGAATTGCTGAAATAAATATTATATACATATCTGCAAATCCACAGCTTATGCAAAACCAAGTTGTATAATTTTTTTTTTATTCTTTTCTTTTTGAACAAAACGCACTGCGTTTTCTCGGAAATGTCCATGTATATTTTTTAGTTTACCTTTCCGGCAACTTTTGAAAACTTAACTCGTATTTCCTATGGCATACTCTATTGTGTTGCAATATCAGTTTTCTATGAAAGATAATTTTCAACTATTTTATGTGACATTTAAAAAGTATACCATAAAATAAATCGCTATTACTGAAATGTTATGGCTTTAAACTAAAATTTCAACGCACTGGATTTCACTCAGTCGACAACGTAATTAAGCGCCGCAATAAATACCAATTCAGTAATTTACCATACAGTAAAATACCTTTCGTAGGTCATTCAAAAAATCGTCCCAAAACAAATATAAAAGCGAACAATGATCGAATTTAACATGACTTCAAGATAATAGGAATTGAAACGTCTAAATATCATATATATCTTTCATTTGTGTGTTTCTCCCATTTTCGATTCATTTTGCGCATCAAACACATCTTATTTCATTCTTATTTTTCGTCAGTGGGAACCAACCTGCTTATTCTTTAAAAATTTCCTGCTTTAAGGTTAAACATGAAGTTACCAGATATGGCTAAAATAAATTCTTCGCTTTCTAGAATACTAAAGAAGCTCGGGTTGCAACATGTTTGACTCATTTCTTTCTATTCGATAATAATCATTTCAATATACGCCGATGCCCACTGTTGAAGAAAGATGTGAGAAAAAGTTCATTAAGCGTTATCTTAATACTAGATGAAACTCCTGGTTCCCTACCCCGAACTCTCTCCTTTTCTTCCTTGATACATCCAATAAACAAAGATTTATGACTACGTTTTCGATTTATTGTATTCAATGCCTGCGGGAACAAAAAAACGTCTCCGTCAACAAATATTTTCTGTGAACTTTCGAGAAAATTAAGCACTTTTAAAGACCTTTTTGTCGAAATTAAAAGGTGCTTAAAAATGATTTTAAAATTTAAGCACTTTTCATGACGCTATGCACCCTTTATTAAACGATTTACATAGGAAAATGATGTTAAAACATTCAAAAATTATGTTAAAATATTAAATCAAGAAACATAATCTGAACATTTTATTTTATATCAAGTGAATACTCCATTTTGTCTCGAATGAAAAATTATTTAGCTCAACATTAGAATGAAAAAAAATTATTAAATTAATAATTAAATTATTACAATAAATAATTAAATTATTACAATTAAAAATTTAATTGTAATAACTCAAAAATAATATTTAACACAAATGATATATGCTGTTAATTGTTTATATTAATGTTTGAACTTACTATGAACAGAAAGTATTACTAATATTAAGTAACAACATGGAGAGTGAAAGAATGTTTTAATTAAAAATTTGTCACTTCTGCGACTACATAGTTCTCCTGCAATTTGAACTAAAACTTCATTACTTGGAGACAAAGATAAATTAAAAAGTGATCAGAAAAATCAAACTAAACAAGTTCATAACAAGCTTATCAAGAAATCCTGAACATCTGCATTGTTAGATTTATCAGATCCCTCTAAGAATGTACACAAGGTGTTATTTTTCGAATATTTTAAGCAAGGGAGAATGGGGTGTTTTCAAATTACTTGATATGAACAAAACTTTCAAAAAGCCCAATTAATAAAAGTTTTTTCAGATTAAGGAAGGACATCACAAGAAAACACGTTTTATTGTTGAAATATGACATAATTACAATTATCAGCAGGTCATATACATAAGAAATAATTCATTCAAAAGTAATGACATCTTATATAGAGATTGTTAAATGATTGACAGTACAAAGCCAAATGAAATGAAATGAAATAAAGTTGGAACATTAGAAAATACAACCAAAAACAGCCAACTACCAGCGCAGATCATGAGCTTCCATTTATATGAATCATCAACATAGCTGAAGGGTAAGTACCTTCAAACTATACTAATTCCAGGCATTATATCAAAAATACCTAATTCAAATGCTTTCCATACAATATGCAGAAGCTACGTTTACATTAAATCATATGACAGCTGACAAATTCAGCAAATATGACACATGGCTCATGAATATGCATACAACTCAGGTATTGAAAAAAGTCAGGAACATAGTTCCAGTTTAATATAATAACATACTTTTGTTACACATAATTCCTTATAAAGTAATTTCCCTAAATCATGCAATCAAAAACTTGATAATGATGGTCACGTTTTTTTTCTTCTTTTTTTTTTCATTTCCTTTTTGCAATATTTTCTATGCAAAATTATAATGAATACATTTAAAATAGACAAGCTACAATGAATATTGCAAAATGAAATAAAAGTAAAACTGCTTCATGAACTTAAGATACAATACCTTTGCCTTTCCCCACATGTATCTCTGATTCACAACTATGCTGAAAAATGCCAACCAAGATTAAATACACAGTTATTTCAAACATTTCCCCCAACTTTATAACAACTGTCAAAAATAAACTCCAGTTTTAAAACTAAAAATTCCTTTGTATGAAATACTTCATTTAAACCTTCGACATTCCTTCAACAGGTATGAAATACAACATTAAATCATAAAATTTATTTAAAAAACATACAATATTACATTAAATCATACAAAAAGTATTTAACAGGCAAGCAATATTACATTAAATCATATGAAATTCATTTAACGAGCATGCAATATAATATTAAATCATAAAACTCACTTAAAAAAGCATGCAATATTACATACAATTATATAAAACATATTCAGTAGAAAACAATGGACATAATAAAACCCAATTATAAAAATATAATATATGCATACATAATTCATCAATAACTTAACACTACAAAGTTCTTTTCAATCTCAATAATTTTTTTTCATAAGGAAATCATAAAGCTGTAAAGACTTTATAAACAAATAAATATTCATACTGGGAAGTACCAGGTGTAATAAATTTTGAATTAAAAAACAATTCAAGATTGCTTGGCTATAGAAATTTATCTAAAAGTGCAAGCTCTATTTTTTTTAAACTAAAAAGAATCTATAGATTAAATTCAGTGATAATTATCACAATGATTACAATTATGTAATCGTTAAAATTATTTTTTTTTGATTTGCATACCACTTCCAAGCATCAAATTTGCTTAATTGTGAGGCCTTTCCACAGCTTTCATGAAAATTCTTTTTTCATGCATTTTACAAATATAATTCACCAAGTAATACATATCAGACAGAAGTATATCACAGAGCTTAGCATCCATAAGCTGTTCCTGTAGCTCAATTTTATGCGAACAGGAATAAAATTTTTGCTACAGAAAAGTTAATAACTCAGACGTTCTCCTTTCGCATGTTAACCAGGACATGCCTAACTTCTTTAATCAAGTTTGTTTATGAAACAGTACTACTTTTGTATAAAAATAGTTAACAAAATGCACCAAGCCTTACACTTCTCAAGCTACTTTTTAATACAAGTCCATGATGCATGTTAAATATAAGGTTTTAGAACATGCTATAGCAAGTTCTTAGAAAAATAGCCTTATATATACGGACACAAATATATCCCACAATTAATCAAACTTCTTTAGAAAAGATCACATACCGGATCACAAGTTTTAATCCAAACCTGATAACATATTATATAAAATACGTTTACACTATAGAACATACAAAGTCACAATGGATACACATTTAAGGGGATGCTATCAAAATTAGACATATAATGTGGTAGACATGCAATAAGAACACGATTGAAATAAGATATTAATTTTTCATACAAAATCCACATTGCATATGATTATATCTAAATTCTACCATGAATTATAATGGCACATGAAGATCTTGAGAATAAAGTGTAGGTATTTAACAAAAGATCATTTTTTAAAATTGTAAATTGAAGAAATTAACTAAAAATTAAAAAAAAAATCCTACAAAAATTTAATTCAACTGCCTCCGTTTTTCTGTTCTTCTCACAAACATACTAAAACTTAATACAGCAAATATAAGGAGTTAATAATTACCCTGTATTATCCAAATGATAAGAATATCTAAATCATATAGTAAGTATAAATATTTGTATGCAATATAGCTGACGTAAGAAAATATGACAACAGAAAATAGCAATTGGAGACAGAAGAATCAACATGGATACAAATAAGCCTCGTATATTACTATGTGAATATAAACACATAAAAACATATTACGGATTTTTTAAGTGATTGCTAAACTAATGTTTCTAAACAAAACTAATTTTTGAATTTAAGCAATGTTCAATGACTATGCACAAATGTATATCACTTGCATATATACATTAAAGTGGTAAGTATGAAAAGTCAAATTTAAAATGTAACTTACCCTCCCCACATTAATTTGATTCAATAGTTTTAAAGAAAACAAATTTTCCACTATTAATTTGAAATCAGTAACTTAAATAAAGATTTCTTAACATATTCAACAACAGAGTGAACAGGAACTATGACTTCATACGCTCAGAAGTTTCTAGTCAGTTTCATATGAATCTACAGACGCTAGAGGTCAAACGGTTATTTTTTGTTTGAAAAGTAATGATTTACCACTCACTTGTTTTTCTTCTAGAGCAAGGGTGGCGAACCTTTATGGATCAACATGCCATTTTTTCTAAAGAAATGTTTAATGAGGTATAAACGTGCCGTCAAATAATTTTGTAACATTTATTTGACATATTCATATTGTCATTTGTAACAATTATTTAAGATATTTTGTAACATAATTTGACAACAGTTATTTGTTATATTATAAACGTGGCATTAATAAACTTGTGATTATTGGGAAAATAATAAAAATAAATACAACTCAAACTCTTTATACAACTCAAATCACTCTATCAAACTCTTTATTACTACGAAAAAATACATTTTACACTATATAGTAGTAAATGTTTTAGTTAAACGTGTAATTCAAATTAAAGTAACAGTTGACTCTGTTATTGCAGATTAGATGACAAATAACTAACTAACTAATAACTAAATTAGGATTGTAAGATGTTACTTTTAGCAGAATGCACGCTGAATTTGAGTCATCTGCGGTTTCTAAGCGAGTCTTTAAAGTTATTTATCTCAGAAAATGATTCGCAGACATAGGTGGATGAAAATATGGTTTAAAAGCATGAGCCAGCTTCTTCAAACAGTTAAATGTGTCTGGAATCGAATTCCATGTTCCAAAATTTCGTTACTGGAATTTTTACTTATAGTGCTTGTTAATCTTTCTATTTCAATTAATTCCAACTTTTTCCTTGTTTTAATAAATTTTTGTCCATATTGAACTGGACTGAAAATCATCAGTTGCATTTCAAATTCTTCAATTTCCAACCAATTGAATTGGGACAAGTTCAGTTTATCAAATGAAGTCACATGAAACCGTAAAATGCAAGCCGTTTTGATCGGCGGCGTGCTCGAAATATTGGGTCGCGAATACAATATTAGCAATTAAGTTTATTGCGCGATACATTTAGTATTTTGACGTTCATGAGCGCATTCATGAGTATATGTCTTTTAATTAATTTAATATTTCTGAAAAAATAGAATAAAAATAAAAATGGCATGACGGGGCATGTTGGCAACAAGGCGGGCGAGGCAGGTTGGCCTTGTGATTTGAATGATGTCGACGACTAATTTTTTTTTTCAGTCATGGTTAGAAACAGAAAGATTTCGACAAATCGAGCTTCGACTCTCGGGAGGCCATTTTTGAAGCCGCGAAAGAGACATTTCATAAAGAATTGTCGTATTGAAAGGCTTTGCTTTCCCAAAAATGCTACTGCCAAAAAGCTTCAAAAGTGGCTATCAGCTAACTAACACGAAACTTTTTCAGCTGTCAGGAGGAAGCATATCATGCAGAATATGTAAAACGAGCTTCAGATGTTTATTTTGGCCTCAGTGCAAAAAAATTACGCAAATTTACTTACCAGTTGGCCCTTTCATTAAAAAGGAAAGTGTCTGATTCATGGAAGCTTAGTTAGTTAATTTAGTTATATTAACGCCCCGCTTTAAAGCAACACTATGGCTATTTGGGTACGGACCACCAAATTTTGAACCGCAATCAGATAACGAGGACGACATCTGAGCTGGCCATCATCATCAAAAGCTGGCACAAGACGTGGAATAAGAAAAGGATAAAGGAAGATGCAGGCTGCTATTCTGACAGAAACCCTCCGCGAAAAATGCACTTCAAACAAACAAACAAAAAAAAGCCGTTGTAATAAAATGATAATTAATAACTGGAAAACCAAGACTAAAGTTGTACAAAGAAAAAAAAAAAAAAAAAAAAAAAAAAAACTGAAGAAGGCAAGCTAAAAAATAGGAAAGTGGCAAAGGATGAAATACAGAGAAAGTTAAATAAAATTCAGGAGACAAATCTTTCATTCTGAGGAAGAAGAATGGATGTCTCCCAATGAAGACGATTTTGATTGAGAAGTCGGATTATTTGAGTTTAGAAAAAGATCCATAGGTTAATGAGTTTATATTAGTGAAACCAGTAATTGAAGATAAAAAAAAATTTCAAAATTTCCATGGCTAAAATTTTGAACCAAAAGAGCCCCCAAGAATGGAAGGCGAGTTTCCTCAAGAAAAGTTCTAAAATCACGAATGCATTTATTTTTCCCAATAACGCTGAAATAGCAGTTGTCTCAAGGGCTGATTTAAAAATGTTTCAACCACTGCTTTTGAACATTGAGGCAACAAAGATGTAAAAACAATTTTGCCATTTGAAGTCGATCTCATTTCGTTGTATCTTGATTAAATGCTTCTAAATTCGAAAAAGAAAGTGAAATTTTTAGTTAAATTCAATTAGTTAAACATTAGTTCAATAAAAGTTTCTAGTTCAAACACTTTTTAAAATTTTCATTTTAGATAAATACCTACAGTATAATAGAGAAAAGTAATATATAATGCCAACCTGCCCCGCGTATGGTGCCAACGTACCCCGGGCCACGTTGACACCGATGGAGTTAGCTCATTCAACTCGATATTTCTCGCTTATTTTTTAAACGAACAGTAATTAATTCCGTTTTATACTAGCCGAAGGATGTAAGAATATGTTAGAATACATGTAAGCTATTTAACCATTATCAAAAAAAAAAAAAAAAAAAAAAAAAAAAAATTGCAATTAAAATTGGTGTCAACCTGTCCCGGTCTCCCCTACTAATGACTACAATATTAAGATTTGTATGAGTGTTAATTTATATAATAAAGAAGTACAGCTATTAATATATATAACACTCATCGAGGGAAAGTCTCTTAAACAAATACCACAGCAACATCTAATGCAGAGGTGGCGAACCTTTATGGATCAACGTGCCATTTTTTCTAAAGAAATGTTCAATGAGGTATAGACGTATCGTCAAATAATTTTGACTTGTGATTACTGGAAAAATAATAAAATTAAATACTAACAACTCAAAACTCTTTACTACGAAAAAATACATTTTACATTGTATAGTAGTAAATGTTTTAGTTATGTGTAATTCAAATTAAAGTAACATTAGTGTGACTTCTGTTATTGCAGATTAGATGAACAAATATTTTACATTAGGATTGTAAGGTGTTACTTTTAGCAGAATGCATGCTGAATTGGGAGTCATCTGCCAAATGGTTTCTAAGCGAGTCT
Organism: Argiope bruennichi; assembly: GCF_947563725.1. NCBI lineage: Eukaryota > Metazoa > Arthropoda > Arachnida > Araneae > Araneidae > Argiope > Argiope bruennichi. The sequence goes on from NC_079163.1 coordinate 128,409,746, forward strand.
TTAACGTTATTCATCTCTGTAAATAATGACTCGCAGGCATACATAGATGAAAATATGGTTAAAATAGCATGACCAAGCTTCTTCAAACAGTTAACCCTTTAAAGGGCCATTTTTTTTCTAGTCATGGTATATTAAAATATTTTTAGGTTTGTGATTGGCTTAAGAAAAGTGACTCATTTAGCTAATTAGATAAATTTCTTTTGATTAATTAATTTGGTTAATTGATAATTAACAAATCAAGACGCACCATTTTGTGTGAGATAAGGAAATGAAGCATTTAAGTTTCCGTATGATTGAAAAATTTATCAGAACTTACGCAAAACTACATTATTCCATACAAAATGAATTTGGTGAGAAGCATACTTCCCATGGCCCTAGAAAGGGTTAAATTTGTCTGGAATCGAATTCCATATTTCCAAAATTTCGTTACTGTTATTTTTACTTATATTGCTTGTTAATCTTTCTGTTTCAATCTATTCCAACTTTTATCCTCTTTCAATAAATTTTTAAATCCATATTGAGCTAGACTGGATATCAATCAGTTGAATTTCAAATTATTCACTTTCCCACCAATCGAATTGGGACAAATTCAGTTTATCAAATGAAATCACATCGGGGTACATAATAAACTTCCGATCATTCTTTGAACTGAGAAAATCTCACTGAAAATTCCATGATTGAAGAATCAATTACGAAAATAAATTCTTCGATAACTTTTTCTTTGTCTGGTTTCTCATATACATCTAAATTTGATAGATAATATTGATATTTTTTTCAAGTTTTTAAAGTGATATTTTTTTCCCAAGTTTATAGTTTTTTGTAATAATATCGTTTCTGGAAACACGCAGTTTAGCGACAAAAGTGCGAATGAGATCCATCATGGTGACAATTTTTTTATTTGTGCCTTGTAGTTTTACGTTCAATTCCTTGAAATGTTGGCATATGTTTGTAAAAACATCAATTTTGAAAGCCACATAATATCCAACAACTGTAGGTATTTTTCAATTTCCCCCTCATTTTGCAGAAACAGTCTCATTTCTTTCAAGCAGTCAAAAAACCTTTGTAGTACGTTCCCGTGACTCAACCAGCGAACATTATTATACATTAGTAAGCATTATACACCGAATTGACTTCATCCAACAAAGCATTAAACTTTCGTTTATTTAAAGCTTGCAACGATACAAGGTTGACTATTTTTGTGACTAACGCCATTACATTAACAAGATATGTTAAACCATTTTTAGCACCCAAGGCTTGTTAGTGAATAATGCAGTGAAATTCCAAAATTGAATGTCCTACGTCTGTTTGAAATAAACTAATAAAACTTTTTTTTTTTTTTGCCCACCTTATTTGGAGCATCATCAGTTGTTACTGAAACAATACTTTACAAATCAATTTCTTTCTCGACACGCGATTTTTTAACATCCTTACAAATATCTGTGCCCTTTGTAGTTGTTAGCAACGATTGTTATTGCAATTAAGTCTTCCTTAATGACTTTTCCTAGAAAATATCGAGCAAAAATAGCTAAACGTGCAGATTTAGTGACGTCAGTACTTTCGTCAAGACATAGCGATATAAAAGGAGCGGAGTTAATGTCATCTGCTACATTTCCGGCCAGTTTTAAGATTCTTTCTTTCATTGTGTTTCTTGATAGAGGAATATCATTGATGCGCTGAATTATCTTATCTTTATAATCAAAATTCTCCAAAAGTGAGGACGCGCATGCTTACCAGGCTTCCTTCAAAAACCTCTTGAAAAGGCTTACTATAATGATCAATTACATTTGCAGCCAAGTAACTTGCCGCGCCTTATATGACAATTTTTGCTAACATATTTAATCATAGATGTCGTTTGTTTTATTTCTGTCTTTTATTGCACTTGCAGGGAATGGGGATAGGCACCCTGCGCACCACGACTGATCACTAGCGTTTGCTCGAATTACTTCATAGTGAACTTCGTTATTTTGAACCAAAAGGCAGACCGTTTGCCACTGGTTCGCCATCCCTGATCTAGCTTCCACGAGCTATTTTTAAAAAGAATTTACGTTACAAAGTTAGTTACATAAAATCAAAATTGTTAAGGAATTCAAATTTATATGCATTCAGGTTGGAAAATCTACATACTATTCTATATAGGGAAGCAACATTAGAAATATTAAAAGTTATTTGGCAGAGGGTTTATCCTTTCAAATAGAACATAAAACTATAACCCAAGTTCAGAATTCCTAGTTAACAAAGAAACACAACTATTACAATAGAAACATAAAATTATTAAATGAACTATTGTTATCAAATAATGAGCTATAGAGAAAGACTACAAGTTTTTAAGCTTTTAAGAAATTCCATTAATCACTTCAAAATGGTAAGAACAAAATGCAACTGCTACAGTGACTTAAATAGCATTGAATAGAAATCGTATTGTACTGATAAATGTATTTTTTAGGTTTAAAAAATCGAATGTGTTAAAGTAACAAGTGTTAAACATGTGGTTAAATAAAATAAAACAAAACAAAATTATCGAGCAATTTTTTGTGATTTCACATTCAAATGCTATTTAATATTTGCGATATTTAAAGAATTGTAATGACAAACACATAAAAAGATAAAGAGTGATAAATTCTTTCAATGGTGCTTAAACACACCTATAAACTTATAATTTAAAAGGAATAATTTTAAGGGAATATGCACTTACAAATAGTTTCAATGCATTTCTATTTTAAATAGTAGACAACATTTCAAAATTTTCATTTATATTGACCAATTTAATTTTTAATTAATTAAAGTGATGTAAACACCAAAAGAAAAAGTAAATCTCTGAATTTTAGGTAACTTAAAATTTAAGTAAAATAAATATTACAAAAAAAAAAAAAATGACATCTCATTAGAAAAAATATCATGAACTTAAAATTTAAAAGATGAATAATTTTTTAAGACGCATATTTTAAATTATTTATAGCATACAACTATAGGTAAGGTTTACAATATATTGTATTGTTATATATAAATAGTTAATTTATTATGAGAGAGCCGATATTGATTATGGGCCAGAATTCAGTACATTTCAAAATGTTTAAAAACAGTGAAAGGTGCAACAATGCGAAAATCATTACTCTCCAAGAACTACGATTACCATCGCAAAATAAAACAATTTTGTTAAATTCAAATGAATGAATATACAGGAAATAAAACTGCAACAGTCCAAATCGTCAGTATCAAAAAAATTAAGTCCATGGCAAATATTCCCTTATAAGAGAAGACGAAATTATATATTCCAAACAAAATAAAGAGTAAAAACCTTTTCTTATATATATATCGGAACAACTGTAATTAACCCATTAAGAAAATTCGGGAGGCAATACTAACACACAGCATGGGAAAACGCGAAAACATTCATTTATATTCTATGCTACAAAAGTAGACATTACCTGTCTTTGGCCTTATTAAATTAATGAACCATAATAATGTATATTTCAATCTTATTAGTAAAAGAAAATGAACTAAACATAATGGCAAATTAAATAAATTTTACAGTCAATAATATATATGCAATATGCCATATTTCTACACACTATTTACTTATATATATGTATACATATAAAAGGAACAATTCACATACGAGTATTTCAGAGAAAAATTTGAGTGTTTCCATTACTTTATGCAAGATATTAATACATTTTTTGGCACAAAAGTAGTATGTTTCATCTTAAATCACCACAAATTCCTTCAACATTTTAGAAAAAATCCAGGCAAAAGTAAGAATACTAATTGGACAACACGAATCTAAGATAATTGAATTCTCGAGTATATAATGCAATTTTGTATATCCCTATAAAAAATAACATGAAAACTGCTAAGCAAGATGCAAAATTTAAAAATGATTTAAACATTTTCATACAAGAATGATTTAATAAATTCAGAATGCAAACATAAATTCCAAACTTCATATTCATTTCTACAGCATGCAAAACTTTTCCGATATAAAAATAATTTTTAACGAGAAAAATAGAATTAGAATAAAAAAAACTCAACTACAAATAGCTTATAAGACATTTCAAGGTAAGCATAAAAAGCAATGCATATTTTATAAAATAATGAAAATCTTATATTAACATTTAACCTTAAAAACATAAAACTTTATTATTTTATCATACAAGATTCAAAATCTAACACAAATGAAAAAAGTGACTAGTAATGAAATTTTTAGAATGTTATTGAAAGTGCCTCATATTGTTCCAACACAAAACATTTACAGATACATAGAGCTGGACAAGAAAAACAACTTTCAAAAAAAGTTATCAGAACCTATAAATTATATCTATACTTTGCTTCATAATGCAAATTTTTTCAAGATTTGGAATTAAATTTTGGACAAGTGTACAAAGGACACTTAAGAAACTCAATTTCTATTTTTAAAATTCTGAAAATACTCCTAACACAATAATGATACTACATTATAACCAACAAAAAACTAACAAAATTATTTATCATTCTCTAATCTTTTTAATAGAGAGAACTCTTGTTTATAACCCTAAATAAATTATTTCACCATAAAATAAGCAAGAGCGGGATTCCTCAAGAAACTACAAATGAGGTACTGTCTCTTGCATCTGTTTTCACATTTCTCATGCATCAATTTTTCAACAGGGAATTATCAATTCTTTTTTTCGTTCAAGCCGTATTTGATTTCAATACTCGTATCCAAAGGTTTAATTAAAAAGCTACCAAAGATCTATATTCTAATTATTTTGAAATGAAGAACATGCTTAGCAAGAAGGGTTAAATACGGAATTTATAAAGAACGAAAATATCTTCCAAATCAGAGTTTATTATCTAAACTCTTAAATTTAAATTCAATCAGAATAAGTAGAAAATGAAACTTGTATTTTTAAATCATGCATGAACACAGTTACAAATATCAGCAATATGTACATTTGAAACTGAAGCTACGCCTAACCAAGGATTATAATGATATTAGATAACACTAAGAAAACATCTCTACTAAAGTCGCTATCATAAAAGAAAAAAAAAAATATTTCTTCGCATTTTCTTTAGTTTGTTTACATTATCATAGTATAAAGAGAAGGAAAAGGAAGAGAATGATAATCTACGATGACTGCATACATAAAATACAACAAAGTATAATAGCTATCAGCATATTTTTAGCATACAAACATGCACATACATGAAACATATACATTAGTTGAGAAAAGAATATGGAAAGGAAAGCAAAATTTCAACAATTGATTCAAATTCTATTGATGATATTTGATACATATAATTTTCAACTATATAATGCAAGAAACAACATCCAATGGAGAAGAGAAATGGATAACAGTAACATTCTTAAAACTTTCCTTAGCAAATTACATCACCACAAAAACCAACAACATCCATGATGTTAGCTACCCACTGGGATAAAAAAAAAAAGCAGCACCAGATCATAGAATGCATGCAAGCTTTGTTATAATTAGGACATGGAACTGCATGGGATTCTTGGTGTTCCCATCTGGGTTAGAACTCTATCTAACCACTGCAAAGGGCCATTCAGGTGCAACTCTATCCAACATGGAGTAGAAGTAACTGTTTGTCGGCGATATTCAGCACCCCAACCTTTCACAAAGCTCATTCTAATTGTGCACATTCTTGTCAGCTGGTAAACAGCTTCAAACCCTTGGCTAACAGATTGTGCTAACAATGCAGCAAATTCTTGATTATTGAATATCTTTAAATTGCAGCCTATTAGAAGAGAAAAAAAATATAATGCATTGTGTCAAGAATAATATATAACCACTTTAATGATTACCAAAGAAAGAAATAACAGAATAATTAATCATTAAACATATTCTCATAAAGAGTAACAGAACCGCATCAACCTCATACATCTAAGCATATAATTTAGTTTTGCTAAGATATATCACTTTAAACTTTTAATGGATTCTAAATATGAATAAGCAAATATGAGACTGAACTTCTGTTCATAATTCATAACAGAAATTCAGATATCGAAATTTTGAACAATCTAGAATTAAAATATTTTTTGTATATACGATTATTAACTAAAGATATATGAAGATAAGTTATACAATAAAAGTATAAAAATAAATCTTTGTGCAAGAAGACCAAGTAAAGGAAAATGAGAAAAAGGCCATATCAAGACATCTATATGAAAGGAAACTACTGAACGCTTGCAAAATCTGTTAAGAGTATTTTTTTGCACCAACACATCAAGAAAACACATTATCACAATAAAATTTCCACACAATATCTATATAATTTAGCCTAAATTTTACTTCATTTTTTAATTATTTTTACAATTTGGCAGTAAACTTCCGAATTTTTAGTAAGGATGTTGACCAGTTGCAGACAATCTTTACAAGGATAATCAATTACAAATTCCTTTAAAATTAAGAATCACTATGCAACTAATTTGTAAAATGTTCTGGAAATAATTTTAACAATTTTAGGTTTACTAAATGTATTGTACTTCTTTACAAGCCACCAAAAGAATAGAGATAATTCAAAATGCTAATAATTGAAAAGCTATGAAAGATATGAGAGTCGAGATTTGAAATACAACTCGAAATATTTCTATATACAATGCCATGGGTAAAAAATGGTACAAAAAGTTATGGTATTTAAGAAGATACAAACAGTGCAATAATATAAATACAAGTTACTTTCAGGTCTATTTGGTACATTAAATATCATAAATTGATAATTTTTACTTATAATAAGGACAAAATTAAAATTAAAATTACTGGATTCGAAATTTTTATTCCACTTTTTCAAAAAAGAGTAGTAAACACTGGAACATTTCTCCCCAATTTAAAACTAAAATGATCGAGACACTTATTTTTTTTTTTTACTGATTATTAACTATTTTCATGACAAGTTTCAAGGATTTACTTAGCAGCTGGAGTGGGAAATGGAAGGGGAAAGGGCAATTCCTTTAATGAATTATTACTGGCTTAGCATATCATATGCCTCTCTACTCTTGACCCAAACCAAATGAAAATGAATGTCTATAGATGCATATTATGACAATATAGAATGAGTACAGCTGATACATACCATATTTTAACTCTGCATAAAATACACTATTCATAATGATATTATTAACCTAATAAATCCTGTAAAATACTGAAATAGTTTGATGTTCATAGTTAATACTTTTTATTATTAAATTAAAGCTTTTTATTATGCTATTTGGTAGTCTAATTTGACTATTTACATAGCTAAAACATCAGTAAGCAAATAAAAACAGAAATAAGAAGAAAATCCAATATCCACATTATCCAAGTAAATCCATGAAATTACTTTCTAAAATCAGTTCTTACCACATACTTTCTTTTATAATGGACGTCACTGATTCTCAACAGCATTTCATTGTAAATAAATATTTTGTTCATGCAATTATATTTGTTTCTCATTCATTATTCAAACAATATCCATGAATATTTCAAACTTATTATTTTAAGTGTTTTACTTTCAGCAATGCATATATCATAGAGAAATTGCTTTATTGTTATATATGGTAGAAGCTAAAATGCACAAGACAACAGGAAATATACAAAGTTCTTCATACATAGAACTATAAAAATACTGACAGATGTTTATTATTTTTTAATATATTATTAGCTTTTACTGAACTACTAGCACAACAATATGATAAAATCTGATTTTAATGTACTAAATAAAATATTAAGCACTATTATAATTATAAAGTGGTTTTTTTTTTTTTTTTTTTTTTTTTTTTTTGCATAACAGCAAATAATTGGCAAATATACTCAGCTTCAGATTTCAAAGTAATTGATTTAACATGAAACAGAAACACCTGAATTACTTACCTGGAGGAATTTTGCATACTGTTGCAGGATGCCATCCATATCTTTGGTTACAATTAGGACTTTGCACAAATATGCTGCTATCACTAAGACATTCTGCAAAAACCTCACCACCAATATAATACAACCTTACACCACGACCTGAAAATTAAAAGTTGATATGTAGCTTCTCAGCTTTGAATATTACTGAACAGTTGAAAAAATTTACAGAAATGTTGCCATCCAGATAATTTCTTTCATTTAAAAAACTATTTTACAGCTTAGAGCTGCAATAGCACTGGATTCCACATAATTTAAAGTATGGGCTTAACATTGTGTTAAGAAGCACAAGCTGAATCCTTTCATGATAATTCAAATGATATTCATTCATTATGAAAAGGTCAAAATTTGAGTTTATAATCAACATAAAAATAAAATAAACATAAAAAAGAAAACAAAATGATTTTTTATCATTATAGACATGAAAACTATTAAATGAAGAGAATAAGCATTTTAATACAGGATGATTCAAAATCGAAGGCAGAAATTGCTTAGGAAATAAGATATACAAAAAAGTCGATGAAAACGCCAAAATATTAACTACAATGCACTGATTTTTACCACTAGTCATTTAATACTCCGAATCTGTTAAAATTGTAAAATCGGAATGCTGAGGTGGAAGACAAGAACATCATGTACAGAATAGCTTACAACTAGCTGCAAGTTTTTTCTATGTGAAAAAATACTTGAAGACATCAAACCACCAAGTATTTGTGAATCTGCATAGAACTTATGTGAATGCAGGACATTACGTAATAACAGACACAGTAAAGGGCTACCATAAGCAATACATACATTTGTTTTGATCCACACATCATGTGAATTGTAACATGAAACGAACATTTATTTGCTTTTACCAATTTGTCCTTACTGCATCTTAGTTGCATTCTAACCCATCTGGATGGTGCTTCCAATGATACATTTCTAAATGACTATAATTTCTGTACTGTTCCACCTGACTCAAACTTTGTATGTTGAATTTTGAATCCTTCTAGATAATAATAGTAACAACTATACTCTTCGCTTAGCTTGTATATATATTAACTTGATGTAAAAAGGTCGCATGTAAAATTATACAGTAATAATACTCTGCATTAACACTTTTTAAGGGATCAAAAGAAAAGTGGTGTAAAGTAGGGGAATACGTAAATAAATTATATTATTACTTAATCTAAGGGGACTATTAAAGAGAATTACAAACGATGGAAAAATGTTAAAGGCTAAAATGTAAAAGTAGGATAATACTTTAAATTTTTCTGTAACTAAGAAAAGTTCTATATATAAACTTCTATATCATAAATAGGTTAAAATTATAAAATGAATAAGCACTTCTTCCCATTTTAAGAGTATCCCATTGTGATAAGTAGAATTTAGCACTAATTATATTTTTAGTTTGACAGTTTGGTATATGTATTTTGTACATGTATTGGCATTACCACAACATAATATCAAACAGCCATGGCAACGAATTTCCATGTTGAAGTTATTAGACTAAGAGAATTGCTCTTGAAATAAAGATTTTTAATATACTTTAAAATAAAACAATAATCTGTCTTTAGTTAATTATTTAAACAAAAACATACAATTACTGTTAAGAATTAACAACAGATTACTGAGATATATGTGTCATTTTAACTCAAAATAATAAATAAAATTATTAAATAATATTATAAGTTGACAATGTAGTTGTCCAATCAAAAATAACACAATCAAAATAAGTATATATTATGAACTTAAGTTCAAAGTTCCAAGTTATCAAATGTAAAAAAGATGGGCGGCATTCTTTAAAATGGATACCTTGCATAAAAAATAAGAGATAATTATAAGAAATCAGTTTTGCTCAAATTATAAGAAAAAATTTATTCTTTAAAAATAATATAATAAATATTCTATTACGAAGATATTATTTTAGACTGCACACGGAAACATTTAATCAAATTCAAATCAGTTTTTTTTTTCACTTTGCTATTTATAAATAAAATTGCTAGTTCACAATTAAAATAAAACGGACTGCATTAAGAAAAATTGGAATGCTTACCTATATGTCTTCTTGTTTGCTCTACTACACTGTTTCGATTTACATTTGACAGAAGCCCAAGACAAAAACGCTCAGAGCTTGAAGGGTCAGTAAAGCCATCAACAGTCAGAGATGGTTGAGATGCATGAAAAGTTTCCCCCACTCGTGTATTTAACTCATAGTAGGATATTGAACACCAGAAGGCTGGTTCAGTATATGTTACAGGCTGTACATCTGTAAAAATTTGAACATACTTTATTATAAATAATAATTAAAAAAAAAAAGGAATAAAATGGTGAACAAGTTTAAATGTTGTAAACATCTATGAATAATTTTGTTATCAAGCATTATTATTTTTTAATAATATGGCAGAGAGTAAATTCATAACCATATCATTTCCCTTCTATATTTAATAGATGAATAGATTTCATTTGTTTAGAATTTTAATTTCATTTTAAATAATACAATAAGCTTTTTTCTGTTACCTAACTACAATTTCCGACTTATTTTGAAATACTGTATATATACCGTATGACGATGTAATGGAGGAAGGATCGAATATCAAAACAGGAGACTGCATCATTACTATTTCCCCTTATCCTTATTAAGATTATGCATTATACATCTTTGTGAATAACTAGCATCTGACAAGTTAGTGAACTCCTTAAGAAAACTATTCTAATTATTCCGAGTCAAAATTACCACTATAATAATGTGTAATTTTTAATTTCTCAGAGTTTGATTCAAATCAAACACATGTCAAGAACAAAAATAAATATACTAGGAATATAAGCTTGCGCATTTTTGGATCAAATATGCATATATGTGTTATGTGAGAAATTTTTCTTGCAGTAGAAAATATATTAAATAAAAAATTATAATTAATAAAATACACGGATATAATAATAAAGATGATAATTACCACAATTGGCAATGCAAAAATAATTTGTTTGTGGTGTAGTAAAGAAAATAACGAAGAACACATAGCAGTTTTTTCTGTTACCCCAGTATATTTGACTTTAAAGTGCAAAAGAAATTCTGATAAAGCATTTTGTCTTTGTAGTATTCCCCTAAACTGAAACCCACTTCAGAATTCCAGTCCCTCTTCCATTACTTGATCAATGACGCATAGAAACAGAAATTTATTGGTTTCCTGAATAATTTCATAAAACTTGTTGGATGCAAAATTTTGGTTAAGAAAATATATTGCTAAAAGCCAATAAAGGCGAGTAATAATGTTGCATTTTTATACCGTGGCAAATATCAAGTTGTGAAACTTTGCTTTAAAACCTACATGTAAATATAGTCTCACATCATAAAATTAAGCAGGATCAAATCCATAAGGCATTAAGTCAAAAATATACGGACCCACCATCTATTCCTATCACCCCTCTTACAGCAACCATGAAATTTAATGCAAAGTTTGTCATTCAGAGAGGATGGCTACTTGGATGGTTTTTCATTTTTAGAAGAAAAAATATTTATTAAAACAAAAACTACTTCATTATTTCTGACACAAGTCAATTAAAAAAAATGATTATTCAAAAATTTAAAAAAGAAATGAAAAAAGATATAAGTTATGTTTGCATAGATCTTTCAGTTTTCTGCAAATAGCTTTTTTCCCAATAAGTTTTTTTTTTTTTTTTTTTCATTGAAAAAGTAAATCCTTAATCGATCCGACAGTAGATGTAGAGGAATAAGCAACATCTTCAGTTTTCCTTCCATAATAGCATAAGCTCAGCTAATGATTTTGTTTATTTGCATTTCCCTGCAATTGAAAGATTTGGCTAATTCTGGGTGGCCGTCGTTTCTGCTGTTTGAATTTCCCTGTCTTTTCCAGGTTTTTAAAAAAAATTTCCCCGACTTTTTTCGGATGCATCTAATATCCTCAGAACGACGTCGCTTTATTTCATTTTCTTTAATCATTGTATAATATGTTTTTAACTGAATTTGAAAAACTGTTCTACACTTTTAAACTAAAATGAATGCAAATTAAAATTTAATGCCCAGAAAAAAATATCGTTTTCACTTATTGAATTTCAGATGAGCTTCAATTATGTAAAAATTCTCCTTTTTTTTTTTTTTTTTTTTTTTTTTTTTGCAAACACATTAGTCAACACAAGAAGATGCATGCCCATCTAGACTAACTTTCGGCCAACCACTCATATCTCAGAACTGTTTGTCAAATTTATTTACAAAAAATGCAGTACAAAAACATAGGCACATTGGCAGAGTACTTAAGATTGAAATGATTTATTTCTTTCCAGTGGGTTCTCCCCTATCCATACTGTTTACAACACGCAAATCAGAGCTGAACAATAATTCTACTAACAGTAAAAAAAAAAAAAAAAAAAAAAATTAGAAATACAAAATGAAATCTCTGCATCAAAATGAGAAAAATTCCTCAATAATATCAAAATTGCATTGACTTTTTAGCTCACCAACTATAATAATAAAAATCGCTTGAATGCTGAATGAATGCTTAATCCACAGAATAGTGAAAAAAAGTGGAAAATCGGTCCTTATCAATTTAATTACATTGAACTGTTTCTGAATTATCATAATTGGTCAATATTTTACATCCAATCTAAATAATTTCGAAAATTAATGCTCAAAATTCATACTTTTGCTTTCGTAACACGTAATATGATCGATTTGATGTTCGAAAGATATATCCTTATGAATAAAAGATATCCATTGAAGTTTAGATATCATTAACAGGATTGGGCTTTAGTTAGACAGTCTTTTCCGATAGTACGCAAAACTTAAACAACAAGGTGGTTTTTTTTTTTTTTTTTTTTTTTTTTTTGCCATATCTTCACCAGAAATCATCTGAGAAACATGAAATTCAGAAATGAGAGACAGCTTTTAGTAGTTAAATGATGACGAAAGCATAGTTGCGCAAAAATGAATACAATGCATATAGTATGGAATCAAACAAAAAAGGCTTTATTGAATTCATAGTATCGCTACACACGATTGTCTGTCCAAGAGGAAGAACAACAAGCGGATGTTCCTAAGTATGGGATATGCCTTGCCCTTACTGCAATGGTTACTCGCACCGTCTCTCTATACTCAGCATTCGATTGTCCAATAGTTCTTGAGGTAAGAGTGCCCATTCCTCAATCAGCACCTGTATCAGTTTTTGGGTGTTCCCCAGAGGATGTAATCGTGCCGCAAGGCGTCTTCCCAAAGCATCCCACACATGTTCTATGGGATTTAAATCAGGAGCGAATCCATTCGAGTGATATCTTTATTTTCCAGTAGCTGCTGAATATCAGCAGTCAGGTGTGGTCGTGCATTGACATACATAAAAACGAAACCTGGTCTTAAAGCATCTCGGAACAGATGCACATGGGGAAGGATCACCTCCTTACAATAGCAATCTCCGGTTACACAACCTCTATCGAAAACGTGGAGCTCAGCCCACCCGTTTAGCATAATGCCTCCCCGAAGAAAACTCCAGGGCCATCCTAGCGGTCTCTTTCCGTTATGTTGCTGGGATGAAACCGTGCCCATACCTCTTTCTAAATCAACTGGCGTTGAGAATAACTTGTGGCGCTGAAACGACTCTCATCCGTAAAGAGGACACGACTCCATTGATGAGATGTCCAGTTTTTGTGCTAATTGCATCATTCTAAATGGTGCCAACTTTCAAAGGGATGCAGCAGGATGGTGGGCGAATAGGTCAACTTTATGAAGGCGTCTGGCCACAGTAAACCATTTGTCGGCCTGTTGCTGTATACGCTTGCTGAGCAGTAGCGCTTGCTGATTTGTATCGGGCTCTTTTCACCTGCAGGACGATATACCGGTCATCCACTGCAGTTGTTTTACTAGGGCGGCCAACACCAATCTTTCTAATAACTGTACCTGTGGTTTGGAAGGCTTTCCAAGCGAGCGAAACGACGCTTTTGTTGATTCCGAACTCTTCAGCTACACTGATCAAACTGCGCCCCTCCTCCAGCTTTCCAATCATTCTTCCACGTGTGAAGTCGTTCAGGTGGTTTCTTCTAGTCATATTTTACAAAAGAACTCACTTGCACTTGCAACGAATGTCTTTAATTGCGCCTCCGATTTTCCTTTCCTTGTGCGCCGACTGTCGTTCTATGATGTTCTGTTACTGACACATTTGCATATGCATCACCTTTCTACTAAACTGCATGTTTATTGTACTGATTGCAATTTTGCTTTTCTGCAATTTCATGGCCACCTGCTTAAAATTTACATTGTTGCTTAAGTTTTGCACACCAATGTATTTTCGTCAATTATGTCGATAACTTGACATTCTGGAAAAAAAGCAAACAAGAACTTCCGTCGTATATATAACGATGAATTAACGAATTATAATACCATCAAATTGTAACTGCACACACATACTTGAGCATTATTTAGAGATCTTACAGTTGACGATGTGATTGCTATGTGTTTAGTAAACTATACCTGCTACAATCTCACGCTTCTCAGGGTTAAGAAAAATTAATTAATCCTCCAAATTAGGAAGGGATAATTAATTTCGATTTAAAATCTGGTGTTACTTTTGAAACTATGTAACTTTTATTCGTCCTTCTTAACGTAAAGCCCATGGCCATGAAGATGAAAAGATTAACACTCTTGCTGTTTGTAAGAGGTCCAAATGTTTGTTAATAAAGCTTATTAAACAACTGAGTTCATGGATCGAAAATTCTGTGCTAAGCAAAACAAGGCCATCAAGACAGGGCAACCAAATCATTTAGCGAAGTTGTGCAAGGTTGAGGTTCGAACTCGCTACGTTAGGGTTCATAGCCGAGTAACAAAGCCACTAGACAAAAGTGTACACTCGTGTTCGGAAGTTGTTATCTGCCTTATGATGTTACCACCACAAAGTTTTATAGTAGAATACCTTCAGACCACTTCTTTTGTTACAATTAAAATTTTACAAATACACATTGATTACTTTTCTTCCCTGATAAAAATACACTACTCAAAAACTATATTCATTCAATATACCCTTATCAAAGCATAACATTAGTATAGCAGTAAATAAATTATATTTGAAAGGGCATTATTTATATTAAGTAAAGGTTATGAGGTGACATGTGTAAAATTGAATTTCTAACGAATCCTCCGCTTTTAAAAACAAAAATATAGAATCAAAATTCTTCAACAAAGATAACATAATATTCATCAGAAGTAAAGAATTCGAAATTAAATACACATAAAAAAAAGTCTATTTACAGAATAAACATTAATAAATTACCAAGAGGTGGACTTGGCGAAGAAATAAGAGCAGCATCTGTAAAATATTGAACAATAAACATATTAAAAATCAATTTTGTATAAAAGTAAAGCTCAGTTCAATTACCAATAATGAATAGAATGGCAAGGTGTAAAATTTGTTTGAAGATTTAAATGAGAAAGAAGAAATAATTGAAATATATTTTATAACAGAATACAATAAAATGAATTTTTGCCCTTAAGTTTAAAAAATCAATTTATTATTGAATTTTAAAGAGCTTCAGATGATTTATTCCCATATAAAAGATTATACAAAACCTAATACTATCTAGCAACGAATTATTTACTTATTGAATGTAATCAATCTATAGTCTTTGTTCCAGTTACAAACCTAAGGAAAGAAATTTCTTTTACTGCTTTTTCCTGATAGCCATCTTACTGAAGAATATTAAATTTGCAAATTCTAAAATACTAAATGTAAAACATCTAGATCTAAATACAAACACACAGACACTGATATGACAGACACATTCGATTAAATCTCATAAAATGTGTCGGTATTTCTCAGAAATGAGTTTGCTTCCTTTAATTAGCTGCATTAACTTCTTTAAAAACATTTTCAACTGCAGACAAATTTTATTATATTAAACGTTAACACAAACACATGTTGCCAACTAAAATAACATGACACAATAAAAAACAAAAATAATAAAAATCAAGTTAATAGGAAAATCAAATTAAACCAAATAAAAAAGAATCCGAGCTGAAGATTTTTATGGAAAGTGAGAATTTCAGAGGAAATTAAAATAAAAATGAATGCTGATATTGACATATCTAAAGAACGTGGGATTTATTTTGGCAAAATAATTAAAAAACGAAAAAAAAATGTTATTACAGTAACAGATAAATCAGCAAAAAATTTCTGTTTAATTTGTAAATATTATTATAAAGAACTTTTAGTTAATGAATATAACTCTAACGCAACTTATCTTTTAAAGAACACCGGGAAAAAGGAATTAAATAAAAGACTGCTAGCTTTCGTAAAATAAAATAAAAATAAAAAAAATAAAGACTTGCTCTAAACTATCTTTATTTATTCCCAACAGTTAAATTTCATAAAAATCCATTAAAATTCAGATTTGTGACTTGTAGCACTGGCAGTTATAATTACTATACCGGAAAACATTTCTTTAAATACTTAAAAATTATCCTGGACAAAATCAAAGATGAAGACAACTTTATAATTTCTAGCAACAAAGAAGTACTGGATTTTCTTAAAGATAACAACATTAATAAACTTAATACTTATGATTTCGAAAATTTATACACCAATCTACCTCATGAAAAATTAATAAAGGTCTGTACTTTTATATATGACGAATATTTAAATGAAGATGGTATTCCTAAAAATAACTGGCTGGAGTTACGTAATTTTAATATTAATGAAAATTACGTTTTTAATGGAATTAATTTTTATAAACAAGTAAAAGGCATTTCCAATGGGCACAGCTTTCTCAAGTGCTTTAGCTAATATTTTCCTACATTTCTATGAGAAAAAAATAATTAAATATAATTTAATAAACGGGTGGAGGTATATTGATGACCTACTTTTGATAAACTTAGACAATACTAATATTGTTACTAATTGATATTCAAAAGATTTAATTCCAACAGAAACAAATAAAAATCAACTGGAGGCTACCTTTCCGGATTTAAAAATCGAAGTTGCTAATGATAAAACAATAGTTGGTATCTACGATAAAATGGATGAATTTAACTGCAAAATAACAAAACTTTGTAATTATCATTCCAATTTAAACTCTAAAATTTTCAAAACTCTAATTTTCTCAGAATTGAACAGGATTAAAAAGGTATGTAATAATAATTCCAATACTGAAGCATCAAATAACCTCATTAAAATTTAATTAATAAGGAATTTCTCAGAAACTACTGTAATGTCAACCTTCTGATTAGACAAGGTATGATTTGGGATTAATCCTTTACCTAATTTAAAAATAGAACTTTCCTTGCATATTAGATCACTCAAAAGATGGCGCTGGGACCTTACAATTGTTTTTTACCTAAAATGTGTTAGCTTATAGGTGTTAAAAGCGGGAATCACAATCGAAAGCTTAAAATTTCTTTCCTTTTTGTTTACATTACTAATTTGAGTGTTATTATATGGTATTTTTGTTATTATTGTTATTGCATTTTACTTATTAGTGAATGTATTATTCTAATTTATTGTTCTGTATTTTCCTTTCTATTAAAATGGTATATCTTTTGGGCCTAATTTCAGGGGATTTTCGGGTCACGAGGAATCATTATTAGACTATCTAGTCTGTATTCCTTCACAGAAAAAAATCCCTTTTTTGTGAGGGTGACCCTTGAAAATATCTTCAGGCCGGATTCTTTTTTATTTGGTTTAATTTGATTTTCCTATTAACTTCATTTTTATTACTTTTGTCTTTATTCATCTGTGTTTTAGAAGTAGCTGCATATGCGCTATCTAAATACTATGATGTTTTTCCTGTTCCTTTTTTGGTTTTAGTTTGAATAAGGAATAATTTTTAGTTGCGATTCCGAAACTATTTCGTTTCGTTTTAGTTTCGTTTTCAAAATATTTTTATAAGAAATATATTTTGAAGACAAAGTGGAGATTTTAAGGTGTTCAAAGTTCTGAATTTTTTAAAATAAAAAGTTATTTGAATTAGGATTACTATTAGGATTCCTTTTTAAAATTAATTAAAACATAAAGATGGAATAATAAAATCAGTGGTATGTTTATTTTACTACTGGAATAGGTATCAATTGCCCCATACACTCAATTGGTCTTACCTCCAAATAAGTACTTCTTATGGTATAAATTTAAGGATACTGTTTTCCATAAAAACCTGAAACACCAGAGGAGTATGAAGAGTTAATTTATGAGGTATTTCCATTGACACAGTACAAGTTATATCATCCCTTTGCAGCAAAAAGTGCACATTTTAAATCGATCGTGACACAATTGAAGCAATAGCTTTGAAAATTATAATGTTGATAAACAATAGACTTTTTCTTGGACACCATGCTGTGACTACAGAGCAACATATAGGCAAACCATATACCTAATTTTTAAACTTTTGCATGTTTTTTTTTTTTTATGGTTTTTAAATTTATACCCCAGCTCTATTCTACTAATGATCCCCATTGTTAAGCTATTTAATATAAAAATAACTGATTCCTTTTTCTGGGGATAAAAAAAGAATAAATTCTAATTATTGACTGTACCACAGGCTAAATTATATAATTAAAAACTTCCTCAACGTACCCATATTTTCGGTGCCATTTTGCTCTTGGCTGTCGCCGTCTTCACTCATGTAGCCTGGTGGTGGAGTGTCTGAAATGTTAAAATGAATTCAAATTTATGTGATGTCACCAGCGAAAGTTCCATGCAGTAACAAGAGATAGTAATGCATTAGCATCAAAAACTGTTAAAAACCAACACATTATTTCTTTTCAAATTTCTTTGCCAGAAAACTAATAAAATCAAAATAATTTCCTTCATTCAAATTATCTGGGTATATAAAAATATAAATTCATTTTTCACTTCCCTTCCAGGTTTTCCAAATTTTTTTTAATATTTTTTTTATTCTTCGTATTCAAACATTTTTTTAAAAAAGCCTTTCAACATTTTATATATTCTGAATGGGAATCATAAATTCTTTACAAAAATTTATATTTCAAAATTCTTAATTCACTGAATCTAATAAGTTATAAACACACATTATTGGTTTGTTTAGATAAAAAATTATTATTAACCAGGAGAATTTTAACTTTTCACAGAATGATATCAGTTACGACAAATTAATTAAAAATATTTTAATTTATATTCTTTGTAAAGAAAAGTTTCTACACACGTTTATAAATGATTTGTCATTAAGGTATACTAACAAAACATACCTACAAAAATTAAAAGTGAAAAAATATGTATTATAATCTGATTTCAATCCAAAACAATATTTTGAACATTAAATTTACAACCCTGAAGATTACTGATTCCAAATAAAAATAATGCATGCATACCAGTCAAAGGAAAATTGCGGTTCTCCAGACCGAGAGGAAATTCAGTATTCTCAGGAACAGAATTAATATAATCGTCTAGAGGTGGTAGCTGAGTAGGTACCTCCCCCGTGGTACGTGGAACATAAACTGTTGGCAGCACTATAAGAAGAATGATGTAGAATGAGTTTCATGTTTTTCACATTACACAATTTAGAGTCTAAATGTTCTACAACAAAATAGAAAACAAGCATACACTGAAATAAAGAATTTAAACAAGACTGCAGATAATAGCAAAAAACATTTTATATGTGTGCTAGTACAAAAATTTACAGCCCATGACAAGTCAATTCCAATCCAAAAAACTTCTAGAAAATACATACAATCTTGCAGATTAATGCCACAAACCTCAAATTATAACTAAAGTTGCAATGTTAATGAAAATGTCTTAACTTTTAATTATTACTCAATAAATCTTTTTAATAGGAGATAACCATTTAATAGTAATTCAAAAAAATATATCAATAAACTAAGTTAACCCAAAAATGTAAATTCTGAATATAGAATATTGCAAAATATTATATTTTGTAAGCAAAAACCACACTCAATCAAAGTATATTTTATCATAGCCAAAATTTTAAATTAATGAATTTGTAAAATAAAAGCAAATCAGTGAGCTGCAATTACAATAATATACATCTAGTCCTAAATTGTTTTATAGCAATACTTACTTCAAAAGTAATCGATGACAATTATGCTTTTGAAAAGTATTTTGGTTGAATAACATCTTAAATAATATTTCCAGCAGAAATAACTTAACTTTACATCTTTTAAGATATTTTTTTAGCCACAAACTTTTTAACTTTCATACGTTGTCTTGTTAAATGGCCAAAATTTAGATTCACAGGAGGAACATGACTAAGTGTGTGTGTATGTGTGAAGGAGGATTTGAAAAATGCACTTTTTTAGAAAATAAATTAATCAAATATATACTTCTCTTTATACCCTTATCTTTGAAATAATAATTCCCCAAATTCTTGTTGACCGAAAACATTGAAAAAATGAAGCAACTTATCAAAACTTCTAGTTTTTTCCAACATATTTAACGAGGTTGGTTGAAATTCTTATTCGTTACCAACAATTTAGCATTTCTGAGATTTCAAATGCAAAACAGCTTAAAAAGTATCTATGCCAGAAATTTTTCACGGAGCAAGAAAATACTTACCTCCCAATACTTGAAAAATGCAGTTTTACATTTCATTTAATGGGATATTTTATAAAATAAAGAGATACTTTGATGTACTCTTACGATTTTAGTTTTAAACACTAATCAGTGACAATTCAAGTTGAGGCAGCGTCATCACTGGCGAATGATGAATGCAAAGTTGTAAATAATGTTCACCTAAAGACAATGAAAAGCAATTTGTAGCTAATGGCATGAATTTAAAGAAAATATTAAATTTGAAAAAGATGAAATACTTACAGTCCAGCTACATGAAAGCTAGTACTTACAGGATATCGATTTTTACTAAAAAATAAAAATCGGTATCCTATAAGAAAGCAAAAAGATGATGAGTTCTATGAAGCAAGCTTGAGATTATGACAGGCATCTTCAAATAGCAAGAGCATTGATGACTGAAGTGCAGAGAAGCAAAAAGATGATTCTATGAAGCAAGCATAAGTCTTCAAATAGCAAGAGCGTTGATGATTTTCTAAGTTCAAGTCAAAAGGTGATGAGTTCTATAAAGCAGGAAAACGGCAGGTGTCTTCAAATATCGAGAGCGTTAATGACTGAAGTGCACACAAACCAATAGCATATGCTAAATTGACACAAGGCATTAAACTATGCAAAGAGGAATGAATTATCCCAACAGTTAATGATTAAGTACGATTAGAGCACAACCGATTCTCAACCAAGTTGGAACATTGTGCCAATAATGTAACTGTCAGTTGGGCAAACTATTTTTCAACAATCAATAATGAATTTGATGAATTTATTTTCAGTTTTTAAATCCCATTGAGTTCATCGTTTAGAATGAAGTACGATTTTAACGTGCATTTTAAAACCATTTAAAGGCATTCGACAGTTTATGACAGCAAATCTGTCAGTTTGCCGACATCCCATGAGTTTTTCCAGACAGCAAATCTGTCAGTAAGTTCATTTAAGAGATAATTCTGGCAAAGTGAAATCAGCAGAAACAAAAAGATCTTGCTACAAATAAAATGATCCTCCCAGTTGAAAACACTAATAATCAATATATGAATGTGACAATCGAGTGATGTTAAGGATTTCCAAACATTGGCTGGACAGGAATAAATGATGTGATCATTAGCCAGATTATTAGAAATTTCTTACAATATATAGAATATTCTGCTATAAAAACAGAGAGTAGGGGATGAAGTTGAAATGAAAATGTCACCCATCAAAACAAAAATATTTGACGTTTTTGAAGAACATTCTGAACTCTGCTTATACAGGAATGAAATCTTATCCAAGACAATAAGAAAAAAAGTAGCTGATAAACTTCAATGGCAGTATTAACTTTGTTAAAAGTTTAAAAGGATACAAGTACTGTAACCCATGTGGTACTCAAGGATCTTAAATTTGGTATATATTGCAAAATAAATATAATCATCATGAAAAACACTAAAAACTTAAAAACTCTTATAAAAAACAGTTGTAGTAAAGAAGGTCTAACAATCAATAAGTGGGGGGAGGGGTGTAGAACCTTTTGAATATGAATGAATTTTTAAAAATAACATTGAAGTGAAAGTAATGACTGACTGCCCAAATAATTCCATGATCTCTTTTGAACATATTTGTTTAAATCACACACACATAAACATTATATTTTTAAAGATTTGTAACCTTCACATCAACCCATTATTCATCAAAATATGGATTAGTTAAAAGAATGTTTGTAGGCTAAAATTGCAAACATGCTACCCAATAAATGAAGATCTGAAGTACAAATATCTACAAATGTTGAGAACAAGAAAATTTTTATAATGCATTCTTCCATCAAATTTTTTTTGAAATCTGTAAACTAAAATTTTTAAGAATATTATACTGACAGATTTCTATTATATTTACTAAAGGAACTATTTTAAGTTGAATCTATAATTATTTTCATTAATGCTCTGCTGCGAGAGGGGCATTTTTTTCTGACTGAAAACTTTTTCTATTAGCTGCTTGTTTAATAAGTTTTAATTAAGCTCTATGGTACATTAGCATAACAATTTGTACGGTACTCTTGTGTGCTTCATTACATGAACAAGTTAATGTAGAGAACAAATAATCAGAAATATAAATAAACAATATTCGAGGACAGCGGCTGATGAATATTTCAAGCAGACGATTAATTTGTCCAAGAAAATGATGGCAGAATTTAAATAAATTCAACAAGAACCTTTTTTTTTTTAAAGCCCGAATTGTAAATTTCGACCTTTTCTCAAAAACTGTTTGATATATTGAATTAACAGGCATTAAAAATTCTGCTATTTTTTTTTTTATACAAAATAGATATAAGATTCACTTGAATTTTAGCCAGCCCTCATTACAGAAATTTTGTAGAATTCAGTGATGTAGGGTCATATTTTAAGTACAAATTGGAGAGCATAATGCACAGTTGTAGAAATATTAATAAGCTAATATCTAGATGCCTAATGCATTAATTGATTCTACATTGATTTCTAGAAAGAAAATACACTAAGCACCAATGATGGATAGTTGAGGGGAGAGCATGGAGTAACTGGTCCTTAATCTACAAACGCTAACGGATGCTTTCTAATAGGACTTGACGATGATGATTTGAACCTGGAGGATGTGGTTCCTTAAAGTTGATCCTCATTTACCTGACTGATAACGAGGGTCTGCCGACAATTCGTCGTGCCATGTTGAGGAAGCGAAAGGCAGGGAGGAGTGTGAGGGATGCCCTATCAAGTTGCAGGTAGGAGGGGCTAAGTCAAGGAGAGTCCGAGAATATTGCGGTATCTTTCCTTGGAAGCATAGCCCGCACCAAATGCAAGCCTAACAGTTCAGACTTTGATGTAGATGACAATTCATTTACTGGATCTGTAAAAATGACAGTGAAGACTGCTTAATAGAAGAGGCAAAAAGCAACAGCAAAGGCTAGCGGACGAATGGAAAGGCAACCGCTTCTCCAGATAGTAAATGCAGGTTGGAAGGAGTGGAGAGGATCGATCTCATGGCGAATCAGCCGAAGGAGAGTAACAGAGGTTCTCTAGGCCAATCAGGAGTTTGCTTGGAGATTGATAGCGTTGAACTTAAAATCTAGATAATCAGAACAGCCTGTTAACAACCAGGAGGTTGAGTGATTTCTAAGAGTGAATTAAGTACTTTGAACGCCTTTTGTTAATAGGCCTTATCTTATTTGCATATTCTTGCTGCTTCAAGTAGGTTTAGAAATTCTTCAAATTGACTCTTCGCATCTTTCAGGGCTTCAATACTTTTCCTTCGTTCTTTCGATTTTGACTGATGTTAAAAAAAATGCCGATTTATTTAAACATTATTTTAGTTTAGTCAATGTCAATTTATTAGATATCCATATAATAGCTCATTTAAACTGTAATGAGTCATTTGAAAGAATACACTGAAAATTAAAATATTTGACACTATCGTAGCGGCATAACGACCGAATAGGCATAGATGAGCAGGGCGTTAGTTTTCAGAAAGCATTCATATTATCTAGACTTTTTAAAGTGAAATACTATGAAGGGCGAAAAATAATGTCATGCCCCGGGTACCATTTACATTTGCTAAACTAATAGTGAAGAGTGGAAGTGAAAAAATCCTATTACAATCCAGGCACTGATTTACCTCATTACGCCACAGCTCTATCGCGATTAGTTATAAAATATTGAAAAGTATTTAAAGCAGTCTTTATAAATTTTTCGACACATTTTTTTTCCTGTTATTCATATTTCAGTGAATTTTCCAAGAATTAAATATACAGCCTTCATGCAAACTGATAAGCAGAAAAAATTTTTAGCATTTGAAAAAAATATATTGTTAGTCGGCAAGGCAGCAACTATTATGAATAACTTATACATGGGGATTACCTTTATTTGCATTTGGTAATTTCCCCCCGTTTTTAAACAAATAATATCATTTTCCTTATCTCAACAAATTCCAATACATCCATGAGAAATTTTATTATTTCAAAACTGATGTGTTACTTTAAACCATCTTATTATTATTTGCTTTCCTTCACGGCTTTTACTTTTGTTTCTGTTTGGAATTTTTATATTTATCTATTTCAAGGCACAGATTTCTCCCTCATTTTATCAAGCCATCTCGTAGTTACAGTAAAAACGCTGCATGCTTTCCTTTGTACTGTTTCATTCCTTTATTTGGACATTTTGTTGTTACAGTAGAAAAAAAAAAAAGAAGGTCATTTTGTTATTTATTATCGCATCTCCACAAAATACGCATCGGTGGAAATGATTTGCGATTTGTTCCAATCGATAAAGTGATTAACCGAATTAAATAAGATATTAATTGCCTCGGTTAATAGTTAATATTTTAAAGATACTTGCTCATAAACATAGTTAATGAGCAAGTATCTTAAAATTTTTCCATTATGGAAATCGATATTTTCAGTAATTCGATCCAGCAGATCTTTTTATGTAAGTGTATCATATTTCGCTCAAAAATTTCAGTAATTTTTGAGACATACTTTTTTCCCCCCAGAAAATTCCGTCCAAAAAGAGCCACCCCACTGGGGACTGTATATAAAGTAAATCTTAACTTGTTAATAGCAGAAATGACGTTTTTATTCACAGAAATTTCGGAAGAATTCAAATTTGTACTTAATATGAATGAAAATGGTTTTTTTCAATTCTAACAATTTTATAGCTTTTATTTAAATATTGAAGCATTTCAAATCAATGAATTATTCAGCCACTTCAGTTGAAATTCACAGCCATCTTATATTTTATGGCGAATGAAAGTTGTTTTAAAAAATCACTGACTGGAGAGATGTGAATACCGTACCAATGAAATTATCGATGTTCATTAAAAGGCGGTCATTTTATTTACAGGCGGAAAGAAGATTTATTAAGTTTCATAAGGTTATTGAATATAAAAAAATATTACACATTGGTTTTTACATAGATTTGAACAATATATTGATTATTTCAATGCTCTAAGAAAATATTGAACAAATATTGAAAATTTTATTTAATAACACTGTAATAAAAAAATTTTAAATTAAGAAAATAGAGAAGTATAAAGTTAAATAGCGGGACGAAATTTAACTTATCTGGTTAAAGAACTGCACAATATTTATGGTGATAAAATAATATTTGGAATACATTTTCTACTTGTCCATATACGAACAAACGTATTCCTCAAACAAATTGACCACTCTGAACCCAAAAATCAAATATATATATTTGAAATTAAACTCGTCTCTCTGCGAGTATGGTAACTAAAAAATGGAACGAGGAAATTTGTTATGTGATCTTTACATCAAAATGATCGTCAAAAAGAAGTGTATATTTTGCCTTTTATATCAATGCGATCCTGATACATATATATATTTTTTTTAAAAAAAGGCTAGATGGATGAAATTTCGTACAGACTGAATCTTCAGATTTGCATATCATACACAAATTTAGAAATTCTAAATCGATCTGAAGACAGAGAAAGATAAAACTGGAGTCTGTGTCTATTCCTATTGATTGATTGTCTATTCCTATTGATGTATTGAAAAGCGATTAATGATAATGTAACACGTTAGAAATGTTAAATTCGATTTGTAGTTTTGACATCTAATTTTTTTTTCTTCCGAATTTGGATTCCATCAGTCGAAGAGATAAAGTTTTTCTGAATTATCTTCTCTAAACGATAGAAACTTAATGTCAGCATATGGAAAACAGAGGGTTTTGAATTGAGAGTAGTTCTGAAAATTATTGATGACCTACATGATATCTTTAAATCTGTTGTTGTTGTTTTTTTTTAGTAACATGTTAATGTTTATACGCTGGCATACTGTCTATAAACTGTGTGCTAAGGAGTGCGAAAACCACTCATTGAAACAAAAGAAGAAAAAAAAAAGTAATAAAAAGCTGCTGTAAGAATGACTGAGCAATGGACATCCTTTCTGTTACGCAATGGCTGATACAATAAGGACAAGCAAATACTAACGAAATTATCACACTACAATTTTTCGAACTAGAAGTTCGAAATTGTGTTTCTACATAAAAGCAACTATGAGGAGGATAATACTTTATAACTTTGAAGGAATCGTTTTAAAAATATTCTGAAAATATCCTCCAACTAATTAGAAATTTATAAATGAATGCTCATCGTTAAGCCACTGAATATATAAATAATAGGTGTTTATTTCCTCATCTTAGTGTTATTTAATTTATCAAATACCAAGAAATAGTGCAGATTTCCTTAGATTTGTATTTTATTTACTTACAAACCATAACTCCGGGTTAAAACTGATTAAACTTTCCAGCAATAAAATTTTATATCGTCTATTGAAAAAATAATAATAATCCCATTCATTTCTTTTGAAAAGAAAGCAAAATTATTCGTATTAAATTAAAATCGTCTCATTTGAATATTTAGATAACTGTTATTTTCTAAAGCTCGTGTTTCACAAACAGATTTATAAACATAACGGTCCTTTCAAAAGTTGGCGTTGCAAATCAACCAAGGGAATTTTACCATTTTTGCGAATATTTCAAAAAATTATTTACAATCAATTATGCGCAGTCTTTTCGAATCCGGTATTTTTGCAAGTCAGGTTTGCTCCCAAGCAAAAATTTTATAATATCATAATTCACTTTCTTCCACTTTCATGTTTAAAAATTCATAAAGAATATTAAATTTGTATTACTTATACATTTATTTCTTATTTCATAAAATAATATAATTTTTCTTTTAGTCAGCAAAATTTTTTTTGAGAAATATAATAGTTTCCGAAATATCGCCGAAAGTTCATTAAGGTATCCGACTAGGTTCGGGGACGATTTTTTAAAAAATTGATATATAATATTTTTCATTGTACTAGATAGCTAAAACATACTTGAAAGATTACTATTAGAAGAAAAAAATACACTCATTGCCTTTAGTTTTTGAAAAAAACTGCTTAATCAACGAAAATTTAGCAAAATTTTCAAAGTAAATTAAAAAATAATGAAAATATTTCATTTTTATTTCATCTATATATAGCTCTAACTACATAAAATATAATAGAACGAAAGATAAATATTGTTTTAATAAATAAAAATTTTATGAGCATTTGAATTTGCCGCTTATGATTTTTTTATTAAAATTTGTATATGTTTTGAACTTAAAGTGTTTGTAAAACATGTTTAAATGAGGATAGCTTAAAATCCGCAATCTATGACACCGTCAAAGGTTGTGGATACATGCATAACAAATTTCGTGAAATTTTAATGAACTGATTTTGAGATAACGCGTTTTCCGTGAATCAATCACAGTGAAATATTCATTCTTTAAAAAATGCGTTTAGATATTGTACTTGAAATGAGTTCATACAAATGTCCTGGAAATGTAATTTTCATGCTTTTTTAACAGAAAAGCCAAAAAATAAACAAACAACGCCTGAGTAAGTAGAGAGTTAATATAAACATATCAAATATTATTTCGGAGAATTTTACTATAAAAATACAATAAATTACTTATTTTCAGTTAAAAATACCACTGTTTCCGATTTCAATTTTATTTGTTGTGCACTATTGAAACTATTGTATCTACAGTTCTATTTTACATATATTAAAAACAAAGTATGTTTTAGAATCTACGATGTTTGGACTTTATTTTCAGATCATAAAAAAATTTCAGATTTTTCTGGAAAAAGCATTTTTACAACCTAGTCAAATACCTTAAGACTCGTTTTAACATTGGAAGCGTTATTTTCCAAAACCCTACAATGTTTCAAATTATCATCAGAATTTCATAAAATTTTATTGGAGGTTACTTTTATGACTATAAATCGATTCAGCAAAAAATAATGATAGCCGTAATGGAAAAATTTCGCGATAAGATAGTTAATTAATTCGACTAATAAGTTTGTCGATTGGAACAAACCTGCTCTCTCGAGACACTTTCATAAACAATTTTATGAAGAAGCGATAACAAATAATAAAGTTACAGGGGTGTTTAATTTATTTATTTTGGTTGACAACAGTAACATGTCAAACTACTGAATCTGCATAGGCCACTTATTGCAGCAAAGCAGTTTTGATGCAAGACCCTTTACTAATTACTAAAGTAACAACGTCATTTTATGTTCAAATTTCTACCGAGAGAAACATTGTCTCGTTTTTCTATCATATTTTTATATTTCGAGCGTCATCGCACTGGCTTGGATCAAAACTAAGTTAGTTCCAAAACTTTCAATTCTAACAATGCATACTATATTTTGAGTACATGGTTTGTTTTCTAAAAGCTGCTTCTGCACAAAACATCAGCAACAACACAAAATAAGTTTTCATCAAGCTTTCCAGAAAAATAATTTTTTAAGACAGAGCACGGATCTAATTCAAGGAAACAATATATAAAAAGCATTTATATATATAAAAAACTTTCACTGGTTTACGAGTCGCTGAAGCATTTAGAGAAATTTTGAAGCAAACATTTTTATGCTTCCCAAATTTTCAGAGTCCACTCTTACACAGGACGGCATTTTAATGCAGTACGCAACATGTGAAGAGGAATCACACATCAGATCGCATCTTTCAAATCAGACAAAATTGGATTTCCCGTAGCCAGAAATCTATTTGAGAGAACCTTGCCGACCACAAATGACAAGAGTTAATTTTGACACCAAATTGTTGCGTTAAGAAACGTTAGAGAGACGACATTACATCTGCACAACACAAAACAGAATATTCTCTTCAAAAAAGTAAGTGTCAAAGACAACGGTATTTGTTACCTCTCATTGCAAAGTTACTTTTGCTTCGTGTAACAGAAGTGCAATTACATCATGGGGATTTGAATCTACCCATTGTATGTAGCTCTTCAAATTAACGTTACCAGCAACGAGTGCCTTGTCTGTCCATGGAAGTGCAAAGACCAGTTGTTATTAGAGCCATTCAGGATTAAAAATCCATTAACAAAATCCCACCGCAATTGATGATCATCAGATTGCAGCATTTGAATAAGATAAAACAGGTACAGAAACAAGAAAAGGCAAGAAAGAGAATTTTGCCGAACACTGATTTTGGCACATCCCGCACATAAGAAACTCCACATGGTTGGGTTAAGTGATCACTGCCTACAGTCTAGTGCACTTTTACAACCTCAATAGAAACGGAACACCACCCAGGGAGACATCAATTACATGTACAACTAGTTTCTTCAAATTTGTGCATTAAATCTTGTATAGCTTACACTGAACATAGATATCGTCGTAACCGGTAGATTTCACAGTAGGACCTTTACTGCATTTTGTCCATTTCGATAATAAAGCTTTACTATTCTGCCGCTCTAATTCACAGTAAGAGGCATATTATTCAAATCACAGGGTAAAAAGCATGACTTTGAAGTCAAATCACAGTGCCTTTTTCTTTGCGTAGGTTGATGCCCTCAGCCATGACAATCAGTGGCGGTTTTCCGCACAGGCGTCGGACAGGGTCGTCTCGTAATTGAAACGTAAAGGAGGAGGCATTCAAAAATTTTTTGTACTGCAGACATGTTCACAAAATTTTACTTCCCCTCGCCCCACTTAAAAAAAAGGAAAGGAAGAATGAAACTGAAAAGAATAATAAAAATGATAATTAAAAAAACGGAGGAAATAAACATGAGCGGAGGAAAAAACATAATTTCAAAAGGAATGACATTCAGAAATTTTCTAAAATAGAAATTTTTTTTAAAAAAATTATATTTTAAACCATATGTTCTAAATAAATTGCAACATTATATAATTAAAATATTATTATTAAATGAGAGATATTGCTCCAATCGTCATGTTACCTCTCAAAGGGAAGTTTTTTATTCATTTATTTATTTTGATTTACAAGAATACTGTATTCGAAAGCATTCAATATGAACTTTCGTTTACATTTCAGAATATTTTTCTTAGGATTTGTTTTCATATTTGCTAACAGATAGAAAAATAAATTCCGATTTATCTTAAACGGCTGACTCAAAAACCAACAATCCCATGCTATCATAAGACGGCGAAAGAAAAAATAACTTCTAAAAGAAACTTCGAAATTGATATCTGTAAAACCAATACCACTTCTTTCACAGAGAAAGGGAAATGTTCCTCCTTGGACATTAACCTACTTGATCTCATGTTGTGGGGATTACATGATTTTGCAGAACTTTCAGCGTATTTAAGTTTCCTTCCTACCTATCCACATTTTTTTAAATCATTACAACTCTTGCTCAAGATGCTAGTAATTTTTTAAACTGAATTTTTTGAAGATAGCTAGTTTCTGGGCATCATTTGAAGTATTGAGACATACAGATGCAATTTTTAAAACTGAAAATACAATGTTTCTCAGTTTATCAATTCTCATTTCTGAATAATTTAAAGATAATACATTTTCTGCGAATTTTCATTTTAAAAAAATTGAACATGGTTGATTACAAAAAAAGTAATGAGTAATGAATTAAAAATAAAATAATTTTAATTTTTATGTCTGCCATCTACTTATTTTTGCATTCATTTAATAATTTTATTAAATGTAAGAAAACGGTTATGAATCTTTTTTTTTTTTCCAATTTCCATAATAAACGAGGATTATATAACTAACTATATGAATTCTCTCAGGATGAAATTTCTGAAAATACACAAACAAGAAATCCTGAGACATATTATTCTGAGAATTTATTTCCAATATAAGGGGAAAAAACATTAAAAATACATTTAATTTAAGACAGAAAAAAATCACACATGTAACCGGACAACTTTTTCAGCTTACCACCTAGCGGCCGCTCGATAAAAATTCAGTCTGTGTTCTGGAGTCATGGATTACGCATGGTGTTTGCCCCCGAGATTTGTACTTTTCCTTAAATGTTTGTATTAATTGTTTGTCCTATTACGGTTTTTCGTGTGTTACGTCCTTTAATATTTTATTAAAAATTTTTTAATCATTTAAGCTTCTTTCCTTAAGAGTTTTGTTTAAGATCAGGGGCTCGTTTTCCTTTTCAAGTTATTATTGCAAATTCATCCTGTAATTCAATCCTGAATTTTATGCAATTTCCGTCCTGGAGTTGATGCATATAAGCCTTCATCCCGAAGCTGTTTTGTTTGATAATAAATCTTCAACCGAAGAACGTATGTAACTTTTCATTTTATTAATATCATATTTTGTAGCGTATTGCCGTCAATCCTGACGTGTATTGAGGTATGAATCAGTGCTGAAGAATTAGTATAAATGTTATTGATGCTCTGCTTAATTTTGTATTCTTAAGCATTTATAAAAGAAAAAAAAACAAAAACAATGTTTTCATTCAAGTAACTTTTTATTTTATTATTATAAAATTCTGAACCGTATCGACGTCAATCCTGACGTATATAAAATTATTAACATTTGTTGTTGAAGAATTAGTATAAATAGTATTGATGCTTTATGTAATTTTGTATTTATATGCATTTATAAAAGTAGAAAGAACCAATGTTTTCATTAAATATTTCCGAACGGAAGTGGAAGGTAAAATTATTTCTGTTTTATGTCTACTTTCTTTTTTTTGGAGTAAACGAATTTTTTTTTTATACAGAATAAAACTGAAATTGTTCACCGGAAATAAAAAGGATTCTTTTCATCTGAGAATTGAGTATATCAATCATTTATATTCAAGAATTGCTGCTGAGTTTTGTTTTTTAGAAGAAAAAGTATGAATGCATATTCAGTTATTGTGAAACTTTTATTTTTGTTTGTATATGTGTTTTTTCAGTTGGATTTCTAACGTTTTGAAAAGAAGAATTTTATTTCTTTGTAATTAAAAATATTCTATTGTTGTATTTTATTGCATAAATATAGTGTTTTAAATATTTCTATTTCTGCATGGTATTATTAACGCATCTATAATTCTAGTGCAAAGAAATATGAAATTTAATTGAAATCTTATTTAAATAAAGGGAAATTTCATTACTTTCTAATAATAAAATTTAAGATTGCATTCTTATTTTATTGCAGTGAATTAGAAGTTATTAACTATTTTATTGATATTCAGTGAAAGCTTGTATTTAAATTTTGTTTTGTCAACTAGTGAATGCATATATACATATTTCTTGATTCTACAAAGCATTTGGCATCATTTCCTTCTTGCAATTGATTCGTAATATGAAATGAAAATGTGGTTTAAGTGTAAATACAATTTTATATTAGGAGTAAATATAGAGTAAAATATACATTTTTGCTTATCAATTATAACTTTGCAACTGACTGCACCATAAAAGAACTCTTATGATTATTTAAAGACATTTGGTGCCTCAAGATAAGAACTCATTTATACTCCCTTTCTGGTTCCACTTTGATTCATTTAGACCATGGCCTTCCTAGCTCAAAGCACAACTGATGATCTAAAGGCTCTAGCTATGGATCTCGGGATAGAAGTGACAAACGATATGACGTTTTTGAACATCAAAGACCTCATCACTAGAAGTGCATCATATGATGCTAACTTTTGTAAAACTCGTCTTGTTTTCATGCAAAAGAAAGCAGAGGAGGAAAAAGCTGCTGAAGTTAAACGCGTCGAAAAAGAACGTGTTTTGGAGTTAGAAAAACTGAACATTCATCTAGAAATGCAAAACATTACTCAAAAGGAGACAGTTCAGGAACCTAAGCAACCTAGAATGGATATTACAAAAGTTGTCCCAAGATTTAACCCAAAAGAAGATGAAATAGAACTCTATTTGACAATATTTGAGCGTCAACTAAAATTCTTAAGCATTCCAGAATCAGAATGGATTCATTATTTGATAAGCCCATTGCCTACTGAGATAGCACAACTTATTGCGAAAGAAGATGAGGAAGATTCGCAAGATTACTGTAAAAGAAATGCTTCTTAAGCGATACAGATTAACTGCGGATCGTTTCAGACAGTTATTTTCGCAACACAAGAAAAGCCCAGATACAACTTGGAGAGATTTCTACTTTGAAATAACATCATATTTTGAGGACTGGATCACAAAGCTTAACATTAAAGATTTTGAACAGCTTAAAAGTCTAATTATTAACGACCAAATTAAGGAGAAAAAAAAAACAAAAAAACTCTGATCTTAAGGAACATTTCATTGATTCATGGGTAGAATGGAATCAGCCTTTAGAATTAGCAGAGGAATTGGATTCCTATGAAAATAACCGTCAAGGTTCTAAGTAACACTCAACTCCAAATAATAAACAAAATTTTAGAAGTGATTTCGCAACAACAGAGAGAAGGTCTAAGTCCAGTGCGACATCAAGAGAAGATAAACAAGAAAAGACAGCAAGAAATGTATTCTCCTAGAAGACAAACTCTACCCCTGAAAGAAGAACTATCCAATGCTATGGATATGGAACACCAGGATATATACAATCTCAATGTTCTACCTGCTCGGTATCTAAAGAAGAAGTTAAAGCGTCTACAAACAGCATCAATTTATTTACATTTGAATCTCCGACATCTCCTAAGAGTTTAATTGTTCTCAAAATTTGTGGAGTGGAATCTGCTGTATGTGCTGATACCGGTGCATCTCACTCTATAGCTGGAGAAAAGTTATTTCATATGCTGCAAAGCAAAAAATGAAAATTTGAATCCAAGACTATTTCTTTGACAGTCGCTGATGGAACACAGAGTAACGTAGCTGCCTTGACTACGGTTGTAAATCTTGAAGTCGAAGGTAAAGTGATACCAACAGAACTAATTGTTTTACCGGAAGCAAAAGGAAACAGAACTATTTTAGGTAGAGATTTTCTCCGGTCAGCTGGAATTGTTCTCGCTGTTACCAATGGTAAATGGTATTACTGTGAAAACCCTCAGATTCAGTACTCTTTCTACAAGGTGTCTTCCAGTAAAGAAAATTGCTTAGTTGCTGACTCAAAAGAAAAGATTGCAGAAACGTCCAGTTCTATGCAAGTTCCTAAAACGTCATCTACCATAAATTGCCGAAGTGACGAGGGTAAGCATCTAACTAAAGAACAACGTAATCAATTAAATAGCTTACTACAAGAGTTCAAGAGTTGATTCGAACCAGGGGGAGAACCAACACCCTTTAGTGAACACCGTATTAATATTGGAAATAGTCCACCGGTTGCAGAACCACCTTATCGAATGAATCCTGCAAAAAAGGATTTGCTAAAAAAAGAATTGGACACTCTCTTGGCTGATGGCATAATTGAAGAATGTGAATCCCCATATACCAGCCCTGTTGTATTGGTGCCTAAACCCAATGGTAGCATGAGCCTTTGTGTCGACTTCCGCAAACTTAATGCTATTACTGTTGCAGACACGTATCCCCTACCTCGTATGAACAATTGGCTCAAAGAAGACAAGCCAACAGCCTATGTGTCAACCATAGATCTCAAATCAGGATATCATCAGATAAAAGTACATGAAGATGATCAAGATAAAACAGTTTTCATTTACCCATTTGGAACATACAGACTGCGCATGCCTTTTGGACTACGAAATGCACCCGTAACTCTTCAACGCCTGATTGACAAATTTATAGCAGGCCTAAACAATGTTTTTGCTCTATCTTATTTAGACGGCATTATTATCTTATCAGAGACTTTTGATAAACATCTAAGTGATTTACATGCTGTTTTTGAAAGACTTTCTTTAAACTTCATGCTAACAGAGAAAAATGCCATTTTGCTTGTCACCGTGTAAAATATTTAGGTCACTGAATAACCTCAAATGGAATAGAAGTTGATCAGGAGAAAGTGTCAAAAAATTCTTGTGCCAACTAATGTGAAAGAAGTTCATTCTTTCTTGCAAACTTGCTCATGGTTTAGAAGATATGTTCCAAACTTCGCGAATATTGCAAGGCCTCTTAGTAAACTTACAACCAAATGGATCAAAACCATTTCGTATCCGAGCAGATGCAAGCAGTCCTTACCCAAGGAGAAGGTCCAGAGGAGCATGTTATTGAATATGCCAGTCTGCTTATCCCAGCGGAACAGAATTACCCAACTACAGAAAGAGAAGCACAAGCAATAGTTTGGGCTCTTGAGAAATTTCGAGGTTATGTCGAAAACCAAAAAATTATAATAGCATATGACCACCAACCTTTGAAATGGCTTATGAGTATTAAGTCGCCATCAGGTCGTTTAGCAAGATGGGTTCTTCAGATCCAAACTTTTAATCCCGAAATCGAGTATACGCCTGGTAAGTCGAATGTCCTTGCAGACATGTTGTCTAGGCCTACCAATTTAAATGAAGATGTTGTGACATATTTGCTATATCAGCTGATCCAGCAAAGCCAGGTGAAGTCCTTGGGACTTACCACAGCTCAGCCGTACGAGCATATGAACTTCCAGTTGCTAGAGACAGTGGAATTGTAGCGAGCCAGAAGGGGGGGGGGGTCTGTAACAGGACAACTTTTCCAGCTTACTACCTAGCAGCCGCTCGATAAAACTTCAGTCTGTGCTCTGGAGTCATGGATTACGCATGGTGTTAACCCCCGAGATCTGTACTTTTCCTTAAATGTTTGTATTAATTGCTTGTCCTATTATTGTTTGTCGTGTGTTATGTCCTTTAATATTTTATTAAAAAGATGTAAATCATTTAAGCTTCTTTTCTTAAGAGTTCTGTTTTTCTTAGCAAGAATTTTGTTTAAGATTCTACATAGATGATATTTGTTATTCAACAGAAGGAAAATTATTAGTCAAAGGGTTAAGATTTTATTTTATTAAAGTAAATTTAACTAAGCAAATACTAAAATTTATTAAAGACCAAACGATTGACACTTTCGCTAAATTTAATCTTTTTTCTATTGTGTTATTTTTTAAATAAATTTTTTCCTAGATTATAAAGCTTGGTTTTCGTTTTTCTCTCTTTTTTCTAAAAATGATATTTAGATTCATGAAAAGAACTTGACAAGCAATTCAGTTCAATGAATTACATATAAGCAATAAAATATTTTCATTGTAATTTTGAAGCATTAGTCTCTGTAAATTTAGATATACATTATATATATATATATATATATATATTTGTGTTATGTATAACAAGATAATAATTACATGATTCAAATCATATATTGTTTCAATAATTTTAAGAGCTGTCACAATCTTCGGAGCGCTTCATTTCTTGAAAAAAAAAATGTCTATGGAATTATTTATTTATTTTTGAAAATGTGCTTTTTTTTTTTTTTTTTTAAGAATTTTATTTTCCTATCATCAGATATTTTGAACACATACAGAAGGTTTCATAAAAATTCACCTTTAAAAAAAGACAGATACATTTTTTTAAATCCTTCAGTGTATTAATAATAGAAAAAATATATACAGTGGTGGCCAAAAGTGTGGACATTTTTTGAAAGTTTCATGTTTTTCAACTTTGCGTGCTTGTAGAATATATTAATTTTCACTTAAATACAAATGTTTATATATCAAATTGAAGGTAATTTAATGTAAAATTTAATAACAAAAACAGTATTACAATATCTGTATTACAAAAAAAAGTTACGCTCATTTTAGTAAGATCTTAGATTTGCATTTTTTTAAAGTGATACTTACACAACCAATACTTAGTAGGATAACCCTTATTTTTTAAGACAGCTTCACAGCGTCTTTTCATCGAGTGAACGAGTGTTTGGAGTTCATCTTTCGTAATCACATGGCGTCAAGAATCAATTATAGATTCAATAAGTTGTCTTTTATTGGAGGGACGTTTTTTTCGTACAAGAATTTTCAAACGTTGCCGCAAATTTTCAATTGGATTGAGATTAGGACTGTTTCCTGGCCATGGTAATACATCTATGCCTTTATTTTGAAACCATGCTTTGCATACTTTTGCTGTGTGGCATGGAGCTGAATTCTGCTGAAAAATAAATGGTGATTTGTTGGGGAAGAAATCCCTGATGGAAAGTATCAATTTTGGTTCCAGGACAGTTTCGATGTATTTTTTGGCATTCAGGATGCCATCAATCACTTGAATTCGGCCCACACTATCTGCAGAAATACATGCCCAAATCATGGCATTTGTTGTAGTTTTTATAGTTGCTTCAATGCAATCAGGATGAAGTCCTTCACCTACTCTACGTCTCACATATTTTCTACCATCACTACCCAAGAGCGATATTTTAGTCTCATCGCTCCAGATTACTTGCTTTCATTGATTTTCTGACCATTTAATGTGTTCTTTTCACTTAACTTGTTTTTCGCGTTGCTTTTGATTTAAATATAGTTTTTTTCCTTGGAATTCTAGCTGGTAGTCTAAATCCTGATAACCTTCTTCTTATTGTTCTTGAACTTACTGCAATACCCGCTGCATTCATTTAACATCTAATGGCATCTGGTGAAATTTTTTTATCTTGAAGGCATAGCCGTTTAATTTTTCTATCGGCAGTAGCACTTGTGCACTTTTTTCGGCCTGATTTGGCCTTATTTTCCACTGATTTCGTTTTTTCATAACGTAAACAGAACTTTCGTACACCAGAACAAATCACTGAACCACCAACTTGTCTTGCAATTTCAGCATAAGAGAGGACAATTTCTCTTAATATGACAATTCGGCTTCTTTTTGTAGATGTCCAATCAGTTCTTCTTGTTGGTGACATTGTTTAAAATTAGTTTAATTAGAAAAAAGGACTTAAAATATTCAAAAACAGCAATACTCTATTTAATTGTATTTGTATGCATCACTCCGCAAAATATTTCCACAACAATAACTATTTTACATACCAAATAACCTAAATTATAGTTACAGACATTTGATGGGGTCCTCAGAACAGTGTTTGTGATTGGGTAGTACGCTTTTATTGCAAAACACGTCATTATTCAAAACGATTTGTGTTTGTTTGTTCTACTAAAATGAGCGTAACTTTTTTTGTAATACAGATATTATAATACTGTTTTTGTTATTAAATTCTACAATAAATTACCTTCAATTTGATATATAAACATTTGTATTTAAGTGAAAATTAATATATTTTACAAGCACGCAAAGTTGAAAAACATGAAACTTTCAAAAAATGTCCACACTTTTGGCCACCACTGTAGTTCTGACTTTTCAGGGCACTTATTCTCTTAAGTAAAATGTGTGCATTTCAAGAAATGCATGCAAAGACTGACAATAAACTAGAGAGATTCGACACTGGAAGCATTTACCAGCTGGATATTTTCAGGGCCTTGTAATTTGATGATGTCTCCACATCTGTGTAAAAGGGGGTAAAGTAGGTGAAATGTTATCAATGTCCCAATAAAGATTAGAATACAACAGAGCAGTTGTGAGACGTTGAAAAAGATGCTGCGACTTGTAAAGTAGAACTAAACCAGCTTTAAAAACCATAGGTGAGCAAATTTCTTCATGTTATTTTATTATCTTGTGCTGATTCTGTTGCATTAATTATTTTCTTTCCAGAAATTTTTTTAAACAATAATTGCGATTTTGATATAAGTCTGCGAAAAATTAATTCATCAATCATGTGCTGAATGCATATTAGAATAACCCTCGCTTTTTAATAAATTAAATTGCAAGCGAGTATTTTAAAAATGATTATTCTAGAAAAGTTGCTTTGTAAACAGAGCAAACTATATTGCTAATAATAGCCTTGAATTAGAAATACATTTTTCAATTAAAATATTTAAAATTTTGCAAGTGAAAGCTTTGTTAGCTTACCTTAAATTTCATGTCTTATAATGTCTGCATTTACTATATTTATAAATAAAAATTTTTTTTGGAATTAAAACTACTGTCGAAATAACACAAAGCTTTTTTATTAATTTACCTCTGGTAATTATGAGGGAAATCAATTTTAAACATTTTATTTTTAATCTTTTTTAAATGTTAGCTACAGAGTTTTGCATAAAAATATAAGCTGATAAATCACATTTTAAATCAATACTCTCATTATTTCTGTACTGCTCTAAGCATTTCCATAAAAATTCATGAGAGATTTTTTTTTTTCGTCGTTTAGTCTATTAACACTCTATTACACTTTTTTCTTTCTGCTTAATTACATTCGTTGCCAATTTTGATAAAGTGCACTGAAATATTTGATATAAAGGTAAAGAATATATTTATTTTGTTTCTAGAGGGAAGTTCCATAATCTAATGAAAAGCGACAAAAATTGGTGCTGGTGTAATTAAATTATTAGAAATACTTGATAGTACGAGACAAAGGTAAATGAATCACCTGATGCCCTACACAGCGACGTGGCTTATGCATGAAGAAAAGGAAAAGAAAAAAAAAATATTTTGAAAAAGTAGTATGGAAGATATTGTACTAAAAGGGGCATGGGGGACGAATGTCGAAAACATATTTGCATGTGGTGGATATGCAATGTTTAGAATTTTCATGGAGTTAGAAGCATTAAAAAAAATCAACAAGGGGAGGGAACGAGGTAGAAAATTGAGTTCGTATAGTATACATTTCAAATGTTCATTCATGAAAATATTAAAGAGCAATAACCAACCAATTTCGAGAAAATGACCCTTAAACATTCAGCATAGCTTATATATTAATAAAGTGTTGCCGTTGATGATACCCGAATAGTATAGTGGATAAAGCGCTGGCAAAGCATTACCGAGACCCGAGTTCGGTCCTGGGCTACTATTTTTTTGCTTTCCCCCCATTCTTTTTCTCTTAAAATTATTTCAAATTACTTTAACAATTTATAAAAAGGTTTAATTTTTTTCATTTATTTATACAAAAATAAATATTTATTCTCTCAATTCTTGGACTATAATTTAATTTTTAGACGAAATATGAATGCGTATTGTTGTTACTTTTCAATAAATCTCAGCATGGTTCTTGAAAACAGCACATTTATTAGACATAGAAAACGAAAAGAAAAGAACACAGGTATTGATGTTTACGCACACAGCATCATGTTAAACAGTTCGCGGGAGGAATAGCGCCGGAACGAAGCAAAAGCGTAATCACACAGATATTCCAACGGCAGAAAAATAGTCCGCTCGCTTCATCCCAACACAACCCTCCTGCGAGTGACATTTTTCCAGCATTTATAATACAAATAAAAATTAAATACACACAATACAAAAAATTATATGTACATACAAAAATTAAGAAGTTAACGAAAT
This sequence comes from Argiope bruennichi, assembly GCF_947563725.1. NCBI lineage: Eukaryota > Metazoa > Arthropoda > Arachnida > Araneae > Araneidae > Argiope > Argiope bruennichi. The sequence continues at coordinate 128,450,112 of NC_079163.1, forward strand.
ATTTTTCACAGAATATTTTAACTTTTTTTCACTTACAGCTTTTGTAAGAAAATCTGCAATTAAACATTCTGTTTGAACATATTCTAATTTAATTACATTACCTTTAACAAATCTTTCACAAAATGAAAACGTAAATTCATGTCTTGATTTATTTGAAGATCTGGTGCACTTAATCCACTGAATTGCTGCTTGACTATCTGAGTTTAAGGTTACAGCATTATTTATAAATTGTTTACAGTTTAACTCAGTTAATAAGTTTACAGTCTAAATAATGTCTTTACATATTTCAGAAATAGCAAATAACTCAGCTTCACATGTTGACAGACCGACACTTTTTTTGTTTATGACATTTCCATGAAATTAATGAATTACCTAATTTAATTACACCACCAGAAAATGATTTGCCATTTTCTGCATTCCCCCAACTAGCATCAGAACTTGCATTAAGAAAACCAAACTTACTGTCATAAAACATTTTTTTATCTTTTGAAGCCATTAAATACCTTAGTACTCTTTTAGCCAAATCATAGTGCCTTTTTTCTATATAATTAAATTGTGACAAATATGTTGTTACAAATGATAAATCAGGCTGCGTTCTATTAGCTAAATATTAAAATTCACCAATTAATTCTTGATACATCGTGATGTCAACCAGTTTATTTGTGGAAGGGAAACTCTTATCTTCTCCTTTTACAATTGGAGTTTTAACACTTTTACATTTTTCTAGATTATGTTTAGCCAATAATGATTCAATATATCCAGATTGACACAGACTAATACCATTTTCATGTTTAACAATTTCTATGCCTAAAAACTTACCAGTTTTGTTCTCTTGTAATTCAAATATGCTTTTTACAATCTCTTGATACATTTCATCATTATCAGAAAAAATTGCTGAATTATCTACATACATGCATAATATAAAAATATTTTTACCAACAGTTTTAATGAACACACAATTGTCAGATGCCAATTGTATTAATCCTAATTTTTCTAATTCACCTTTTATAGTCATATACCATTCTACCAGATTGTGGTAAGCCATAGATACTCTTTTGCAACTTACAAACCTTTTCATCTCCAATTAATTTTTCATAACCAGGTGGAGGTAACATATAAACAGTTTTTTCAATATCACTATATAAATATGCAGTTTTAAAATCAAAGAACTTAAGAAATAAATTTAATTTAGATGCAAGTGCTATTAATATTCTGAAAGATTCAATATTCACAACAGGTGAATAAGACTCAGAATAATCTTTATTTTTTATATGATTAAAACCTGCTACTACAAGTCTCGTTTTATATTTTGTTTCACCAGAGCTATCTTGTTTTAAAGAATATACCCATTTGCTTTTTATTAATTTTGTTTTTGCGGGCTTATTTACTATTTCCCAAACTTCGTGTTTATTCAACGAATCAAATTATTTTTCATTGCTCTTTCCCAGTTTCCCAATCGGCACTATTTTTTGCCTCTAAGTATGTATTCGGATTGTTATGAACTACATTAGCTGACATTTGTTTAAATTTCAGCCTTCCCGAAAGTCTCACTGGAATCTGATTTACGATATTATTAATACTTGATTCAACATCTGGTGTTTCGTTTTCATCCCCCATAGCGGCCGTCTGTCTGACGCGAAGTTCTACTATGGTATAGAATAGATGAATCACTATTCTCATCCTCTGAAGATTCGTCAGGAATTTCTAAACTAGATATTTCACTTAGTTTTCTGATTTATCTTCTGCCGTTGGAGAAGTTTCAAGCAGTGGATTAATATCCCAAGTTTCTTCTTTCGTTTTCCTCTAATAAGGACTACCTTTTAAGGATTCATCGAATTTAACTGATCTCTCTTCTATTATTTTTCGGCTTTTAATGTTATAAATTCGATAACACTTTCTTTCTCTAGCATATCCTAGCATTATACCCTTTTTTTTTTTTTCTGGAACTTCAAATTTATGTCTCATTACTTTAGGAACGTGAAAATAGGTCACACAGTCGAATTTTTTAAGATAATTTAATTTCGATTTTCTACCTGTCCAAATTTCAAGGGGTATTTTTTCTTTTCCTTTACGCGGGTTTACATTAGACACTTGGGTGTTACAATTAATGGCTTCGGCCCAAAATTTTAATGGAAGCTCACTTTCATATAATAAAAATCTAAACCTTTCTAAAAGAATGCGGTTTGCTCTTTCAGCTTTACCGTTACTTTCACTATTGTATGGAATAGTTTTTTCATGAAATATTCCTGAATTAGCAAGATAAGTATTAAGTTGTTCATTTATAAATTCTAAGCCATTGTCAGTTCTTAATTTTTTAATTCTTTTATCGGTTAAATTTTCATATTTGGCTTTAAATTGTGATAATATATTTTTATTTTTTAAGAAATAAGTAAAATACATGTCGGAAAAATCGTCCACCAATATCATAAAATATTTTGCGCCACCAAATGATTCAGGTTGAATAGGAAAACACAGATCAGCATGAATCAACTCAAGAATTTCAGAACTTTGATTTACGTCAATATCAGGATGAATTATTCTGGTTATCTTACTTATATCACAAGTTTCACATCTAAAATCATTTATATCATTACTATCAATATAATCTGTCATTTTAAGCATATACTTAGGATTTAAATAACATAATCTGTAATGCCAAATCTCATAATTACTAGTGGATTGCTTAGAAAAACAACACACTGAATTAGAGAATGATTCTAAATATAATTCTAATCTATTATTATTTTTAAATGCTTTAGTAACTAAATTATTATATTTATCAAAAATTAACATACAATTATTATCTGATTTAATTTTACAACCCTTATCCATCAAACAAGTTACTGACAATATATTATATCTTAGTTCAGGAACATAGTTAACATTAGTAATTGTTAAATTTGTAGGATTATTACTTACAGTTTTTTTTTTAACTGCTCCGACTCCCTCATACAAAATTTTAGAGTCTTTACCTGCTAAATAAATATCCCTTGTTTCAGGGATTATTTCTTCAAACCACATACTGTTTTTGGCCATATGACAAGAAGCTCCACTGTCCAGCAACCATATTTTATCATTTGGGCTTTCTTCTTGATGAGAAGTAGTAAACACATTATCACTAACACTTCGTCGTTTTGTTGATTGGTTGGTACGGTGTTGTGTATTTCGCCTTTGATTACTTTCATTACATGGAGCACTTCGACAAGCATTTTTATTCCCGTAAAAACAGTTCTTGGCGATATGATTTGGACGTCTGCAGATGTAACAGAGTCTTACACCCGAATTTTTGTTTTTTCTAGTATAAAACTACTTCCGCATTGATTCCTTCAACACGAGTACTCCTCGGCGAATAACAGGTATTTTCTTCTTCACGTAAAATTTCTTATATTTCGTTCACTGACTTGCCACGTTGGGATTTGAGAATTTTTCGTACTTTAGAGAATTTTCCTTTCACTGTATAGTAAACGAGCTCCCTAGGTGTGATATCCAGTCCTAAAGAATGACACTGCGTAGCACTTCCTCTTGCTCTGGTAACATAATCGTTTGCCGATTCATTACTTTTCATTTGAAGATTTTTCAATTCATTGCCAGCATCTATTTTGCGGTCTTCTGCTTGACCCGTGAATGTTGACTTTATTTTATCCCTAAGAATTTTTGCATTATCCTCTGCTGCGAACTGTAGGGCCTGTTCGTCTGACAATAATAACTTAATATAAGCAAGGGCGTCAGAATTTTTCTGGTTCCATTCTGCTGCATCTTTTTCACTTAGATTATCTGGTTTCACCGCGGATATCACAGAGTCCAATCTTTTCAAATTCAGTGATGCCTGTATTTTCAATGCCCAAATAAAATAATTAGTTCCATTAAGCTCAGGGACATTTAATTTATCCATGCTGGCAATTTCGTTTTTCACAGTTTCGTTTCAGTCACACAGTTCACTTAGAAATTTTAACGAAACATAACTACGTTTAGTTTACCACGAACCAGAACCACGCTCTGTACCAATTTGGTGTTACTTTTCAATAAATCTCAGCATGGTTCTTAAAAATAGCACATTTATTAGACATAGAAAACGAAAAGAAAAGAACACAGGTATTGATGTTTACGCACACAGCATCATGTTAAGCAGTTCGCGGGAGGAATAGCGCCGGAACGAAGCAAAAGCGTAATCACACAGATATTCCCAAGCCAGAAAAATAGTCCGCTCGTTTCATCCCAACACGTATAAATATGAATGCGTTTTAATATTCAGAATTACTTAAATTCAATTTACAATATAAGGATGGTTTCAATTACTATGATACTAATTTTTGTATTGAAAAATAATTATGTCCATTCATAAGATTCTTAAATTATAATTTAATTTTTAAGTGTAAAAATAATTATAACCTTTTAAGTATAAAAAAATTATTTAAATAACTATTTTTATCTTAAAATTACTAAACGTCTCACTTTTTTGGATTTTAATAATGATAAATTATTTGTTATAACTCAACAAAGCTGTATTTATATTGGTAATTAAAGAGAGAAGCTGAATTTAATAAAATTATATCAAACATTCTCAATCAAAATAAAAATAATCGAAAAGAAAAAGTAGAAAGCAGGTATTAAATTATGGAATGCAAAGGCAGATCGTTCAAAATATTTAGAAATATTATACGATATACTTTGCATACTACACGATTTTCTGAAGAAAAACAAATATTTTGAAGGTAAATGAAATTTTTTTTCCTAGTCGATTCTATGCATAATCATTATTTATCAATTGTGCAAGATATCAAAATACATCTATCTTGTTTCAAATGTTTTTACGATAATTATCAGTTTAGTTCTTGTATATAATAAGAAATTAATGAAATATTTTTATGATGATAAATGTTAATAAAATTAATGATATCATTTAAGTTATGTTTATAATTATTTTTCCTGCTTAAAATTAAAATTATGATTCAAGCATTATGTGAATGAACATTTATTTTTGAGAGATTTATTTTGAGAACATTTATTTTTGACTGATAAAAGAGTTACATACTCATTAAAATTTTCTATAATTTTATTTAAATATTTTTTTTTAAACACGTTCATATCTAATTTTTTTTAAAAAAATTCTAATTCGGGTATTAAGAAAAAAATTAATTAATTTTTCCATACAAAAATGAATATCATATTAATTCAAACGGTCTTTAAATTGTTAGTTTGATTAAAGTAATTCTGCATATTTAATAACTGAATAAGTTGTTTAAACTGATGGCAGATAACTGTTCAGCATTTTAAAATACTTTCTCTTGGGTGAATTTCTCCACAATCCACACTGTAATGCATTTTCATTACCTGACAAATTTCGCTAAGATTCTCATTACATATTTTCAGAGTTATTTTCTGCTTATCAATCGCATTTATTTATGACTTTTATTTACAAGTAACGCACGTTAAAACTACGAAGTCTCACTTGATTCTACAAATCTGACTGTTATTGTAAAAATATTATTATATCATGTAAGTTTTCCAGTACGCTTAATTTCTTGAATTATAAAAGGAAGTAATTTCAAAACTCTTTTCTTTTCCAAAGCACGTGTACTGTGGCGCCATCTATTGTACAAGATTTGAAAATTTACTAATGGTCACAGCATAGTGAAGTAGGTTCTCTTTGCATAGCTAACATTTCCGCTTTTTAAAAATTAAAAATTAATTAAATTATTATCATTATATATTTTTTACAGCACAATTTTATAATGATGAAATCTTAAACAAATAAATTCAGCGTCTAAAAGTAAATTTTTATACATACTAACAGCTGTTAGCTATTTTTTTTTCACTCTTAAATACATCTGCACATTTGCGCATCAAAAAAATAATGATTCAGCAGCATGTAAATATGCCAGCTTAAAGAGAGATTTAAAAATCTAACTTTATGGTATAGGAAAAAAAGTATTCATTAATATTTGGATTATTACATGCACCTCAAGGCCTCCTTCTTGCAGCAATTAATTAAATACACCAAATTTTTGAGACTTGAGGAATATGTTGTGATGATAACAGAAGAATGGTTTCAAGTAAATTATACCTTTAGCAAAATTACTTTAATAACAGTTACATAATGCTCTTCTACAATATCTATGTCTTGATTAAAATAATTTTCAAATTATTACTTAAAGGATAAATTTTTAAAACATACTTTTTATGAGATTGAAAGCTGGCAGAATGTAGCGTACTTACTTTCTTGCTCATTTATTTAGTAAAACAGATTAAAATTTCATAATTTTTAAAGCTTCATCAAATTAAAAAAACATGCAAAAGACAAATAATTAATATAATTATTTACCTTTTGCTATATTTTGCTTCATAACTGCATAAATCACAGAGAAATTCTTTAGATATGGGGACTATGCAAAAAGGTTTATGAGCTACTGCAAAAAGGTTTCTATAATGTTTTTGTATTAATTGCATAACAAGTCACTGGGCAACTTGTGGTTAATTATTTAGTTACTGATTATGTAACTTAAAATTTATTACAACATGTAAATGGAAATACCTCATCCAGATTTCAGAAATCCTCCTCCCCCTGAAGCACAAAACATTTTATAATAGAATAAAAGATTCAAGATATTTTCACTGAATTGAACTAGGGTTCTGAAAGCATGAGGGATATATTATCTTTCTGTTGAAAGAAACATAATTTTTAAAAATAAAAACTTGCTTAAAAAGGTAGCCAAATCTTACATTCCATGTAATTTCAAATAAATAGACTGCATAAAATTTGTAAAAAAAATAAAAAGATTTTTCTACTGAATTTCATTTATTCTCACAAAATAACATGTTAAGAGACCCAAGGTTTGAACAAATACAAAATGTACAATTATGCATCTGAAACATGCAAAAGTAATATTAGAGATAATTACCACATCTTCTCCAAGATAATTAAAATTAAATACTGCACAATTGAATATATTTAACAAAATCTATTTGCTTTTCAGAGCAGGCTCTTTTATAAAGCACAAAGGTCAAACATCCTTTTTTTAAGAATAATTTTATTTTTTTCAACTGATTCAGAATTATTTTTATACATGTCAACTGAGGTTGGAACATTGCAGTGCACTGAAGATATTTAACAAATGAATCAGTAAACTGTAGAAATCAATGTCAATTGACACCCCACAATAGCATTAGTAAACATAAGCAAGTAATGAAATTATTCCTTTCATAATTTTCTCAATTTCATCCCACATCACCTCCCTTCCTGAATACAATGCACCACTCAATGTCAAATGAAATCAATGCATCTCATATTGATTTTGCATTCCAATAAAAAATACAGCCAAATCTCTATTTAAAGCTCACGATTACTCAATGCCATACCAACAGTGTACATTGAATCTGTCATGGCCCTGCAAGATTGGTTCAGAAATTTAGAGAAGGGGTGCTAGCCCAAATCCCATCTGACCATGGTTTCAAAATTATAAGGTCCATCCAAAATAGCCTTCATGTTGTTTCGGAATGTGAAAATAACTAAACTAAGCTATGCATACATGAAATCATGGCTTTAATAAAAAGATTTCACAATAAATATGTGTTCTTAATCATTTTTCCGTTTCTACTAATCCCTTTTACTATAGTACATAGTAATGTTTAATGTTTTGCTTTCCAAATGGGACCACTCGTTTTCTCTTTACATCCCACAGATTGTTATTTTTAAGCTCATAAAATCACCCATTTCAATGGCAGATTCTATTAAGCTATTGCCAAATGATAATAAACAAATTTCAGTTGCGTTTTCAAACTGCAAAAGAGAAATATACATATATTCAAAAGCAGAATGTTTTAACAGAAACAAACAATCAGGAAATATACTAACCAGGTGTTTCCACGCGAAGGTAATGATATGGATTTACACAAACTTCGTCCCTTTTGAGATTAAATGCAAATTCACAGCTTTCAATCGCTCTTAGTTCGTGATGGCTTTGCAAATCTGGCCAGCGCCACAGGCGGCAGTAAATAACATGAGGGAGACCTTTCTTTTTAAATACTTGGAGTCGACCGTCTAAAGACCTAAAATGAAATTTTAAAGTATTAGGCCTATTTACATATGGAAAACACTAAAATTTCTTACATAAATAAAAAACACAAGGTACCATGCTATTATTTAACGAAAAATTAATCCTTGAATGTCAACAAGGCGAAAAAGTTATCAACAAAGGAATGAACCTTATTAAAAAATATTTACTAACTGAGTAATTTGCATGCAATTTATTACACACTTTCGTTTTATTCGAATTATTTTATCCTTGCAACAATTAAATTCTGTAACCAATTTTACATTCATTTAATGATATGCTAGGCTAAAGTTTAGAATGTTGTACGTGTATGTATTCTTAAAAGATACATTTAATATTTTGAAATCTTTATAATAAGTTAACTGATAAGCTGTATTTCAACTCCGTATTGGTAGAACGTATATGGGGGAGGGGCTGATTCTAAATTCCTATTACATTTGTAATAACAAATTAAAAATTGTAGCCTAAAATGTATAAAATAGTTAAAATATTTATTATGTTTAATTTTATTTATTTATTGCAAACCAAGAAAACTGGGTTTTTACAATTATCCTTCTTTTGCTTTTTATGCAATAGTAAGTAAAATCAACTAAAGCAAAATCAGTATTCAGTTCCAATATGTATCCAAATAAATTACTACTGAAAACTTTCAAACATAAAATCTTACAATCAAAATCAGAAAAACAGCCGCTTATCTGTCATTTCATTTGATTTAATGTGGCTATAATTTTTTTTCTCGAAACATTTGGGCTTATTATTATTAGTATTTCAACAGAAGTAAACATATAAAAGTTCATTTCTTGCCATTTATATATTTTATATATTTATATTGTCATTTACACATGAGACGAAATTTAGTAAAAACTTGCCTTCAGCGAAAAATTCAGATTTGACAACGGTATTATTTTAAAATAATATATACTTACCTTTATTCCAGAAACGAAAACTTTTAACTAAATACAAAGGTTTTTTAAGCTAGGCATATTAACTTACACCAGTTTTTATTAAATTTATTTTAATTTGCTAAATCTTATTGCAAATGCAAATTAATACGAAAAATTAGTTTAAGTGCAAATTTTAAAGTATAGCTAGCTTAAGCTACGATACTCCGATTTCCCCACTAACTAAATATCACATAAAATTTTATTCTTTCAACATTGTAACATATTCCCTGAAGCAATAAATATAATAAATTAGGTTCCTCTGAGACTTTTTATTTTAATTTGCTAAATCTTATTACAAATGCAAACTAATACGAAAAATTAGTTATTGCTAGCTTAAGCTATGATACTCCGATTTCCCCACTAACTAAATATCACATAGAATTTTATTCTTTCAACATTGTAACATATTCCCTGAAGTAATAAATATAATAAATTAGGTTCCTCTGAGGCTTTTCTAAACTGGATGATCCGAAATCAATCCTACCCCCACACAACTATAGACGAGCATACTTTTTTAAAAAATTTATTTTTGTAATTAATTAGTTGAAAGAGGAAAGTGTTGAAATACTTCAAAATTAAATTCTAAGTCTCTCACAGCCCACTTTAAGGTCATAGAAAAAATACTACTACAAAACCAAACTCCAAAAGTCCGATGAGAAAATTTACTCGGGAAATGAGAAGGCATGGACAGGAAGCTTTTCTGAAGGAGAGTTTACATTAAGCCAATATTGTCACTGTCAATAAGGCGAGCATGGCAATGGCAAGTTCTTGCCCGATGGGACAATTACATAACTTTCCCCATGTCTTTTCTTCTTTCTGCGCATGTACGATCTGAAAGGCAGCGACTATGCTGGCTTAATGTTTGAACCACTTTTAAAATATGGGTTACGACAGTGGAAAGCGGACTGCTATGTATTACTAGAAAGATTTTAAATAGTGCGGGAGCGTGCAACACCTAAAACGGTCGAGGCGTTGAGTTCTGATATCACAAATAATTGGGACTTTCTTGCTATGGAATTTGTTTCCAGAAGAGATCGCAAGCGTTCCTTATCGAACGCTAGATTTTTATACATGATATAGCTGACAAATCAGTTCAGTCGTGAGAGGTGACTTAACGACTATTAAAGGTTAAGATATGCATTAATTGGAAACAGCTGACGTCATATACGGCATGTCAATCCTATAATCCCAACTATCTGTGATGTCAAAAATCAGCGCCATTGTCTTTAACATTTAGGAGGTGCTGAAGCATATAGGGATTTGCTTAAATGTTCAATCTTATAAACACAACTCAATTCAAAATTGGTTATTATTGATTATTTTTACAATCAAAACAACGCTTTTTTCTTAATTTATATAAAAAAAATTGAAACTCAAAAACAAATATTTTAGAACATAAAAGGGGTAGCGTTTTGCTACCACAAATTCCAACCAATATAAAAGATCAAGCAGTTTCGACACTTAAGTCGAGGCATGCTTTGTAATTATTTTTCAAGGCTAACATGAGGCACCCGTTAAATAACTAAAAACACTTCCAAACCATTTAACACGAAATTCAGCTTCATCATTCCAAGGTTATACGAGTTTAGTGTCTACGCCGATCAGGTGTCGGGCAATCTTCTAAATTCAAACATGGCATTTTCCCCCCATGCGTGTTTTCAAGGGACTCTTCCCCTAGTGGACGCCCAAACGTCACCTGAGTACGTTCGGAGTGGAAATATTACAACGTTAAACCTCGTTCTTATGACCCAGCGTGCGTTCAGACGGAGGTAGCCTTTGGAAGCACGTGGTCAATCGGAATCCGAGCAGTGACACCGTTCTCAAGGTGCGTATATTTCGATAGCCTCGAATCAACAGTTTATCGTCAATATTAAAGGATGTGGCTTATAGAATAATAAAAAAGCCGACTAAAAAAAACCAAATATTCTCATGGTATCTAATTTAGAAATAAATTTGTTCTTTGAAGAAGAATATCATTTTCCGATTGACCTTATTTTTAAAGGAAGGTGTATCAAAAGACTTACAAAGTGTTGCACAGTTTTTTTAATCCTGGTTTCAAAAAAAAAAAAAAAAAAAAAAGATATCATTCCAGATTTTTTTAGGCCGAAAGACATATCTGCAAACTTCAATTTTTTTAATTTGCACGAAGCGACGGTTCACTCAAACATCCGCCTTTTTCTCCACTTTGGTAAATCACTACTTCAACGTGTATTTCACATCCCCATTCTTCCCAAATCAAAAAATATTATATATTTATACATATTATGCAATAAATAAGATATGGTGGTTAATCTTTCCTTTACACAGTCTGTTTTAGACTATCAGTAGACGTTTGATTTCCATTAGCTGCCAACGATGCTTCATTCTACTTACAAAAATATACCAGCGAATTAAAAATTGCCGATTTATTAAAAAAAAATCCAGTTTCATAACAAATTTCTTCCCGGCTTTTCCTTAATTATTCTCGACCACCCGGATGCCTTGCTTATTTAATTAAGAATCCATAGAATACAAGTGTTTATGGATTTTACGTAGTTTTGTGTTAAATTATTGCATTTTAGAACGATTTTATGTCACCACCCAGGGGGGCACCTCATATATGGACATGAGAAAGTTCCGGTATGATAGTTGGTTCTCGTCCTCCCTTCCTGGTGGATACAGAAATGGTATGGGATCCCTACTAATGACGGGACGTGCCATCTATGGGAGGGATTGTACTGTGGCCGGTGATGGTCCTTAAGACAAACAAAATTCTTCCTTATGTTGAAACGACATTCCAATCATTCAATATTTCCGTATGCCTTAGGCTGGTTACACACATAGCGGATTTTACCGACGCGGTAAATTTACCGTCGCCACCATAACAACAGTAGTGCACTGGAGTAAATTAGAGCTTACACATTAGGCAGGGAAAAAAAAAAAAAAAAACGCGCGGTCAGTTTGCCGCTGGCGGACGCTGTGCAGACGCCGGCTGCCATTGGCGGCAACGGTATTTTTATCGTCGCTGTCCAAGTACTGGCACACATAATCAAATGCAAGCTTACACACACGGCGTTTTTTTTAAAGTCTAGAGTTGCTTTTTCACAGTGAGTTTCACCTTCCTGCATAAAACACAATGTTTCTTTAGCATCAATAGGTTTTCATCTATGAGCATGAGTGAGTTAAAATCGATAATTAAATTTTAATTGCTTTAATCCGAGAAAGACCTGTTTTATGAGTTTTTAAAGACAGAAACGCAGCGGTTGGAGAAATCTGTAATTTGATTTATTGGAAGAAAGAGAGAAACGATTTATAGGAAATCCATACTTACTAGATATGTACTTACTAGATAAGAGAGTAGTGTAAAATAATAATAATAATAATAATAATTTTGAGAATCTAGAAATGACAGTAGTAACAATCTCTAGTTCCAAAGAATTTTATTTACATTACACAATTGTTTCTGGATTTAATTATCAAATCTTTTTTTATTTGAGTTGGCTATTATTAACAAATGTTTTTTTTTTTTTTTTTTTTGTAAAAATATAAACATTATTGGAAAATTAGTAACGATATTACGCATTTCAAAGAGTTTTATTATGCTTTTAACTTATTTCTAATAAATCAGAAATATTTTACAAATAAATAAAAATAATGCTAAGAAAAACGTTTTTCCTTGCAATACTCGTTTCAAATAAGAAAGCGGCATATTTTACAGTTATATGTCTCTAATATCATGGCGATCAGAATATTTTTATATTGTAGATGTATGGCAGGAAACCATGCCTGCATTTGAAACAAAATATCTATATAGAATGTTTCTCATATTGCTTGCTTTGAAGCCTTCTCTTGTAATATTCTCTCCGTGAATATCTTCCAATCCTATAATTGACATTGTATCCTCAATCATATACCTATCCCTAACATAATTATGAAGAATAATACAGGATTTAATAATATCATGCGCAAATTGTGGTAGAATATTAAAAGGACAATGGAATATTCTTCATTTATTGCTGAGAATATCAAAAGAGCATTCTGTGTATCTTCTTGCTTGACAAATCGATAGTTGAATATTTTCTTTTCGAGTGTCAAATGTGTTTCAGCATACGACCTTAACAAATTTTTATGCAGCCCAAATACTGAATATCACCAACAGAAAAGTATGAAATTTCTGTACTTTCTGTGCCTGGCAATGCTCATCAGCACAACTGAATGGTAATATTAATTATATAATTAATATATATTAATATTAATTGTATATTAATTTCTAATTGTATATTTATATGTATAAAACGTATCTAAGGTTCTGATCATATTGGTATGTTTTTATGGAATTGTACCAATAAACAAAGTTACCTTCAAAACTTTATAATAACAATGTACGAAAATAATAGTAAGTAAAAAAGTTATTACTCATTGCAATTTAATACTCCAACTTAGAGATATCAAAAGTTATTGCCAGCATTTCTACATGCTGAATAGAATTATTCATTTTGGTATTTTTGTGCTGATATCTTTTAGCAGCCCATGCCAATTTCTTTTGCCTCAAATCCTCAAATAACGTGTTAAAACCTCCTAACTCCTTTTTTTTTTTTTTTTGTAATTGAATAAATCCAAATAAGTCGATTTTTTCCCTGTCCTCTTCATTCGACGACAAAATAACAATAAAGATAGAATCTGCACTCTATTAATTTCAAATTATACTTAAAACAGTAAACAGTTTAAATAACACGATTAAAGTAAATGGTTTGTTAATGAAATTACGCCGACTCTTAAGACGGCGATGGAAATTTTACCGCCGTATGTGTAAACCTTCGATTTCTGTGAGCGGAAAAATATTCGCAGCGGAAAAAAACGCTGTGTGTGTAACCAGTCTGAGAAAAGTCGGAGCATGTTTATGGTTAATGTTAGCTTATAAGTTTGAGAAGCGATAATTGATGCCTGCATGAAGCATGGACATGGAATACCGGTGGCCTAACTAAACAAAACAAAACTTCGGTACCTAAGGAACATGACATTATATAACAAAAGAAAATCTTATTGGAAAGCAAAGCTATGATGAAATATACAAAATCCCAAATAAATGCTGCAGTACAAAGGAAACAATATTAATTTCTCAGATTAACATTTTCAATGGCATAAAAGGGTAGGTGAATGGGAGGGGGGGGAATGGGTGCAAATCTTTCATGTGTATCTAAAATAAAGAATTAATAAAATATATATAAAAGTACAAGCCAAGAAAAAGAGAACTTCCGTTTAAATTTTTAATGGAAAGATGATACTACAAAGGAGCCTTTATATAATACTAAAGAAATCCTATTGGAAAGCATATATACGATCAATTAAACGCTTTAATTAAATTTTTGTTTAGCTCCTAAAATTTGTGATTCATTTTGGGGGACTCGGTTGACTTCCGTTTCATTAGTGAGATATCTGTTGAAGAAGGACACAAATTAGATCATTCTGTTAGAAATAAATACAAGGAGGTTGAATTCGGGATTAGACTTAGTATAATGGTAATACAGCTTTAGGATGTTCATTCTTTAAAATATTGAAACTCAATATTAGCTCATTTCGAAAAAATAATTCTTCTAACTTTTGGCATAGCTTATATACTTAGTAAGCAATCGCTCTCTTTCAACGTTCAAACAGCGTAGTCTTTAAGGTATTCGCGCCATAATCGGAAGATCAGGATGCATCTTTTGCTTTCATTCAATTTTTTTTTCAAATTAAAATTATAAATATAAATTTAATGTAATGAATATTAATAAAAAAGTTAGAAATAAAATATATTACTTTATATTTTATTCGCTCTTTTTCTTTTTCCGTCCCTGAATTTCTAGCCAAAAGTACAGATTCATATAGATAGGACCTTTATGGTAATCAAAATTGAAATTACAAAAGTAAATACTTAAATATTCGACCGTAAGATAAGACTAATTTCACAACTATGTAAGCATGGTTTCTGAAAAGCATTAAGTGATTGCACTTAGGAACAAGTTTTTGTTTTTTTAAATATTGCATCTAGACATACTTCCAATTATAAAATTTTATTAAATAAGGTAGGCAATTGTACGAAAATTGCAAAAATTAAATTTTTATATATACATTATAATTTCAAGTGTAAATTGGTATAATTTTTATCTTATTTTCGTCTATACGTACAAAATTTCACATTTATATCTAGAAAATTTGCACAGACATGCTTAATTTTAAATTTCGAAGGACTGACCACAAATGTGGAAGAGAGCATTTATTTCGAAATGCAACTAGTACATCATTCAATCATTATGGCTTCAAAAAAATTATTTAATAATAAGGCATAACGTTGTTCACTTTCATTGTTCGGCATTTGCACCATCGTTTTTATAAAGAAGGGAAGAGAACTGAACTGAACATTGAGGAACCTGATCTTGAGGAACTGAACATTTAAGCCATCTCAGAGACTTCCTGAAATACTCAGCAAGAAAATATTTTTTTTTTAATTCGAACTTGTGCAGTTTCTAAAAGAATATATATATATATATATATATATATATATATATATATATATATATATATATATATATATATATATATATATATATATATATATATATATATATATATATATGCATATAATTGAAGCAGAAGGCAGTGTCGAAGACAGTGAAGAGACTTTCGATTTTTTTTTTTTAACTTCGTTTTATTGCCGTCCCGGGAGACAGGATTTTTTGCACAAGCAGAAGCGACGAGCACAACACAGAACGACACAACACGAAATCAGGAAAAGCTGATGAAAATTTTATCCTTGTGAATACATACTGTGAGATTTTAATAGGGATTTCACACACACAAGTAAGGGAATAATCATAGGGACCTTTTAAAAGAATGAGCTTAGCTGGACAGTATTTTATCCCTTCACTCGGAGAGTGGGAATCGCTGATAAAAGCATTTTCACAGAGCTTTTGTTGCATTAATTAAATAGAAAAAGTGGAATGGGATCAGGAAATAAGAGAATATTTTAGAATGAATATGGGCTAAATTAAACTGAAAGTTAGGAAATTAATTAAGTTTAAATTAGATTTTAAAATATCATTGCATAAATATATATTATATAAGACAACAAGAAACTTTTGGTCGTGATGATGATTTATTTTATATGCAATCGTAATGTTTCCCTAGTTCTAGATACAATGTCGTTTTCAGTTCCCAACATTTTAATAGGCTTTGTGATTTAATGATTAAAAATTGTAGGATCCTTACTTCAACCGGACAGAAATGGTGAGAATGCCATATATGTGATGAAAAAAAATCTATTTTTTAGGTTACCCTTTTGCTAGATTAGGGACAGGCAGTCCAGAGCTCAACATTCCAAAATTGACTGTGTAGAGTATTTCAACTTTAATTAGTGGCTTTCATGCAGAATACAAGATCGGCGTCTAAAATCAAGCAAATAAGCCCTTTCTTATGCAAAATCAAAACTTTCTTTTCTGAAAGATGTTGCTTGTAGAGACGAATGTTGTTTTGATCTAGATAGAAACATTAATTAAAAAAATTTTTCATGTTCGGAAAGTGAAAACAAGTGGAAACAATTCTTTGTGGAAGAAATTCATCATTCGTAGTTTTCTGTTCATATGTTACATGCTGCCGTTTTTAGAAGTTCTTTAGTTGGTCCCATTTTCAACAAAAGTATATTGTATGGTACCGATAGATTTCGTTAATTTTTATTGGGATTATATCTGAACTAAGAAACGAATTAACTTTATCAGCGGATATTTGATAAATCTTTGTTGACTAACTCAAAAGAGCCAGTCCTTATGTCACATGAACTCAATCACATATATCCAAGTATTATTAAGGTAATGCAATTCTGTATAGGTGTTAATTTGAAACCAATTTTTAAGTACTTTAATTAATTCAATACTATTCCATTTTTTAAAAAAATTAATAAATGTTATATGCTTTAGCAAAGGGAAGATAGAGTTTAAACCGCCTGAAATTAAGCAACAAAACATGTTATATCCTATGAGAGTAAATTTTATTGACCACAGTTTAGTACTTATTACAGTATAATTTTATTCAAATACTTTAAAGATAAGGTTAGGTTATTCTCTTTTTTTTGGGGGGGGGGCTACAAAAGAGGCTTAAATTGGAATTGAAATTATTTCCTGAATTTGATGTTCAGATCAAGAAGTCTACCATAGCTTTCAGAAAGCAGTTATAATCATTATCATTAATTGGAATTGGAAAAAAACTAAAGCAAAAAGATAATAATTAATATAAAATGACAAATAATAGAAAAACTAAGGCTATGTGTTTTTATTTCTTGAGGAACAAACGAATAAAAAAAAAGAAAACCTACAGTTCATAAAATATCAAACTTGAGTTCAGATTTTATATGCTGATATGAACTTGAAAATCAAAACCTATTTTGTATTACTGAGCTTAAAGAAATTATTGATGTAATTTGAGGATCCATTTTCTTGAATTGAGCCGATGAAACAATTTTAATAAGCTAGTCATATTATATGTAGTCATATATATCATATATATGTATATATTAATATGTAGTCAATAAAATAAGGAATTCACAATAACAGGGTTGTTTTAAATGTACAATTTTTATTTCACAAGTTGGTTTATAATGCAACAGCAAATTTTCAAGTTTACGCAAAGTACATTAAGGGTTCAAAAAAAAAATTAAAGCAGAAAGGAGCGTTATAAATATCTTTAAGGCCTTTAAAAAATCAGTTTTCTAAAATAAAAAGCATTATTGACAGAATTTTGTCGAAGCTCTTAGAAAATAGTCCTTGAATTTATCTTTCAATAACGAAATCAGATTTATAGAGTTAACCTCAGAATACTAATGGGCGTCAATTTGACATGTACGTCGGCTTAAAAGTATCACAATGCGCTTTCTTTTCACCCGCACATCCACCCTCAATTCCTGACAGTGCCTTTTCAAGGTCATGTTACTTAAGTGGGTGTATGATAGATAGTTTACGTTGTATTCACTTTCAAGATGATAAAAATTTTCTTTGTATATAATAATACTACGCTTGATTTATATATTATTAGCAATCAACAACAAAAAGACCAAACAAACGCAAAAAAAAAAAAAAAAGGTAACTGTACAACAAATCATGCAAAACTGTATTAATTGAAGTTGTTAGGGCCTATAATTTGGATTCTGACAAAAGATAAAGAGTGTTTATTTATCAAAAGAAAAGGATTGGTATCAATTAAAAATCTGGTCTGATTTTTGGAGCCCCGTTTCAAACTATTTCGTATACTTAAAAATGACTTTAAAAATCTGATCTGATTTTCGGAACCCCGCTCCAAACTATTTCGTATACTTAAAAATAACTATCTTCATCATCTATCAACGCATCCAGCTCACGATGTTTAATATAAAATAATGGTTCAGATTTGAATGTAAAATAATGTTTTTTTTTTTCTTTTTTTTTTTTTTTTTTTTTCGAAATTTTGAAGAAAGATGAATATCCGTGATTTAGTATGATGATTTGACATTGAGAGAGATTAAATAAATGTTGCCTTTCTTTATATAGACAACTGCCATTTGCTCATTTTCATATTAGCGGTGCCCTATAAAACAGTTCGGCACTGGTTACGACACTGAAAAATGCAAGATACTCGATAATATCAAGTAGTTTAAAAACTTTGACGTATGTTTGCAGAATTCTGCCCGAGACTGAAGTTTAGTTTTTCGTTCGGCAACTGAACTCGGAATGTTTTACAAGGGGAGGAAAATCAGTTCGAGATGAGATTTTGTATAATGGTAATACACATTTATAATGTCTATTCATGAAAATATTAAAGCACAATAGACAGTCAATTTCGAGAAAATGGCTCTCAAACGTAGCTTATATACTAAAAGCGTGTCACCCTTGGAGAGCTCCCAAATAGTATGGTGGATAGAGCATTGGCATGGCATTCTCGAGACGAAGTTCGGTCCTGGGTTAGCATTTTTTGCGTTTTTTTAAATTAATTTTCTTTTTCTTTTTAAGTTATCTCAAATTCATTTAACATTTTACAAACATGTTTAATTAATTTGCTTTTCATTTTTTATGCAAAAATAAATATACATATGAATGCGTGTTTTTAAATATTCAGAATTACTTCAATTAACAATTTAAAGATGGTTTCAATCAATATCATAACCATTCTTGTGTGGAAAAATACGTGCATTTTCTCTTAATAACTAAATTATAATTTAAAAAATAAAAATATTATTTTTTAAAAAATTATTTAAATAAAATTAAAGACAATTATTACAAATTCTCAAAAATAAGTGCTCTCAAAATAAATCTCTCTCTCTCTCTCAAGGGAAAAAAAAAATGTTCATTCAGCTAATGCTTAGCTTATAATTTTATTTTTAAGCAGGAAATTAATAAAATTACTGACATCATAAAAAAATTTAAATATTTTTTTTATTACATAGAAGAACCAAAATGGTTTTTATTGTAAAAACCTTGTAAACAAAATAGATTTATTTTGACATCTTGCACAAATGATAAATAATTATTATTCACAAGTGAAACCTTAAAGAAATCTATTAGAAAGCAGATTTCATTTACCTTCAAAAAATATTTGTTTTTCTTCAGCAAGCATACCATTTAATATTACTAAAAATTTTGAGCCATCTGCCTATGCATTCTATAACTTAACACACGTTTTCTAGTTTTTCTTTTTGATTATTAATATTGAGAATGTACGCTGTTTGTTATTTAATGTTTTGAATGTTTTTTTTTTTTTTTTTTTAGATTTCAGCTGCTTTCTTAAATTACCAAAATAAATACAGCTTCGTTTTGTCATAACAATAATTTATCATTATTAAAATCCAAAAATTTACAACTTTAATGATTTTAAGTTAAAGATAAGTTATATAAATTATTTTTTATAATTATATTTGAAGGACCGTATGAATGAACATAATTATTTTTCTTTTAAAAAATAAGTTATAACTTATGTATTACGAGTAAACACATTTATTTTTTTCATATAAAAAATAGTATATTAATTGAAACCATTTTTACATTGTTAATTTAAGTGATTTTGAATATTTAAAAAAACGCATTCATATTTATAATTATTTTTCTTCTAAAAATTAAATTATAACCCAAGAATCAGGAGAATCAATATCCATTTTGCATTAACAAAAATGACATTAAGATATTTTAAAGAAATTGTTTGTTGAATGCCAGAACTATACTACATTAATGCCCAAAGTCACAAAAAATAATGGAGGAAACAATAAGAAGAAACAAAATGAGGTGTGCTAAATCTATGTCAAGAATATGGCGACATTTCCTTAATATACTTAAGTCAACGTGGAATAAAAAAAACTTATTTTTACATACATACTTGTTATGTGTTAATCTTAAAATATTTTTTTGAGGTATAACCAAAATATAAACTTTAAATACATATATTTTATACTGTTTTATCAGAATTTACTGCTTTATTAGAAAACCTTTCAAAATAAATGTCAAAAAAATTATAAGTCATTTTTATAATATTTTGAACTAAAAATTTTTTCTTTTCTTTTAAATTTGAGCAACTAGCATTCATTTATTATTCATACCATTATCAGTCAATCGCCTAACCGGTAATCAAAAAATTCGGCCTAAATATTTTTGAAATCTTCTAGAATGATTATGTCATTTTATTTTATACATACAATAATTGTAACTTATATATTATCGAACATTTTCTATGATTTTAAAGAAAACTGAAATGAAAATTAAAAAAAATAAATACTGAATTTCAGATTTTATTCAAAATTAGTTTTAGGGACAGCTAAATGTTTTTTTGTTTTTTTTTAATTCAAGCTAATTCATACTATGCGCTATTTTTTTTTTCCCCATAAGCCATCGAATTCTTTTTTTCTTCGATATATGCTCCAATATATTATTAAATGATTATTTTAATAATCAGTTACGTAAAAATACCTAATTCCGTTACTAAAAATTTTAATTCATAAATTTCATCTATTAACAGGTAATTTTATTTAAAACAAATAAATAAGAAAGATAACGGCTTTCAAAAGATTACTCAATAAAGTTTCAAATTTCACTTATTTTTTTTAAATAATAATTTTACCACAATGTTTTTAGTCAGATTCGATATTGCTAAACATAACTGAGGAGACTGACTCAATTAAAACAATAATAAAAATTATAAATAAACATAATTAAATTTATTTATCAGTAACTGAAGCTCTATTTTCCTGTTTCAACTACTTATGTATAAACAGATGAGGTCGCGGAATATATTTTTTTCATACGACATTGCACTTGTTGAGTATATCTCACAATGAAAATGGCTTTCTCTAAAATCCCATATACAATCAGCAAATTTCGACTAACATAACAAAAACACTAAAAAAAAATTTTATACGTCATACAACATTTCCCATATGACAGTAAATAAAGAAAAATCATGTTCTTTATTCTTTTCTACTCCTCGTGCTTACAAACAAAACAAATTTTTCACCTAAACGCGACAGGAGTCTACTTAACACCGATCATTAGACTATGATGACTAACGAAGTTTCAATGCACCCCAAGACATTTCAACTATAACGACAGTATGAAAAAAAAAAAAAAAAATCACGACCGTAAACCATAGCAGGTAAGAGAGACGGGGGGAGGGGGGGGAGAGAAGCGGATACACAAGGTCGCATGGGAAAAGGTTTCCCCTTCACACGGAACGGCATATTCTTACCCCTATCGACCGAAATGGAATAGACTGTCTGATTTTGCCAGACGAGCGGGTAGCAAAGAGCGCAAAGCAGACACATTCATTGATGAAAAACAGGGTGCAAAGGAAAAGAAAAGGAACCCCGAGAAAGTTTCGATATTCGAATTCTCATTCATTTTAAGAGAAGGGTGATTTCATAACAGAAACTTCCAACCATTTTTTTAAAAATTGTCTTAATTAAAAACCAATTTCATTAATTAGTTGAAGATGAAATAAACACCTTAACGGAAAAGTTTCAGCAGTTTTGTTGGATGACTATAAATTTTATGTTACCGTAACAAGAGAAATGAAATAAAAATAATTAAAAGAAAATGAAAGAGCAATAACCCACAGTATCATTATACATTTTTAAAATGAATAATTAGAGTTTTTATATTATATGAATGCAAGATTTCACAGTTTTGAAATAAATTTTCCACTTTCCGACATATCCAAATATCTATTTCTGCTGGATATTTTAAATAACATTCCCACATTACAACATATTTAATAAATATTAGATAACAAATTTTTAATGAAAACTTACACACATTTATAATTAAATACAAGCATATGTCCAATTTTTTTTAAAGCATAAACTGAGTTTTTACTTTAGTAGGATCAGTGGAGGAAAGTGGAAATAAATAAATAAATAGCATGGATAAGGAAAAAAAGTAAGCCATAAAAATTAAACGGCATTGAGAAATATGTCACTGAAATTATCCTTTAACGAAAAATACCTTTATTTTAAAAGGCAGTTTCTTCCATCGAACAAATGGATTTAATATTTATCTAGTAAAACTGCTATTTTAAATGTTATCCGTTTCGTCTTTACTACAATTTCTTTGCGAAAACTATGAATTATATTCGTATAGAAATTGCTGTAATTCTAATTGATTTCGAAAATATTCTTACAATCTATAATAGTTTCGTTGGCATTTATTTACAAAATAATGCATCGGATTGTTTTCGATTCCGGTAAGTAAGGCTACCGGCTCAAATCCCTACAACACGGAACAGACAAGAAATCCAAAGAGGACAAATTTAGAAATCTTAAAAGCTTCAAAAATATCTTTTCAAGTTGGAAGTGTAACACTATAGAAACATTGTAAACAATGTGTCAAAAAAAACAAAAAAAAAAAAAAAAAAACATTTTGAACAATTTGCAAAAAGTTTTATTAAACATAATTCTCATTAAACATAACTTCCAGTTTTAATTATTTATGAAAAATCAACCTTATTTAAATATTTAGTTTTCTTATTAAAAAACTGAAATAGTGCAAAATATCGATAATACAGGCAACAATTATCATAAATGTATAAAAGAGAGATTATTTAAGAATTCAATCATCAAGGAATTAAAAATCTTACTTAAGAAAGGCAGAAAATGTTTCTTTCAAAATTGAATATGGTGAATTCCCGATTCTCAGTGCAATTGGATGGCGCGGTAATCGCAATTTTTATTTATAGTAACAAACAGTACATTTAAGTACTTAAAATAATTCAATAATCAATCGGTCGTTGCTGAGAGTGTTAACTTCATTTTTTTTTTATTTCCCCTTTGTGGGATTGCCGCAGGTAATCAAGTTTAATGTAACTGCAATAACACATAAGCTATTTTCAAATTCATTGTCTTGTTCAATAGATATTAATAAAATTATTTATTAACCTTTTCACAACAGATCAGTCTTCTCTATCTAACAAAACCATGAGGATAAATTACATTTTATTGATTTCATTACGATTAAATTTTTCTATTATTCCAAGGGCATTTTTTTTAAATCATAAATTTATTCTTTAAGTCAGATTTCCAAAAGCGAAAAAAAAAATTCATTTCAAATACATTAAAAGCATTCTAAAATAATTCTCGAGACAAATATCTTTAAAATGTTCGTTGTTTAAACCGGTCCCCCGACCCAGAAGAAATGCTGGGTAATTTCACTTCTCTTTATTTTCAAGACAACACAAAGAAGATAAGTTTTCAATTTTTAAAATTAAAAACTTCGTATTAGTTTAGTTTCTACTCTGAACCAACACAATGTTAATTCAGTCGCCGCCGCTTTTAATGTAACGATCAATCGGTTGTACTGATCAAGATAACGGATCAATCGTATCCAAATGCATGCGAAATCCGCCGCAACTAGGGATCAACAATTCGCTTGTAGGGATGAATTCCCGATGGTCGGATGTAAGGTTAAAGGAAAACACGATTTTCTTTGGATCAATGCTTCCATTAATTGAACTCACCCCCTCTATCTTCAGCAGTGTTACCTCCTTCCATTTAGTGATCAAATAACATTATCGGTTTCACGACGAATTAACTTGGTAAAATGAACATGAAATAAATAAATTAATTAAATAAAGAGTATAATCAATTTCCAAGTATGATGAAAATTTCCCGTTCCTTACTTAATTTGCCTATATGCAGGAGTGTTATTGAATCTGTAGTTCGGAAGAAAGACAATTTAAAAGCGATGTTGAAATGATGGGGGCGTGGAATACAAGTTGACGGAAATATTTATTAAAGTGAGGGGAAAGGACGGATGTGCGATTGGACCGTTGCTTCCTCAGAAGATCGAAGCCTTTTAAACGATCATTCCAATAACGTGTTGAATCTTTTGATGAACCTTATTTATATGAACGGTTTATCCAACAAATATTTGATAATTCAAAAAAAAAAAAAAAAATCTAAGTCTCGATAACTTTTTTAAAGTATTAAATATGTACGAATTGTTTTCTATACTGTCCATAGTGCCGATTTTTCTAATTAAAACGAACAAATAATACGAGTGACGTCGCAATGATTGTTTCATTTCAACAAAATTGAAATAGTTTTAATGTATTTCAGTTCCACTGATTATTTGTAAGTAGTGATCAGTTTGGCTTGGGTCAAAGCGGCATCAACTGTTTTTCTACGGACCTCATAACCAGATGAGAACGATAGTCCCAAGTCGGTATCCACCTTCCATACTGACGTTCGGACAGCTGATACCCAACGGCAAATTTAAAATCGTCAGATCTGTGCGTCATATGAGCATCGAATTATCGCTCCTTAAATTTATAAGCTAAAACTACATCATTCAAACGTATTATAATTCAATACAAAAATTGCACATAAAACTTCCAAGTATTCTATGGCTTCTAAATTGAATGCATGAGATAAACATCCTCCGCAAGACAGATAGCATCTAATTAGATTATGAAGAAAGCAAAATAGTTAAGGGGTTAATGCGTACCAAGCCTACATATACGGCAGATCTTCAATGGAATTGGACGACGAACTCAATTTCTTCCATTAATTCTCAATTTCTTCATTCATGTAGCCAAGATCTTATTAACAAATTACTGAAACACTTAAATTTTTATCAAGATAGCGGTATTAAGGTGGTCAAATTGAATCATACCATGTTTAAAACAAAAATTTAAATTCAATAAAATTTTCTTAAATTCCCTAAAACTCTAATGAGAATGTCTAGATTGTTATCTTATTTCTTATTTTTATCACAAGTAAAAAAAAATTTCAATTGATTTTCTAAAGTAATGAACGAATTTTTCAGATTTTTATCCATTTACTAAAATTATTACATATTTACATTTTTTTAAAAATGGATGCTTTTTTTTTAATATGTAGCTAGAACAAAAATTACAAAATTTCAAAACAATATCAAAATGAAAAATAGATTATAAAACATTTTACTGATATAAAGTTTCATTTATTTTGAATGATAAAAATTTAGGTTCAATATGGATTGAAATTTACAACAGCACAATTGTAAATAACATGCAAAGAGAGTACTCACTTCGGATGAAATGCGTTTTAAATACTTAAGTAAGGCAAAGGTTTATTGTCATGCTGTATCTAATTGCCACAGTGTAGTCGTGTTACCCATGACTTGTAATGATGTTATTTATGCAACAGGATTGTTGCACTATTAGAAATTTGTATTTCATTCATTCAATGATACACATTTATATGCTGTCCTCTCCGCCTTTTTTTAAAACTTAATTCACTGTAAACAATACTCTGCAAAAATAATTTGTTTCCTACATATCTAACCCGCATTTAAAATAATTATTCTTTTATTTGAGAGACACCACTCATAATACAATTTATGCATTACTCTCTTGTTAACAGAAACAAACTAAAAGAATAAATCATGTGACTTCATGGTATAAAAATTTCTTATCTTACCCATTTCTTTTATTTTGTACAGAAAAAATTCAATCTTCAATCTAATTATGCTGTCATTAACGTGCTGAGAATCACCAACTTAACTTTTGCTTTCAGACATCTTATTATATTGTTTTTAATAATAATAATTTTCATTCTTAGCTTTGATAGCATGAGCCTCACACAATTGCATGAAACTCGTTATTAATCGCACTCACATTGTGGCTTTTTATTTTATTTTATTTATTCCTATTTTGGATACTGCATAAATGTTGCGTGTGCACATCCCGGGACAGATCAGATTTAAGATCACTGCGTTATTCGATCTCAAGAAAAAGAGATGTCACAAATTCCTTCTGACTAAGGTTTTATATATTACCCTCTTTAACATCTGGAATTTTTGAACCCTATATTACACAATATCTCTGGTGTCTCCAATTCATTGCAGGGCATAAGCTTCTTTTAGTCATTTCCATTTGTATTTGTGATCCCCTGCTCTATTGTAAAAATGACTTATTTCTCGAGACCTCAGTTACCTTTCCAGTGAGTTTCAGAAGTCTACACAGGAAAAAAGACATGTATCATTTTCAATTTTTTCAAATTTTGGGAAAAAGTGGTGTAAACCAAAAAAATTCATTAAAAACTTGGAGTCTCCCCCTCCCACTTCTCCGGCTACAATTTTTTTGTATAATTCGCAAGCGAGAAAGTAAAAACTAATCCGCGGCTCCTTAAACCACTTCCACTCGCGATCCAGTCTGATCCGAAAAAAATGTTAAGCGACCGCATTCATTTTGTATTACTTCAAAAAAAAAAAAAATGCATAAATCAACTATGGAATGACCATACATATACGGGAAAATAAACATACATGTGTAATCCTCAAAATCTATTGTTCGAACTTCCGAGAGGTCTAAACCGGAAATATTAACCAAATATTAATTTTTTTTTTACGATTAAAAATATTTCTTCAAAATTCGCATATGTGAAAGTAAAAACTTTCAGCGGCTTTTTAAACTATTTCCACTTATGATGCTGTACAACACGGAAACAAATTACGAGACAGCATTAATATTTTTTTAACACGTGTTAACTGGAATATATGTATAAACTAGTTTAATATAATATTAATAAGAAACACGGAAGGGGATAATGAAGACATTCTTAATTAATCAAACACTATATACAGAGATTCCATCTTCACTAGCAAATGAATGTATAATATTTTTTATAGAGAATGATGCAATGAAACAGAGCAAAGCATTGCTGATGAATAAAATTAAGTTTCATATTATAATTTGAAGTAACTAACTTTCTTCAAAAACCATGGAGTCATCAATGATAATTACGAACAGACATTACAAGACATTTTTTTTTTTTTTTTTTTTTTTTACAAACTGAAATGGTAATATTTTACTGACAAAGCGAACATTGCAAAAACATTTAAGTGAGTGAAAGGTATAAAAATTGAATAGTAGCTCACTTTTAAGAACAATTCCACAATCCCGGTTAAATTTCTCTCTATATATGTAACACTGCAAGAGAATTATTCCACCGTAAATTTGTTGCTGCTTCACAAATACTTCATAGCTGATTCACGAGATGGCTGGCCTAAGATCGGTAGGATTCATTTGCAAAAAAAAAAAAAAAAAAAAAAAAAAACCTATTATGTGGGAAAAGATGATTAAGTTAACGAGCTTTTGAATGCTTTCTAATTTGCCAGAATTGACTTTCGTAATTAGAAATAAAAATGCTTAAAAGATCTTATGTCATTTCAAAAAGAAGAATAATTTCTTAAAAAACTCGCATTTTACCTGAGACTTGTTTATATGGTTAGATAACAGAATACCGAATCACAGATCATCAACAACACGGGCTTTTGCTCAGTGTTTTAATGAAAAATGAACATTATACAACCCATGCTAACTATATTAGGCGATAATAGTTTTAGCTGTAAAATAAAACGAATTCAAAGAAAATGTTATTCATCCTTACAGCTCCAGTAATGATGTTTTAAAAAACAATGGACGGGTAGTATTCATTATTGAGATTCACTTACGCACACACAGTGCTAGCACAAGATGGTGTTTTGTGAATCTCAATCTTGCCATTATGGTTCAGTCTGAACTGATAGCATCCTGCAGCTATGGCATAGAGATAAACAAGAAAAAAGATAAAACATCTTCATTTGAATAAAACTTTTTGACGGTAAGAAGGGCTAATAATATCACAAGATACTAGGAAAAATTATATTTAGAGGTTATAGAATTCTCAAAGCCTTTAAGATTCTTTTTTTTCCCCCAATTATTTTATCACATTTAAAGGAATATATTTCCTAATTTAGGATAAAGAAAAACTAAAGGAAGCTTTGAACACCTGGACTCTCTTTGATATTGATCATTCAAGTCCTTTTTTTTCCCTCCTCCCAAATAAAATTTTCCATGGAGATATAAATACACATTCAGGGTTTCACTATTCAATCCGATACAACACGAATAACGGCATACAAAATTGTTACCAGAAAAATGCCAAAACACAAAATTTTATAAAAAACATATAGCGTGCTTAAGGTCATAATGCACCTCCTCTTTAACACTTCCCCTTCCCGGACCCCCCCCCCCCTTTTTTTCTAATAGCATTCGTATAGATTAAACCTTTGCTTATCCATTCGAATTATCTTCTCACAGGGATGAATTATGTTACCACGTCCAAAGATTCTTAGTTAATATCGTTAAGTTATTTTATATAGCTTGATATTAAATAACCGTGCTAGTATGGTGTAAGAATCTGGAAAGTGGGTTCAACAATTCAGCTGTCGTTTCGGTTCCCTAACTATGGTAAAAAATTACAAGGCTGGCATTAAATGGATCTTGAAAAGCATTAAAAAAAAAAAAAAAGAATTTACTCATAGACTTCCCAAAAATGCAAAAATTAAAGTCTAAATTAGAGCTTAAAGATGTGAATTCTAAATGTAATATAAAGAAAAATAAACCTTAAAACACTAATTGTGTGCAATGATAAATATTAATTAAGTAGTGTACATTTTGCCACAGCAATGGACAGCATGGAGATAATATATTATCTGCAATAAAAATTTTACAAGGGTCAATTTTTGTTAGCGTTGCTTTACATATTTTTTGTTCACAAATAGTAAATAACAAAAGATGAAACGAAATAATAAAAGCAATTGCAATCAAGTAACTTTATACAACAGATAGTTGAGGAATATTCTCAAGCATCATCGTCGCTGTCATTTAACTCATCGTTTTATTATTTCAACACTGTTTCATTCATTGTCGCCTTTTGTTTGACATTTGTAATAATTTATTATCACGGCCCAACATTAATGGACTTCACAGTACGGAAAAACTAAAACAATTCATTTGTAATAAAAAAACTATGATTAAAACTGTCATAAAATTTAAACCCATCAAACGTTAATAACAATGCATTTTTATAACAATCGGATAAACACGATCAACAGATTTTAAAAAAAAAATAGAATTAGTAAATAACAAAGTGATCTCTATCTATCTATATATAAAAAATGCTGTGCATACAATGTTGACATTTTGCGCCATAAATTAATTCATTCTTATCTAATAGAATGCAAGCACAAAAGATAAATATCAGCCGTATGTGCTTAGATGTATCAATTTTCGCTTCGACACTCTTACTAACAAAGATAAAAAAAAAATCATACAATAACAAATCTCATTATTTATACTCACTCATAAAAATATCTGTCACTTAAAAAGCGCTTATCTTGTTTCTACTTAAAATTCTAAAAATAAAAATCGCGAAAAAGAAATTCAAGGGATCCTAATTCCGGCTTATTTATAATAAAAAATAAATTTAAAAAAAAAGGCAAAATATAAGCCATAAGACATTTAAAAGAATAGGAAAATTTACAAAGTGTATCATAATTTTGCGATTTGACAGAAGTGATATATTTTGATATTCATCTTGAATTTATGGGGTCTAACATTCCTTAATATTAATTTTATTTCCTTCAAACCTTAATTTGATGCTCGGGCGTCACTTCTTGATTAAAATTATCAGAAACATTTAAATCTCTCAACTTTGTATTGAAATAGATCAAGAGCATCAAACTCGCGGCCCATAACAAATATCTTTGCGACCCAAAAAACATAATTTGCAAAAATTCTTAGTTAAAATTTCCCAACCTAATTTTAATACAAACAAAAGTCATTATAGCGATGTACATATGTATATTCTACATCTCCTAATTAATCAGGTTGAATTCAAACAAATTTTTCAAACTTATTACTTTAGAAAAGAGAAAGAATATAGTTAATTTTTCAAGAAGCAAAAGTTAATTAAGTATTAAATTAGTAAGAAATGAATCGAAATTTAGCCACTTTTCCGCAAAAATTTTGGGTGCAAATTATCCCATAAGAAAGCTTGTTATACCATTTTAAAACTCGATTTTTTTAAAAATCTTTTTTATTATACTAATTTCAAAGATTAAAATTTTTGTTAATATTTCAAAATTTAAGAAATAACCGAGTAGTTGCAGACGAATTTGAAATAACAAAATTTACAGATATTCCATAACTAGACAACTTTTATTTTTGATATTTGTTTTACTTTTTAAAATTATTCTTGGCAGGAGTTTTTTACTGGTTTTTAGATCTGAAGTTTATTTATTCAAATTGGTTTTTAATAATCATGTATTTCGCCAAAATAAAACTATAGACGATAGAAAGATTTTGTATGCTGTATTTTATATAAAATATGCTTTTTCATAAGTTATTTCAAAAGCGTTTCTTTACAGACGTCGATTAATATTAAATAGACGTAATATTAAATAGATTCTTATTTTTTCTTATACGATACATAGCTAAAATCTTGATGTGTAAGCAAGATTTTAAGGAAGTTTTTATGACCATAATTTTTTTCATCAGTAAAAAACCTGAACAATACCGGGTATTTCATTTAGCTATACATTATCACATAAAACCAACCACAACATTCTCAACGATCGATTACTAGTTGTATTATAAAACAAATTATTCTTTTTTATTCGATAAGGACTCACTACCTAATTGTATGGAAATTGCGATCCAACGACTCTCAGATTTGAAGGCAAAACTCAGTGAAAATGGAATTCCTGAATTTTAAAATTATTCGTCACGCAGCTTTGAAAATTTAAAAAATTGACATACGAAATTATTTCTATAAAAAATTGACATACGAAATTATTTCCATGCTGGGAAGTAACTACCGGTGTGAGCAAAATATTTATATTTATGAAAGGAACTCCCCTCCCCGAAGTATGAAAGAAAGTAGAAGAGGAAAGCTGTCAAGAAAAAAAACATTAACTATGCAACTTTGTTTCAATGCTGCTTTTAATGTTCAGTTTCGATAAAAATTGAAAGATTTTTTTTAATCTTCCTATTTAAGCTCACACCTGGTTTTATTTTTTGTTTGTTTATTTTTTTTTTTTTTGGGGGGGGGGGAAGGATATTAGGATTCGAATTTTTAAAAAAAATGTTAATGCTAGAAACAGATGTAGTTTCAGAAAAAGCTTTGTTATTAATTATTTCGCAATTTTTAAATTATCCAACAATTTCGGGGTTTTTTGTTGTTTTTTTCCAATCCATTTAAAACGATTATCAGGGAACAATGATTATTATTTTAAATCTTAGTCTTAAAAGAAACGAGCTTCCAAAAAACTCTATTCAACCGAAATAAATCGATTTAACATAATCTGAATTTAAAAATTTTTAACAAATAAATAACTACTAAATCTTTTAATATATATTGCTTGTCTACTATTTTTTTTTTTTTACTTATTACCTTTTTTAAAATTTAAACATATTTTTGTAGAACAATTTTTAGAAGTAATTGAAGTAACGTCACAAATCGCGATAAATTCAAATAGAGAATCTTCTACAATGCGGTGAGCCGTATTTCCGATTATAGCGTCTGGACATTTTATACCCACCCCTCTTTTAACGTTTTGTGGTTACTTCGGAAACCACTGTTTTCAGTCTCGATCAGGGTGATGAACCGAGCTGAGAAGATTTTCCTCTTTCAATACGGAAATCCCCACTCCTACTCCACCATATAAAAAATTAATGCACACACATTTACCGAAACAATACACAAAAGAAAGACAGTTCACACGCTTCAATTTACGAAAAAGTCAAGGATTTCTCCGTTACAATTCAAGGTCATCAAAGATTCGAAATTTCCGAAGTGGATAGGAACTAGCAAGAAAATAATTTTAGAGCAATGTTTGATAATCGATTTTCTTATACAAATTTGGGACAAAACGGAACGGTGCATTAGATCAGAATAAAAATTAAAAAATAAAAAAAAGAAAGAAAAGAAAGAAAGAAAGGAAACAGAAAATTATAGGCCAAGTTGAAAGAAGGAGAGACAGTTAACCTTTCACTTGCCGCATTTCTCACAAAAAGAAAATATTTCATTGATGTTAAAATCAGAATTGTTTCCCAGTTACTGTTCTTACAAGCGCTCGATGAAAGTTACAGCCAGTAAATGATAGTACAGAATATAACTCAAAAATGCATACTAATTAAATTAGATAAATTAATTTTTAGTTAATGTCACCCAATTTTCTTTTAAATAAATGAAGACCTAAAATGTTCCATTGACTAGTTTGTTCACAGAATGAACATTTGCAAAATTTAAGTAATGAAAAAAAATTGGATGATTTCATTTTTAAATACACATATCCTTTAGGATAGAAAGGGATTACTTTTTACTGGAATAAATTTCTCAAGCTCCTTAGCAAAATTCATTTCTTTGCATGACAGTCTACTGACTTGGAAAAGCTTTGACTTCTGTTAAAATGACTCGGAAAAGCTGCAATTTAATAAGTTGGTGGTTGCTAACGAATTCTAGTAGTGTTGTGGCTTATCCCACCTGGTCGTCAGTAACATCAAACCTGGTCCATGAGCCCGAACGTCTTCAAACAATGTAGGCCGACGTCATGAAAAAAGGGCTTAAAATGCAGCTTCAAGAGGTCAAGGACCTAGAGGCACCAAAGGCTGAAGTCTGACTTTGCCTCATGCCTGCACTGCATTTAGCTGAGCATTCTAATAGTACAATATGTTAGCAATCATGAAAAGATTTAAAAAACAAGTTGATTTTCCCATAATTAAGAATCTAAAAATAATGGTCCGGATATCTTTATCATTTGCAAAAACAACATTGGAATAAAATTATTTAAACAAGTATATTTGATCCAATTCAAACTCTGAAATTAACATCTCTCTCAAAGTCAAAATCCAAGAATGAAAACGATTATACATTTTTTTTTATTGTTAATGTAAAACACCATTTAGATACAGCTGTTATAATAATGGGATTACAACAGCAAATATCGTCTATCACAAAGCAAGTGAAACATATCTGAAAGCATCTGCTTTTAATGGACCGCAACGGCGACTGCAGTTATTGCTATGTTTATAAGTATGTTAAAAGAAAACCATTTTCCAAAGTATATAAATAGCACCACAGTGGAATTTTGGAAACGTAACAAACGAGAAATAAGTTACAAATGGAATAAGTTAGCTCAGTTTAACTATTTAATGAACAGTTTAGCACAAAAGAAACATTTGCATAGTATTTTTTTTTATTGTAAAGCATTTGTTCTGCGATAAAGATATCGTTAACTATTATTTCGGATTTAAGAGATTTGAACAAATGTTGTTATAAATATTAGCAATATTGCATTTCTTTCGGTTACAGCATGAAACTGAACAGCCATAAGACAGAATCTTATGGAATAAGGCAAAAAGAAAAAGTATTAGAGATGCTTAAAACATGCATTTTTATATTAATGAATTTTCTAACCGCGTTTATTTATTTAATTGCAAAAGCTAACAGGTAAAGCGATTATAATAGTATTTATCAGAATAATAAAAGTACTTTTTTCACTTTCATATTAAAAAAAAAATACAAATATAATTCGTGCCTTGATGCCAAACGAAAGAAAAGTTCAGAATATGCAGATGAATAAGTTTTCATCTAATAAACATTCCATCTGCTTTACATTAACAAAAAATATACTTAATAAGTCAGCTTCATTAAATCAAAGTTTTTAAATTATGACTCATATGAATAAATTTAAGTATTGAATCAACTATTATATTTTATCTAATATTTTAGGCAAAAACACCCTCATTCAATATTTTTTTCTTATTTAAGCATGGTTAATTATGCAAGTCATTAATATAATTAAGATATGCACTTTTTTTTAGCGTCTCGATGTCAAGCTGCAGTAGGAACGAGGACCGGAATTTTAAAACGTGGTCAAAACTTGAGCCGACTACATCTTCCCAATTTCTGCATCATATTAATAATAAGACTTTGATGCTGACGGATATGACGTAAATCAATCTTGTACACAAGACGAATTTTCGATGGAACTGGATCTCGAATCCACGATCATCCGGTCTTGATGTCCAGATCTCTACCACGTCCCTTGACTGAGCTAGGAACTGACCAATAAAAATTAAGTGTATAAGGAAACAATAAAAATGTAATAAATTTGCGACACTATCTTAAATAAGGATTTCAACCGAAAGAATGAACTCAAAACATTAATTATATTTCTCCTGTTAAAATCGCCAGCACAAATTATGCTTTACTCATTTTTATATTTAGCACTTTAAAAACGCAAAAAAATAAAAATATATAAATAAAAATAAAAAAAAATAACTAATTGTGCCGAAATTGTTTCTTATTCGAGACAAATCTTAACATCGAGAGCTCAAAAGTAATCTGTTATATTTATCGCAAGTAACAACTCCCCAAATTTAATAATTTAGAGACGCAAGGAAAAAAAAAAATCAAAGGAGCCGATGACAACATAACGAATGCCAAGTTATCAATAAATATTTTTATGTACATGAAGAAACATTTTTTCGATTTCAACATCCTAACAAAAAATCATACTAATTTCTGAATTAGATTTAAATCCTTGATTATAAGGTAATAAAACTTATCTACACAAAATGAGTGATGTCAAGAATTGTGTTCTTTTAATTAAATTAAGAAAAAAGTCACGATTCAATTTCGAAACAAGATAACTGCATAATATATATACAACGGTAATTTTCACTTGATAACATAATTATCACTAACTTAAACTGTTTATAACATTATATACTGCGTTGATTGTCAATTACATCAGTATATTGCCAATTATTTTGTTTAAACCAATCAATTCAGCGACTTTTCGATGAAAAAAAAAAAAAAGATCAGAATTAAGGTAATGCCATACTTCTTTTCAACAATAAATCTACAATATTTCAACTGAATAATCAATTCAAATTTAAATAACCAAATTCTTTGACAATGGAGAGAACTAATGTGCCAAATTAAATAACAGATTACTCTAAACTTTGTGCCAACTAATTAACCCAGAAGATTCAAATTTTGGATGTAATTTCTTAAATTTCCATCTTAAAAAGCATCGGGTTAACACGGTAATAGATAGGAAAAACCAAATGCATCCAAGTACCACACTAATGTGTTTTCATGAATAATATATTAGCAAATCCTTGTATGCATGCACGAGGTATTAAGTAGATAAAGGGACGCAGAAAAGATAAAAAGATCTCTTCTTTGCCACAACACATAAACTCTATAAATCAAAACATTCTATAAACATTGCAAAAGTTGCAAATTAAGAAATTCAGAAATAACATATATAATCCTAATTAGGACAGGCGGGATTTAACACTGCCATTATTCATATCTATAAATTAGCGAAGTTAAACAATATTCTAAATAATTAAACTCAAGTTAATAACAAAAAATTTATTTTTTTTAAACTAATGAACGTTACCATCAATACCAAGAATCATTACAAGCAACATAATAATAAAAAAAAATCGTCTTGGGAGTGAACAGATAAGGATGAAATAAAAATACTTCAAAATTAAGATGCTCTTCAAAGATGTGATGTCTCAAATTCCAAATCTAATAAGATAAGAGATGCGATGAAAGTTTTCAGATTACAATTCGCGATGCTTTTAAGAATATTAGGAAATAATTCGTATAAATCATATCTCGATTAAATAGAACATATCCAGAACTCTAGAAAGATCATATGAAGTGGGACTAGTTACTGTTAGGCCTTTTACTTTATATAAAATATTTTCAATAAAATATAGGACAAATGTTTATCATCCGAAATCATTTATATAAGAAAGAAATTAAAATTTAATTTCATAATAAAATTTCCATATGAAAGTTTAGTTCGACGAAACTGAATAACTGACTGCATGACATGTGTTTACAGATATAAAACTACCTTGATATTTACATTGTTTCCTTTATTCAGATCGAAAATCAACAAGGGACACCGAAAAAAATTAAAAATATTTCCTCAAAATATGAAATGAGCATCTACGCCCGTACACCAGCGTTATGATACACAAATGACAGCTAAACTTAAAATAAAATAAAAAAGATGAAGAAAATATTTTGATTCGGGCGAAATTTTAAGTTTGAGTTTCAGATGAACAACAAAGGTATTAAGATCAAACAATCAGTATTTTTTATATAAAATCCTTAAAAATCATTCGTTTAAAACCGTAAAAACCACTATTACAGATATTATTAAGAATTTTCGACAAAAAAAAAAAAAAAAAATTCCGGTAACTATGCGTTAATATGTACCTTATTCCCTGTCTGTAATAAAAACTTGATTAAAACAGAATGCTTGAAGCTTATTTCCCCACAGCACAAAAGTGCATTCTTTATATGAATGCGTCTATCAAGCATCAGCAAAAAAATATCAACTTTTTAAAAACAGGGAATTCAAAATAACATACAAGCAATCGGTATTAAAGGAACATTAAATGTTAAGAAAAGGAAAAGCAACAATTTATATTCAGGCTCGATTAAGAACATCACATTGCATATCCAAATTTTTATAACTTTTAGGTTATTTAAATTTTGATGTGTTAAAAAGTAAGCGTAAAAAAAGAGAGAAAGAGGAGTAGTGAGGACTAATTCGTTATTATTTCAGTAGAGAATTTTCAAAAAGGCTTACGTGAAATAAAATTAAGACCATTTTTTAAGAACCAGCTCTATAAATCAGATAAGAATTTAGTCCAAGGAATAATTAAAACACAGAGTCAAAGCAAATTTCTAAGTTTACTACGAACTAAAAGCAAATTTCTACGATTATAAAACAGAAATAAGGAGGAAATACGAAGTTTAACCAGATATATGTAGAAAAGTTAACAATTCGATAAGAAACGCGACTATTTTGCAAAATAATGAAAGTTCCAATTTCGTCTCCTAGATGGCGGTGCCAGAATAGCGTAGGTGTGTTTATAGCATAAAATGCCCTTGCCATTGAACTATAACCAAATCCCAGAAGTCAAAATACTTCCTATGTGCGAACGAAAATAAATATTTGTTATTGTTGACTAACTCCGATTGATTTACAGATGTTAAGCCAATAAATTTCCTTCAGCATGTGATTGAAAATGAGTTTCAGATCAGGATTGGTTAGAGATGTAATAAATAACTAACACACAAAGAATACAACTTATTGAAATTCTTTTTGTCAAATACATTTCTAGCCGTTGAATAATTTCAAGACTTTTAATTCTATTGTCATATCTTTAAAAAATATGTATTAAATAATGAAATTTTTTTAAAAAATACGCTTGTCATTTTTGCAAATTTTAAAGGAAAATTATAGATCTTATTGGTTTTGTTTGTTTATCAGTATTAAACAATCAGACAGAAAAGCAATTTGCGACTAGCAATCTAAGATGTTCTGACCAACTGCGTTGTGTCTGTTGTTAAATAGAATATTTTTTTAAAGCATATTAATGTTTCAAGGCCGGTATACAGTCAGTAAATTCCGTCATGCATAATGCAAAGATCGCACAAAATTCAATACAGAAAAGATTGCTGGACCTACAGTTACCAAATTTGGAACGTAGTCGCTTCTTGAGCAGAAGAAAGCAATTTTCGACATAACAATAAGAAAGCATTTTTCGAAATTTTACTTTTAATATAAAAAAATTAAGCATATTATCGCACAAAAATCACTTTTTACACAATTTTAATACAGAAAAACAAACTTCTCAATGAGGCCAATTATTTACCAGTTTTAATAATTAATTAAAATATTTTTAAATATAGTTTACAACAACAATTTTCATGGTTTCGATTAAAACAAACGCGCGTTGTGACGATACAAAATACATTTATTATTCTGTCTGCACGTTCATAAAATTAAGAAAAATGTTAACAAATAAAAAAATAGATACATCAAGCGAAAAACATTATCACGCTACGGTGTTTCGGAGAAGTTCGAATTTTCCTTTTTTTTAACTGATTTTTTTACTTTTAAATAACATTATGTTAGAAATGCTATTAGGTTAACACTGAGGCGTTCATTTCTTTCCAAGAAGATATTACTATTCGCACGAAGCAATTAAATTTCCGACTTCCCTAATAATGCTTTAAACATAATTTTGGGAGTGGAAAACTAAAGAAGGCTTTTAACCGAAATATCCGAAAAGAGAAAGGAGCAGGGACATTTTCAATTTGAATTTGGTCATTACATTAGGAGTTTAATCTCGTTTAAAATTAAATAACTTTTCCCAAAAGTTTTAATCTTTTATATAAACGATTTTGTTTTTATAATTAATGATTTAAAAGATAAATAAATACATGTACACTAAGTACCGACCTGTTTTGCTAAACATTTTCGATTCTTTTTTTCACCAAATTTTTCTTACAAATTTTTAAGATAAATTCATATTTTTTTCTAAATAAGTTAGTACTCATATAACAATATTATTTGAAAACGATAACCTAGTTTATAATGCCAGCAAACAGTATGTATAAATGCTATAGTCCATATGATAAACTGATTAATCACTTTTGCCGGTTTATGAATAATAATCAATTAAATTCATTCATCTTAACACATATATAATTTTC
This sequence comes from Argiope bruennichi, assembly GCF_947563725.1. Classification (NCBI taxonomy): domain Eukaryota; kingdom Metazoa; phylum Arthropoda; class Arachnida; order Araneae; family Araneidae; genus Argiope; species Argiope bruennichi. The sequence goes on from NC_079163.1 coordinate 128,488,976, forward strand.
AAGATATATATATTAAAAATGATATATTTAATAAAAATCATTTGTTTAAACAGAGCCGGGGAAATATTAGAAATTATGCGAGACATTACCTCGGAGAGGTGCATATATTATTATTATTAAAAAAAAAAAAAAAAAAAAAAAAAAGGACATTGAACCGGAATTATGAATTATATAAGCTTGCACACGTCACGTCTTACGTTCTATCATTCGCAGACCATTGGCTCTCTTTTCGGTTGTGTGGTACTTGCATTCTCCTCTTTTCATACCACATTTAAGACTTAGCAAAAATTGTTTAATGAAAACGTTCATCGATTGCAATATTTCCATAAAAAATGGAACAGTGATTTGACAGGAATTGTTGAACACTCCATAGAAACTGTTGGTATCGAATTTAAATCCTCCGGACCTTTGATATCATTTGGCTTCAATACAGTAACGTGCTTTTAATATGGATGGTGAGGGTTTGATGGACCTAAAATCAACATAATCTGGATACAAATGAATCATTTTAAACATGTAGTAGTTCTAAATTGTTTTTTTAATTGATAAATAATAATTTGAGCTGGAAAAAGTAACTTAAAAGACATTTATGAATGCAAAGCAATAAAACAAAGAATGAACAACAATGGAACAATAAACAATTACGCTCTGGGTTAGAAGCTAATACTTTTAGTTCATTTTTTTGAATTACACATCATTTCATTAGAAATTGCATAAATAATAACATATCATTTACAGAACAAATATTTGATCTTCAGTTTCTCTGAATATATGTTGTGGCCTTTATTTGCTTTTCAAAATTTAAATAAAATCTAGTTTATTCTTGAAATTTAATGTCACACAACTAAAAATCGAGCTTAATGTTAGATTAACATCCCGCTTAAGCGTTTCGAAACAGTACGACAATTATATAGGAATTTTGAACCATTATCAGATGACGTAAATGGCATTAAAACTGGTGATATACTTCTCGCCATATTCGCATGAACCTTGTTGTCAGATTTAATGGGCACTAGGTCCACATACACATGGGATCAGATTTGGAACCTACAACTATACGATTCCGATAACGGACCTCAGTAGTGTAAACATAAGCGCAGATAAAAAATATCCACAAAAAGATATGCTAAAGAGCGTGTTTCTATAGGTTTTAATTTAAAATGGTTCAACAAGAAATTTTTAAAACAAAACACTGAAATTTTGAAAGAATTCTCAAAATCTTTCGCATTTCATCACTAAAACACATTTCTAGAAATGAGACAGAATTGTTTATACCGAGCAATACGCAGAATTGCAGAATAATAAACAAATTATTTTTGAGAGGGAGACGATATTAAGTAAACTCCCGAATTCTTTCCTTCCATGCTGCTCTTATCTTTGTTGACCAAATCCGCAACATTTAAAATACAAATAGAACACTTATGCGATAAGATATTCGAGAAGACTAATCCGCCTGAAATACTTAGCGATAAGTGACAATCTTAAAAGAGAACTTCCGATTTTCTTTACCATTTAATAAGAAAATGGATACAATTTCATTACTTTTAGCTGGTGCTGTCTGCATGAATTGCTTTCTTTAAACGCGTCAATCAAAAGATTATTTTTTCTTTTTAAATAATGGATTGAAAGAATGAATCATTCGACTCGTAAATGACAAATTAAAAGCAAGTATATCTTTAAATTTTCTCTATTTATTTCAAACATAACTTAGGAGCTAACTTAGGAGAAGTACTATAATAATACAATTTAAAAAATAGAAAAGTGATATGTTAACAAATGTTAAATATGTCAGTGGTATGGTATATTAACAAATATTAAGTAAGTGCTTTCCACAAATAGCTTGTTGCAGCAGTTGCATTCTTTTATCATTCTGCGTTTATTAAATGGCCAGAAAGTAAAAATTCAGCGTTTATATGCTGCAATTTAAGTTGCGTCTTCGTGGGCTTTTTGATATTTAAAATTTCTTTTGCAGAGAAAAAGCAAAAATACACACATCGGCCCAATCTGGTATTAATGCAAACTTCTGCAGGTAATTAATAACACATTTAGCTGTGAAACGACGATTACACAAATTTCGAAAAGCAATAACTGCTTATCAACTTCGAATAACTCATTTCATGAAAATACTGCGAATAGAGGGGCGTAAGCGCAATTCACGAAATGGGCACAGATAGGCAAATAGGATTAGTCGAAAGATTAGCTATGTATCTCCGTCGAACACAGAAAATTGAAATTCATTCAAATTAAAAAAAAAAAAAAAAATTATCAACGAATCCTTTTCTCTCGCTTGTTAATTACATCAGCTGCTCTTGTCGAAAATATCTAACCATGTAAATGGTTAACAAAATAAAACATAAGCACTGATAATTTTAAAATTCTATTTAAATCCCCGAAATCTTAAAATTAATCTAATTTTCCGAACTTGAATGAAATTTGATTTCAATCCATCAATTTTGAACCATTTTCTTAGAATTACATTATTTAAGACGTTTTGCCTTTCAAACAAAAAGAGAAACGTTTTTTGTTTAATAACTAGTATAGCATCATAAAAAGCAACACTAATTTCATAAACAGATATTAGAGAATTTTTTTTTTTTCTTTCTCATTACTTTTGAATGCCATAGATATTAATAAAGTAAACATGATGTAAAACATATTTTGACAACCCTCTAGTTTCAGTTAATATGAAAGGGAAAATAAAGCAGATTCATATTTCAGAACAATGGGGTTTTTTTCCCCCTCTTTCTTTTACTTTTCTTTTGTAGACAACATAAGCTCAAATGCTTCCTTTACACACCATATCAATATTGGACAGTTAGCAAAAATAAAATGCAAAATACTGAATTAATGAATCGATTAACATCAAACACAAATAAAGGACAAACCTATTTAGAGGCCGATGTAGAATTCTATGAAATGAAATTCGGTGTTTGTACTACAATCAATGAAACAATCAACACAGACTCTTTAAAAAGAAACAATACAGTAAGGTGGCCTTATAAATAAATGAAATTAAAATCAAATTTGTACGAATGCTCAGAATAATGGCATTTAACTAAACATATCGAAAGTTATGAACAATTATAGAGAGGAAAAGATGCTTGTTTTTCTCGCTAAAACTCACGCAACCGAAATCCATATTACAACCTCCATTTTTTCCATAAATGAAATTAAGCCCTAGCGAATCTGGATGATTGCATACCATTTCCATTATAGAAAAACAAAAGAAAGAGGTGTTTCATAAATAAGAAGACATAATTAAAGTGAACTGACTAGATTTTCTAAACTTGAGTGATCAAGATATTTAGGGAGAAGGGTATTGAACCAACTCCAAACAATAAACAGATTTAAAAAAAATGATATTTTTGAAATTTAAAGATAAATATTTACAACTTTGCAAAAAACAAGAATATAGAAAACAATGATTTTAATAATATTTTTCCTTCAGCTTCATTTATCCATATTGATTTGATTGAAATGCGCTCTTTATTTTTAACGTTGGTAGGGGTTTTAGGCATTTCTTTCAAATGATGTCTTTTCATTAAATATATCTTTGGAAATAATTCATTACCTTTGTAATTAACAAAGCTTTCACGTCCAGCTCAGTTATTTTTTTCCCCATGTTCAAACAATATTTATGCAAAAAAAATATCTTTTCAGTAAGTGAATGATCTCACAGTTAATTAAAAAAAAAGTATCATTTTCCCAGAAAGAATTTAATTAAATCTATTTTTTTTTTAAATAACAGACTTTTTAAAGAAAAAAAAAATAAATAAACATATCCATTTTTTTTTTTTTTTTTCTTTTCTTTTTACAATTTTTTAAGCTGGTGGAATTTGATTTTGTCTCAAAACCTATGTTTCCCTCTTTCTAAAAATTTTTAAGTTTTTTCCTTTCTTCTCTTTTTTCATTTTGTCCCCCCCCCCTTTTTTTTTTTCGAAAACTGAAAATATTCACTTCTAAACCCATCTCTGCAAAATGGATAAGAACATTTTTAATAAGAAACTTCTCATAACTCTAAATTACATATTTACGGTGAAAAACGACAATATCGGTAATAATATCTTAAAACTAGTCAAACCCGAGACAAATTTTTAAAAGACACGCTTAGACGGGTCATCAGGTAATATTAATCATAAGTAAAGTATGATCCTATGTATACACGAATCCTATTAATTCTTCAGAATCAAACAACATGAAATAAAAATTTCCCAAACACATTAAAGTAGACTAGTAGAAAAAAAGTAGTAGAATTAAAGATATTTTCGCCAGAACAATCCGCCAAACATTAATGATTTATTTAATTTTTTAAACATGTTTACTACCAACACGAGATCACGTGATTTTCGATGGAAAAGTACAAAAATCGACTTAATTTTTTTTATAATATCGAATTATTTAGAATAAACATTAAATTTATGAATATAAAAAGTTTCAAGTCAATTTTTTATAAATACAATATTTTATATAAAATACATCTAACGGCAACTCTGCAAAAAAAAAAAAAAAAAAAAAAAAAAATTAAAAGAATAATGTTATTATAAAAGAAATTTAAAAAAAAGAATTTCATTCAATTTTCCTCTCGTTCATAACTGATTACTTCATTCAAGGCCGAATATTTTATTAATGAATTTGACGAGAACTTATTCCTGTTTTTTCCCATATATCACTACAACATAATAAAATCGACTAGTAACTGTTATCTATCCTCAAACACCTGCAATCAACCGTTGCAACACAACAATTAATTGTCCCATAAAACAAAAACTGATGATTCAAAAGTCCATTACATAAATCTCTCCCTTCCATACGAAAATCAAAATCTGACATAACACGAGGATTTATTACGATTAAATCATACAGCCAAGAAGAACAAACAAGTGCTAGAGCGATGTAAATGATTCCCAGCAGTAGACATTGAAATGTGGGGGTGGGGGGAATCAGCGAAACGCTTGAATCTATGTAATGTTCAACTCCGTGAGAAAGGAACAAACATTACAACTGTCTAGACAGCGTCTCCCGAAAATAACAGCGCACCGCAACTTCGAACTTTAGCCTCTATCGGAAAACCGAGGTGAATCTTTCTCACGATAGAAATCAATTGTAGATGTGCGTATTAATGGCAAAGCTTTGAAAAGCAAATTTTAAAAGAAGCGCAATCAATAAATTTCTAATCAGTCTGGTTAAATAAGGTTGTTTATTTTAGACAGGAGCTGAAATAACGTTAGCATATTTGTTTTCGATTGAAAACAGATATCGCATGTTTTGCCAATCACAGAGGTTAAACGTTTTTGTTTGTTTGTTTGTTTGTTGCTGTTTTCATTCTTTTTCTAAGAAACAAAAGGAAAATGACTTCACTTAACCCTACAGTGCATGACTTTTTATTTTTTACAAAAATAAAAATAAATAAAAAGTGTATTGAATAACTGCGAATAATTATAGAAATTTTTTTTAATGAAATCTTAAAATCAAAATGTGCCAAATGGTTACATTATAAATTAAACAATATTTGAGTGACACAAATTACATTATAGCAATTCTGGAATAAAAATAAAAGTTCCTTTTTACCAACATATATTTTTACGAAGCAAAAAAAAAAAAGTATTTTGATTTTATTTTTAATGGCAGAATTATTCATACAACAATCGTCCTTGTATCTTTCCAAGTTTCCAGTTTAAATCTAATTATTGTACCGCTAATACAATCAATCTATCTCTCTTCTGTACAAATTTTTATCAAAAAGCATTTGAAAAAGGATTTCCAAACATTCACTGCTACCCTTTGGAACAATCATATCAAATTTATAATTGGAAATAAGAACATGAAGCCAAATGGATACACGATGCACTGAAGAATTAACATAGCGAATTTTATTCAAATTCATTACATTTTTAAGCGTTAAAATTGACGGACGATCTCTTATACACGAGGTATATATATGAAATATTATGAGCATTTTCGTTCTAAAATAAAATTTTTAAAAAAACCTGTTTCATCAGAAAGTTATATTCCATAAACAAATTAATCCCTTCTATTAGAGAGCAATGGGCTCTTAAATTCACATATACGTGTTTTGGCCGAATCAAGATAAAAGGCAAAAGAATTTTATATCTAAAAGATATTAAACAAAAAAAGAAAATTTTGTGGGCAACAATAGAGCATTATTTTCTCTACACCCCCCAAAAAAACATATAAGCAATTTCAGTTAATCCACTTTAAGTTCGTTTTAATTTTATTCCTTTCATAGAGAAATTAGGGTTTTGGCTAGTCGAGAAAAGAAAGTTACATTCGAATTCGAATTCTGTGAATTTTAAAAATAAGTTCGTACACATTTTTAAGTTTGTTTTACGATTATTTTGATACTACTTTTATTCTAATCTGAGTTTATCATCCAAAAACCAGTACACTAATAACGACTGGACAATATAAATTTTACAACTATAGCGGCGCCCAAAAAAGCTACAGAAGTCCTATAAGAATGGAACCTGAGCTTTAAATCGCGACAGCACATTAAACATAAACTTCAAAAAGTTTCTTGCTGTAGCAGTTCGTGAACAAGACCTATAAGAAAATAACGGACTACACTGCATGGCATATGCAGAAATGTAAAATGCATTCTTTTCAAAATAATTATGGAAAAGTGCGTCATTGTGATTTGATACAAATACAAATGTAAAATTATTAGTCTGTATCCATCGTAAGTACGTTCTACGTATAAAGAAGGGAATACAAATCAAGGATCATACCGAATTTTTTTTTAATTTAAAAAAAAAACTGAGTAATTAATAAGCTACTTAAGGAAATTACGCTGACATTAAAATATTGCAAGTTAACAGATAATGAAAATTAATAAGATTTATAAGAGTTGCGATAATGAAAACTGCAATTATACATTAAAACAGAGCGACGATATCTCATGCTTGGTAAAATTTAAAAGGTAGAATTCTCGTACACAAACTTTTTTAAATAAAATTTAGTAATATGTATGGGATACTAATGAGCAAAAAGAAAACGGGACGATCTAGAACATTTTGCTTGAATTGAAAGTAATTCAAAAGAATCCCCGCCCCCTCTTTTTCCCCCCCAATTTGAGACAAGAAGAAAAATCGGGACTTTCGGTGACATCTTTGATTATCGCTAAAGACGATTTTCTTTTAAATAAACTGATAGTAAACCTTTCCCAAGTCCAGTCAACTGCTCCTAAACTTAAACATATTATAAGCCTTTAGAAGTAGAAACAAATACATAAAAAATGATCACAAACAAAAAACTGTCAGCAGTATTCGCTAGTTTTAATGAAAACAAAGTATGGGCAGATACTTTAGGAAATGTGATTAAAATTTGCTTTCATCGAATCTTATTCTTAAACAACAAGAATCAATACTTTTTATGAGCTTCATTTCTCATTTACAAGAGAGAAAATATCACGCCTCCGCTCAAAAAGAACGCAGATCGGAAGTTTCACTGCCTCAAGAAATAAATACCTGAATGCCATGCATCATTGTTTCAAACAAGAGGCCACGGAAGTTATTCAAATGACAGAACAAAACAAGTATAATATCACCCGATTCCATCTCAATATTTTCAATTTGATTGTTATCCACACAAGATATTTATTCAGTTATTATGCCTCAATGTAAAGATTGAACTCATCTCTTCCTAGTCAAACTAGTCACTTGACTATTTCTTCATATGATGTGAGTAAACACACATCACTCGGCAGAAGAAGAAATGGTTATGCTTGACCAATTACAAATGCAATTGCTATTTAATTGCCTCTTCCTCTCATATTACATCCGCTTGATGTCTTATCGCATTACACATGGATGCACTATTATTTCCGAAAGTCTTAAACTGAACAATGCATAGAAATTAAATTACTATCATTATAAACCAGAATTATTTTATTCACCTCAAAATACTAATTTAAGCCGGAGTAGCATCCATTTCTTTATGTGCATCGAAACCTTAATCAGAGTGTGCAAGGCTTTCTTTATAGCCGAGTTTCTTAAGTTCTGCGTCGCATATTTGAAGTTAAAGAACGTATACTTTTGTTAGTCTTCAAATATAGAGCGCAAAATAAACGAAAATCATGGATTTTTATAAATTTTAGAATGCAAGCGTTAAGATAGGAGGGAAAGAAAGGATTTTCTAGAAGGTATTGAGATACAACTTTTTCTTGCACAATGAGGCAAAATATCACAATTAGAATATGTTTAAACTTGTAATAACAATTAGCACTTCTGATCTGGGTGCCTTTGCTTAGTAATAGTTGTATTATTTTATGAGACAATTTCATTACGAATGAAATCTATTTAAATAAAGTAGAGAAATTAAGAACATAAACATTAATATCAATTATGATCAGGGTATATTTTTAAAAACAAGCAGCTCAATAAAATTAAATATGATAATTAGAATAAAATATTTATACCTCGTTTTTAGAACTCGATTACATTGAATTAGCTTTAACACTTTTGCCCACATCATTTTTTTGAATATGATAACTATATTCATTTAGAACAAAATATAATGCAGAAGAGTGAAATTCGTAGATGGATAATCCAACTCACAGAGTGCGAATGGTACATGTTTCAAATTTTCATTTCCCTATGACTCGTCTTGATTGCATCAAGACGATTGAATGAAGACTTTCAATCGTCTCATTATAATGAATTACCGCAAAGTTTCCGATAGTTTCAAATGCTTAAAAGTTAGGGTTAGGGGTTCAAATCACCTTTCACCTTTCGGGGCATCTTGCTAATACATTTTCGAAAAAATTATCCTTATGAAGTTAAAGAAGTTGATGGTGGAGGCGGTAAAATGTTTACCTTTATATCTCTGAACAAAAAGAATCTACCTTTGCTTTTGGCAAAAGGCTGGATTTCTCCCAACTTTTATATTTTCTACTTTCAATTTTGTTATGCCTAAAAGGCAGATTATATCGCCCATTTATCGGGAACCAGTTCATACAGAAAAAAAGAAAGAAGAAAGTGCAAACCTCAAGCTCGCGTTACCCAATCTTCCCTGCATTATCAGTAATCTGAACTAAATTGACACAAATTTCTCGCACACATGGTGAGAATTATCTCTGCTGATAGTTCGTATTGGGAACATCCTTCTCAACAGCGCGAGATTTTTCCATTAAAGAAATTGTAACGATGCCAGACTTAAGAAAAGAATCTCGCAAGGATTGATTCAGAATCACTTGATTGTACAAATTTATAGCTGCCTTTGAACTTTCGACCTTCACTATCGCCATGCACGTGCTTGGCAGTCAAAAAAGTAGCTTCACGGAGTTTTAACGGCCACATCGAAACTTCTCAGCTTCTGAAAGTAAAATTGAGTCTTGACCAAGTTTCTGCAAGAATTAATTCACGAAGAACAGGGAAATTACAAAGTATCTTTTGGGTCGTTCTGATAAAACTGCACGCGAAAATTTAAATAAAACAAAAGTTTTTTTCTGGTCGATTCTAGATCTAGAATACGCCCATACTAGTTACCAGATGCGCAGGATTAGACGGAACAGTTCAAGATGTTGACTATTAGTATAAAACTGGGAGGGGGGGATTCAAATTGTTCCAATTTACACTTATACAGGGTTCATAGCATTAAAAATATTAACCAAATATAATTGTTTATATAAATTAACTTTTGAAGAATTCTTCTCCTTAGCTTTTAACATACATAAAACGAGTTCGAAAATAAATATTATTTACATTTTTTCATCTCTTCCTGCGTGCTTTTTTTAAGTAATAATCTATTTTTAATACATAGAAGCTCAAAATGGATGTAACCAATTCTACTGATTCATCTGAAAAAGTAAAATTTATTGTTCATGCCTCCCTCCTTTCTCTAAGATTTTTTTCTCTTTTAATGGAGTTTAATATCCCACACAGCACTCCATCTCTATTCAGTTTCTATAGCAAATGGGCTGAGATTCATAACATCGCCCCTCTTTAAACATATACACTGTATTTTAAAATTTGTTTACTACTTGCTCATGTTTTTCATTAAACATATTAACCGAAATGACACAAAAGTATGAATATACGAAATTGCCTGAATTCGAAAACTCGTGATTAACAGACTGTCGTTTAAGGAGATCAATGCCAAAAAATCATTATTCATGTCAATTTTAATGGTTTTTAGTTCAGAAAATGCATTAGTCATCAGCTGTACTTCTTAGAGATATATAACATAATATCAACAAATTACTGAAGAATAGACATTTCCAAAGAATTTTAACTTGTTAAATAGTTTCATATCTTATTCAAAATTATATAAGACGTTTATTACTAAATATCTAAGTGTAATAATAGTTTCTAAAAACGGCATAAAAGATTTTGTTGACCAAATAAATTAACAGTATTTACAATTTTGTTTTTATTAAGTCACCATAGCTCGGTTTAACTTTATAATAAACTACCATATTCAATTTTTCTATGATAAGCGACTCCAAAGATTTTGCATTCGTGCTAGAACAAGATTCAGTTTTTTGTTCGTTTGTTTTCTTCCAACCATTTAAAAAAAAAATATTATCCTATACGCATTGCTGTGAGCGAAGATTCCGGAAAAATGTATTTCGTAAATATTCTACATATAGCCGTAATTCCGTAGTTTTCAACCAATTTCGGTAGCTGTTGGAGAGCATAAAAATGGACAATAAATTAGTTTATATAACAATAATGAAAAGCAATCATAAATTCGGACTTAATATCTCCGTGACTGCAAACAATCAAAGTGTCCATATTGACAATTTTTTGCAGCACTGATATTACACATTTATGGGTCGGTTAGTTAGTTTATAAGTCTTGGAAAATAAGTCCGCGAAATCTTAAATTATTACTGATAACCGAGCAGCGAAACCGCGCGATGACTAATGAGAAACTACAATTGAAGAAGCAAATAAAAAAAAATTAATATTCAAACATCATTTTGAGATAAATCGAAAAACATTCACACACATTTTAAGACAGGACTTAAAACAAATCATACACAAATAACTTTAATGATATTACTAAAAGAGCTTTGGTTATAAATTAAGCATCATTTAAAACTGCTGATTTCGTTCATGTGCTTTTCTGCCATTCAGTTCAGTTAACCCAAATGCTGATGATACTTTATATTTTATGAATGATAAAAAATAACATGTTATGTGAAAATTAACTTTCACAAACAATGATTACACACTAGCAATTGCAATCTGCATAATTTTGAGACACAATAAGAGATCAAATTACATTATAAATTCAAGTGTAGCAGCTTTACGGGATTACTTGAGTTTCTATGAAATATTTTCTATAAAGACAAGAAGATTCAGTCAAGAAAAACGGAATATTTTCCCATAATCTTAACTTATCAGAAAATAATAGAACTATGCAATTTCATAACATTTCAATTTTAAAATTATTGGTAAATCTTACACAAAAGTTGCAGTTAACCCCTCAAAAAAACAAAAAAAAAAAAAAACGGGGAAGGATAATAAGTAAATATAAAAATGTCCATTTAATTCGGAAAAATAGCTTTTCATTTAATAAAATTTATAGGATAAATTTATATTTTTGCACAAATAAACGATGCTTAATACAGTAGACTCGCTTCACCATAACTCTCGGCTTAATAATTAATTCTACATCTAAGTAGATTAACAAATGTATGTACTTTTTTTTACGACGACAAATCAGTAGAATTCATCTTCAGCCGAAGGAAATTTTCACGCAAATCTACTATATTAAGTTTAATTATAAGGATATATTTTACTCACGGTTAAAAAAACAACAAGAATTAAGCAGAAGGTAAAAAAATGCGGAACAGTTTACGTGCATCAAGAACCCTCCATTATAAACACTTCCACTAAGGTTTACTACAAAAAACGGAATGTTTAGGAGAAGTAATACTTCCAGGCATCTCGATATGTTATGCCTAGAAGCACTACTTACAAAACTTCGAGGCGATAAATTTACCCGCACAAGCGTATGATCACCACCTCGTGGGCTAACTTTTCAAGAATGCAGGTTAGCATCGTTATGACGTAGAAGCGATAAAGGTCATGTGGAACGATGGCCTAGTTGGGGCCCTAGTGGGGGCTTTGTGGCCCGAGGTTCAAACTCCCAATATCTTAGCTCCACGGGTAATGTAGCGAGTCCCAGCAATTTTATTAGGTACTGAAATCGTTGAAATTAAAAACCAGTTTTAGTTTTACCAAGGACATTTATGCGTATCTTTGAAAGAAAATAAAAACCGATGACTAGGTAAAATAGTGAACCGGTTCCATTCGCTTACCAAATATGCCCCTAAACTTTCAATCAGCTCTAAAGAAATATCTGAGGAACACTGATAACTAGACTGAAATAATTATAAAGCTATTTCAAGTCAGTTATGATTCTAGGCATAAGACTGGTTTGGAGACATAATTATTGCAGACTCAAATACTTAGCATTTGTAGCACCTTATTTTTAAAGTATCATTTATTCTGCTGGTAAACGAGAATTAATCTAACGATGCCGATTTTTCCTTATTACCTTTTCCTTATTACCAATATGATTTTGCGATTTCCCATGTCGAAACAACGCAGTTTTCAACTAAATACGATTAGGAAACAAGAGTGCAGATATACCCAAACTTTCATATTTCTACCAATGTAAAAACTCTAACGGCTTGTTTTTTCATATTTACAGACTAATACAGAGCTTTAAAAGCTATTACGTAGTCCAAAACTCCACAGCGTCTTTTTCTTTGAAATTCATTATTCGTCAGCAAATATGATTAAGAAAATACGGGAAACATAAAAACCTATCCAGTAACTATTCCAAATTAAATTCCCAGCCATTTGTCATTTTGTTCATTCCAAATATATATACAAACGCGAAGTTAAATCATAATACTTTCATTTATTGGACGAAGGAAGAAATACATTTAAATCATGCATAAAATAAATTAATTGATAGATGAAGACCTTCACTGAGATAATTAGTATTTCTAAAATGAAACATAAGGGAAATCATGCATTATAAAGAGAAGTAGCATGGAAAAAAAAAAAATGCTGGTGGAGTGAGTACCTAATTAAGAATTATGTTGCAGAAAATAAAAAGTCGTCCCTTTCTTATCTTTGTACGCGGCGTAAATGTAAAATATAAAAGAAAGAATCCTTTCGTTCCGAAATAATTAAAAAATACTGGCAAGAACAATGTGAAATATACAAGATTAAAAGGAAATTATATTTCCATAAAACTTTTTATAATCTTCAACAATAACACAAATATTACTTTATGCGAATATGAAATTGTTTGTGAAACTACTCATTATTAAATACATTCATTATATAACATTTAAAAAAAGCTACGAAATAAAAGGCATAAATGCGATTCTTTAAATTGAATCAGTGTAAATAACATAATAATTCGGAACCACTACTAATTAAAAAGAATAGTACACTAGCAAGCAACGCTCAAAAAAATGTTACTTATTTAAATTTAAATTATAATCTAAAATAATGTCTGAAAACAATTCACGTCTATAAATACATTTATCGCAATTATTTCCATATATGACTTAAATAACTTTTTATGACAGGAACATTATTTTTTCTGTACCGACAATCCACGAAACTGACAATTTGAAAGCATTTTTAAACTAAAAATATTTTTTTCTAAAATTAACTGATGTCTAAATTCTAGTTCAATCTTTTATTAAAACAAAAATTATTTGAATTGTGAAGTAACAAGTAAATTTGGTTTCATTTAATCTGAATAAATGGCATTGCAATAAAAACGTTAAAGCGTGGTTTATAAAAAGAAACCATAAACAAGAGTTTTTTTAATTGTTTTATTAAACCGAGGTAAGCGTCGTTGTAAGGATATTAATGGACAGAACAATCCTGTGTATGAAAAGACAGAAAATAGACAATAAATACAAAATTTATCATTTGGAAAATAAAATTCAAAAAAGTGGCAACAGTTTACCGACTGCTTTTGAAGTAAGACAATTTCTCGCATAACGTTTATTTTTTACAGAAGAAATATCGCACAACCGAAACTAATTCCTTCGTACAGCAAAAACATAACTTATGTAGAAACAAAAAGAAAATATCTCGAAACGTGATTAACGATACCCACAAAATGCTTTTGTAATAGTAAAATAATTATAGCTTGTTTAATATTGTTGCAAAAATATATTAAATCATTTTTGACATTTTAACTGCACAACCACGACATCAATAATAGAAGAGATCACGTGACCTGAAAACTGCATCTGCTTTTTTGCATAATGTTTTTAACCAGTTAACCAACTATGATGAAGGCTTTACGGTAAAAATTCTTACCAAAAGGAGAAAACGTATTTGATAAACCAATTCTGAATCGCAGTGCAAAATTTCTCGCGTTTAAGAATATTAATGAAGGAAAAATAACTCCTGATAGTGTTCCTTATAATTTCTATTAATTTAAGAGTTCTCAAAAAAGGCTAGTTAAAAACACTGAGTGCCACCATATTAAAAACTTTATTCTTTTTGCACCCATTCAGATACAAGTGATATTTTAAATGTGGAGTCCTTTTCAGACACAGGTGTTAGGCGGTAATTTTATATGGTAAACAATTTTAACAAATTAGAAGGACCTATTCTCAGATATATTTTTCGAAGACTTTATTTCTATTATGACTTCAGTAATTCCAGCAAAAATAGGTGAAACGAAGTTTAGTGCAAATTACAAAAATATATGCTTTGTAACAGGTTTAGAAGAGGAAGAAATTACTATTCGATATTATGAATAAGGAACATGATTTGGCAGAAATCTTAATTTTTCCACATTAGTCTCAAAGAAGGCATAAACTTTGTAATTTTGATTCTTGAAAGGTAATATGGAGGCTCGCGTCCCAACAATTCTGTCATCCGCGAAGCCATTTGTAAAGCAACCATGAACATTTGTCTTATCAGTTCAATGGCATTAAAATTATGATAACATGCATTCCGTTTTTTGACACAAAACTAGGTTTCAGTTCATAGCTAATGACTTGTTGACAAACTTTTATGTAATCAGTCAACGTTTAAAAATGGATACAATCTGATTCAAACATATTATTGGGCTACAAAGGCACTGGTTTAATAGTTGCGACTGCTATCAGCAAATAAATAAACCAATACTCTTTTGACAATTTTATAAGCATCGTTTCAAAAATGGTTCCTTTAACAGCAAAAATGTTTCCTCTGAATGAGAAACAAAATATTTTCGCTTCCTTAATTTATTATAAACTGCGGGAAGAAGGAAGAATGCTTCGAAGTTCTTAGAATGTAGAAATGTTCTTTTTGCGTTATCATTTTGAAGTCACTTATTAATGCAGCATATTAAATTCAACTACTACAATATATCGGACATCAAAAGTTCCCTAATATATATTAAATTTATGTTTGGAAAAATGTTAATATTACATTAAAAAAATATCACTTATTTACATTATTAGTACATCAGATAAACTTTTTTTTCTCTGCAAAAAGCAATAACACTGGAGGGAAAAAAAAAAAAAGAGCAAAGACATTTTTTTCTTAATCCTTCAAGCAAAAACATTTAATTTCAAGACATCCAAAAGAAACCACAAAAACCCACAAGAGCAGTGAAATGTAAGGTTTCAAAAATCTTTAACGGAGATGCCGTTATGTCTGACTCCGAGATACGCTTCAGAAAAAGTGGCGCAAATATCGCGTGACCTGACAGAGAGGGGCAAGAAAAAGAAGAAAGAAAAAAAAAGCATGTACATCACATGTACTTGTTTTACATACACATACACCACAAAAAATTTAACTTTCAAATAACCCTGCAGATAATTTGAAAACTAAGTTGCTTTTCGGAAAAGGAAATAAAAACAAAGTTCCATTATTAAGTAATTGAATAGAATAGTATTAAGAAATTTAATAGAGTAGTATTAAGTAATTTCTAAAAAATTGAATTAGGAATCCAGTTTTATCTGTTCAAATCGAACAGATGAAAATACAGCATTCGATTTTCGAGTGCTATGCACCTCCCCCCCCCCCCATCAAAATTCCGGGCTCATACAGAGGTCACGAGTTAACTTCTAGGCGAACCTCAAAATGAAAATAGGCCCGAGATTAACATAAGTAATACAGTTCAAGTTTTCCTGTTTTCTAATTTCATGATACCGACATTTCACAGATGTGAGTAATGAGCTGATGAGTGATAAGTTAATTTAAATTAACTGTTTATACATGTACCTACATGAAGGAAGAAAATTCGGATTGCACAGAAATTTTGAATATTCTTGGTACTGTTATAAAACAAATAGTTTCTTGAGCAAAATTTTGTACACCTACTCCTTTTTTTTTACCTTAATTTGTGGGTAATATAATTTCCAACTACCAAAAAACTTCGGACAAATACGCTTCGATAGCCTTTCAATTAAAATGATATTTCTAATCAAATTGTCAGTCAAGTCTGAACCGATTCGTACCAAAATTCATGTCACTCACACTTAAATTTAGCATATACAAAATTCGAACTATTACCTCACAATATTACAATTATTTTTTCCGGCAAAAACAAACAAACAGGAATTACAGTTGATTTTACAAGAAACCATTACGAGTTTTATTTTAAAAGAAAAGACACAAAAAATAAACCAAAAAGCCAGTCTGCTTTAATGACTATATGATAGTTGAATCAGGTGACTGTTAAAAGCACTAAACAGTTAATACAAGCTTTAACACACAGCACAAAGATAACAATTTCATTCTGGTGCGAGATTTTTTAACTGATTTTATGTGCATTCCATGTGCTGAAAACAAATTTCACTTTAGTTTTTACGCATCTTCTGTTTGTAGATATGAGGGTAGTGAATTTAATAGTTAATCTATTAATTTAAGTTTAGGGTATGCGTTAAATCAAATATTCTCCTTTTCAGTAAATTATGTAAAGCAATTTAAACGATTGGAAAAACACTACAACTCTCCTGTAAATGCAGATGAGCTTAATTTAAAACTAGAAATGAAAAGAATCAAATAAAAATCTACGTAAAGGCTTTGTTCCATTCCGAAAGTTTCTTTTACTTCTTTACTGAGCTTTATTTAAGCGATTTCTTGCATATTCTAACAGCAATTTGCTATTGAAGCTTTGTTACAGTTAGTATCCCGTCTGCTCTGATATGTGTGTTTATACCCTCCAGAAAACGTTTACTTTCGTTCAACCATAATCGTTACAAAATTTTCAGAATAACTGCCTAACTAACTGTGAGCGTAATGAAAATGCTCAAATTAGAATCAAAGTTTCTGAAGCTGAAAAGCTTGCTGTTGAATAAATTAACATGATTTTAAGCCTTAAATTTGTCCAGAATTTTAACAGCAAGAGCAAATGAAATCCACGCTTTTTTTTATCTGTCTCATTCATGGACGTAGAATAATTCTATTATGTAGGATACGTAGGACAATTCTATTATCCTAAGTATGAAAAACAAGGACAATCCTTCTCAAGAGCTTTCGTGAAGCGGATTCATTAACCCTAGCTTTATATGTAGCGAAGACAATATGATTTTACTATGTCCAACTAACGGTTCATTTTCTACCGCCCTCAACCAAGTTTTCCCAACCTAATATTTCTGCTATCTCACAAGCGCAAAAAGTAAAGATGTTTCGTATGGTCGGTTCATTTGCTGACAAACAGAATAATCAACCATTTTGATGATAGTAAATTTAATCTTCTCAATAACTAAAGCTAATATCATTCTACGTTTCTGGGCACGTGAGGAAGAAAAAAAGTTAATATTCTACCCCTCCCCTCCTTTTTTATCCTAAAGATTCTTCTGGTTCAGAGGAACTTGCTCTTTAAAGTTATAATTTTTTTTTAAAATAATGTAACTATATTAAATCTGAAAAAGTAGAACAGCATAAGAAAAACTATTTTAATATTTGAAATCAGCACATCGAATTTTGTCAAAATGTTTAAAAAGTTCCAAGCAACAAACAGTTTTTTTTTTTTTTTTTTTTTCAATGCTGTGCAATGAATGACTGACTGACAAAAATCATTGTTTTAAATTCTGTTATTTCTAAAAATTACCTCCCCACCCTTTAATTCTTCCATTCAATTAAAATTAATCATAATATAAATATCCTTTTCACCTTTGTTTATAAGGGAAATCGTCCTCGAAATTCGAATGTTTTTTTTTTAATAAACCGCAAGCTAATTTTTTTTAAATAAAAATTCGCCATATAAACTATATTTAATATTCAGGGCTCGTGTTCTTACCAAGTAGGTCGGAATTTGTTTGAGCTATGTAAAGAAAAAGAGAACCGCGATTACATTCATGGCAGAGGAATTTTAAATATTTAAAGAAAAACAAAGCAAAAAGACAAAATACTGATCGAACAATTAAGTGGGTACATTTATAGATGTTAAACAATAATGTTAAGTCTTGTCATGCATTATAACCAATTATATAACAGTTCCGCTTTGTAATTAAGGAGAGCAATTCTGAAAAACAAGGTTTCCGAAAGATCATCTCGATCCCATATACAAACGAAATTCGAATCTCCCACGTGAAGTTTTAAAACAAAACCTAGATATTCTAGACACTTGTGGTTAATTATATATTTTTCAAAAATGCTCTACTAGATTTTACTTATTCACGGATATGCATAAGATTTATTGCATTCGATATGGTAGAAATAGTTAACAGAATAGACCTTACACTAGACATTGTTTATACTCCAACTGCAATATCAGATTACTTCCAGTGTTTAGTGTACTTTATCACCAGCTGTTAAATTTTCACTTCCAGTCTGGATTTGCCTAGAATTGAAAGTTACTAAAATTTGCATTATATTCGTTACTCACATTTTTTTTTTTTTTTTCCTTGAGTTATGCGACAATAACTGAAATTATCAACAATAAATCTCTAATTTTCCAGCGGTATTTGGAATTAAAAAAATAAATGCGTACATACACATACAAAAATAAAGTCGGGAAAAACTAACAAAAACAATAAGGAAAAAACAATACGTTCAGAAGCATTTCTTAACATGTTTTTTCAACAAAAACTATTTATCTTAAATCATTTAATGGTTCCCAAAAAATTAATTGTAACTTCTTTTCTAAGCAGAGGGACAGAAAATTTTATGGAGGTAAATGCATGTAACTAAAGTGGCCAGACATCTGATATTTGACTCTGGCAAAGATTTAGAAAATTTTAAAAGACAGAAATCAGCTTATGAGGAAATCTTTCTAATATTACACGTAGTACAATTAGATCGAAGAAGGAAGAAGAAAAAAATCCTTGCTGTCCTGTTATTACATTTTTGATTGCTATTGATTCGGTAAGAAAAAATTACCCTGATGTACACCGGCAATAATCAGCGTGTAAAAAATTATAAATTGATCAGCTTTTAAAACATTATTTGTACTTGGAAAAAAAATTTCCAAGATGAATTGTGTTTAAAAATGATTAAACGACTCAAATTTGTCAGGAAATTCCCAGTATTTAACATTTAGTTCCGGAATGATACCTCTATTAGAATTCCAGTATACAAAGCGTCCCAGACTGAAATACAGAAAATCTGGTCAAAATAAGCTATATCCCAACATATTTAAACTTCAAGCAGACTTTTCTGATTCAATAACTTATTTCACAATAATAAAAAACATCCAGCACATATGAATAGAAACATATCAGACAGTTTAATAAATTGCATCAGACATTTACGAAGCGTTTCTGCAAGATCCCTATTTGAGCTTATAAAGCTAGATTTTCAGACTTTGACTAGACGGCAACGCGTAACGCATTTCAGAAGTTCAGAGAATAAATTAAAACATGGAAATATTTTTTTTAAAAAAATGTGTCCAGATAAAGTGACCACGTTTTCTGATTTTGAATATGAAATGGTGGCGATATACGATAAAATCCATAAAATAAAATTAATAAGAAACAAAAAAATCGTTTATTATTAAGTTTTAAAATAAAGGAAGAAAAATAAGAAATATTTTGCCATTTTTTAAAATCATTTTTAAATCACGTTGACCATATTCTATGCATAATAAAAATAGGAAGCGAGAATTCTTTTAAAACTTCCTTTAAAAATTAAATAAATTTATACTGATTTGCATAAAGGGCACTTTTTTAAACCGCCCACAGAATTGAAAATTGCTACTGCCTCTGAAAATAATGCAATGCCTAGTTACTTTTATTTCAAATCTCTTTAGGTTAAGAAAGTGACTTCTATTATGATTCTAAATATTTGTTAAGATACATTAAAACATTTTATAACTAAGTATCAAAACAGCACCTAAATCGCTTTAAAAAAATCTAGACTTGTATGATCTGTTTTTTTTTTTTTTTTTTTTTTTTTTTTTGAAGAAATGCAATGCACAAAGCGCTAACCAATATTTTAAAAGGGAAAAAAAGCGTTACTAAAACAAAGAAAATTTTACCAGAGTCTAATATTGCAGTAAACATTTTTTCCTAATCTAATACCGTTTTCTCTAAAGCCCCGTTCCCATGTGCGCCCTATGTCAGACACATTTTGCCCTCTTTCCCCTGATTTGTGGTTATCCGGGACTCTTTGATGTCTGTTCATTTTACCGATTGTCTACGGGAAGCTCCCGACGTCTACCGGCGTATTAACAGGCAACGGGCAAGACTGGGAAGGAGATGGTTAGGATGGCAGATTTACGACCATATCCGTAAGGCAACGAGCCATGGGAATGGGGTTTAATCCTGATGAGAGAAATCGTGAGAGATGTGATTGTTGAAAAATATTTTATCTATTGAAATCATTGCAAGTACATATAACAGAGTGCAATTTCAGAAAATAGTTTTTTCCCTCTCCTCCTTCTCATTTTAATTTTTAAATTAGCATTGCAATAAAATGAATTGCTAAAAGGAAAAGACAATAAATTTATTTTATTGAAGTATAGAAGTGTGTCATATTGTAATTTAACTACAAATTTATGTTGTTAAAAATGTAATCTGTATAAAAATACAAAATTTTAAAAAAAAACTGAAAACAATTGGAAATTATGCTGTAAGGAAGGGACTAATTATTTGACACAGAATATGATTTTTAACTATTCAAAATGATTGAGTTTATATGCTGCAATATACACCGAAAACTTGTTTCCAAAAAGCTTGTGGGAAAAAAAAAAAAAATGCCAAAAAATTGTCAATTCAAACAAGGGAATAAGTTGCATTAATCAAATTACCCAAATTTGAGGGTTCAATCCCTGGTAAAGTCAGTAGATTTTTATGATACCAGAATACTCAAAACTTTTATCTGACTATGCAGCAAACTAAAGATCCCTCAGGTTCTTATATGACATTTGTTACTCTTGGCTAAATTAAATTGGTAACAGTACTTCAGACAATACTGTTACAAAGACAGTAGTTACTCTGGTCTCAAAATTAGACAATGATAACTACTACAAAAATGAACAACTGTCATTTTTAGTAAGATATAGCTTATCCATAAACATACAAAAAACAAGTTCCATTATGAAGTTCAGAAAGTCTTCTCTGTTTTTGGTCATATTAAATCATATGTGGAATACAAAAGAGAAGAATGTCAAGAACTTCTTTGCACATATACTAACATTCAAAATTCTCTGAATACTTTCTGTAAAAATTTTTGGAGAAAAATTTCATTTGCTCTTCATTGACTTAGGTCAATTTTAAAATGTTCCTTTAAAACTGACTTAATTATTATTAATCACCCAATATTATGAAATAATTCAGATTCTAGATAATCATTAAGTATGATTAATGCATTTATTTTCATCTCTCTATAAATTCGATTATCTTCTTTAACGTCAGTTTTGAATAAGAGAATGCAACATTGCAATTTTTAACTACATAAAAGTGAGATTGTTCTTGCCACCCTTCTCCTTCCAACATTGGTATATTAATGAATAGTTGCCTAATAAAATACACAAATAATTGTTTAAAATTTCAAATTAATGGGGAGTATCAAAAATTTACATAATAACCCACCACTCTAGAAACCATCAATAACTTAATATTAATCCATCTATTTAACAATAATTTAGATGGTAAGATTTAAGAAAATGTGTAATGTTTAAAACTGGTGCAGAAAAAAAATCTCCCAAATAAAAAACATCTTGCACTTATTAATCCTCCAATTGACTGGATTGTAGAAAATCATCCCAACGAGTCACTTTAATGACAGTTCTAAAATTGGAAATCACTTTTTCCATATTCAAGTATCATCATTTTAGAAAGATTCAAATGCTGGATAGTTTTTGGTCAATGGATTAAGTACCTCAGGCAATATTTATTAACTTTTTTATATAATAGCAAAATAATAATTTCATTAGTTAGTACTTTAATTTTTGTTGAATGAACACACACACAAAAAAAAAAAAAAAAAAAAAAAATACTCAACATATATGTGGATCACAAATAAATGATGCTATGGAAACAACATTCAACATAACAGACTTCTCATCAAGGCAGCCACAGAGGATTACATTTTTTTTTAAATGTTAAATCAGATAATGCATTTACTGAAACGTAAAATAACTGGCTAACGTAAGGGAAGGACATGCAAAAGACGGAATATATATATATATATATATTAAAAAAAATCCAGATTTTCGGGGACAAAAAAAATTTTAGCCAGAATACGGACAAAGCTTTAATAAATCCTAGTAAGTGTCATTTCATACCAAGTGATATATGTAGCTCTAACACCATCTGATGGATCTCATTAATTAGGCTCACCTAAAGACAATGAAAAGTAATTTATAGCCACTGTGTGTATTTAAAGAAAAAAAAACTAAATTTAAAAAAGATGATATACTTACTGGATAAAGACGATATACTTACTAGATCATCAAAGAAAAAAAGTAATATATAAAACTTTACTACATATTTATCTCAAAAAACAGATATTTGATTTGTGCAGAAATATTTAGTCTGTGACAGCTTAAGTTGACAGCATTTTGAAAGCTATGAGCAACCATATCCTAAGATAAAGGTTCAATGCATGTCTGTATACGTCTGAAAGCTATCAAAAGAGTTTTATGAAATTCAATTAGTTTTAAATACAGAATTGTATTACACAGCATACTGATAAATGGTGTTCAAAACTAAATATTATTCAAATACATCAGTCACTGATAAATATACTAGAATCACATTTAGGACTGTGTAATAGGATGCAATGATAGGTTTCTTGGATTTTGCCATATTGTCTACTTAAGTTGTCACTAACTATAGTTAGCAGTTGTATGAGTAGAAATTGTCAACATCAACCAAATAACTAGTAATAAATTCCATGTTAACTTGACATAGTATATGAACAATAGAAAAAATATTTCTGAAAGAAAGAACAGTGTTTTTATATTTTCCATGACTTCATTATTTCATAATTACATGAAAATTATAAGCACTGCTATTTTTCTTAAATCTTACCTAAAATCAATAAATAGTATTTGCTCTATAATGTTTAAGGGAAACAGATATTAATACAAAAATAAAATAATCAACAAAAAGAGAAAGCATACAAAATATCTGAGGAGACATTTTGGCTCAAAGTGTTCACTATCTGAACTGCTATCGCAAATTTAAAAAAAAAGGGGGGGGGGTACAAATTGAAGGGGGGAAAAAATGGGATAATCTTCATACTTTTGCAACTAAAATTATTTCAAAGGAATGTAAAAATTAATTACTGAAAAAAACAAATAAAAAGGCAAAGCCAAATTTAATAATGACCAAAGATAAAAAAAAAAAAAGTTAAAGTCACACACGGAAAAAATTATTCTAACTTATGCCTAATTAATGAAAAGATTGAAGGTGGAAAGTCAACAAAGTTTCCAATTCACAATGGAAAGCAAACAAAAATAGGAAATAAGACAACAGATACAGAATTTCATCAGATTTAACCAATATATTTGTTTAACATCCCCCGAACCCTAATATTGATTTTTTATCAAACAAATGTTTTTGCCACATTTTTCATATTACTTAAAAAACATAACCATAACTACCAAAAAATTTAATTCATTTTACAATAAATTCAAACAACTTATCTAAAGAAGTCAAATTCTTGCATATGAGTACATATAAACACATAACCAATTAAATTAGTGCACAGCACAAAAACTGTAATAAAAATATCTAATTTATTTAATTAAATGTTGCATTAAAATAACAATTTTAGAAGACCTTTAGAGATGACATCATGAAACTCATAATGAAGATGAATTGAATTTGTATGCCCTTCAAAAATTCTGTGACAAAATGCTGCATAAGTTTCAAAATTAGAACTATACAGGAGTTTTACAGATAATTTATCCTAATTTTTCCCCCCTTTTAGCAAGGCATGCACTGCTATATTCCATATGATTGTAAAAATAAAAATGCAAAAATAATAATAATAATAGATATGAACAATAGTTGTTGAGATGAGCATAGCAAGATCTAGATTTTATATTTGAAATAGGCAGCATCGCCAAAAAATGCACATAATTGAAACCTATACCTTATCATAATATGAAACCTTTTGTGTGCGTGTGTTCTCCAAAATTTAAATAAATTCAATAACCTCCCCAAGCCTTAAAGAAAATTGTGAACACCTTGTATTTTAAATGAAGAAAGCATCTCTGATTATATCTGCAAATTCTTAGCTATATCTCATAGTCTGTTTTTGCTGTATAGCAAATACAGCCCACAATTTTTAAAAATATATTTATGATATATTGTTAGAATTTGTATTACAAACAGGCTAAATAAAAATTTTAATTCAGTTTCTTTTTATATATGGTTAATTAAGATTGGGTTTATTTATTTTTACACTATTATCATTTACTTTTAAACATAGTGACAGCTACTTTTTTTATGATAGATGGCAGATCAAATAAACTGTTTTCCATGGAAAGTGGTATAAAATGGAAAAATTTTAAGAAGCCACATAACAAGATCTTAAAAAAAACCTTATTAACTAACACAAACAAATACTTATTCATTGCATTTATTTTTAATGCGATTAATTATTTTTTTGAAAGAAATATAAATATACTACCCAACATTTATTATACAACAGATATTTCTATTTTAAGTTAAGATGTTTTTGATAGATTATTTTATAAGATATATAAAAGTAATTCCTCCTTTTAATTTTCAAAAATAGTCTTTTAGGTGTATTCAAATCATCTAGCACAAGAATTTTATTTAATAACATTCAAATATAAACATGAATATTAATATACATATATAAATTGTAATACTTCTATATAAAAATAATTAAATATTTCTGAATATTAATTAATAACATTTTGCTAATATTTTTTTTCATTTGGAAAGCAAAATGCAACTCTTTGCTCCTTGAAAAAGTATTTATTCAAAAGTTTTCTTCTCTTAAAAAAAAATTATCCATCCAAAACTAAACATATAAGCCCTCAATCAACAAAATTCTAGGTTGATCAAACCTTTCTTGGATCATCCCTACAAAATTATGTAAGGAAATAAATCACTAGAAAAATTCATTTAATTTATGCTTCAAAAATACATAGGGAAATTTAACAATGAACTCGACTAAAAAAATGTATATATCCTATAATAATAGGATATTTAAAAAAGTTATTCATTAATAATCTGATTGATCCTAATAATATTTCAAATTCTTCTAGTTTGAAATTTACTAATGTTTTGTTTTTCAGAATGTGTATGACAACTGACAGTAACAAAGGAGAACAAATATTACAAAAAAATAAGAAAAAAAACTGTTTAATTAATTAAGAATTAAGAAAAAGAAAGTTTTTAAAAGATTAATGTTTTGTTTATTTTGAATTAGGTTCTATATTTAAGGCATTCCCATATCAATCCAAATAATTCTCTTTTCAAAAAAAATTAAAGAAAAGTACAAAATAAACAAGTTTTGTTTTTCATATTAGTATGAAAACTTTATGACAATTTCAAAAATCAGAAAAGATTCCCAATTAAAAATGACATCTTATGCTTTCAAGACCTTGAAAAGAATGTTGAATGAAGGGGAAAAAAATAATAAACCTTTCTTTTATATTTGTAAAAAATACAAAAATTGGAGTGGGAGAATCGGAAATATTTTAAAAGTAAAGACCAAAATTTATGTAATTTCAGAAATAATATATTTTACAAGAGCAAAGATACAGAAGAAATCAATGCAGATTAAAATTTGAAACAGATAATGAAATAATAAAATATTGTGCTATTTGCTTGTGTAAATATTTTTTTGAGAAAAAAGTTATAGGGATAATGATGGACTATCATAAATTAAGGAAATTAACTTCTAAAATCCAAAAAAGCAAGCCATGTCACAAAAAGCATCGGAAATCCTTTAGTTAAAGATATTAACATGGACCTCAAAAAATAAATAAAGGGGCGAGGGGATAAAAGAGAAAAAAAAAATAGATAAAGGGGCGAGGGGAGAAAAGAGAAAAAAAAAATGTTATAATAATACTGAAGAAATTATACAAAAGGCAGTGATTAATTATATTATCCGGAATTTCATATTTCTTGAAACGTATATCTAAAATGAAATTTTTTTTGAATTCTTATATTCGTTTTCATATAATGCAAAACAGCCTACAACTGAAGTCTGAATTGAAATACCATATTATGCACCATAATCTTAGGCGTTTAATTTCTTAAGGTATACAGTAAATTAAACAGTCCTTAAAAAATATAAGTTATTCGACATAACACAATATAAAGTATAATAAATTTTATATAGTAAAATTGGTTTATATTTTTTTAGATATGCATTTCAATATAGAAATATGAAATTTTGATTTATAAATAAGATACAGGTTTCCAATAAATATTCATATTTTAAAACAGAAAAATTTTCATCCAACTTCTTTTGACATAAATTTAAAGCTTAATTAGTAGCCACATATATATAATTCAAATAACTAAAAGATGTGTCAAAATTTTGAAAAGATTTTTGCAATCAATATTCTAGACTGTGGTAATAATTCGATACCAAAATGGATAACATAAAAAATATTGACAATCTCCATATAACCATACAACACAAAGAACATAATTATTTGAATCAGTGAATTAAAAACTTCATCTTACTAACAAGGGATATATCCATATTTTATGATAATTTTTTTTCCTTCAATATAGTTTACTGATACATGCCTCACGAACTTTTTTCTGATATGAAGTATAATGGAAATAATGCTTTCAATGCTAAAATTTAGTACTAATATGAGACAGGTCAAGTAGTAGCTAGATATTTTAAGACATTTTGCAGCTTTTGGCCAAATTTAAAAACCTATAACAAACCCAAAATTACAGCTCTAAGAGTTTTCAAGCATAGACAGTAATATTTTGATAATTTAAGCATCAGTAGGTTTGTTTTTTTGTATATATATATCAGCATGCAAGCAGGTGAATTGAGACTCACCTTGGGATGGTGATGCACCTAGTATTGGGATCCTGGCTAGAGATTGAATTTACTAGTTCATCCAAACCACCGGTTTTTCTAAGTTTCTTAACTAAGCTTTTCACAGCTTTTTCACTCCACTTTTCCTCACCTTCTCCTCTCTTCCAACCAAGAAGGCGTTTCACAACTGGTAGCGTGAATGGAAGAATGGATGTCATACTTGACAGAAGCAAATCGAATATTAAGTTGGCCTTTCATCCAGTTCAAGCATAGCTGACTTCTTAATAGAACATTTGGTCGCTCCCTGACATACACTTTAAAGAAAATAAATAAAAGGGCAATTAAGAAAATATACGAAACAATTACGTACTGAATTTCATAAACTGTCATTGCGATTGATAATATCGGCTAACTTGTTTAGTAAACCAAACAAATGACAGTATGTATTGGAAAGAAAAACGCAAAAAAACCCGAACATTCCATATACTCACAGGATCAAGAAAAACGCAGTTCCGGGGGAAAAAATAAAAACTGATGAGACACAACCGGATCTCGAGAAAACGATGATAATTTCGTTTAATAATTAAGTTTAATTTACAATGTTTCATCAATAAAACGCACTTCGATCTAAAAATTGCCGAGCCACAGCCACTTTTGAAAACGATTTTCAATCATACCACAATTTGCATTGCGGGTGCCTCTTCAGGCAAACTCACGATCAGTAAAGAATGAAACAAAAAAAATAACAATAAAATGACGGAGTTGAGTTGAATCTTATTGGATATACTTAAAATTTCGAATCGCGGGAAAAGTACATCATCCACACATGCACTTTGAAAATTGGAAAAAAAGTATAACTGTGGTATTTCATGAAATATTTTTCGGATTTCTCACATAATTTACATTTTTTTTTAATAATATGACTTTAATGAGAAATTCTATACTAATGAGAGAAAAAAAAATAGCAGACCACACGTTGACGTCAGAAGTTTCGAAACGATGCACAGCAAGCCGGAAATGCCTTAACGGCTGGGAATAGATTCAACAATCGGTGAATTTGTCGTATGCCAGAGGCCCTTGTAAGAAAAAGAGTTCTAAATTAAGAATCTGTCTTCTTTTAACTATTCTGACAAATTTAGATTAATTTCAGCAAATCTTATGAATTGTAAAATCTCCGTTCTGATGGACAATATTTAATCATCTCCAGTTAATAGGAGATTTGCTAAGCTTGAGTGAAAAACCCATTAAGAAAAATATTTTTTTATGAAGCCACCACTTGATGAGAGTGAATAATAAGATCACATTTTCAGTTACAATCACTTACTTTAGAAGCCATTAGTCGTAGGTAGATTAAATCAAATAGCCTCCTTCATCTGGATAGCTATTTCTCGTATAAACATATCGGGGAATAAAAAATAAACTACTGCCAATTTCTTCTCGTATTTAATTTTTTTTTCTCTGTCTTTCTTTGTTTCTGTCAAGAAGTGCTCTTTTCTGATATCTTTTATTACAATAAGGCCGTCAAAATACAATCCTGAAACGAGAAATACAATTCTTGAGTGTGTGTGTGTGTGTGTGTGTGTGTGTGTGTGTGTGTGTGTGTGTGTGTGTGTGTGTGTGTGTGTGTGTGTGTGTGTGTGTGTGTGTGTGTGTGTGTGTGTGAACATAATTTAGCAGTTGCGTGGCCGAATAGAAGAAATTTTTGAATTTTTTAACTTTGATTTATTTTATTCCGGGAGCATAATTTATACAGATAAAAAGAGGTAAGATATATCAGTCTATATCATGACACACGAGCAGAAGAGACTAAAATTTTTCCCTTCAGTGATTTTACTATGAGATTTTGATAGGGATTTCCTTGACACGTGTAATCTTAGGAAAGGGAAAATTTGGTATCTTTAAAATAATGCTATAAACTTTAAGGATTTTTATCTCTTCACTCTAATCTTTTGACATATGTGTACCCCTTTTATAATTTTCGTAACGCTCAGTACCCCTCGTCAAAAAATGGATGCATTTTAATAACAATCAAAAATATATTTAGTTTTTCTTTTTTTGTGACATACACAAAATAATAAGAAAAGATAAATAAAATTATTCATAATAAAATATAAATAAAAGTTATATTGTAAGTAACATTTATTTGGATCAATGAGAATGATGAAATTGTTTATACTGAGATGAGAGATCGTCATAATTTGGTTCCCTGTTTATTAATTTTAATCTCAGATGCGGTTCCGCGTCCAATAGTCTGTTCATTTTTTTCGACTTAATCTCTACAAATGCTGAAAAAGCAACTTCACATAAATATGAAGTTAGAAAAGGCAAGATGTATTTCAGAACTTTTAAGACCGGATACACATGTTGCATTTGTAACGAGAATGACGTTAAGATACTCTTCCTACGTTTAATTTTCAAAAATCCGTCTGAAGTCAATTCCAACAATTGCTCTTCTTCTGCATGCGTCAAATCTTCTGGCATGGGTGTTGTGTCAATGTTAAACGGATCTCTTATCCATTCAATATTTTTGTTTAAATCAGGGGAATAGTTTTTCAAGCCCACTTGCAAACTCTCCAAATGCTGTGTTATGCATTTCAGAGTATCAGCATCAATTTAGTGGTCGAACTGGTTATAAACTCATAAAGAGAGGGAAACGAGTCTACTTCTCCACTACCTACTCTCTTTTTCCATAAATTTAGTTTTGAGATGGCAGCGTTCACTTTATCTTGAACGTGAAATAATGAAATTTCTTTGCCTTCTAACGATAAGTTGAGGCAAATTAAAACAGAGAATATATCTGCTAAATATGCTAGTTTACAAAGCCATTTCCAGTCAAATAATTTCTCAACTCAAATCTATCATTAAGAAAACATTGACGTTCATGTCTAAGTTCAAATAATTTTTTCGGAACCTTTCCTCGAGATAGCTAACGAACATCAGTATGAAAAAGAAGCTGAGTATGACTACTTCCCATTTCTTCACATATTTGCGAAAAAAAAGTTGTGCATTCAAAGGGCGGCTTTTAATGTAATTAACAATTTTCACGCTTTCATCTAGAACTTCCTGGAGTTCAGCGGGCATCTTACGTGTTGCCAAAGCCTCTCTGTGTATGCAACAATGTGTGATTCTGACATTCGGGTAACATTTCGAATTCTTGCAACGAGTCCTTTATTAATTCCGACTAATACCTTTTTCTCCATCTGTGCTTATTCCAACACATCTATTCCAATTAATTTTGTTCTCTTGCATAAACTTATTCATAACATTAAAGATATCAGTACTTCTGCCATTATCTTGGCTGCAGGTTTGATTAAAATTTCACCAATGTTTTCGGCTGCACTACATTTCGCAATTAAAAGCGATACGCGATATGAAGTTTCTAGTATTTTTTGATTATCATCTCCTGCCAAATCCTGCATTACTTTTTGAGACTGATTTAAATCCTTAAATTTAATCCTTTCGGTCACTTAGGGAGGGACAGTGGGCGACAGATGATTGGGCCTTCTTTCATTTTGAACAGAGTCACGTGATTTTCTGGGAGTTGACTTTCGCCTCAGTTGTACCCCCCTCAAACTCTTATTGTACCCCTGGAGTAAGCGTACCACATTTTGGGAAACACTGCTCTAACGAAACGTCTCTAACGATTTGAATCGAATTTTATATTTTTTTAAGGTTTGCTTTTTAAGTTTATCTGTACAAGTCTCCTTCCCGATTTTTTTAATAACTAATTACTAGAATAAGTATACACAACTTCGTTAAATAAGTATACACATTTCGAAGAGCGAGCAGTGCACTATAGTAGTCAGAACAATATGAATGACGCGTGTGTTGCGGGTGATCATTTCGAGTTGCCCTTTTTGCTTTATTTTTTCACTTATGTATTTATATTCAATATTTTTGCTACATAGAAACCTATTGGAAATGGATCTTTTAGATTAGATTTAAATTTTATTCTTAAAGATAAACTTAAAAATTTATCTATATGTCTTTCCTGAAAAAACGCAATTTTACATACATACATACACAAAAAAATATAACTAACTGTTAGAGCCCTTTTCTATCTGTTCTCATGCTGAAAATGTCATACAACGCCAACTCGGACCCAATTTCACCTTGGTAAAACTGAATATAAGTTCAAAAATATAAATAATGATAGATCGACTGTAAAATAAATAAATACTGCAGCAGATGTTAAACTAAGTGCATTCATGATTTTTTTTTATTTAAATGACCAGTTCATATATAGGTAAGATTGAAAATCAGAATGTGATTCGTATCTAAATATTTGCTCCGATGAAAAACAATTTTATAAAAAAAAGTGGCAAGTGAAGCTTGGCTTTCCAGATATTATCATTTAAAAATGAAATTCCCAATTATTTCTAGTTTTTTACTACTTGGGAACGTTTATTCCTTACTAACAATCTATCACATTTAATACATGACACTATTAAAAACTATAACAACAGTATGTTGAAAATATAAGTCATAACAAACTTTGGTGTTCTTTCAAATGAAAAAGTGAAAAATGAAAAAAAGAATGCTGTGCTTTTCATATTTGCTGTGTTTTTTTATTCTTTGTTAAGGGATAAATGCAACTCAATGTAAACAAAATTTCTCATTCAGAGGAGATTTATTTTGCAATTAAAAAGATAAATTTTATTTAGTGCATCATTTATTTTTGCATCTACTTAACGGTAAACATTTGAGGATCCGGATTTGAAGGTATAAAAAGAAATAATTAGTGGCTCGGAATTATTGGAAGAGAAAAAATTTCCATGGCAGGGTGTGTTCTTGATTGACCGGCCTAAATGGGTGGTCTAAAAATTATAGAATGGCTTGGACTACTACCTTCCTCAGTCTGATCTGAGGAAGTCCAGAAAATATCCAACCCAACCGCATCGAGCAATTCTTTACTTAATGGTATATTAGACTAGCAGATTTTGAAATCCTGATTAAAAGCACAATCAGACATTAGAATCCATAGCTTTACCTTGGGATTCTTATTTCTCAATCATAGCATGGCATGCCTCAATCCAAAAGACAACTAATGAGCTTTACTTGCTTGCTTTTAATGCTTTTAAACTTGCTTTACTCGCGTATTGTAAACAAAAACATATTTCTGATATTTAATTATTCAATTAACTACAACGTTTCTTAATGCCCCATTTTCGTACCAGTAGATAATTTAAGGATTTAGTTCATTTATCTTAAGAACTAAGATCCCCAGTTTTCATCTTACTTCAAAAATCAGAATTTACCAGCCCAATTAACTTAAGAAGAAATAAATTATAAATAATTTTTTCTTCAGCAAAGCAGCAGTTTAAAGCGATTATTTGAGTATGAAAAAAATCAAGAATTCTGAAAATTCATAGTACGCTCATTACACAAATATCTTGATCAGACCTAAAATTGACTGCCTGAATAATTTCAACACCTTTAAAAAATGAGAGGAAAAAATTTACTCTTTCCTGTAAATAGCTATATCTTTTTTAAACCATTCCTATAATACTTCGTAGTCCTTCCTACATTCTTATAATACTTCAGTTTCATATACTTTGTAACTGAATTCATGTTCCTTTATTTCAATGAAAAATTTCGTAACTCTAAGATATAATTACGTCAATAGCCAGTTTCATAGTAAAATTTTATTTGCTTAAAAATCATTTCAATTTTAATTTAAGAATAATAAAAAAAAGCAGACGAGTTTACAATCCTAAAAAAACAAGCAATTCAAGGAAATAGGAAATCAGAGCAGTTCCATATGAAAAACAAAATAATAATCTTTACATTGTAACATTATTTTGCATAATTGCTAGAAATAGTGTCGCGAATTGAAGAATAATTCTCATGATTTTTAATTTTTTAACGTATAATAATAAAAATTGTTACGAAGGTTTCATTTTCGTTTAGAAATAAAAATGGATATAAATAGTTTTGAGGGGGGACAAAAAGAAGAAGAGAGAGAGGTAAAATTTAAAACTCCTCTTACAGTAGAGATTGAAGCGTCTTAGTCAGAAATTCTACATTCAAACAACTCGGTTTCTGAATCGTTACATCTTATATGTAATCACAAAGCTAGCAACCCCAGCCATGCTTGGGTAATATGGAGATCTAACCGCCTCAGAGCAATTATGCTAGCAGAGTATAGTATAATGCTAATAGTTTCTGGCAATTATGCTAGTAGAGTCAGGTCCACTTCCCAGGAAGGTGATACGACCCTGCTAAAGGCGGTTGAGGCCCACACCACTTCTACACACACAGGGGAAGCTAGAATCTGCTTATTTATGTAGTAACTTCTCACCTCCAAATCAGGGATGCTCTCAAAGAGATAATCTTATATGTGGAAAACCGCATTTCTCAGCCTTCCACCATTTCTACAAGTAGAACATTTACTTTTTTTATTTCCTATTCACTGGTAATGCAATGAACAAATGTTTACTCAGGCGAAGTTTTAAAACTTTCGTATATTACTAGCTCATTATTAACGTTAAGGGACGAAAACTTGAATATTAATTTCATCTTTTCAGGAAGGGAGATCCATCTCGCTAAAGACGTAAAGTTAATATGTCAATAGACAAGACATTTCATCAGTTTGGCAGAGAGGGACTACAAAATAGGTAAAGTAAGCAACTTTGAGGGCCCCCTAGGTGTCGACAAATATATATATATATGTAACATTATTTTGGTTGAAGCAGAATGCAGATTTGAAGACATAGACGAGACGTTGTATTTTTAATTTCGTTTTATTCTCTCTTTTAATATCCATCTCGGGAAAGCAATTTATTTACAAGCAGACGCAGCGCGGCACAAAAGCAGAAGTAAGAAAAAAGGGAAGAAGGGGCCAAAACAAATGATCACTAGTCTTATATAACATGGGATTTCCGGCCAAGCGCAAATTCAATACATTTGTTGACTTTTAGAAGGGCAACGGACGTATCACTTTCACTCGATACGTAGTACTGATGGCGCATTATTTTTTATAAAGGAGTTAATTAAACCGAAAGTGGAATTAGATCAAGAAATAAGACAATATTTTACTATGGGCTAAATTAAGAGTTTAAAATATCATTACAATTCAACCCCCCCCCCCCTCAAGGCTTGAAAGTGCATCAGGGCCCTTTGACACTTAGCCATACCTTACAGTGGTGTCTGAGTAAGTTTAATTTAAAAGTATATTGAAAGTGACACATCAGTTTCCCTTACCTTCTCATTATACAAATATTAATCCAGACATCCCATTCATCATTTTATATTAGAAGCATAAAAAGGCTTAAATTTCTGAAAATATTAAATAAAAATCTTAATAATCATCAGTTATAACAAAATATTAATAAATTAAACAGTATATTGCACAAGTTATTTTTACCATTTTTCTGCAAAAACTGAACTATAGAATTTAATTTGGTCATGATAATTAAAGGTATATTATTCTTAAATGTTAGGAAATCTGACTCAACAAGTTATTTAAATTAGAAATAAAGTATTAAATTATTAAATATAATATCAATATTGTTATGATTTCAGCCAAATGAAATATCAGTATAGTTATGATTTTAAATAAAGTATTTTAGCTCTAAATAAAAACACAAGATTCAAAACTTCAGGTTAAAAATTTGATATGAAAATAATACTTGCAGAATTGAAATATTTCATATTAAACACTTGGAACTGAAACCATAAATATAAGATTCAAAAATATCTAATGAAAATCTTGAAAATGAAAATAATACTTGTAAAATTTAATGATTTCATATAAATCTTTTAGAAATGTAAATAAATGCAAGATTCATGTATTTCGAATAAATCATTTTTAAATGATAATAATAATTGCAAAATTCAAAGATTTCAAACAAAACACTTGTGAATGAATGTAACAAATTCAAGACTCAAAATACATTTGTATTTTGTAAAAAACAAGTATTTGGACACAGTGATAATAGACGGTAGCTTAATAATTGTCAGGGGTGTAACAATTTCCTGTGAGGTATTTACTACCTTAGTCTACTTATCACGTGCCATTAATTATTAAGTATATAAGAATCTTGGTATGTTACTTTTTCCATTCACAAGGTCTGCATGCATAATTTTTAAATAATAGATTTGAAAAAAATTTAAAAAAACTCAAGATTTTAAACAAAAACTCATGATATTTTGAATAATATAAAAAGATTATTTTTAATTATATTATAATAGAAAAATGCAATTCAAAATAAAACAAAAGTTCAAAATATAAATCTTGAATTTTATCCGTCGAGTCAGTTGATGGAGGCTTTTTTTTAAACACTAATAACTTTTTGATAAATCATGGCACAGGTTGGACTTCTTGACGATATAAGGAGCACGCACATGAGGAAATTTTGAGCACTGATTAAATTGAACTTCCCCAAAATGACAAGGAGCACAAAAACACCAGGGTATTGAGCCGGAGTGTCGGATGATGTCACAGGTTAATGCGGCAGGAGTAACGACGATGTGGTAACAAAAACGGAAGTAGAATTTCAGCGACGTGGTCGGATCTGAAGACGCTATGCCACGGGAGGTAACCCGGCGAGGGTCGGCAAGCAAGCTGCCGAGCCAGCATGATACCCTCTTCAGAATAACGGTAAATCAAGGAGCCGTAACGTAACCTCAAATTGCCTCTCATCCTGGGGATTTGATTCTTTTAATTCATTTGAACATTTTTTCGCAGGAAACTATCCTGTCGACTAAATAATATAGAGCATTATTTTGGTTGAAGCAGAATGCAGGTTTGAAGACATAGACGAGACGTTGTATTTTTAACTTCGTTTTATTCTCTCTTTAATATCCATTTCGGGAAAGCAATTTATTTACAAGCAGACGCAGCGCGGCACAAAAGCAGAAGTAAGAAAAAAGGGAAGAAGGGGCCAAAACAAATGATCACTAGTCTTATATAACATGGGATTTCCGGCCAAGCGCAAATTCAATACATGTGTTGACCATGAGAAGGGCAACGGAAGTATCACTTTCACTCGATACATAGTACTGATGGCGCATTATTTTTTACAAAGGAATTAATTAAACCGAAAGTGGAATTAGATCGAGAAAAAAGACAATATTTTACTATGTGCTAAACTGAGTTTAAAATATCATTATATATATATATATATATATATATATATATATCATAACATATATATATATATATAAACATATTTTAGTAGTTGCGTGGACGAATGGAAGAGACATTTGAAGTTTTAACTTCGACTTATTTCACTATGGGAGGCATTTTATAAACGAAAAGCGATGATGAAATTGACGTCCGTTTACATCGCGATCTAAGAGCAAAAGAGGCCAAAATTTTCCTCTTCAGTGATTTTACTATGAGGTTTTGATTGGGAGTTCTTTGACATGTGTTGGTTTGGTTTAGGAATGGGAATCTTAGGTATCTTTAAAAGAATATTATTAATAACCAATTTTTTTATTAATATTAATTGCCTCGAATTTTTGGTTATTTTCAACGATATATTTTGACTCATTTGCAATTAGATTGCAAATGAATTGCAAATTCGAATTTTTATTTAGTCCTGATCGAGATCAGATATTGATTAACGGATGAAAAGAAGGCTTAAATGAAGCCAAGTATTATTAGTGACCCATTTTCTACGTTTACATATACTGAAATGGCCCCTAAATCCGAATATATAATCCTTGTGTATCTTCGAATTTATTTTATATTTGAAGGTTTCACATTTTTCAAAAACATTTAAAAGACGAATAATTAGAAAATTTGAAGATTATGTCAATATAAACTGTAGATAGCCCTTATGTGAATGCAATTTGCAAGTTTTTAAAGAGGATATACTAGCAACTTGAATGATATATTTTCCTTGAATTTAGTTTTCATCGATTACGAAAAATATAGAGTATTCAAATACCACTTTGATCTGGTATTTACATCATTCACTGATAGTGTGCAATGTTTCCCTTCCTCTCTCATTCACGTTTCGAACCATGTTCTATCGGGAAAAAATTTCTTTCTGCACCCTTGATTTGCCCTGGGCTTATACATTTATTTATGAGATACTCTGCAGAGTGATGACTAGCATACAATCGTTGCGATTGTATGTTATTCATCATCACATACTAACATACAATCTCAACGATTGTATGTTAATATACAATATGTTAACATACAATACAATTATTATTACATTTGTTGTATTGTATACAACAATTTTATATTAACAAAATGTTAACATACAATACAACTAACATGATCGCAATCACTTTTGTCTGTTTTCCTAAAATATTTTGAAGTGTAAATCAGGGGGAAAAAATAGAGAATGTCTTAGTTAAGGGGCGAGTAGTTTTATTTCCAAAAGTTTATAACTTATGCATTTATATTCATTAAACTTATACAAATCATTAAAAAAAATCTAAAATGAAAATTAAAAAAAAAAATGTTCGTTTTGAACCTTTTCACATCATTTCTTAGCTGCAAACGAATTCATTTTATCAGCTGCAAAATCAGATTGAAAGATTTTGTAAGATCATTATGTACCATGATATTTTTAAAAAATCAAAAGAAAATAAAGAATACGTGAGTCACTGCAATTAATGAAATGATGCGTTTTATGTATGTCACAATCAGTCTTTCCTTTTATGTATCTCTAATTTATGAATCTCTAATCATGTTTAGTTATGCTCATATCAGTCTTTCTATTTAATATTAATTTTATTAAACTAACCAACCGCAATTTATAGTACCGGTTCAAATGAATTCAAATCTCTTTCAAATTTAGATCCTATTTAAATGGTAGAGATGCTACGGTGGATGAACATCCAGTTTGGAAGCTAAGAGAAATCGATCTAGATTTAAACAGATGACGACGATGAAACCTGAAGCGGAATTCTACTCTCCAAACCTCCACGCCCCACAGATCTGAAGCATCTAACAGAAATTGAGCATTTCTTATTTTCACTATCAAAATTTTCACTTTACATATATGTAGACAAAATATTTTCTTGGCAACGGAGAAGCAAGTGGGAGTTCTTTGAATTATAAATTTTTATTTGTTTATATTTTTTAAGGAAAGAGTTCAATTTTTAGATATCATAAGATAAGATTTCTTTGTTCGAACCATGACCAAGGACCGGTTTAGCCGGATTAAGAAGACAGAAAACAGGAAAAAGAGACCCTGTGAAAGGATTCTGAATTTACATAGTTTCTAAAGGGAATTTAGCTGACACAGCGTTTTCGATTCGGCATGGTTAGACTCAGCGTGGGAAAACAAGAGGCAGCGCAACTCAATAAATTACAGTAAGGCATGAGTTCAAGTGATTAGAAAGTGGATAAATTGAAATTATTACATTTATATATAAAAGCATATAATAAGTGATTCTGGAACTTTCCCTGCTAGTATAAAAGCAGAAGATTTGTCAGTTACTGTGTTCTGAGTTCAGAGTTGAATTAATAAATTGGTTTAACTCTACTTCTTGTGTGTGTGTCATTGCATTCCACATTAAAAAATATTGTCACGTAGGTACTTTAAAGTGTTTTTTATCAAGACAGCCAGTAAATAGAAATAGAATACCACATAGATGAGCAAAGGAGGCTTAAGTTATGCGGTTATGTTCAGGATAATTTTTTTTTGAAAAACCTTACATAATACGAATGTATATCAATAAGTAACGCACATAACGTTAAACAGAATAATAAAAATGCCATGAGTGACAGTATGAAACGGAGATGAAAGTATTGCTACTTTGCTATTTTTCAACCTAACTGTCATTCACGTTGAGGCCTTTGTCCCTGCACTGGATTTGCTTGAAAATTCAGAACTCATAGAATGCCGTCAGCTGCGAGTAGAGATGTTGTCTTTTGACCCATCGGAGGTCATTGTCAAATTTAAACTTCTAACCGCCGATAAACCTTTTCGTGGGTCCAAATAGTAGAAAACCTGAGGGCTGAATGTCTGAGCTATAGGGTGGGTGCTTTAAAATTTCCAGAACGAATCTTTGCAGTTTTGCATGAACGGGGGAAATTGCCCGCCAGAAAGCACTCTTGTTTTGGAACCATCAGGTTTTCATCTGTTTGGGCCGATGAAAATGTTTTTCATATTGAGAAGCTTGACTGAAGACAACCTCTAACGGGCCATGAGACAATGGCTCTACTAGCAGCTGGCGATTTTTTATGGGATAGGTTTTTTCTAATTGATCCAGTGTTTGGGCAAATGCCTCAACGTGAATGACAGTTATGCTGGAAAAGCAGTAAATTGTCTATACTTCTATTTCCATTTCATTTTGACATTTATTGCATTTTTCATTCATGTATACAGAATTATGTGCGTTAAGTATAGATATTCCCTCTGACATATATTTTTAAATTTTTGTACTTCGCAAAATTGAAATAAAAATATATTCGTTAAAAACTAATAGTTTTTCAAAATTTTAGGACATTATTATTTATTTATTTTTGTTAAAAAAAAAAGCATAAACCTAATTTAGAAGTTTATCAGATGATTTGCTCAAAACCTTGCAGATAACTTAAGAAATGTTCTGAACTTCATTTCCCCCCTTTTTCAAAAAAAAGGAAGAGAAGGAAAAAAAACAGAAAAACTCTCCCCGGCGGGGATACTAATCACTATATTACCGAGGACTCCAACAATCGAGCTGCAAAATTAGTCATATTTCACTCCAGTCATTAAATATCGAATTTCGATTAATAAATAAGATGCAATTTTCAATTTTTCCTCCTGCTTTATGAAACATTAAAAATAGTTAAAATATTTATAAATGAATAGATTGCTAATTCTGCACTTCCGGAACTACAAAAAATTACTGAAAAATTATTATAATGAAATTTGAACAAATAGTACGTGTTAGATGTCAATTTATGGATTTTATATATTACCAAAATTTAAATTTTGAAAAGCTAGCAATTAAAGATATAAATAATATTAAAATACAAACTATGTAAGTGTAAAAAATCAATGTAACTTCCCAAAGAATGAACACAGATATAGAATTCAACAGTTTTATAAAGTTAACTGTTCACTGATTAAAAAGTATTCAGTATTTTTGCCAAAAATTGGCTTTTCAACGTAGTTACCCAACTTAAGCTTGCCGAGATTCATTCTCACAGAAATTCTTAGAGACCCTCTAAAAATATCCCATATATGATCGTTGTACGGCTGTTTGTGGGAGTTTTTCAATGCAAATGATTCTAAATTACTGCATATTGCTAGTGCTGGAACAAAAAATAATGTTGTAAATTTATTTTTAAAAAATCTGCATCACACATATAATCTCGCTGTTTCTTTATTTTCTTCAGACTTCATTTAGGGAAATGAAGAATGAGTCCTTTTTGAAATATTTATTTATGACAAAAATAAATCTCTACTACTAATAAAAAAGAATGTGCATATATGTGTTGGCGAGATAGACATAGAGCTGCCAAATTTAGTACAATTGTACTTTGGAATGGATACCTCGGAGCGATTTATTGGAAAGTTTCCTTAGAAATAGTTAAAAATTAATCAAAATTTTGACATTCTTTCTACCATTGCAGCTGAAAAATTTTAGAATTTAAAACTTCTCGGTTAAACGATACCAATCTATGTGTCGTACTGGTTTTTGTCTATCTTTAATGGATTTTGCATATTTTGCAAAAATATTTTTCACTGTTGCAAAGAAACCCAAATAGTTTTCATTGTTGCAAAAAATACTTTATACTAGACTACTTTTCCTTCCGTTAATAATGTTGAAGGCATGAAAATGGAACTTATTTTTCAATAATGAGTAGGTTTCTTTTTAAAATACGTTTTTAATAAATTTTTTTAATTCTGTTGTACTTACAATGAAGGTTAGCTTCACAAGTAAGTAATGATGGAAAAATTTTAAATTGCATTCATTTTTAAGTAACTTCAGAAAGAAAGTTTCTTTTAATATTAGTTAAAATTTAATCACTGCCATTCCAAATTAAAGCTCCAGTTTTAGGTGAAATGACAGAAAATTATGGAGATGCATTGGGCAATGACCATAATGGTGTAAGATTCCTAAAAACAGCTCGTATTACATGCCTATAAAGTTTGAAAATGCTTAGCTGAGGAAGCCATTAATAGCAAGATAAATAAAATATTTAAATGAAATACTTTGCAGCCATCAATCCCGACGAACCAGCTCTCCAAAGACGGCTAGTTTTTAAAATACCCTGAATTGTTTATTTAATATTATTTACATCCTTTTTGTAAGAAATACGAAAGCTATTTTGAGACGGATACTGTAGTAACTTTGTTCAAATGACAAAAACGACTCTTCAACCGGCACCTTCCTCGCCAAACTTCCACACCACACTA
The DNA here is from genome assembly GCF_947563725.1 of Argiope bruennichi. Taxonomy (NCBI): domain Eukaryota; kingdom Metazoa; phylum Arthropoda; class Arachnida; order Araneae; family Araneidae; genus Argiope; species Argiope bruennichi. The sequence goes on from NC_079163.1 coordinate 128,530,679, forward strand.
ACGGGACGACGTTTCCTTCACTACGTCAGATTTAATTGCATCAAATCCTCATTCATAGTTATTCTTCGGTGGAATCGGAACCTGCTAATTTCGAAGCCGAGACCATACAACCATCATGTCACGTTTTCTTTAACATTCATGCTTAAAATTACTCAAAATTCCTGAAGAATGCCTCGAAAGATAACAATTATATGTATTTATAAATTAATTATATATAAAATAAAAATCGAAACAAATACAAATCATTGCAATTTTTTCTAGAAAAATTATTTTAAATATATTACCTATGATATATATATATATATTGTAATGCATACCATTTAACCTATCTTCCAACAAGAAAATTTCTCAGTAGTTCTTGGATCTTTTCAAGACACAATCTAATTAATTTTTATAGTGTTATAATTTACGGTAAATAATTAAGCCACTCATATAGAAAATGGAGTTATATTAAAGTCTTCTTTTAAAAGAATACGAGACCCATTTTAATGTGGATCTTGTAATTTTGAACTGCGTTCGGAAGACAAGAACGATACATGGTCCATCAATCCCTTTCCATTTTCCACGTCAAACCAGTCGAAGGAGTTTTGACCACCGATAGCCAGGTTAATTTTTTAATGATTACAATGCTTTGAATATATATATATATATATATATAAACCGATTGCATACAGCATAGCTGTTTAATGCATTTCGTTTTGCTGTGTTTAATTATTTACATCAAATACTACAAATGTGATTGAAAAATAATGCTTTATACAAGGCGTCCCAAAAAAGTGGAACAATAATTTATTTCTTTAATTATTGCAATGTATGAAAATGAATCGAAATGCATGAAACACTTTGGTTCCTCAGAGGTTGATGATAAAAAGTAATAAAAATTAAATTTTTAGATGGGTCCCGTAGTGAAAAAATGTCAGTGAGTAAAATGCTTTTCTTACATTCCTCTACAAGCATATAAAGTGTCCTTTTTCAATCTGCAAAGCTTTCTGAGATATTAAAAGGTAAATTTGTCGACTTAGACCATTTTACCATACCTCAAACTGGTGTTTGAGTAATTCTTCTATTGTCTTTTTCAGAGATAATATACATATTACAAAATGTTATTAAAAGGATGGAATTATAATGCATTTACATAATGATGTATTTACTATCTTTCATTAAATTCTGAAAAATGAGAAAGTAATAATTAAAGTGCTTAAAAAACTTTTTCAAAATGAACAACTTCGACGCTTATACAAAGTGTTTTCTTCTAAGATTGCTTGCATAGACGTAATTCATTCATCACTAATGGCATCAAGACAGACTTCTTGAATTCGTCGGCAATATCTGCAAAAGGCGTTACACACTGAAAAACGCAAGCAACGCCATAAGTAAAAGTCAAAAGGCATCAAGTACCGTAGAAGGAAATTCAACAGGAGCTTGTAAATCAATTATCTATCAAGGAGTTCAGCATCATCAGAATATATCAGTAACCATGCAGATTACTTCAAAATAGGACCATCCAAAGAATTTTTAAAAATGCCGCACCGAACATTTATGGAAAATTAAATTGCTGTTGATAATGGACGAAGGATGGACTTTTTCCGTTTGAAAGTGATCGCTTTGACAAATGTTGTTTCATCCACCAAAATTATATTTCTGAAGAAAGAAGGGTTTAATTCTACCTCAAGTGGGGCCCAATTATAAAATTTTTGACGTTGATCATGATCTGATTGCAGACAGGGCCGGCTTTAAGAGGCTCGAAGTGCACTTGCAAACACTGTTAGTTAGCCACTTTGGTTTCCAGTAAACTTGGAGAGCAGTTCTTTCCTCCTCTTTTCACAATTTCAAACTTAAAGTGAATTTAAAAAAATTAAAAAAGAAACGAACTTGAAAAAAGAAGGATAATGCATATTCGAAATTTCTTTTTGGCTTATTTATTTTTTAGAGCTTTTTAAAAGTAAGGGCAGACTTTTTCATTGTTTTATTTTCTGTATAGAATTATTATCTAAATAGAATTTTGACTTTTTTTTATTAATGACACGAGCATAAATATGAATTTAAAAAAATTATCTGGAAGTTTTGGCTAGATTAACCAATTTAGCCAAAACCCAAGACCAAGTTGTTAAAAAAAGACTGTACGCTTAAGGTATCCTTCCTGTCTGTCTCACCTTAATCCTGTCACCACACTGAATCGAGAGTAGATAGCACTCTGACATGGGAGCGGGGCACAACTTCAAATAATCGGTCCAATCAATTAAATCCTGGCCCTGATTGTAACTGTCCGTGAATGCTAAATGGATGTCCATAATCATGAAATATTTTCTGCTCTGCTGTTTTTAGAATGATGAGTTCTGAACTAACTGTTCGTACAATGGCACGAGGATGGCTTAAAAGATCAATCAATTAAAATTTCCGTTTCTGCATCACTTGTTTAGTGCCTCTTCCTCCCCTGGGAAGTAAGAATCTTGTAATTTGCAATCGCTAAACGTTCTGCGAATAATTTTGCAGACAGTGTCTGGAATCTCAGAAAACGACATTTGCCTTCTTATGAAACATTACGATACATACATTATAAATCACCATTTCATCGTTACTTAAATATGTCATTAATATCACATACACAATTGCAAGCAATGAATTGCCTTTTTTCACTAAGATATTTTAAATATTCAGTTTCTTAAATTTCAGTGGAATAAATATTTATATCGAAATTTAAATATGCTGAATGTTTCCATCTAAATATGTGATCAACCCCTCTAATCAGAAAAATAAGCTGATTTTTGCAAATTGTTTAGGTAGAAGCGGGAAACTTTGTCTGAGCATAGATGAATGTTAGAGAAACATTTTATCAAATGACACTTTTACGCTGTGTGGACTAGGGGTGGGTGAGGACCGAACTTCACCATCACGATATATTGTTCAAAATTAGCTAATATTTATTGATATATCTCGTTTTTAATATTTATGTATTGTAATAATATATTATATATAACTCTATCAACATACTGTCATATCAGCATTTCAACAAAAAAGAGGTATTTCGAATTGCAAATTTTCATTGATATGATAAAAATATTCGTGTTTTTCATTACAATAAAAAATGAAAATATAATGATGTTAAAATTATTTCAATAGAGAGTGTTTTCTTTCGCACATGTATTTCATTTCGTTTTAGCTATGTCTGCATTTCCCAATACATCATAATATTTTATGTTTTCCATAACTGATTAATTTCTTTAATGCTAATTTAGAAAATTCAATCCATTATAGAAGCACACACATAAAACATTTATGTCTTTCACACGGAAAATAATTAGTTTGAACAAATCGCAAATTCAGAATCTAAAGTCAAAAGTCATTAACAATTAATTTAGTGTATAAATGACATAGATTTTTATTTAAAAAGTATTAGCGGCAGATTTAGTTTAAATTTACAATTAGATTTTAAACTCAATTTGTAGATGCAATGATTACAAATAAAGAAGCTTGACCATTAAATTTCAGAAATTAAAAATGGTTATTCCGAAATTTTTATGCATATTAAGTCCTATAGAATGTAATCCCACTTATGAAAAAATATTGCAATAAGTTGAAAGTTTTAGAAAAGGCTTTCAATGCTTATTCAGTTAGAATACATGGGTAAATAAAAGAAAAAAGCTTGAAAATACATCAACAGTTTTATAAACTCTTGAAAACATAAACAAAATCTAAACAAAACGCTTATGTTTCTGAATATTAACAGCATTTCCAATTATTCTATCAACGTCTAAGTATACTGTGAAAATCGCATTATAAGATTGAAAATAAGAATATTAAAAAGTGTTACATAAAAGAGATTGAAAAAATTACCATTAAAAACAATCTTTACAATCAAAAATTGTTCAATTGATCGATAATGAAATCTCACTCAGAAATCTTTTCACAAAAATAAAAATTATTATATGATGAATTACAAATGCTTCGAAATTCAGTAGAAAATGCCTAATTTTTATAAATATTTCAAAAGTATTTAAATTACAAAATGTTCTATCTTTTTTCGTATCAATCTAATATCATCTTTTGACCAGAATCTTATAAAAGATCATTTTAGCACATGGAAACTGGTTTTCAATCATATTCAAACGATGATTAAATAACAACGGATTTAATTAATAAACGTTACTGTTTTTTTTTTTTTTTTGAAAACATAGTCTCAAATTTGATATTTATGATGCTGTAAAAACTAATTTCAATTAAAGTTCCATAATCTAAAGCTGCAAAAAAATTATTTTCAGGAAAAATTCATAAGATGTATTATTATTCACAAAAATAACTTGACAGAAATGTTTGTGCTTCATGATTTGCTTTTCAAATCTTTCCCCAGGTTGAGCGTATTAATCAATTTAATTCCTTTATCAATAACATTCGTTGGAAAAACACCTCACCAGATATGTTTTGCTTTCGCGTTAGTGAAAATTGTAGAAACAAACATTGAACACAGCAAAAACTTTTGACTGATGTACTGCATGCTTTTGCCGCCAAAATTCTCATATTATGACTCGACCGTTTATACTTTCTCGTTTTATATTATTATGTCTCTTTAAGCCATTATTATGTCAGTGAGATCATTTATATGTAGAAAGAGAAAAAGATGGGGGACAATGATGTGTAGTTGTCCCGTGGCGGAAAGCACGCATCTTTGTCTGGACAACATTTTTCTTTTTCTGCGCATGTGTAATCTTACTGGCATAACAGTGTAAGATCACGCATGCGTAAATAATGTAAAAGCTCTTTAATGATGGTGAGGCTTGTAAATGGTTTCATCATCGACGACAGGATTTGTTTCTTTGTGACTATCCTGGATTACGGGAATCGGATTCGTGTACTAAGATCTATTTTATGCTGCGGTCGGTACCCTTATTAATCTGAAGTTGTCCAATTATTCATATTTATTGAATGTGCAGGTGACAAGGAAGGTTTTCTTTTTGGGCCTCTGCAACTAAATAAGTTATACACCTGTATAAGAAGAAAGTTAAATCTTGAATATTTTATAGTTACATCCTGTTATGATAGAGTAGAAAAAGAACAGTAATATTTTTATATGCTTTAACGAATTCAATAGTTTTAAAATAATAGGCTCTGATCCAAATGAATACTGTATGTTTTGCCTTCTCAAGGAAAGTGCCTACTGCTACATTTTACGACTCCACGTTTTTTAGCTATTAGATAGTCAACATTTTATTTGCTACAGAGTCCCGCATAAATTTTTGCTGGTTGTTTCAACCTAGGAAAATATTTTGAAATTCGAATTTTCTTAATACGCACAAGGAAAAAATAGCTTACCTTCACTTTTAAATGACCGCACAAATGCTAATTGAAAAAGAAGGGAAAAACGAGTCGAAATTAGATGTAGAGGATCAGAATAGACGAATCCACAATTTTCACTGAATTGACCCAGCTATCACATTTTATAAGCATCAAAAGTAAACCCTTTTTTGTCCTCCGAACAAAACTTGCTCTCTCCTCCTTTGATCTATTAGGGTTTGAAAACACGTTTTCTATTTTGTTATTTAATTTAGTTTAGGGGAAACAGCAGTTTGGCCCATTTGAATTCACAGCGCCTCAATTATGAGCCGTCTTAAATGGGTTATCTTGTAGTATAGCATTGTATCCTATTGTAAATGTTCCTAGAGTAGAGAGTGAAAACTCATAAATAATGGACGATTTCAGAAAAAAAGAGAGTTTGCATCAAATATATTAACTAATTGGGCCTATCTCAAGCCGATATTTATATATACTCTCTGAGGTAAGGATTTCAAATCTTTATTATCTCTGACAGATTTCTCCACAATAAACAAAGCTTAATCAAACAGAAAACAACACAAGTGTTACAGTCCAAAGTTTATTCAATTTCAGGGATAAAATTTCCCTGTAAAATACTTTTAAGATAATTTTTTTTATATGGGGTTTTAGTAAAAATCGCATAAACAGTGCAAGATAAGAATCTTCAAGCGTAGAGCTTAAATTAATTAAAGAAAATTTAAGAAATTTATAAACCGCATTTTTTGAGAAAAAAAAAAAGCATACCATCATATCCAATACACAAAAAATAAGCTTTATAGTAAACAAGTCAAAATGTGGAATGAACGAAATGGGTCCTTGTCTTACCCTAATGCACTTCACCTACAAAGTCACCAGGATCGTTAAATATATGGACTTATTTTTGAAATAACATGAAACACATTTTTAGAAATGACCTTATAATTTCCGACCATAGTCTGATCACGGGTTCGATAGCTAAACCTGCAGCACCTCTCCAAACTTCTACGTTACGCTAATGTTGAAAATGTATTAATATTTTATTTTATTTATTTTAGAATGGCAACGTTATTTAAGAAATATTTTTTGCTGTCTCATTTTGTAGATGGCAACTTGTAGATTAATCCCAAGATGGAATAAACAAAGTTTGAATTTTTTACCGGTGGGATATCGTTTTTCTATTTTAATATAAAAAGCGAAAGAAAACGGTGTTTTTATTAGGCAGCTTTAACAGCTAACGAGCGAAGATCGTCCTCGACGTCAAATTTAACATTTATCTCAAACAGAATGAATCTGTTGGTTGCATGGATATTAAGATGATTCTAAAGCAATAAATAAATAAATTTTAGGAAATAGTGGCATTTTTTGAATGAATAAAATTATTTTTTATTTAATAATTACATTTTTATTTCAGATTTTTTTTAAGACGTGCGAAAGAAAATGGTATCCTGGGTTAGATTCTTCAAAGCAAGGAACTAAAAGTTAATCAAAAACGGTGAATTTAAACATTTTAAAATTCAGTGAATAATAGTGTTAAATTCCGAAAGGTTTTTAAATCTATTTTACTAACGGAATAAAACAGCAATCGACTGATTTCATCGGGTTTGTCGAAATATTATTCACAATAAACAAATAATAATAAGAATTCACAAGAAACATTAATAATTCACAATAAACAGAATGGACTAACTGTACACTTATTCCGTGCCGCCATCTATTGAACTTATGAAGTACTACTATAAAATGAAGTTGCAATGGGAGGCTTATATATATACATAATTTTTAATGCAGAGTCCGAAGAGAAAGAAGACACTTTCGAATTTTAATCTTCACTTTTATTCCATTCCAGGAGGCATCATTTATGCACAAGCAGAAGCGACGAGCACATCAACACAGGACGACACAAACAGAGCCTGACTAAGGCAGGGGCATACAGGGCAGTTGACCAGGGCCCCCACATAAGAGAGGAGCTCCAAATCGAATAGAAAGTTTATTTTACGTTTCCTTCTTTAATGGACTTTTTTTAAATAGAATATCAGTACAGTGTAAAATGTGAGACTGATAAAATAATTACCTTCCTTAAATAATGAAATTTATTTTGTTTGTATGCAATAAATAATTAAATACTCCTAAATATGAAAATAACTGTAGAGAAACTTGCATACTTTTAATTTAAAAATATACTAATATTAGTTATCATGATTTGATAGAAATCTACATCCATTTATCTGAAAGCGTTTTTGAGTCATTTTATTCGCAGTTCGATAGATCAACGTAATTTAAAACAAAAACCGTGTTTGCAGGGAAATATGAAACGTAGAGATTCTTCAAATTCTCGAGTTCGAATTTTTGAAGATTATTATATTTTCTCTTTGTGTCCGCGGAAGTGAAAAAGATCAAGTCAGCACATACTGATTCTGAAGTCAAAGAGTCATTTTTAAAGCAATTGTTTAATAAATAAAACTCACACATTTATATTAGTGGTTCCGATAAGGATAAATATATAAAATACTGCAAATAAGATGTCGGAATAATACCAAAGATATATCGTGATGTTTAACCAGTTAACTGCGGAATTTAATTTTAAAAGTCCCTCAAATCCCCCGATTAAAAATCAAGCGATGACGCATATACACATCAAACGCAAAACAAGTAAATTTTACAAAAAATCATAATAAAGATTTTATTTTTATTAGAGAACATATTGCATATCGATCGCACCAAAATGAAGATTTGTATACATGATTAACGCGCTTCATTAGTAAATTATTTACACAACAAAAAGGATTCCTTTTCTATCAAATTGAGTGAGAAAATTCACGCTGGAGCAATCCTGTTCAGAGGGGGGCCGTCGCAATAACACGCAGACTCAGCGTGAGGCTCATCTTCTTACAAATGTCGGAAGCTAGCTTTGAAGAACCGGAGGGAGTGGCTTCCTGAAACTTTCTTACATACTTTCCAGTAAAGGCGGTACTCCCCCTCCCCGCAGAAAGTTGCGGATCTTGAGTAAGGCCGGAAATGTCACGCATTCTTCGATTTTTATTTTCACACATGAGAGTTGTTTGCTTTATAGAACAGTGAAGAAAAACGGGACTTGTGTATTAACCGCACGCCATTAGCGAGTAATAATTATGAAAAATGGATCTTAGGCTTGAATCTAGAGATCTACCTTGCGATTTACAACGATTCGTCAATGACATGCGATTACTACATAAGTATTCGAAAATCGAATATTTATTTTGAACATCTATTTTCTGACCCATTCAAACCAAAATCTGAAATGTAACTACCATTGTAGTTAATGAAATGACATACCCTATTTACCTTTTTAAAAACATCTGTTTTTGAATTGTCGCATTTACATTCATTCAAAAGTACAAACTGACAGACGGTCAACTTTTCGACTGATTTGGTTCCAAATTTTGTATGGAACTACATTTTAGATGCTAAACCTGTGTACCAAATTTTTTTCATCTATCTCTTTATATAATCGATTAACAAGTGCGTTTCAATCCGGACCAAAAAACACCCTATCAATGGATCAAATTTGATAGAAATTTACAAATTTAGTGTACAGAACCTTTACAAAATTTTATACGTCTAGCTCAAAGCGTTTTGTTCCTAAACAGGGCGAAAGACATTCCAAAAATGTGTTTTTCGGATTCGGGAAAGTCTGAAATGCGGAGATTTGTTAAAAATTCGAGACGAGAAAACAAAAACGGTCGAGTCATAATACGAGAGTTTTGGCATGCAGTCAAAAGTTTCTGCTGTGTTTAGTGTTGGTTTCTATAACTTTTATTAGTATTAAAAAAGCGAAAGCAAAACGTATCTGCTTAGTTGAAACATATTTTGCCAGATAGAACATTTTGTAATTTACTTTTGCAATATTTATAAAAATGAGGGGATTCAACATGCACCGAAATCGAGAATTTCTTTACATCTGTTTCAACGAGATGCGCCCCTCCCCTTTTCTTCTTTGTTTATTTGTGCATTTTAATTCTCTTCTCTTCTTAACACTTTAGAGGATGACAAATATAATTGTTGGTTTGTTCCATTTCTAAAGATGAATCCGAGACCTTTTGCAACTGTATGATTTTTATGTCGAAATCTATTCAAAATGTAAAAATGATACGCATTATGAACGACAAATCATACTCAATGTAAGAATGAAAAGTTAATTATCAAACAATCCAAAATATTTCATCAAAAATTTGACAAATCTTTGGATTTCTTAGAGATGTGCTAGTTTATTTAAAATTAAATAGTCTTTAATAGTAATAGTTTAAAATAAAATAGTTATTTAAAATAAAATAGTCTTTAAATGCAGTCTTCTTTTATAAGAGAAATGTTTTGGCTAGATAGGATAAATTTTCCCTTACTTTAAATTTCGCTCTTGTGACAGCTATTCAAATAATTAGTTAGCAATCTCATTATTGATGAACCATTGTCTAACAATGATACAAGAAATCATCATTTTATCTTCATTCTGAAAGAATGGCATGATTTTATCTTTAAATTCAATTCAGTGCCTACAACAATAAAGATTGTAGAGATAAGCCATCTAATACACAATATATGAATAAGGTATGCTTTAACTAGTAATGCAGGCTTTAATATAGTTAATTTCTTTTATGAAGGTTAAAACTACTTTACTAGCTATAATTTTCTAAAAAGGTTTATATCTTCAAGGCTATCACTTTCCACAGAGTAATTTAAAATGAATTGTCTTAATTCTGTAACTACAGCACAATTTCTATTCAGCTAACTATCATTTAATGAAATTTTCTACAGAGCCTTGATTTTGAATGATAGTTTTTCTTCATATTAACGTAGAAAATTTCTGTGTAACTGTGTTATCAAATAATTTAATTTTTGCATTGTTTCGCGACTCCTCTTTTGTCATTCAAGATCAACCAAATTGATTGATGCAGCATCTGAAAAACGTGGGAGCTATGGAAGAAAGCCTAATTTTTTCCGCGTTGATTATCCCGCGGAGTATAACATTTCACAGTGTTATGCGAAATGTAATGAAGACACTACAGAGAGTGATGACTACGATAAAATAGAGACATAAAACTTCACAAGAAGAAATGCTAACAGCATTGAATACAGTACTAAAAGAATCATAATATCAAGAATATATTTCACTCTTTACAAAAGTGCGAAAAACTGCTTTTTTATAAAAACAATGCTGTCTTTATAATAAAAATATGTAAATCAGGATATCAGACCTTTTTTACAGTTTAGGAGTAAATGAAATGGACAGTTTATTTTTTTTTTCTCGTTTCGATAACTTAATATATAAATTTCTATTTAACGAATTTTTTATAAAAAAGTTCTTAAACAAAGTTTCAAATGTGTCCTTTTATTTCCCTTCCAAAGAAAAGATGCATCAATATTTCAATTAATTTTTCCATAGTTCAAAATACGTTTGATATATTCTGAAATAATGTTTAAATCAACTGAGCCTTGAAAATAAAGAAATTTATGATGTATTAAACATTTTTTTTATATAAATAAAAGTCATTGTGTCTATATTTTTATGCATATATGTATGTTTAATTTTTCTTACTAAACGATAGGCCAATTTCAGCAAAGCAACAACTAGGACAAGAGAAAGAATACCGCCAACCTTTCAAAGTGCAAAAGATGATTAAATATTCATTTAATTAGAAATTAACTGTAAATTTAGAACAAATTATTAATTTAGTAATTATAAAATTATTAGTAAATTTAGAACAAATTATTTAACAAGAAATATTTTTATATTTCTTCTCCGCTTCGTGTTGTTTTTCATTTTACCTTTTCAGTCATACCAGATTCTTTTCTGTGCAATTTTTTCTTCAATTTATCTTAATTCTTTTGAATTTAAATCATATGATTTTAAAATACAGTAACAGTAAGACTCTGATTTACTCTACCGCTTTTTTTTTTGCATTTTTTTATTGGTTAAAAGTAGCTATTTAATGGTGGAACTGAAAAAAACAACTAAGTGATTTTTCAGTTTCATGCGATTACGACTGAGCAAGATCCAAGGTCAGTCAATCAAGTGATGTAGTAGAAAAAAAAATTATTATAATTTATAGAAAATTAATTTTCAGATTGAATATTATACATGAAAGTATTTAAATTCCGAGAAAACGTCGAGAATATAAGCTAGTAGAAAATAAAATTACCGCACTTTATTTCACATCATAAGCGAATGAAGCCTGCATTTGTACCAATATGCTGCTACATTTCATGATATTATGCTAGAAATTTAAAAACAAAATCTATTTATTCTACATCTACATTAAATTGAGAATCACGAATAAACTAATTAAATTAACATTGCATAATACAACATGTTTCAAAGTAGTGAAGCTTAATATTTCACACAAACATTGAAATATATTTTTCTCCAAAAATAAACATTCATTCACAATAAGATTTTCAATGCTTCTATCATCTAATGTAATCTGCATATAAATAATTGCATAAAAATTGTTCGCGATTCATCTTTACCTTAATCTTCTCCCCAATTCCCACCCCAACCCTACAAATCAAATATTTACAAATTAAACATTAATCATTTATTATTACAAGGAAATTCAATTAAACATTTTTATTTAGAAATTGTGATCAATTTTTTTGGGCGAAAATCAAATTTTTTTATGTCAGTCTCAAAGAAAGAATAATAATTTTGCGATCCTAATATTTTTAGGTATGTTTGATCTTTAAGGGTCCGTGGTTTCTTTCTAAATCATCTCTTTTAGAATATTTTTGATGTTAGTAAAAATACTTTTTCTAATACCTTATAGATGGCAGCCCAAATTCTAATTTTAATACCAAATGGTTTTTACAGGGATAATTTTCAGAAAGAAAAATAAATCGATTATGTCTCTGGAAGACCCATTTTAGAATATGGTTGCATTAGCTATGGATGTCGAGCTCACATTTCGAACTTTCTCTAAACCTTCGAGAATTTGCTTTCGTCGAATTCTTTATATTGACCATTCAAAAATAATTATAAAAATAATCTCACTTAAACATTTCTTAGAAAACTATCGACTAGCTATAACAAATAAATATTTTTGTTTATTATCTACTAATGCTTTATTCTTGCTCTTTATTTTCCTTTCATATAGATACTGGAAGCTAAGAAATAAAAGTGAATTTCCATTAAAAGTAGGTTTACATAAAGCATTAAATTAATGTCATTAAGGTAAGTTTACATTACACTGCATACGATTCCAGTACGATTACGCATGCTTAGAAAGAAGAAAAAGAAAGAAAAAAAAAAAGCTCAGTTAGAAGTTAAAAACTACAATGTTACTGTCTATTACTATGTTACTGTTATGTTATGTATGTTACTAAGTGAACATGTGATTTCATCGAGATCGTGTGAGCAGTTGACGTCGATAATCTGACGACAAGGTCATATCATGTACTAAAAAGGTGAAAGCGAAGGAAAGGCTTGTAGAAGTTGCGCGATCTATATGGGGTCGTGAAAAAACATTTCCGGGGAACATGAAGAACTGATTAATTTCAAGGGTCAAGAAGTTAAGAGTGGATGATCTTCGTTAATGCATTTGTTACTGGTATCTAACATTCGCAGAGGAGTAAAGTGATTGGAACGAGAGCAGAGTAACAAGAGTTTTCAAAAAAGATGTCCTTTGTTATTGATAAGGTTGCGACTTTCCATTGCAAGGCATCCTATTGCTAACCATCTATTTTTCCCCTAGGATTTTTTTAAAGCTGTTTTTTCCCCCTCACTTGTCAATTACCTTTCTTCCGATGCTAGCCGGAACTATTTGCCTGCAGCAAGATTCGCTGTCCTACGATTCCGGAGCTACACGCGGGTCTTTTAAAGCATAGTCGCACTCTTTTTAAGCTTGTAAATAATATATATGTTACAAAATAAAATATCGACATTAAGCTAAAAAACATTCTTAATAATGTTCCATTATCCTTACATCCTCCTCTCTTTTGAAGACAAAAGTCTACATCGCGAATTGAAACATAGTCACTCGTTCTCAATGATGCGAAAAACCATAAAAAATGTTGCACAATCAGATTAAGAACAGTTTACTGAAACTTATATCAATCAAAAACTTATGGAAAATTCCAAGGAAAACGTTTGTGTAAGGATGTTTTTGACCATGGATTTTATTGAAAATAGATTAAGAAATCATCAAAGTCTGCCGTTTTGTTTGAAAATGAAAGTTACGTCACTTTCATCGAATTCTGATGAACTTTTTCTAGACGTTCAGCTACAAAAATCTCATTAGAAACTATATTCATAAAAATTAAATACATTATAAAAATATTTGAAATTTCAATATGCTATTTAATAAAAGAAAAAATTAAAATCGCTTTTATTTTACTTCAATTATATTTTGTAGTAAAAATAATTACTATTTTAACACTGATCATAAATTGCTGAATTGCAGCATTATTTTAATATATTTTAATACAGAAAAAAATATTCATTTTAACTACAAAATACACATACATACGTTTTAAACTCTAATTTTTAAGTTTTTCATAGTCTGAAGTGTCAAGTTTCAAAATATATTTGCGAAACATTTTTCAACATATTTTGCCAAGTATTTTACATAATATAATTTCATTTATTCACAATTTTCAAAATATTTTTACGAAAAGATAATTTCAAACATGAATTTTTAAAAAAATACTTTTGATAAAATTTTTAATGAACTGAACTGAACTGAAATGGAAGCATAAAGTTTGACTAATTATTTTAGATGTAAAGTAAAAGAATTAGGTGCCAGATTTTATTTGTTTAAATAAAATTATACATATGTCAAAATAATTTTTCTGGACGAAAATGTTTGAAATGAAATTATCGATATATATATAATTTTTAATTATTTACGTTTTAAAAATAATTGTCGAATCACTCAAATTCTGGTTTCACTGGAACTTTAAATTCTGAGTTGCGCGGACTATCATTTTCCCCACAAGACCAAAATGCTGTGTCTGCAAATTCCTTTTTGAAACCATATAAGTCAGAACATGGTCTCGCTTTCTTGGTTTCTGCTTTCTTATTCATTTGGCTGCACCGTGTTTGCCATGACTTGGACAAAGAAATCCTGACAAAAGATAAAAACTGAACTATTTCTTTAAAATTATGATCAATAAAAATTGTTAAAAAAACTCCTCGACTATTTCTTCAAAGTATGTTTTAAAAAAATCGTCAGGATTAGCAACTGTGCGATGAAAAGGCGGGGAAAAATATTCCTCGGAATTTCGACTCCACTGACCGACCACGCCTGCCAGTCATTCTTGAGTATTCGATGTAATAACTTCAGGAAATTCTCCGCTTTAACCGTCTGCAGCTTCATAAAACTTCAAATTGTGTTCTGAGAGAGCAATTAAATCGTATCTGCGTAGTTAAAATTACTATGGCCACATCTCATCCCATTTCTGCTGTTGTTCTGCAGGTAGTTCACAAAAATATATAAGTATCAAGGGAAAATGTGTGCTTCAACTCCTACAAGTTCATTTTTTAAGTAAAAAGTGAATTTCTTCAACCTTTTTTAAAATGTGTTGTGTTTTTTTTAAATATATATTCTAAAAGAAAACAACCTTCAAACAATTAAAATCATTACAAAAATTGTAAAAAATGTGTTGTTCAGCTATCAAGAAAAAATGAAAAATAAGTGAAGAAAATGTTCCAGCATCTTTAAAATTGTGTTGCGTATAACAACAGCATTAAAAAAGTGCAAATGCTTAGTACTGTTAAAAATAATTCTCTGGTAATTTTAAACTATTTCAACTCATTTTATTTGATAAATTAATTTTTGAAATTTATGAAATTATTGATTTAAATATTTTGACATTTAAAAAATTGAAATAGTATTTTATTTTGAGAAAAAAAATTGCTTTTGAATGCGTGTTAAAATTCTTGAATTTCTAGATGCTTCATGTTGAAAAATGGAAAGCTCTTTAATTTCATTTTATTTATAATTTGCAATTTAACTACACAGAATTTTTATATTTTGAAATCATGTACTAGATATATTTTAAATTTTAGAGTCATATGGTGTGCTACTATACTAATAACAATTTCTCTTGTGATGCTGATAAAGCAAATTCAAATTGATACATATTTAATAATTGCTATGCATTTGTATGAATTTTGTAAATGCATATTCACTTGCTAATATGCATTTACAAAATGTATTCTAAAAATAATTTATGCTTTTGAAAATTTCCTTTCATATCATCTGGTTTAAAAATTCATTTGATGCTAAGTGTTAAATGGTAGGTGTTGTTAGAAAATGGACGAATATTTTTATTAATAAAAAAATCCATACAACTGCATATAATTGCTTACCTTTTCAGACCTCTGGGGTTCAAATTCATCTTAAATTGCTAAAGAAAATGATTTTGTCATTTATATACGAGGAAAAAAGAAAATTCATCCATTTCCTACCTTCTCATGCCTCTAAGGGTGCAAAAAATGACTTTAGACTGTAAAAGGGAACGTGGATTGGTATTAATTTACAAAAAAGTTATTTTCTCAGGAGATAGGTGGAATGTGGTTAGAAGCAGATTTGACCAATTAAAAATCCATATATGCTCATTTCTGCAAGCGATAGCATCACATTATACTATTCTTCCTAAAGAGGAAAACTTTCAAAAATACTAATGTCATCAATTTAATATTTCATTTCCTATTGCCATACAACGACCACGACCCTCGCTAACACTACACAGAGTTTGAAAATGCTCATAAAATGAATGAGTTCTTGGCTAAATATCCTAATCAAGTAGTTAGATTAATAAACATTATCATTCTCCATATTAAAATAATTTGCTAAATAATTAAAATAAGTTTCCTAAATTATTATAAGACACCACATCAATGCAAATCTTTTTAAAATTAAAATATTTTACAAAAATTTGTTTGGACTGGTACTTCTCCTACCACATTTGATTTTGTGTATGTTTTTAGATATTTTGATGCATTTTTGAATAATTGTTTGCTAGTGATCCATTAAGTTTTTCAAATGTTTCATGACATTTACTGAAATGTTCCAGTTTTGTAGAATCTTATGATGTCATGAGCCAATCGGTCATATGAGGCTTGCGGAGGGAGAAATTTGCAATCATTTCTACGTTTTAAAATGAATCACTCGAATTTCGGCTTCACTGTAAGTTCAACTTCTGATATGTGCGGCAATTGTTTTTTCCATGTCACCAAGTTGCTGTGTCTTCAGATTCTTTTAGGAAACTATATAAGATCAGACTACTTTTTCAAGGTCTCTTTTTCCTGCTATCTCTTTTCCTACTCAGCTTCCCTCTACGTAATTGCCCTGTTTTGAATAAAGACATCTTGACAGAAGTTAAAACTGGACTCTTTCCTTGAAATTATGAAATCATTCAAGAACACCTCGACTGTTTATCAAAGCCTGTTATGTGTGTGTGTGAGCGCGAGCGCAAAAATTTCAGTTTGCGCACCTTCTAAAAATATTTTTTACTAATCACTCGAACTCCGGTTTCACTTTAATTTTTGAATTGTGTGGGCTTTCATTTTCCCACAGTGATCAAAACGCGGTATCAGCAAATTCCTTTCAAAATCTATATAAGTTCAAAATACTTCCTCAAGTTCTTTTTTTACCCTGCCTTTTGCCTTCCTCTTTGGACTGTCTCCCGCCTTTTATGAAGAAATTTTGATATATGTAAAAACTGAACTATTTCCTTAGTATCATAAAGAGTAAAAATTGTTTTCAAAAACTGCTTCATTTTAAATCCAAAAATTTCAGCGATCTAAATGTTTTCTTCATGAAAAGCATTTGTAGGCTATTGATTCGATGCATTTTATAGACCTGACGATGTTAACATTTCAGACTACAATGCTGTTCACCTTGATTATCGCAACGAAATAAAATGTATTTTTGAGTTAAGTTCAAAACTTTTAAAAATAGATAATCAATATCAAAAAGCTTTTTTAAAAAACCGCACTTTTATCAGCTCATTAAAAAGAAGAAATAACCTTTCATCAAAAAATGGAAGTCAAAATTCGCAAGTGTGAGGCACAGATAGAAATATTTTAAATAAATTATAATTTCAATCACATTTAAAAAAAATATTTTAACTGTTAGTGAATAAGTTTCTATCTGATCACTGTGTTTTAATTTATTTATAATATTAGTTGCTTTTTGATAACAAAAAATATTATTTTCTACTTTTTACTACATTAATAAAAGGATGCTTATTTTATTTTCCCTCTCTTTATAATATTTAATACGTTTCAGAATGAATTGATGTATATATTATTGAATATAAAAATTAATATTTCACAAAGTGACTTCTAAATGATGCCGCGGTTCCAATATACCTAAGATACCATTTTTGAAATATTCGATGATTATTAAAAGCGATGGTATCGCCTTAGTTGAGATTACCTAGATAAGCGAAATTTTACTATATTGAAAATTCTGACAGGATCCCATGTCGTCTTTCATCATAATTTCTCTTTTTAATTCTTCTTTGTTTTTTTTATCTTTCCTCTCTTCCTTTCTTGGTTTTCTACAAGTTAAAATTCAATTGCTGCAAGATTTTTAATTTTTAAGAAAAAGTTGCACTCATCTATATAAATAAAGACAAGCAATACTCGAAAAAGAGCGAAAGAAATTAAGTTTTGAACTTAATTAAAACTAAAATTAAAATTTATTTATAAAATCATTTATTATTTAATCAAAATCCCTAAACATAAAAACTTTTATTTTGTAACTAACCTATGCAGTAAATAAATAATGTTTTAATTAGTTATTAAGTTATTTAAAATAAATTAAAAAATAACAAACTGAAGCATATATAATTACTTCTTAGTATCGAGTTAAAACACCTTGATCAATATAGTGAAGCTGATCCACGTGATTAGCTCGAGGTTCTTTAAGTAGTCCGGTCGTGGGAACGCAACGAGCCAATTGTTCTCTTAGCATCATATTAATCTTTACTTGGCATTCTAGGCGTGGGAATGTCAATAAGAGAGTAGAAGAAAGGCATTTTGCAGATGCACGAGACCGTTACGGTAAATTATATCACACTGATTTTCTATGACGGTAGACCAAATATTTATCTTGGCCATGAACAATTGATTTCGAAAGGAATCACATGCAACTCATTTACCTTTATTATGTTGACATCGAGAACAGGTTCATATATTTGCGGAATATAAGTCTGATGTAATTACTTTATTGAATTACCTTTGCCTTCTTCAGCTTCGAATGATGAGTTACGTCTTATTACTTAGGTATCATTGTGATAGATATATTTAGAAAAGGATTATTATTTGCTTGTTTCTTTTACGTTTTGCTGCATCAAGTTAGATTATACATATTTTTTAAGTTATTTATACGCATGACTGATATTATTTTTTTAAAAAAATTACAAATATCACATTTAAGGTTAAAAATAATGAAAATTTGTATTCTGAATATTATACATTTCATTAGCAAAGCATATTAATATATAATTAGTTTTAATGATGAGAAAATTTGTTTTAGGAATTCTGTTTCAGAAGTTACAAATAGATTTTATACACTTCAATGTGGAACGAAAGATTTGGATATTATACCAAAAAGTTCAAAAATAATAAATATAAAGCAAACTAGCAAAAAAATCTGCAAAAAGAACGCGGGAAATCATGAATAATATATTATACTTTTACCCTTATTTCTTTTACTTCAAGTAGATGAATCGAAAATAGTAATGAATTATGAACTTGTTTCAGTGCATATTCTCTTGTTGAATTTGACACAAATTTGAATGTTATGAATCTTAGTAATTAGTAGCGACATCAATATTAACACATCTAGTTGATTATTTTTCCGTGGCCGGATATTATTTGTGCAAGAAAAAACCTTTTTCGGTAAATAGATTAGAACAAGATAAACAGAAAAAAAAATCAGAATAAGTAGCACGTTTCATATTAGCCTTCTATCAATATTTCAAGAACCAAGGGATGCTTGATTCATTACTTCTATGCCTGACTTTCACTTTAAACCCTTGCAATTTGACTTCACTTTTATTTTTCTACTTCTCAAACTGAAAAAAAGAGAGAGAAACGAAAATTAAGGTTTTATTTTCCTCCCGAGCTATATTTTATAACAAGGTAATCAAACTCGTGACCATCTGCGGGCCAGCAAACATGGCGCAAAATGCAATATGTAAATCTTAACAGACTAAGAGACGAGACAGTAACGATCTTTGAGAAACGCAGTTGAAAAATTTGTATTTTTTGACACGCAAAGTGAACCAAACAAGTTGAGGGAAAGCTATATTTTTTATAACAAAGATTAATATGTGTTTTTATGTGTGTGTATTGCTAGATTGTCTGACTTAGGGCTAGCAAGCTTCACGCATATCTATTTCGGAAGGCAGAAATGAGCAACGCGGAAATTTTAATTAAAATTAAGCTCAATTTTGGCGTTTTACCTTCTGAAAGTATTATTGTACAGAAATGATTTTTACATTAAGTCAAAAAATTATATTTTTAATGACATCAATTGAGTGACATATAAACATTTCTTCTCTATTTAACCATAATCATTGATTTATTTCTATATTCAAAACATAATTTAAACATATTTTTCAGAGTCATAAGAATACTGAATGAATATTAAGTGTATCAAGTACAATACAAGAACAAAAACATAAGAATATTAAACATACCACGAGCGATAATATAAAAATATTAGAATTCTGGAAAATATGAAAGTTATTGATAAAAGTCACTGTTAAAGTTGCTGATATTTTTTCGTTTTTGTATTACAAGCCGTATTATAATCCTTCCTCAACACAAATGATTATTGGCAAAACAAATTCCGGAAAGCAAGAGTTGTATTTACTTAATTTTAAGAAGAATTAGCGAAATTTATATATTTAAAATAAAATTTATGAAGAAAAATCGCATATTTTCCATCGTTTTAGGTTAGAAATTGCGTTACATTATTAAAAGGCTAGAAATAGCAGATTGTATTCATTTTTTACGAATTTTAAGGGATCTGATAGAAAATAAGGGAAATGCTTAGAAAAATGACTAGCCTATCTAAAATAGTATAAAATAGTATACCTATCAAAATTTGAAACAAAAATATTTTGCCGGAGAAGCCATTAAGACCAAGTTACATAAAATATTTAATTAAAATTTTTAGTGACCATTCATTCCGGTGAACCAGCTGGTCGGCAAAGGCGGTTAGTATTAAATATACACGGAAAAACTTTTACAGCTTAGAAATGAATTTCTCAAGGTTTGATTCTTGGAAGAAAAGTTTTCTTCGATTTTCTTCATAGGTATATTTTAGTAAACTATCATATACAAATGGGTGTGAACGAGATTCAGTGCTATTCAGATTTCAAGGTATCACTGAATTTTACAAATATTTGTCAGCCAAATTTGAAAACATTCGAAAACTGTTTCACGAAATTATTTCTGTATTTACAAGCACTTATCAGAGCGAAAATTTTTTTCATGACTGAAAAGAATAAACCTCCTGTTAAATTTAAAATTCGTAACATTCACTTCGGATCAGATTTTAAATCAAACAGTGACGACAAGATATCCCTTAAAGTAAGAAAGATGGGAACAGAAAAAAGATGGCAAGAATCAGAAAGTAAACACCAACTCGATCGTACACTTTTATGTTGTGTCTTCAAAATAATTCGCATCTTTAAAAAAACGGAAGTTTTTTTTTGTTTCGTTTTTTGAGACCAGCAAAAATTTGATCTTTGATTATATATCCGAATTTGAATCTGAGACTTCTTTTCTACGCAAGGTAAAAGTTTGGAAGGAGAATTCTGAAAAAAAAAACTTTTAATATGAACCATTTATTTATAATTTAAAAATAATAAAAAAATTAAAATAAATAAACAGGAACATTAAATTCAAATTCAAGGTAGAAACGAATTCAGCACCTGATATAAGAAATTTTATCAGTTCAGATTTGAGAATCAAAAGTATGAGGTAATGAAGGAAGTTACAATGGAAGTTTAGGCGACAACGCCGACTTATTTGCGATTAACTACAGCTTTACCATACCAACTTGACTGCGGACCGATCCATTTTTTAAATGTAAAATCCATTCTCTTCCACCATTTTTTATCTTCTTACTAATTAGCTTTATTATTTATTAAGCACAACCATCTTGCTAAGCAATATTATTGCCAAATCATTTCTTCATCCGATTGTATTACACGGAGGGTAAGAGTCATGAGTTCAAGCACTCCACCCACCTTCCTGTAAATTGATAAAACGACAAATCGTAATTGCAGTGTAAACTAATACAGTTTCATTTTATTTATTTTAATACCATCTTTAACCAAAAAGATGCTACAATTTATTGGCACTCACAAAGTCAAAAAAAAAAAAAAAAAACGTATTGGGTTAAATCGACTTTGAAATAGTAGGAATATTAGTAAAGCAAGGCTTCTTTACACCAGATGCATGGAAATTGAGTTACAGCATTTCCTGGCTCTGGAAGAATGACCTTTCACTTTTAAAGACAATTGAACCCAGCGGGCTTGATTAATTAGCACTCTATTTTGAAGTTTTTTGTTGATCACTGAATTTGGCATAGAGGGAATTCAAATGTCATAAAGAAAGCACATTTTTTAGATATTGCTTGATGATGCAATGCAGGATGGGGTTAAATTTAAAAATGTTTATACCTTGATTAAAACAAAGGAAAAAATACTACAAAGTTACTTAGAGGAAGAATGCATTAATCGTAATCAGCTCATTTTGGTCATCTCCAGTTTCGTCCATGATTTGGTTTAATTACTTCAGAAAGATATTTATATAAAAAAAACACTTTTTATTTTATTTTTTTGCTTATCATTAATTAATACTTCCCTTTCCCTTTTTCTTTTTAGAAATACGAACATTTAGAGTCGCGAATCAATTTTCGTTTTTGTTCGTAGATTGGTTCGAAGAAGAAAAAAATTGTAACAGAAATTGGACTGAGATTGGGGGAAAAAAAAATTACTCTAAAAATGTTACACCCAAATGAAAAATTAATGATGGCAAACAAATAAATTTAGATAAATGCAGTCATCCGAACATTTTAATGTGATTTGTAAAATCAAAATAGCTTCTTTTGTTCGTTTTTTCCTCTCTCGCTCATATAGAATTTGATAGCAGCTTTCTATATCACTATTTCACGAGTTCAAAATCCAATCATTAGCTACATCAGTAGATTTCACGTTCGTTCACTGGAAGCATCCTTTCATTTTTGTGTTATGGCGCTTTAAAAATCTCCAGGCACTAACACCTAATTGGGCTATTAGTATATCTCCCCACATTATTTGGTCCTAACTGGCCATCAACAACTACATTTTCCACATCATCACCTCCCTCCCCCTCCAATCAATGACTGTGCCGTCAGACAAGATGGCGAAAGCCGCAAGGTAACATTATTATGCTCAGTTAAGTAGTTCTGATAATGATCCTAATGTGCTTGAACGTCATTGATATATTCAGACAAAATTTAGTTTTATACATTAATAATAGATATTCTGTGAAATAAAACTCTTTTACTTAAGGTGAACATATTTGAATCTCCCTGAGCCCAACGAAATCCAAAAATGCATATCACATCATTCATTCATGATCGTACACATTATCTGGCTACATTATGTCAAATGGAGTTGACAATGACTATTCCTATCATTCCACTTTCCTATCGATGACCAGTGGAGAAAACCTGCTAAAATTGTTCCAATAAGCAAATAAATAAAATAAAAATAAAAATCCTTTTGTAAACCACTGACTTCGTGGAACCGCAATTGCAATGCCAGCGTGAGAAGATTCTTCATTGCTCTCATTTGTATTGCTTCCCTATTATTGCATCTAATAATCACATATTGCTCGTCTTGCTGAGATTCAATATGGATTAAGAGCACACGTTTTGAAGATTTTTTATTCAATTCTGAAATTCTTTTCGGATGAAAATGATCTCATTTCTATGAAAAATATTTTCGGTAAATTCACAACAGTAAAAAAAAGTAAAACGTTTCAACAAGTAAAATAGTTTCAGCGAAATGAAAATTCACATCGTCAGGTGCATTATGATATTTCATGTGTGCCATACAGAGCAATGTTTTATTGCATGCTTGTTCTTCTAGACGATATATCAGACGAGAATGAGAGGTTCTTCCTCTCTTATGTTTAAAGAGAGGTTGTGCTCCTCGTCATCTGAATCAGTAAGTTCATCCTTAAAGGTCCATCGGGACGTTAACATAAATATAATTAAACCAAATCAACTGATCGCATGTTTAGATAAAGGGGCAGTTACGTTTGTCATGCGCACCGGAAGAAACTCTTCAGAACACAAATCAATAAATAATAAATAAGATTTACTGTTACCTAGAGAAATGAATTAATTTTATCGCTACTGAAATAAACATTCAAGAATTATACAGAAATTTAAAAAAAAATCATTGACAGACATGAAGCTTAAGAATAAAAGTTAGTTCTTCTTGTTAATTTTGGCAAAATAATCAGCTTATTTCTTATAAAAGTTATAAGAGATTCTTTTTCCCATTTGTTTTCTTTACATATCTCGTGCCATTTCATAAATGCTTTAATAAAAATGAACAAAGCCATTGAATTTTAAGCATAAGTTCAACAGATAATTAAATATGATTTTTATTTCTTGTTGTTTTTTTACATTTTCGAGTAAACTATTTTTTTTCATGTGGTGAATTTTCAACTATATTACATTTCCATTTCCATTTGAGTTTTACTTTCACCAAATTCATTTTAAAGCTTGAAATAAATAATTAGAAACGGAAAAAAATTATAACACTTAATTTTCAAGAACTGAAATTTGAGAAACATAATTATACATAATTACATAAAAATTATTTTCTAGCATAAATACACATCTGAAAAAGGGCTCACTGAACCGAGTACAGAAAAAAAAAAAAATTATGTTCTGCTAGAAAAAGTTGCTCAAATTAAAGTCATTTAATTAAATTTGAAAAATTTATTTTTAAAGTTTAAAGAGCAGAGGAGCAAATTATCACTTGCAATGAGAACTGTTGCTTATCAAAATACATTTTTTTTTTTTTTTAAATTTCAAACAAGATAAAACAAGCGAAATGATTGCTACTGCACTACAATTTAAAAACTAATTGTCAGCAACAGCGCATGAAAATTTGTAATACACCAACTTAATGACGATTAAAAGTGATGGGAGATCATTTTACAATAATAATTAATGAAATTAAGTATTTTTTAAAAAGAAGCTTTTATTAATTTACTGAAAGGTAGTTTTTTTTTTAAATCAAAATTTTTGAAGTCGGAAGAAATACTTCAAAGGGGAAAATACTAATGGAAAAAACTCTCTAAACAAATGGAATTTCAATCATATTTATAATATATTTTAATTTTTAATGAATTATCAACAGTTTTCTTTATTATGGTATTCAATTTTACTTTTTTTCTCCGCCGGCGTTCTGGCATAGGGGTAAAACGTCTCTGGGATCTGGTGTCCCGGGTTCGAGTCCCGGTTCGGGCATGATTGTTCTTTATCTGTGCTTTATTTATGACTTGTGAATGTGCCTCCCTGTAAAAAGGGGTTGTGCAAGCGAATTTGAAGCATGAGTAGCTAAGACGTACTCTTGGCCCTAAATGGCGCTACTGAAAACAAGAGATGCTCTCTGAGCTTAAAATCGCTGACTTCGTTAGCGGGCTTGTCTATGACAAATGACATAAGAAACAACTTCATTTTTCTAATCGTATTGCTTTCAGATTTTTGATAAAAAAATTATTTTCTCCTTTTCAGTACAGTAATAAAATACGTTTTTAAAAAGGATTTGCATTTTATTCGTTAATATATTTCATGATTTATAACTAAAATTATTATGGAATGTTGTTATTTTTTCTCAAATTCACACTAGATAGGATCTCTTTCATGGAATAAGGACTTAATCGAAACTTTCTTTTTATTTATAATTAAATTATGAATATATTAATAATTTCTATTGTCATCGGAAGCAATCCTCTATACAAAATTTTAAAAAGCTAGTACATCAGTAAGTGAGCGAAAAATCGATTACAAAATTCGATGATATGTGAAAGAAGGTAAATAAAAGAGTGCAAATCAATCACTTACCAGGAAGAAAGAGAAATGAGTATTCGTCATTCTTCCAGTGAATATTTTGCTTGAAATTATTAAACATTCACAAGCATTGAATGCGTCCGCAGGTGACCAAATAATGCATAAAAACCTCACTGTATCTATCAGACTTACCATACCTATTTGAAAATCCCCATTCAATGATCGTCTTTGAAAGGAACACTATTGATAACAGAAGCGGACAAAAAAAATCCTTTTATTACTGCACATCAACGTCTTAATGGCACCGTCTCTAGAAGGCAGCTAAAAGCTCATTAAAGAACGGCCCTTTTTCCCCACGGTTTTTTCTATCCTACAACTGTGACAGAGAGTTTTCTTGTGGTAATGGTATTTCCATGATGACTAATATGGGAAATGAAATGAAATTTTCTGGTAAATAAAAACGTTAATTGTTGAATTTGATGGTGTAGTACGAATTTGTTTTTTCTTCCTTTTATTTATTTATTTATTTTGCATAAAAGATAAAGTAGAATAGATGGTCGAAGTAAAACAAGATATAAAAGTATTAAATGACCACATAAAGCAGAATACGATCAAAAAAAATGAAATGAACATACAAAATGTGAGAAAAGTGGATATTATATGAAAACTGCGCCGAAAGCATTCAATTCGACCATTATGCATATGGTAATCAGAAAATAAATTATAAGCGGAATATTGAATTAGAACCCTGTTGCTTATCAACAAGGGCATTTTAATATTTTATGTTATATGGGTTATAGGACAGGAACGCTTAAAAATTTATTATACAAATTTTACTTTAATTTTCAATCAGAAAATTTGATTACTTGATGTGGTTGTGGTTATATCGCGCTTTATACTACCAAGAACGTCTCGTCCGAAACCAATATATTCAAATGTATTTAAAAATATTCGTTTAGGGTGATCAATACATCGTTTAATGTTAACAGTTTTGAAGTGGAGAATAGATCAATCCTTTTTTTTTAATCAATGTTAATGTTTGACGATCATAGAATTTTTTACTCTGCTTGTAAAGGAACATCTGAGGGTCGAATTTCCCAAAGGATGGGTTTCACTTTCCTTTGGTTTAACTGGAGCGATTTAGATTGCTATGCCAGAGCGATTGAATCGATAGCTGTTAACCAGGCATGAAAATATTGTTGTCTGGAACTGAATCACGATAATTACGAAAGCCAAATGGATTTAGAAAAAATACAGTTTAAAGATAAAACCGAAATTCTTAACAAGTGTGAAAGTTTATCTAAAATAAGTCAATGCACCGTAACAGTGCACTTTAAAATCTCACAGCCTCATCTTTATAGCATTTTAAAAAACCGCGAGCGTTTAATGAGCAAGACTAAGCAATTAACGTTTGTAGTTCCGCAAGAACGAACGTATTGGAAAAAACCTTTCAATGAAAGCCAAAATGAGTCAAGAACTTGATATTTTGGTGCCCAGCATCACAGTCCAGAAGTTTGTAAAGCATAATGGGATTATTTTTAAGTGCAATAATACTGTTTATTTTGGGAATATTGCAAGAGCATATAACTTTCAGAATTACTTTGATGCGGGTAATTTTTTATATATATATAAACTTCATGAATGTTAAGTATAAAATTAGTGATTATTTTGGAAAAAAAAAAAGGCCGATTTGCAAAATAGTAAGGTCCGAATTCGGGAACAATTGATATTTTTTTTACTCTTCAATTATTTTGTTGGGGGAGGGGTATTTCGTTGGACCATTGTTACTCAAATTAATAGTTACAATTCTGATAGGGTGTCAAATGACTCAAGATTAGGTTGTTCACATCACATGTGTTAAGATGACCCTGGTTACACAGAAATGGAAACATAATAAATCTGTCACACAAACAAAGGAACGTATGTTTACTAAAATTATCGAGGAAAAGAATGCAAATATCTTTCTGAAAAGGAGGGTTTCTAAATTTTCAATGATTCAACGACTTTTATCGCTGTTAGCACAGGCTCAAATTTGGAGAATAGGGCTTAAGAAAATTAATATTCCATTCATAATAAATAGAACGTATTTCCCTAACGTATTTTTAATGGATATAAATATAGCGTTAAAATCTGCTTTATCAACAAAATGCTAATCAAATTAGCAGCAATAAAATTTTAATGTTTTTTATTTTAAATCCTTATTGATGATAAATTTATTATATATTTATATTCTCTTTCTGCATTAGATATTTGTTAATATTTATGGCTTCCGGATAAATAGTCGAAAAATGAAAAGCATCGTCAACTGAAGTCGCCCACGATAAATCGTTAACAAATGAAACCATAATACAACAATCTTGACATCTTACTTAAAATGGAGCTTGGAGCGATCCGAAAATCTCTAATATTAATCGGGGGCTGTAAATACCAGCATCTTTATCAAAATGTCTCATTACTACAATGAATTTTATAAATAATGTGAAAATAGCGCATCTTCATATGATGAAACAAGAACACTCCTGGAATGGAAAAACTTAACAGCATCCCTACCCCTTCAATCTTTGAGATTTACAAAAACATTTTGTTTTAGGGCCATTAATGTCTTTAAAAAATGATTTTCAAAACTAACTAATTATAATTCTTGAACCACGTGAAAATCAACTAAAAAAATGCGGGTGAAATATAAACGATGGGCAATTAGGCAGGCTCATAACCAGTGAAAATGTTGCCCGTAATTATTTCACCACTCCATATCATATCTCTTAATCCCTTTATCCGCCCATCAAGTATGGCGGCTGGGTATCGCTACCGTTTGGCATCCAACCCTATTTTTAGGCATCTGTATTTAGTTCACTATTGCTGAAAAAATAAATGCAAATGAAATTACCATAGTTTTTTTTTTTCACACAAAAGCGTCTTATCTTCGGTGGAAGAATAGAAATAAGTGGGGAAAATAATATACCCGTCTGTAAAGAATGCGCCAATGGCGAGACAGCTGAGCTGGCTCTTAATTATCGGGGAATGCCCCCCCCCCCCAGTGTCAGTATTGTACTCTGAGTATCGCGCTGTGTCATAGCAAGAGAAGTAGCTCAATCATTTTACACTTATCCCTGAAATCATTTTAGCAACAACCGAGAGTTAAACAGATATCCACGAAATATTTCTACACAAATTAAATCGTTTGATTACTCTTACGTAGAAGAAAGTATAAAATTAGATCTAAGCATCTGCTATTTTTATGGTGACAGACCGATTCAATTGGATATTTTAGGAAGAGTTGTCGAAAATAACATTTAAAACTTTTTCCGAAAGTGCAGCTTGAAATCTATCATCTACTTTACAATCTTTTTTATGGCAAAATGAATCATGTCCAGCGGTTTCTAGCTTGACAAATAACAGAATAATTGACTTTTGGTTCACGATAAAATATGTGCTGTTGGATGATATGAATAGGAATAAGATCAAGTAAAATCAACAACGCAAACGGACATTATAAAATAAAGTGCAGGATAAACTAAGTGAAAAAAATAGCAATTTTTAACGATCTTGCATCATTTATGAAGAGCTCAATTTTTATCAAATTAGTTTTCCTTAATGCCGTCCTGGAAACGTATGCATGTGGCCCAGGGATGTTTGGCAGACGTAGAAGTCAAAAAAAGCGTACTGCACTGATTTTCAAGGAACATGTGCCTAATGTAGCAGAATTTTCTTTGATAGCTTCTGGACCTCCTGTGGGAAAGATTACAAGAAATGATCCAACATTTCAAGAGCTTGTACCTAATTATTCGAAGAATATAATATTCAGAGATGAAGAAGGGACTGGCAGCGATCGATTCATGACAAACGTAAGTAATCTTGTTCTTTTTGCTTTGTTTCTAAACATTTTGTATGCTTCTCTATAAATATTTCTTTCGTTTTATACATAAAAGGAAAAAAAAAAAAAGAAAAAGAAGAAGATTATTATCGCAAAATGAAGTTATTTGAATATTACGTGTTATTAAATATTCCTTTTTTTATAAATACGTATTCAAAAGATTAGAGAATTTAATGCATTAGCGCAGCAATATAAAATATTTATTAATTAAAAATAAAAACTAAGAAATTAATTTTGATATTTTGGGCAAACATTTCCATTCACAAATAATTAGGAAAAAAGTGTCTGCTCGCAAAGTCATTTCTTTCTTTATTGAAATATCCACAAAAAGAATTTTTTTTTTAACATTTTTTTTATTTCATCTAAGTTTCAAAATTTTAAAGAAATTATCAATTTGTCATATACATAACTTATCAGTCATAATCTTATCATAAATAATTATACACATAAAACAATTCATTTTTTCCTACAGTTATGGGAACAGTTTTCTACATAATATTTCTTGCAAGTGATCAGAAAACTATAAGCAATATGGTAAAGTTTGTTTTCAGAAAAAATAAATGAATAAATAAAATATTGAGCAACGATATAGATTTCTTTTTCCAACGCTATTATTCTTAAACAAATTATGCGATCTTTTATTATGTTATTGATTTTTATTTAATATAATTAAATGTAATTTTCATATATGTGCATCAATCTTATATTTTTCAAAAGTCAGCTAAGTTCTTATTTTATTTCCAAGGAGATGTGAAAGTGAATTTAATTATTATAGTAATGTAATATATTTTTTTCTCGTTCATATTATAATCTTTCTTATGAAATATACTGTCTGAAAAAATTTACAAAAAAAATTAATCATTAATTGATGTATTAAGATAAGAGACTAATTTTGAATCCAGCTTTATCTGATTTTATAAACTGAAATATTTCTTTTTCGATATTTATGGTTTTTTCAATAATAATATTTATTGCGGTTGACGATATAATTTCAAAATTCTATTTTCTGCAACAGCAATAAAAAAAAAGCACTATTTCTATTTTATGCCTGAGTTTTGAGAAATGAGCGAAATTTCTTTGCTTATCCTGTATCATGAACTTTGCTTAATAATACATTTAGTTCTTAACTTCAAATAACATTCACCGATCATTTCTTATTTCCATATTACAGACATTTGTAAGCTATAAAACTTCAAAGTTGCATTAACAGATGCTTAGCAGAATTTTACAAAAAAAAAAAAAAAAAAAAAAAAGAATCTTAGAGAACGTTAATCACTAACGATGTTTGAAGTATTTTTTCTCGTTTATGTGATTTGTTAATCTTCACTAATCAAACGGAAAATACAGCAGCTCTTACGGAAGAGAATAAAAAAGATTCACAGATGCCTACAAGGATTGAAACGAAGGGAGTTTCATTGGTGTCGTATCGCTCATTTTGCTTCAAAAGCTGAAAATACTAATTACGTCACTGAAATGGGAAACGATAATAATAATTCATTCTCAAAATTATCGCTGTTTAGTTCTTAGATAGCTACGATGACTAGTTTCAATTCATTTTAACTTTTCCCTAAACTAACAAATGAAAGTATTTATTCCGAATTATGATATGGAGGTGCTCGTGTCACATCGCGGAACTCCGAAACATCACGACGCTGCCGTTGCCGATAATAATAATTTAGAAAATATTTAAAACAAGTCCCTTTGCTTTTTTTAAGACTTTGTAAATTTGCGATGTTTATGTTTGTAATGATTGGAACTTCGTCAAAACATTAAGTAAAATCAGTAAACAGTGGCAACCAAATTTTCATCTTCATTGATATCAGAAAATCGACGACAAAGATATCCTAGAAAATAGCATAAATTGAAATTAAAAAAAGCCATTAATGCCTCCTTAGAGGCAAAGAATGTCCAGTTTTTAAAAAATTTAAGAAAAAAAATTATCGTTTTAAAAAGGAAAAAATTCAGAATTTTAGTTAAAAAATAGCATTTTAATGGCATTTGTATAAAAACAGATTTCTAAATCTTAAAAAAAAATTTAAATTAATAAAAGCACTGAATTTTACAAATTTGATTCAACAGCTATTTAGTTTCTTCGTTTTTCTTCTAATATCAGAAAAATAAAAACAGGCCATGATGACATAATGACAAAAGAAATTATATATAAATAAAGGTAATAAGGAATCTCTTAAAATGAAATCAAACACCTTTCAATCTATTTCCATTTTATTACTCTGTAAGATCGATGCATTCCAAAGATTGTAGAGTCATGTGATGAATCCTCGGAGGAGGAAGAACCTGAACCTGGACGTGGTCTCTAAGCAGGTTCGCCATATTTATATAAAAACATATTAGCATTTATATAATGGTGTAATTTAAAAATAAGTTCCAATAGAAATAAAACTCGTATTATAACGGATCAATTTTGTTTCAGCTAATGTTAATTGATTACTAATGCTTAAATTTTCTTAACATGAATATTTTCGCTCAACAAATGCAACGTAAGTATCAAGAACACTGAAACAAGGAAACATTTAACAGCTATGGCAGATGGTAAAAAAAAGTTGTAACAGTTTTAATGAAGAGGAAATCTGTTACCTGGTATGAAATCAGTCGCTTCCATAACTGAAAATTTAGAGACTAGAAAACAAGGAGGATACGCACCTTCAATTTTGCACAAGACATAGACAAATGTCGCAGGAAGCCATTGATAGAACTTCTGATTAGTCAGTGCCGTACTTTTTCGTTCATATTTTTATACTTTTTCATATATATTCATATAGTTATCACAGCTTACAGTGGTATACCAATGATTGGTTCTAAGCAAAATAGAAAGGACAAATACACTTCAAATAAAGTAAATTTTTGATCTCATCAAATGTCAAGATGTCGGAGTTAACTAGAATGAAAAGCATGACAACATGAAGTGCGTCTGTCGAAAAGAGGGCGCCAGTGGATACCTTTAAAAGAAAATTTTTTAGAAGGGCACTTTTAAAAGTAAGGCAAAATTCCCGACAGAATCATTCTATGGCAATTATTTAGATAATTAGAGAGAAGCCCTATTAAAAAAGTAGAAGCCAAATAAGTTGTTTAAGCAACACAGCGTTAACTGAAAAAACAGGAGAAATATGAGAGTCAAGATAATTCTATGTATGCACAGTAAAAAATTCCGTCTGGCTCACACAATCTCGAAAAAAACAACAACTTTGAGAACGATTTTAAAAATTTATTGAAAGATTCTTTTAAAGGCTTTGATCCGACTTTCTTTACTTTTCAAATTAAATATGCAGATTCTAGTTCCCACTGTCAGAAGGCGAAACTAAACATGTTTTTTCATTAACAATTCATATATTATTTAATGAAAAAGTAATGTGAATCAACACAGTGATCCCATATTAAGCGCAGTATAATAAATCAGTTTGTTTTTAAATTAAATAAACAGGTTTTAGTTTCAATTATTGAAATGTGGAAGGAATCGCGTTTACTATAATTACAAGCTGACATGACCACTCAAAGAGTAAACATAACATACTACTCCTATGCTCATACACTTGTAAAGAAATAGATCAGATCTTCTGTCTGGGAAAAGCAGAAACACGTGGTCATGACAAATTAAGTGTCAGTAAATTGCAACTGTTATTGTTCAGCGGTAAAATCCATTTTTACTTAACCCTTTGAAAGGCCATTTTTTTTTTGGCATATAAACTACTAGTTACATATAACATAATACATACCAGTTACGGCATATTAAAATATTTTTAGGATATTGATATTGTCTCAAGAAAAGTAATTCATTTAACTTATTTGATAAATTTAATTTGATTTATTAATTAATTGGATTAGTTAATTACTAAGTAAGAAATCAAGACAGTTCATTTTATATGAGATAAGAAACTGAAGCAGCTAGGATTTTGTCTTATTGAAAAATCAGTGAAAACTTATACCTAGCTACATAACTTCATTCAAAAATCGATGAATTTTGGGGGAAAGTATACTTTCCATGGCCTTAGAAAAGGTCAGCTTGTATTTCGAAAAACTTACTTTATATTTACTAGACATATTTTTAATGATAACAGCTTTAAGTAGTATTTAGAAATAAGTTCTGCTTTTAATATGTAAATGAAAAAAAGACCGAATAGAATTACAAACATGTATATATAGTTTATTTTTAATTTATATGCATGCGATTTTCTTGTACTTTACTCAAATTGTATCATTCTTAGCATAAGAACTGAATTTTTTTTAACAGTGCCTTTATTGAAGCAATGGGGATTATTGTTTATGTGGATTATGATTATTTTAAAAGATAACTTTACTAAAAAAATTGACTTTCTTGTACAAAAATAAAAACAAAATGGCCTTTTGATTCTTGCTGGGAATTTAACTATCGATACTATAATATAATATTGATATCATATCTGATCAACTATGAAATCATTTATGACTTCAGATTATCAGACTTATTAGATCAATCATTTTAATAAAATAAAATGTCCAGTTAATTACAGTTAAAAATGTCAAAATATTAACTGAAAATTGAACTGGGTTAGGCTACATGCAACTGAAAATGCACCAATAATTGAGATTTCTCGCAATTTAAATTATTTTAGATGACAAGGAATTTATCTTTAAAGTCATTTTCTTACTTTTTTTTGTTGTCATTAAGGATACACAGTACCCTAAAAATGACAAAAATATAGTAAAAAAATTTTATTGCATTTTTTGATTGTCCACACAATTAGGAAGCTCGACTCCTGAAATTAAAAAAAGGGGAATTGGAATTTTAGATTTCATATTTATATAGTTTTAAAGATATTAGAAGTTTTCTGGGTGTTGACAGTTTCAAATTGAAAGCGAATGGTCTCTTTCGTTTTCATTGTAAAGCAATTTTCCATTTCTAAAATTAATTTTTCAAATATTTTTTAATATAAATCCATTTGATGAAATGGTTATCCTCTTTCACAATTCAAATTGTTTCTATTCTATATTCTTTTTGAGTTTTATTACCTAACTAATATCCATAACTTCTCAAGATCAGAACTTTTTCAATACCAAATATTAGTTTTTACGCAGTTTTTTTTCTTTCTTTTAAACTTAGAAGCTTACTTTCTTGCGCCTTCTAGTTTCTTTCCTATTGAGAAGACACTATGACCGAAATATTCTCAAATTACTAAAACGCTTATTGTCTTGAAGAGTTGACAGCCTAGTGAAAACAATAATTCTGGTGACCAACCTTCTGCAGACACTAATGTGAGACTTCAAAATATAAGTGTTTTGAATGCAGGTATTGGAGGTTAAACTTGAAAACATCTCTATTGCATCAAACTATTAATATGGATGTTAAAAATAAAATCAGTGATATATAAAATCCTGCATGCAACTAATTGTGCCGATTTAAAAAAATTAGAAAGCTTTATGCACAAATGTAGTTAAAACATGTATTATTATTGCTCTACAGAAGTGCATCATGTTCAAAACTTTTATGCAGTTATTAAGTTTTGATTAAATCTAGCAATCAGATGTTGCCATAACTCCTTCCCAGAAATTACATCGATTCAAGCAATTGCAGATGATTTTGTTATAGTCACCCATGCATCCACTGGACAGAAAATTGAAAATCAAATACACGAAGCAATATCCAAATTCATTTCCTGGATCAACAAGAATAAACTCCAAATTTCAACCAATCATTCGAAGACAGCGTTCCATCAAATATCTTGACATTCATATCGATGACAAACTCAATTGGAATGCACACATTAAAAGTTTCTCCATTAAAACATTCCTGTATCATAGAAGCATCCTTAAATTAATGGGCAAAGCTTGCGGAATTTTCCAGAAATTAAAAAAAATCCTTTACTCCACTGTGATTGAAAGGATGCTGGCTTACGGAGCAGTCGTCTGGTGCTTGGATCCTCCAGTAAGAATAAAAAGAAAATGCACAAAATTACAAAGACCATTCCTGTTGGCAATTTCGGGAGCCAACAGAACGACCCCAACATCAGCAATTCAATTCATTTTCGGGATCCCTTCATTACATCTCAAACTCCAGAAAGAAGCCAAGTATACACCAATCAATAGACTCAACGTTTCGCTACCAGAGAGCCTCACAATGATAAAACCGAAGGATGTTGAAAAATCTGAAACAGGCTGGGCCGCTCACCCATTACAATATCCATTTCAAGATCAGATATCCATTGAAGATGGTGGGCACAT
Organism: Argiope bruennichi; assembly: GCF_947563725.1. NCBI lineage: Eukaryota > Metazoa > Arthropoda > Arachnida > Araneae > Araneidae > Argiope > Argiope bruennichi. The sequence continues at coordinate 128,566,127 of NC_079163.1, forward strand.
CTCAGAGGGAGTTCGTCTTTACACGGATGGTTCCAAGACGGATGATGGAGTTGGCGCTGCATTCTGTGTCATGGAAAACCATAATATTGTACATAGATGGTCAACAAAAATGCAGAATTTTAACACAGTATATCAAGCTGAACTTCTAGACCTCCAAAAAGTCATAGAATATGTTACTAACCTCCATCCACAACACATCACAATATTAGTTGACAACCAAGCCAGCCTACAAGCGGCAGCTAACCCAAGAAACCAAAATCCAGTTGCGAGGGCCATCTGCAAAAATCTAATCCAACACAGGCAAATCAAAGTTTCCTGGATTAAAGCCCACGTTGGGTATGAGGGAAATGAAGAAACTGACAGACTGGCGAAGGAAGCCGCAGAATCAAACAAGGAACAATGCCACGCTAAGTTACTAAAATCCTACCTAAAATCGTTTTTAAGCAGGAACTTATGAAAGAGTGGCAAAAGGATTGCGAAGACGGAGATACGGGGTGATCTACATTCAATATTCTCCCCAAAGTCTCCCTTCTACCAAGTAACTGGAAAAGGGAAGATATTCTTTTCTTTACATTCCACGGGCCATTCCCCTCTATATTCGGCATTTTAATCTGACCCCTAATGCATTCTGCCCTTGCAGAAATCTTGATGCCACGCCGATCCACTACGCAACAGAATGTATGCTGACTTCTTCCTTCCACTCGACCAAGCCAACATCTGAACTAGAACGAGTTCGGTTCCGTAGCGCTGCCTCTTCCCAAGGATCCAGGATGAAAATTCAGAGAATGATTCGTCATATCGAAGAGAATCAAGATCTGTTTAGATTTCAAGAACACTTTTCCCAAGAGTATCACTGTACATCCACATATTTATTTTCTGTTATTTTTGTGTTTGTACATAGCATTTATTTGTATTTGTATTTTTTTTATGTGTGTGCCGTTCTTTTTTTATTTTTATTTCTGTCCTCGTTTCTAATTTTTTGTTAATATTTTTATTATTATTTTTCAGAATGTTGTAATCATAAACAAACTATAAGTCTGCTTATGTAAATTAGCACAGGTCTTCAGTTTCTCTCTGATAGTTAGCTTAATAAGCCAAATCTGCTTCCCATTTGAATTTCACACAACTCATTGCTTTCGGCTTTCTTTTATCCAATATTAAAATCCCTTACCAAATTGTCATCAATAAATGTCGGGCGACGCAAATGAATGTCAATGAATAGTCACAAGAATGGATAGAACAGGAGTGTCTTTCAATGTCTCTCCCACTCATGCTCATTACACTGTTTAACCCGGCAGGACGCGCGCTGTGAAACGCAACACGAGGACGCGCATGGGGTGTCAGCACACCCCAGCCATAATAAATGGCATAAGACGAAAGAAATCAATGGAATACTATAAATTAATGAATTTTATAGTAACTATACCCTTTTTCTATAAAAACGAATAATAGAAAAAAAAATTCATGTAAAAAAATAATGAATACACTCACCTTGTTTTTTTTCTTGTTGAAGGGACTTTTAATGATATCGACTCTAAAGATTTTTTTTTCTTTTTTGCTTATAATTTTCACTATAATCGAAACTTAACGCATTATTGTGAATAAAAAGAGTGATATTTATTAAATTTTCAAACTTATTAGGGTGTACATGGATCAGAAACATTAGATTGTTTGCAGTTTGTACATACCGCTTCAATTACTGAATGTTCTCGACATATATTTTTTTCACACTTCAAACACGTAGTTTTTGATTTCTTGTCCTTTTCTCTTGGACACAAGTAGCATCTACGGTAGCTTAATTTTTGCTTTTTTGCTTGTGGTTCATCCAGAAACTCTTGTTGTTTTTGCCTTGATTTCATATGAGGTTCTAAAAGTGAAAACGCTAAATCCTTCAAGAAATGCCTCCTGTTTCTGAATTTTTGGGGTGGGGTGTTGGTCGATAACAGCAAGATCCTTGAATTTATTCCAGTAATGTTTAGCAGTGAAAAGAATATCACCATAGGCCACCGGTTAGATATTCTAGCAACAGAGTAAGATCCTCCCATTTCATCGACAACATCTACTGCTCCTTTCGTCATGTTATAGAATGTTATTACCTCCGGTTTTTTTAAATCTCCTGTACTTTCGTCAATGTGATTATCATTATGCATGGTTGACAGAAGATTTACACAATTATTCTTTTTCGTCATGTAAGAAAGAATCATTATATTCTTTTGAAACCCGAAGAGAGTTGTATATTCTTCTCTATTTTTATGCGAGGCGAATTCAGGCGGGATAACTTTTCTATTCTTACGTATTGTTCCAACAATAGAAATTTTTTGTTTTTGTAAAAATTCGGCTAATTCATAACTGGTATACCAATTATCTGTGGTGACATTTCTTCCAGAATTGTATAAGGGAACTAGCAAGCGTTTAGCTATTTCGCAGGAACTGTTATCTGTCTTGTAAGGGCCATCTGGCTGCTGACCTGCATATATTTCTATGTTGTAGGTGTAAAATGTCCTAGAATCGACCAAAGCAAATATCTTCAAACCATATCTTGCTGGTTTCTTTGGCATATACTGTCGAAAGGAGCATCTGCCTCGAAAAGACTCTAGTTTTTCATCTAATGTTACGTATTCACCTACATGATATGACTTCTGACAGTTCCTGATAAAATGTTCAAACAAGTTTCTTACTGGAGCTAATTTATCAATCTTTCGTCTGTCATTCCGAGTTTTGATATCATCAAATCGCAAGACACGAAGTATAAAAAGAAATCGCTTATAGTTCATAGTTTTACGGAAAATATCTAATCCTGTGCCATCTGTCGCCCATAAGTCTCTAACATTCACATGAGAAGATTTGTGCAATCCAGCTATATATAATAGTCCTACAAAAGCGCAAAATTCTTCTTTTACTAAAGGTTTTGCATCTCTTTCTCTTTTGAAATTACCAGAAATACTTTCTACATAAGTATTAGTGCATTTCACAATCATTTCTATTATTGAATCATCAAATATCAGTCTCCAAGCATCGATTGGCGAAGTAACATGTTTAGAAAATTGCGTATTGCCAGGCAGTTTTTTGATTATATTTTGTACAGGTATGCGTTTCTGATTTCTGAAAGGTTCTTTCTGCCACTTTGTAGTTTTATCTTTTCCGACAAAAAAGCTAGTTTGTTCACAAACTTCATCATCTGAAGATCTGCATTCTTCCTCTGATTCAGACTGGTGCTCACTGAAAACGTCTTCATTATCTGAATCCTCTATTTCTTCTTCAATGGTTTCTTCATCTGAGGAAACCTCTTCTAATAAAGTCTTTATTAGAAGAGGTTCCGAAGTCTTTCCATTTCTTCATCATAAGTCAAACGAGGAAAAGACCGAACTGAACGACTGCAGGAAGCCATGCTATTGCACTGAAAAATTCTAACACGACCGCGCGCAGGGGGTGTCAGCACACCCCAGTTCGATCTAACAGTCTAAAAATAGTTCCAAATTTGCGGTTTACTTAAACTATCTGTGGAATGTGACCTTGGAAACAGGTACTGATAGACCCAACCACTTCGGTTCATGGGGAGGGAAGGTAGAAAAATATTTTCAGGTGTGGGGTGCCAAAACACCCCGCGCGCGTCCTGCCGGGTTAAATAACTAGAGGGTTATAGTTTCAGGGGCATGAAGCGATGTTGTGTATGGTGCCATAACTAATGCTATTTCAATTGATATAGTGCAAAAACAGAATAATTTGAATAAGATAAAATATATTCAGTCTTTTGAGTTTAAATAGTGTTCTTGTGCATATTTTAAGTTGCAAAAGAACAAATTAAAAAGTTAAGAGCTCTATTAGCTTTATTACTTTTTGTTTAATACTTTTACTTACCCTAAATAGACATTTTTCGGACTTCTATTTCTGTTGATGACTGTATTTTCTTTTCTTAAGACATTTTCTCTGACAAAAATAAAATCCTGAAATCTTTTGAAGGTACTTTTATACATACACACTATAAGAATTAGAATGCATTTGAATCTGAGAGTTCTAGTTTTTTTTTTTTTTTTAATGTCAAAGTTGATATTTTTGTAAAGATTCAGATCTTTAATTCTATACCAAATTTTGTTACCAATAAACCAACTTATAAAAATCAGTTGAAATACTTACAAAAATATTAAAAATTTAATATTTTATAGATTTTAAAAACTACAAAAATTTCAATTTTTTAAAATATTAAAATAAGGCCGCTTGGTAAGCTGACTTTTTCTGTCAGGATAAATTTAATAATGCAATCTGTATGTATGTCATTAATTACTTTCAATATTACTGTGTACTAATTTATTTATTTATTTGAAAAATGATACTGCGTTGCCTTAAAATTAAATTACTTCACTTCATATTAAATAAAAGAAAAGGCAACTGATTTTGGAAATTTCGTCATAGTAACGTTTTCCTACCAGTTAGAGCAATAACCGATTGCGCTTATATGACGGATATATGCGACAGATCTTCCCTACAGAAGTTTTGTGGTAGGTCTATAGATGGATCGTGTGTCAGATCCAGATGCGCTCAGTCGCATTTGCGTTCAAACTTTAAAAAGGTTGCCACATTATAACCTTTATCTTTGCATGTAAGATTTGGCGCTTTGACAGTGTATGCCATATGGTAATCAATCACTGTCAGAGGGAGAATGATACTCCATGTCCCTGATAACGAAACGAAGCTTTCGTGAGAAAAATACCAATAACACTTACCGCGTTTCAGATGAGTGTTAAAATAATAAATAAAATATGGGAAATTTGCTAAGAGTGCAATAATAATCATAGTTGTTAATAGTAAATATAATTAAATATGGAAAAAAATATAATATATAAAAAATTATAATTTTGATGTGCATATAACAAATATAATCTAATAAAGTGAAGTATAATTTTCAGTTTTATGAAGATTTAATCTTTATATCTCTTACAGTTGCTTACTTTTTCTTATTCGAAACAAAGAAAGTTTTGCAATTGTAAAAAAATTGGTAATCGAGATTTTAATAAATCTCTTTATTTTAGACCGACCGTTCTGCTACAGAAACACACACACACACACACACACACACACACACACACACACACACACACACACACACACACACACACACACACACACACACACACACACACACACTATTTACGTCTATCATTGAAAAGATAACTAAAAACAAAAGGCAGCGAGCTAGACGGATGAAATTTGTATCGCAGTCTTAACATTAAAAAAATGCATATTTCTGTCAACTGTTGGACGAAATCCGTCAAAAGGAAGTAATTTATTTGTTTGAGGGAAAATGACAACAGACCTAGATGGACGAATATAACTTTAATACAGTTAATACACAAGTACAGAAGTATTTTTTAAACTGATTAAAAATTAATAGTTATAACTGAAATATTCAAAAACGCAATATATAAAACCTTATTTCCAACATTAATCAAGAACAGCAGGCCATTTCCCCTCCAATGTAATTGAAAAATCAAATAAAAAATTCGTACTTTCTCTCATATAAAACTGCATTTCTCTGCATTTAACTGAAAGAACAACAATTGCAAACTATAATTAGTTTCTTCAAGATGTTTTAAATGCGGACGATAAACTTTTAATTCTTTTTAATGCTTTTCAATAATATAAGCTTAGAAACAAACATACATTTGTTTATTATTTTTATAATATTTGTTACTTTAATAAAATCAATTTGCAGAAAATACTGAATTTTGTGATAGCAATGAAATCATTATGTGTGGTTGCTTCAATATTTGATATTTCATTACTTTTGCCTAAGAAATGAAAGGAAGCAATTTATTTATATGATAAGGAATCTACTTGACAGTGCCTTGTTTTTATTCTTGACTGTAGACAAATGAAGACTTACTAGGATATACTGGAGGATGTACCTTGATAAAAAATGGTAGGGAACAATATTAAAGAGTCTTTCAAATGCTATGTAATACGTTTTCATGAGGGATCAAATTGGGGAAAGATTGATTTCTCATTCCTAACTTGCCATTTGTCCGAAATAGTTATATGCTAATTTAAAGTAGTCTTATGAATTAAATTATTTCATTGTTGCTAATGACAATTTAAATATTTCAGAATTATCGAAAAGATAACTTCTTAAAAATGTTTGTAAATTTCTTTTTCAAGCCAGAAAAAATAAATAAATAAATTTTTTTAAAAAATGAAAATTTGGAGGTTATCGAGAATTAATAAAGTAACATGCCATCTGCAGTAGGCTTTTGTCTCTGGTTAACTGGAAATCAGTTTAAGGGTTTTTGAAATAACGAAATCTTATTGCAGCGATATTTCTAAACCTCCAGTTTGGGACTCCTGACGCTCGACTGCTTTATAATCCGCCCCTAGATGTTGTTTTGCAGATCATCAAAGCGAATTATTTTTTAGATATGAACCACCGAGCTTCAATGTTCGATTACGAAAATTTATGGTTGACGTTGTATGGTTTATGTTTTTGAGAGCAAAAGGTCGAAAAATCAGGTGCTGTTATGACATTGAATCATACTGAAATTTGCAAGTCCCCTTTCAACAAGCACAATCTGCTTCTAGTAACCAAGCACTTATTTATTCCCTAACATTTGTCAGACAAGTGCAATCTGCCTTCAATGACGTCGAAGCATCACAAATAACAGATTATTGTAAAAAATGCAATGCAATCCATTGAATTTATGTAATTTGGACACGATAATCAGCGATATTTATGGCATAGAGACAGGATGCTGTGTGGTTTTTATCAATCCATAGATATGTTCCCTCCTTTTTATAATGACAGCATCCCTCCCCGACATATAGCTCCTGTCTGCCGTTAGGAATGTCAGTATCTTCATAAAAGTTTTATATTCAAAAATATATTTATAAAAAAACACAAGGCGTAGCTAGGATAAACGGCAGCCGGGGCATAAAAGGACTATTTCGCTTTCAGTCATTAGAAGTGATTTATCAAGAGTAAATGGCACCCGATAACTAATACTATGTTCTCGTCACATTTGACTATAAAAATTGACATACAAGCACTAATGTTTCGTCTCGATGACCCCCCCCCCCCAAGGTTGACGTCCAGGACACATACCGTCCTCTTGCCTCTTGGTTGCTATGCCACTGAATATTTCTTCAGATTGTAATATTAAAAAATTCTCTGTATATGTGAAACTTAATTCAGTGCATATGAAATTTTTCTTTAAACACAGAGAGCAACGTAAACTTTAATACGCTCGAAACTGTAAGTAATAATAAAATAGCACAAGAAGTATGAACTTTTTATAAATTTTTATATTAAAAAATCATATCTTACATATACTCTGTTTCATCCGACAAAGCAGTTTTAATAAATAGAAAGGATTTAATTTCAAAAATGTAATAGAAATGGTTGCCAAAGCACACCAGAGAGTAGCCATGCAGGCCAGTTCTCACCTTTTTTGCATTTTTTTTTGTATTAAATAGTATTATATTTAGTATTCTCAAAAAAAAAAAATAACAATAGTAATTAAAATACGTTTCCCATTTCAGCGCTTAAAGGAAAAGCTTGACAATCTTGCTGTTTTGGTTATGAACACGTATCATGTTGTTAAACTTCGAGTCACGGAGGCATGGGATGAGGATAATATACATAGCTCGAATTCTCTCCATTATGAAGGAAGAGCAGTCGACATCACAACAAGTGATCGAGATCGATCGAAATATGGTATGTATAATTTAACGCATTCTTGTGTTTTGCATATGTGCTTTCGACTTGTTCCGTGTCTGTAACGATGGGATTCTGATGCACTAGAGCTTAAAATTTTTACACTTAAACGTTTCAGATGATAATAAAATATTGAGAGATGATAATAAAATTGTGAGAACTTAATATCAATTAATCTAATAATTTTAATTACATAATCAGAAGCGACTCTTGTAGTGAATCTGAGGAAAAAAATGGAATATATAAAATTCCATAATATTTATAATATTATATCACGAAATATATTGAAGAATAAAATGTGTAAAATAATTTTAAAAAAATTTAATACGATTTTATTGCATTTAATACGATTTACGCATTGAAAAGAGGAAAACAGCTTTTAATGAAAAAAAAATGGAGGTTGAAACAAAATCGAAAAAACGTCAGAAACTGAAAACTATACTATGTAGAATTTAATCCACAATTTCCAAACAATCTTTGAAAATTTAAAATATATTTAAAATTTTTAAATAATGAACTTGTATCTTGCTGTTTTAGTCATAAATATGTTTGGTGATTAAAAGTTTAAATTTGCTTATGATATTTCGATTATACCTCATGCTTCTACGATTTTGTTTTGGCCTACATATTTTTGATTAAAAACAATTTCTATTTTTCTATAATACTTTTCGGCATAAATTATGAAAGCGTGTTTTTAAATTTTTTTATTTTTATAAATACTTTCAGATAGCCTCAAAGAATGACATATTAAAGTAAAATCTCATAATCACTTTGAATTTAATTTTAAAATTATCATATTCATAACTCATCAATAAATGCGAAAACTATATGAAGTTGTACTTATTACCCGTAAGTACAGTATCTTCTCTTGGGTGAGAATTAATTCTCAGATATTTGCATAGGTAAGAATTGCTTTTAAATATCAAATACAAATAAACAAACTTATCTATGAAATCCGTTATAATGGATAAATATATCAATTGCGAACTTATAAATTTGTTCAATTTATTTTAGGGATGCTTGGAAGGTTAGCAATAGAAGCTGGTTTTGATTTCGTTTATTACGAATCCAGATCACATATTCACTGCAGTGTTAAAAAAGGTAAGAGAGGAAGAACACAGTTCCCGAATTTCATCATAAAACTTTTTAAAAAATTGATTTATGTAATTGCACAGATGACAGGGTCGAAAATTCTACAAGAGATTGCAATATTTGATCCTAGTTTATCATTTTAGAAATGTGAAAAGTAAGAACATTTACTTTTGCATAAGAGTTAATTATTTGCAGAAAGAGCCTATGGGAAACATGAAAATTTTTAAATCTCTTGGAAGTACGCATTCTGACCCTTCAAATTATATATGTGCCAAGTTTGGTAGCTCTGGATCTAACGGCCTGGTCTGTAGAGCGCGAACACAATCACTCTCATGCTTTCTCCTTTATTATATTAATAGAGAGAAAGAAAAACTTTCTTGAGTACTCTCTAATAAAAGTGAATTTATGTTTTTCCCAACCAAATGAACCGATATTCGATACAGAATTACAATTGCAGTCACAAAATGACATACCAAATTTGATATATTGAAATCATTGCGTTTTTGAGTTATCGTATTGACATATTTTTCAAAGCAGACAGTCAACCCCTTTTTGAATTTGTCTTAAAACTTGATGGATGTCTACATTATAGATTTTAAATCTGCGTGCCAAATTTTATCTATCTAGATCTCTTCGTTTTGTAGTTATCATGTTAATTTATATTCGGACAGGCGGCCAGACAGACTTCCTCTGAATAGATTTTGCTGAAAAGTTGATAGAAAACTACACATTTGGTATAAAGACCAATTCCATCAGTCTATCTGAAAGCGTTTTTGAGATATCTTTGTTACATCATTTCAAAAATGTGTTTTTGGAAAAGGCATATTTAAAACTTGGAGATTCGTCCAAATCTCCCGTTCGAATTTTTCGACGATAACTATATTTTCTCTATACTTCATATACGACAAAGTATTAATATTCATTTATTGGAAGAAATAGAAATTTATTCCAAGTTCTAGTCCATTTTCGCAAGAGACTACAACCCTATTTCATCGAGAATTTTCAAGCTGTCAAAAGATCTGAAAAGGATCGATGCGAATTTGGACCCACTTATGACTCGATCTTATGCACGTATAAACTGCTATGCTGAGTAAATTGCTTTGAGGAATCTTTCATTTAAACCAATTCTGAAAATGTTCATTCATTTGCTTAATTTGCATCTATTTTATCTAGGGGTACGTAAAGAGATCATCCAAAATCTCCAGTTTCACACCACACTAGCAATTTCTTTGAAATTCTTGCATTTCGGCAATCAAAATTTTCCCAAAGGTTAATATTTTGTTGAGCAAGCATAGCTTCCTTTAATTAATTTAAAAATTTCTATTTTTTTTTTTTCTTCTTCGGTCTTAACAGCTCTTTAAATGAAAAGGACAATTCAAAATTGAATTTGAAGATGCATTTTGAGGGTCTCTGCTTTGCGGAATTCCGATAACGGTTATGTTCCTCTCTCTACAACAAATTGATTTTTTGTTCTAACACTACAACTTCGGCAACGAACATTTAAAGAGAAATTAGGAGTTACCGACGCCTTTTATGAAACTCCTGTCCTGATGATATAACCTTTTTTTCGAACTTCTTCTATGATCCAAATAAAATTAAACCATTTCAATGAAGAACGCTTCACCCTCCCCCCTCATGTATACTTAGGGATTTTTTTTTTTAATTGTGACTTCAACTTACAATTACACAAGTACGCATATTTAAATATTGTCAATTTTATACCTCTCTTCGCACGCGAATTAACAAATTTGTTATACTGGAATCAATAACAAGATGATATATTCGTTTTTTTTTACCTACAATGCGGGACAATGCTGTTTAAAAATTTCATTATATTAAAATGATAAACAAATTACTTCTTTCAATATTTAAAAAAGTTGAGCAAGAAAAAATAATTTAACCATAAACATGCATAAAAGTAAGTAAATAATATTAGTGTAGAACAAGTCTTGTTCTTCATGATGCGGTAGCACTCGAAGAAACACATGTGCATTGGAAGTGTCCAGACGACCACAACTGTGATACAAAAGAAAAATAAATAAAAAAGAATTTACTTGCTGTGGAGATTTTTTTACAATTACTGAAAACCAGACCGCTAACTGCCACCATAAATCAGTGGTAACAGAGTCCTCCCCGAAAAAGGCGGGGTTAAAGGATCATGGGGGAAAGGACAAAATATTAAAAAAATATTACGACTAAAATTTAGCCTTTATAATTAAAAAAAAAATTTAAAGTATACAGGACGTTTCCGCTTTGCTATTTTTATTTATTTATGATAGAATTTTTTCTAAAATTGTTTAATGATGGAATTGAAGTTTTGCGACTTTTAATAAATATTTAAAAATATTTTGAGGTCCGAAAAAAGAATTCCTTTGGCAGAAACCTATTTTTTATTCCTTCTACTGATTGCAGTTGATTTCATAAAAAAAAAAAAAAAAAAAAAAAGAAAACAATAGCAAACGAATAGAGCTCGGAATTTTTTTTCTCTGGATAACATTACGTTCGAAAATTGTAGGTGGCGTGTATACAGTCAATGAGAAGTAACATTCGCTGCGCGTCATTTTTAGTGTTTTTGAGATTTTTAACTAACATTTTAAAAACAGTTTACAGAATACAGAACAGTTTTACTTTCTGATCTGATATATAACATGTCTTCTATATCAGCAATATGTTGAAAAATGGAATAATAGTTTTCAGCGGTTCTAGCAATATTTAGGGGATGTTTAGAGACCATTATTGGAATATTAGAAGTTCCATCTGATTTTTTAATTATGTCTGCGTAGGAAACGCCAATTTTGCAAAAGTTATTTTTTCTGGCTTTAGGGAAGTTTTTGCATCCTCTCCAAGAGGCGATGTGTTCAGATTCTGCATAGTTAATACAAGTGAGTAAGGAATTTTCCTTAGCTTTAGGGCATTTTTTGTAAACGTTTGGTTTTCAAAAGCATACTCCTTATCCTTAACGGAAGAGAATGCAATTGGGCCTGTCCGATGTTGAAGTTTTTTGATTATAATTCTAATCTATAGTAGATTGTCGACTTGGAACATTGATTTTCCTTGTCCTATTAGGTAGAACAACTTGGAAGGGAGGTAGAGGCATTTTACTTTTAAAACTAGTAAATTATAAACTATTTCAACGAAGAATTCTATGAAAATTAAAGCATCTTTAATTTCGATGATTTTTGTGTTCCATCTCAAACCTCTGACGATTGTTTTGATAGTTACTATCTTTTGGGGAGATTATAAAATTTTGACATTTATTCTTAGTGAGGCATTGAATTAATTTCTGATTTTTCTCTAGAAAAGTGGGAATAAATTTAAAATAAAATCCAGCATTTTTACGTTTAATGTCGTCGAAGTTATCATTGATAAGTCCTTCGCAAAATCATTAGATTTCTTTAACATGATCGGGAAAGTTTTTCGATTATGGGAGACTGTCCCTTTATCAGTATCCATGTTATTTATTAGAGAGATTTTGGGATACAGTGAATGATTCACAATAGGTTTATTTTTCGCAGTGTGTTTTGGGAGAATTTTTCCTAGATAACACAGGAGTTTTTATTAGCTTTCCTTTTAGAAAAAGCTGCAGGAAGGGAAGCAATAGAAGAAAGAAGATGTCAGAGATTAAAGTTTCTCACTTTCATAGCCAGATCTTGAACAAGATGTTTTAAATTTTGGATTTCAGCTGGTAAGTGTTCAAGTCGGCAATGCTGACAGGCGAGGTCGATGCGATCCATAAAAGAATTAATGCGATTTTAGATCTTCTATGCTGTGGCAATATGAGGCCGCAGGTGTTTCTCCTTTGTAGACTCTTTTGATAACAAGAAAGTAAAGCGAAATAAACTTATTTGAGCTTTCAACTTTCTCTTCAGGCTTATTTCCCAATATCGTTATATAATTAAAAGGCACTCCTATATGTTATTTAATGCATCTGTAGTTTTTATTTCTCCTTATTCATATACTATGCCATTTTTAATGGCTTTACAGCATCATTATACAGTCAATTAATAGTCCCTAAAAGATTGAAACGCTGTTTAATTCTTTACCTATTAGAGATAACTGGGCAATGTGAATTGCAAAATTGTTTAAAATAAAGTACAAAATAAGAGTATGTTAATAAGAAATTTTCCCATTAATTCTCAAAAAGTTACTCTTTAAAAAATTTTATACAAATTTAAAATGTTATACCCCTCTACACAAATTTAATCATTTAGAAAGCTTTAATTTTTTTATGAAACAACCTCATTACAAAAAAAACCCCACATTCGTATTTTTAAAACTGCGCGATTTATACTTAATCGAAAATTGAACGCGCTGCATAGGGACCATATAGCAAAATAGAAACAAAATTTGTGACTTATTACAAAAAGATAAAATGTATCATAATATTTACATTAAAACCCTTTTTCCCTGTTTAAGGCAGATTTGCAACACCGTCACTTACTCTTAAGAGTTATTTTATATTTAGACTGCCATTTTTATTTGTAAAAATTAAAATACAAAATAAATGCATGCAAGTAATCTATTGTCAAATTTATCATAATTTTTCAAAACGACATTCTAACAAATTAACTCACGGAAGATTTATTTTCTTTCATTTAATCGAAATTTAGCCGTGTCAAATATTTATGTTAAAAATTTTTTTTAATTGCATAGTGAAACGCAAACGATTTTTTTTTTCATTTATTCTCAGAATTATTCCTTTTCAGTTCAACTTAACCAAATTTTTCTTGTACATGTCGAAATAAAGATTGGAAATCATTCAGCAATGTTTCATTTTATAATTAAGAACATAGCAAAACTGGTTATATATTATGGCATTTTTAAAAAATGGAGAGTTATTTAAATTAGTAATGATTTATTCTATGAGCAATAAAAATAATGCCGAAACTTATAAGGAGTTTGGACATCCGAATTTGCCTGAAGTTACACGCACATTTGTTTATCGGGTGATGGGGCAATTAAGAACTACTGGTTAATTTCATCCCTGGCCTTGGGAGAAATCGATTGTACACTGAATACGTAGAAACCGACAAAATTGCATATTTTCTTGCCAACCCCCGGATTAATGTAGGAAAAATAAAGTAAATTAAAGTTTTATTTAAGGGCATTTGGGATTTTTTTTTTCCACGCACGCTATTGCATTATTAATCTAAATATTTCCATTATAAATTTGTATATGGCCCCTGTTTTTTACCCCAAAAACACCGTTTTAAGTTATCTGAAAAGTTGCATAAGTCAATTAGGTAGATTTCTATAGGAAGATTACCTATTACAATGGTTCTCATGACATGACATTCTCATGATGAGCTCGTAAATGGCCCATTTAGCTCAAAGGAGGGTGGAAACGATGGGGGATTGAAATTTTCATTTCGCTATAACTTTCTTAATATTGCAGATGGAAAAATAAATTCAATTAGACAAATTAGCGCCCTGTTAAGACGAATAACTTTTGAATTAAAAATATTTCTATAACTGCAATATGAAGTTAGGGGCTGAAAAGTGATTTTCACGCCCTAAGTTTGATTGTTTCTAACATCAACAATTTATGTTGCCAGATAGCAACTTAGATGTAAAGGAATCTATCTTTGCCTTCCAGCTTGCCGAGAGAAGCTTTATTTATTTATTTTTCTGTTTGTTTCATAATTCATGTAGTTTTAAAGATATAATTCATTGTTTCAATCATTTTTCAATGGTTCAATGGCAATGGTTTTCAATCATTGCCTTCGAACCATTGCGAGTTCGAAAGTTTCCTGATTTTGTGAGAAACTTCATGTTATTCGGGCTTTTGTGAAATCCACCCGATAAAGATCGGTGGATTTCTAGAGCTATCCCTGGAGTAGCCGTTTGAGCTAACAGCCTGTTTAACGTTTTTTGTGGTGTTTATTCTCCGAACTGAACAAGGAACTATTTCAGATTAACTTTCAACTGTTTTGTAAATCATATTAACCTAGATGAGAACAAGTTGTTCTTGTGTACATATAAGGCTGTAAATAAAGGAACTGTTTGTTACGCTATTCACTTATTTGATCGGTCAGGATCAAGAGATTACACATTTGATTCAAGCTTGGGGCTCACATCTTTCATCTAATTAGATGAAACCCCATCTCTATTATAGTTCTTATAATGAGAAAGAATAATCTAATAAGACAAAATGTGCGAATCATAGGCGCTAATCATCGCGGTGAACGTGCTAATGAATATGGGAAAGTGCAAAAATCAGATCGCATTTGATGACAATCCAGTTATTTTACCTTTTTTCTTACTACTGTAACTACTGTACTTGAAATGAAGTCCATGAACTCAAATTATTGTTATAATTTATAAATAGCATTAGCGTGTACGTGTTTAAAAAAAGTTTTTATTTTTCTTTTCGAAGCAAAAAACTGCTGTTAATCATTCCTGAATTGCTCTATTTTGAACAAAAACAACAAGAAAGGTTCTTTTGTTTGTTCTGAAAAATCATTATTTTCCAGTTCAGCATCATTTATTTAAGCACCGCTTGGTTCAAACGTCCTCTAGTTTGGAAATTATAAGTGATGTCTCAATTGTATGAACGTCAGCTGACTGTGACATTGGTTTCGCAAGGTTAAATGGCACCCCCTCTCGCTATAAACTAGAATTAAAAAAAAAAAATTAAATGTGTTTAAAAATTAGAATAAAAGCATTAATGTTTTACCTTTGAGGCCTCTGACCTCAAACCTCTGACCATTTTCACTGAATTAAGATCAAAATACGCATTCATCTCCTTTATTTCTTATTTACATAAAAAATTAAAAAAAAATTCCTCAGGGTTTTTTTTTTTTTGTTTTTTTTACATATGAATACTTATTTTCAAACCTTAAAGATCGATAACTCGATATCAGGTTTAACAAAATTCAAAAAGCTTGTAAGCAATAATTTTGAAATATTAAAAAAAAATGAATAATGAAAATTGAGAGTTTGAATAATATTATACATACCGGCATGCTTTTTGAGACGATTCCAAATTTCATACTAGGACATATTTGAAACAATGGACATGAAGCATACAAGTTTTTCTTCTAACACTTGTGAGAATTAAATCTAGTGAGTTTATAGGAAGTAGTTCTCTTAAATATTGAACACCCACGCTGCCAGTATTCAGAGAGGCAAGTTCTTACTCTATCTACAGATGATATACAGCAGAAGTGGATGTCTATTATTAATGAGCGTGGGAGGATTCATCTAGTTAACAACCTGGAAATTTATTCTTTCATGAAGAAATAAATGTTGTGTCATTTGAGCTGATTCCATTCCCAAATTCTACATAAAATTGTAATTTCACAAATTGCTCTCAAAGTGTCAAGTGTTAATATTTAGCCTTCATTTTACATTTTATTTTTTCTTCCATATTGTGTTTGTGTCTGTTCCCTTTCAGTGAGTTTTCATTTAAATCAATTATTTAGTTTCCCCCTCTTTTTTTCCCTTCAGTAACTTAAATTTTTGTTGCTGTTGTTGTTGTTTCTTATGACACTTGCCGCGGACAAGCCCGTTGCTCAAAGACAGCCGATTTAAGCCTAAGGTGGAGCGCCTCTTTTACCGTAGAGCCAACTTGGGTCAAGAGTACGACTTGACTACTCACGCATCACTCATTTGCTTGCACAACCCCTTTTTACAGGAGGGAACATTCACACATCTCACAGATAGAACAACCACGCCCAAACCGGGATCCGAACTCGGGACGCCCAGATCACAGGGAAGATGCGCTACCCCTATGCCAGGACGCCGGCGCAATTTTTATTTTCTAGTAAATGAAGAATGCAAAGACGGTGGTCGTGCCTGCGAGTCATATGGGCATCGAATTACCGCTTCTCAATTTTATAAGTTGAAATTAAATCATTGAAAGGCGCTATCATTCGATAGAAAAAAATTATACGCAATCTACAAAAACATTAAATTCTAAATTAAATCAATAAGACAGGGCATTACAAAAAGAAAAAGCAACCTCTAATTAAATTATGATAAAAGCAAAACAATTAAGGTATTAAACTTTCAGACTTTTGATTATTTGCAGAACTCCAAAAATTAATGCAATCCCACTTCATACCATGCTCATATCATACACCGGTGTCACATCATGCTTACATTTAAGGCCGCGGAGGTCCAGTTGTAAGCTGCTACATCTGTTTCAAGAATGAAGAAATCCAGGTTTACTATGGATTCTCCTTGCATACAGACCTGGCGTACGGGAAATCTCGCATCAAGGATGAAATGTCCTTGAGCTGATGTGGAGTGGAAGCATGGAGAGAGAGGAATGGCTTGGATGTTGATAACTAAAACTGATGATATCTTCAAATATGCTGCGCTACTTTAATTTTGGAATCCGTTGTAAAAAATTGATGGCGGATAAAGGAGATGAAACGCCAACAAAACGTAATACATAATATTGCAGACTTGATTCTGACTTGCTGATTTGATCCTGAAATCTCGAAACAAAACTTCAAAAGCTGAACTCTTTGTAGCAAACTAATTGAAATATCCACTATTGCTTGGGAGGAAATTTTCACTTTTTTATTAATAAAAACTTATGATTTAACTATCACAAAAACTTCATAAAAATCTTTTAAATAACACATTTTCAACGCAAAATTTTATATTATATTTAATATTATCTATACTTATAATAAAGCTCAATGTGTGTGTGTGTGTGTGTGTGTTGGCGCTCTACAGGCCAGACCATTCAACCTACAGCTACCAAATTTGCACGTGTATACATTGGAGGCCGGGAATGTGCACCTGGGGGTTATTTTTTCGAATTTTTAATTAGAATTTTAGTTATTTAAAAATTAAACGAAATTTTGGCGTGTTTATGCTATAACTTCCGAAAATATTACCGCAAAAAAAAAGATTTTTACATGAAGTTATAGATCAAAAATTTATCTTTTAAATGATACCAATGTTTTAACCTTAAAATTAAATTTCAATTTTTAATTAATTTTTAAATAAATATTTTAACTATATTTTTCAACAGTTTTTTTCGTACAAAATAAAAATAAAATTTAAGCTGCACGAGCACGTTTCGCATTCATGGGAAAAAATTAGCTTTTTTCAAAGTGTTGCCATCACATTGATTAAAGCTCCAACTAAAAATAAATTAAATCTTTTTGGAAATGAAATCTGCAAAAATATAATTTTCGGCACGTGTCTGTAGGAAATCAAACAAATATGAAATATTTGTTTTTTTAAATAAATTCAAGAAAAATCATTTTATGATCTTTTACACTCTCTATATTATTAATCCAATAAATTGGTTTTATTTTAAGGCAAGTTTTGTTTAATATGAACAGGATATCCATTCAAATCAGAGCCACACAGCTAATTTGTAAACCTTTAGTAAGACACAGATCTTCTAAAATGGTCTAAATGGAAAATGGTTATATTTTATGTAATTTGATGCAATAAATGCTCTAATAAATAACGAATTTTTGATTTTACATAAAGCTTCTGTTGTGGAAATCACGAATAACAAAATGTTCTTGAAACACTAATATTTTAAATAAAAAGAGTTAATTTCTAATCAACTAAATCAATGACTTAAACTGACTAATTTATAAAAATTTGAATATTATTATTCAATAAAAAAAGGATAATTTTAGATTTTCCATCGATCGTTTCAAAGAAAATACGCCAATCAGCGCGCAGGTTTCTCAAGATTAATTGGCCTAAGATTATGAAAATGTTGAGTTTTTCTAAATTTTTAACATTCAAAACTTCATAAATAAGTCTCAGTTGATCGTGGAAAATAGAAACATTCATTCATTTATTTAAAATTTGGTGTGTCCAGAATATTTCTCAGAATCTGATACCTTACTGCATTAAATTTAGACTTCATAATTTTTGAAATATATTTATAGGCCGGAGCAAAATATTTTTATTGATTTCATTTCAATCCTTTTGAAAGCACAACTAAAAACTGAATTTTATGCTGAATCTAAGAAATTTTTCTTGAATTATTGTTTGAGATATTACATAAATTATGAAAAATATTTTGTAGTTCACATAAATACCGAGAGATTCTGTTTGCAATACTCATATTCAATAATAATAATAATAAATAAATAACAATAAAAATGATAAATAAAATAAAAAGCTTGGTTTCATTAAAAATATCTTTATACTAATTGCAATTTTTGCATTTCCACTTTAAATTAAAGTTGAAGTTTTATCGGAAATGACAACACATTAGGAAAATATATGTAGTAAATTGAACGAAACGATCTAAACAACGGTATAAGTTTGGTATGACTATCAAAATTTGAAGATTAAAATTGTTTTGTTTGAGAATCTTAATACCAGTTACTTAAAATAGACCAGTTACTTAAAATATTTAATTGAAAATTGTAGCGAGCGGTAATACTGGCGAACCGGCTGGTCGCCAAAGTCGGCTAGTAGTAAATAAAAATCTTTCTATCGTATGCGGCTTTGATTTTTATTTACAAAAAAAATATTTATGAAGACTAACAGTTATATATGATTATAGCACATATATTTAACTGCGCAATGTAGTTTGCATTACTACATTTTTTTTCGTTTTTTATTCGATTAACTGGAAACAAATTAATAAAAATATGGATAGTTGTTACACTTTTTTCAAAAATTGTGTTTAAAATAATCCATTACAAGTATTTTTAAGAAACGCTGTTTAAAATTTACTCTTAATTATTCAAGATCCATAACATGTATATATTTATTTCTACATCAGTTGCTTTATTATTATATATGTAATATTATTTTGTTTAGAATGTTTTGTTAAATATGACTAGGTTATTGTATAAAAGTTTAGATCTCTTGAAATATTTTCAGCAATCCATTTATTGGCACGAACAAAATAAAAGATAATTACTTATTTCATTTAAAGTATTTTTTTTTCATTAGGAGTAAATGCTTATCTCTAGAGTGAAAACCCAGTTCACTCTAGAAATAGAGTTTAAAATTTATAACAGGGTGCAAATTAATATTTTAGTATTGTTTCTCATGTTTCAGATTTTGCTGATTTGGAAAGACCAGGAGGCTGTTTTAATGGCGATTCAACAGTTCACACACTAACAGGAAGGAAAAAAAATGTCGCAGTTGAGAACGGGTGATAAGGTGTTAGTCACAACTGCTGATGGAAGCTTGGATTACAGTGAAATTATTTTATTTCTAGATCGTGATAATTTAGAAAGAAGGTCATTTCAGACAATTATCACAGAAAATGGCACAGAGATCACTTTAACATCTTCTCATTTGATTTTTACCAAATCGGAAGCTAATCTTGACGATAAAAAGGCAGTAGCAACATATGCAAGAGACGTAAAAATCGGACATTTTATCTACGTTGTATCAGAAACATCTAGTTTACAAAAGGCGAGAATTTCCTTCGAAAAAGTCATTAAAGTTACAGTATCCAGAAAGGTTGGAATTTTTGCTCCATTAACGCTGCATGGAACAATAGTTGTGAACAATGTTGTAGCCTCTTGTTATGCTGTTATATCAAATCATCAATTAGCTCACATAGTATTCTTACCCATGAGGATATTGCATAATTTTAAACAAGCCGGTTTGTACTTTTTACAAGAATTACACTTGCTAAAATTAAACTCATCAAAAATAAATCCATCACAAAATCGTAATGGCATACATTGGTATGCAAAATTCTTGTATAAAATAACTAATGAATTGGTTTCCAAAAACTTTTTGTATATTGATTCTCTGAAAATGTGATAAAATCAGCAATATTAAAATTCTTTTTAATCAATTTTTACAATCAGGTGTTTCACATTCGGTATGAATTGTGAGCATTGTGATATTTAGTTTGATTTTAATTAATTATATTTATCTTTTCCTTGTTTGGTCCCTGTGTTGAACAGAATAGATTTATACGTAAAGAATGCAGAGTGCTCGATGCAGCAAGCCGTCTATCACCATTGGCAAATTGTCGTAATTTTCAAAACCAGAAATATTCACTTGAAAGTGATAAAGAATGTAAATTTGGTTCTGCATAAAGATATGTAAGCGAAATTACAGCTGGTACAGTCATTAAAAAATAATGGGACATCACTGCAACTTTGTTATTTATTATTGAATTTTAAAAAATTGGCGTCAATGAAAATGGCTCAAGAGGATAGATTTGCTTAGATATATGCATTGATTACTGGGTTAATTAACATATTTAATTAAGCATATCTCGAAACTTTCCCATAACGGCTGCCCTTTTTTTTTCTTTCTTGCTAAACTAGTTGTTTGTTATGAAAATAGCCATCAAACCTTTTTCTTGTTCGCTTCTGGTGAAAATTTCGAGTTAAAAATTTTTGAATAATGGTACATCTAATGTTAAGTGCAATTATAAACACATTTAACGATATCTCGGAAACTATAATACTTTACTGATTTTTTTTTTTCATTTCCTTAAAGAACATAATTTTGCTGCATAAATGGACGAAATAAATGTTTAAATTAAAAAATATTTTTTACACATTTTTAAACGCAGCTGTGATAAAAAAAAAAGGAATTGTAACATAGTAAAATTTTTAAATGGTAGTAAAGCTGAGATACTAAAATATTGGAATCCTGAAAATTTCTTCCATATCTGTAATAGCTTTTGAAATATTTTGAAAAAACTGTCCAATTCCCACTGTGCCTTGGAGCCAATCCGTTGATCGATCTAATATTTCTGTCGCTCTACTCGTCGTGATACGTGAGTTTTAACTGATGTTATAAAATCACTGTTGGATCATTTGCAGATGAGATGAATTTTATATAGAGTTCTCCTTTCTTATCAAAAATAAACATATTTAATCAGTTGATATTAAAGGTGTAGAATATTAAGAAGAATTTCTTAACATTCTTATGTTGCTGGATTAAGAGTTTTAACGAATGATCTATATTTGATTGTCTTTCTTTCTAAAATTTAATGATCAATGACTAGATGTGAAAGTAATGCATATTTATGAATTTTTAAACAAAATTTTCGCATCAATCCCATAGTTTAAATACTTTGGATTTTCTTTGACATAAGAATTTCAAATAAGGGCCATGAAAACTCCGCTATTTATAAATGATTATCAAATATAGTTACGAATTTCTGTTTTTCACATTAAAAAGTATTTTTAATCGGGGAATTAAAACGAATATTGTCTTTTATTTATTTATCTATTATTTAGTATTACTATCTTATCTGTGCTTTAAACATGATTTTATATTTTTCATGAAATATGCAAATTAAGATAGTGTACCTCAAAGAAATAAATAATTAAATCCAAATTAAAAAGCGGTCAAATAATTACCACAAAAAATGAAGGGCAGGATCAACCCCAAAGGCGGATTTGAAAATATTTTAAAATGCAATAAAATGCTTAAATTAAAAAAAAAAAACCATACAATAATTGAAAGATCAATGTGAGTCACGTGTTTAATTTTTTAGATTCTTAGTGAAATAAAATGAAAAATATGCATTTTTTGATTGAAGCAATTTGAAGTTTATTTAATATATGGTCCTTAGAGGTTGGGCTCTTTCAAGACGGAGTTTTAAGCAAACAAAATTAATTATAACTCAAAAACTACTGCCAAGTTTAGAACGAAATTTGATACACATATTTAAAAAAGCTTACCGAATCAAATTTTTGAAAAATCTCGATTTTCGTGATGAGAAAATTCCGAGATACTAATTAATTAACTAAGTAAGTTAATTAGATGAATCAATTTTTCGACCTAAATAAACCTGCCTTTTTGTGTAATTTCTATTTTGTGAAGATGCGTTAATAGGTAACAAAGTTACAGAGGTGTCCTATTATTTTTGTTGACGATTGTACACATCACTATTCAATTTTATTGAGATCCAAACGTTCATTTATATGTGCAATATTGATCGATAATAAAATATGATGCATATTTGATAAATAGTAGAAGGTGTAATGTCCAAATTATTGTTTGGAAAACTACCGTTTTTTAGTCGTCCAGCGGATATTAAAAAAATATCCCTCTACCCTGCCAAATGGATTAAATCAATTTTCACTATATTTTAGAACTCTTAGCGGATATTTCTAATTGATGATCTGTTTTATTAATCATGCTTTTTCATTTAGTGTAAAGTAGGGTTTACTTTAAGCCGCTATTGTTAATCCAACAAAATCATGCATACGCAGAAAGAGCAGGGAATAGCAAGTACTTGTCCCGAAATGACAATACATATGTATCTTTGTGTTCTTTCTGCCCATGAGTAGTTTCAGTGGATTGACAATATATAGATTTTAGGTAAACTCTATTTAATGTTATATTTAGTCAGAAATATCATCCCAAGAAAATATCATATTTCTAGTTAGTGTAAGGGTGGTGCCATTATGGAAAAATAATCAGATTAAAGTTGGCATTGGCAAACAGATTCTATCTAACACTGAAAGAGAGAAAGAACCGATATGCACAACAAAAAAAACTATTCATCAAGAAAATTTTATCTAGTCATTGTATCATGTACTTGATACTTGATACAAATATCAAGCATAAGAAAGCAGCCAAGTTGATATCGCTTTACTAAAAATCACATTAAACAAAAATTCTACAAAAGCTTAAATGCATTGTTCTACAAAAAGCTTAATCAAGAAATATAACTTACCATTGAATTGCACGAGTTAAATGGATGCGACATTGTGGCTCGATGGAAATATCAAGCATCTATGAGCAATAATGAAAAATTTGAAGAGAGCTAATTCGATATCACGGTTCTAATAAAGTTGACACAGAAACAAAGTTAACATAGAAAACAAAGCAGAAACCTATCGGTATTATAAAAAGTGCTTATCTTAGAAAATTGTTGCTAAGGTAAAATGTACCAGGCTTAGTATCATATAAAATAGCATCTAACAAAAGAAGAAAAACAAAGCCATTCTATAATTTCATATACAATACATAAATCCTAAAAGCCAGTTCTTAACTAACACTATGTTAAGAATGCATTTTCAACAAAATATTTATAGTTGCATGAACTTTGAATGCTTTGCAAAAATTTTGATTGGTAGTGATTAGATTAAAACTAAAATAACAAGTTGAAAACTAAATTAATCCTTTTGAATTCATACAACTATAAATATTTTTTATTCCACGGAATTTTTTTAATAGAATTTCTTTTGTTAGAATTTTAAATTATTTATGGTGGACATTTGACTTATTATGATGTAAAATATTATGAATAATTATACATTTGAATGTTGATCTGAGCATTTAAGTTAAAAAATTGTTTCTAAATAAAATATCATAAAGATATAGCAAAAAAAAAAAAAGAGAGAGAGAGAGAGAAAGAGAGGGAGAGAGAGAAAGACAATGAACCTATTCAATAAAAAATAATTTATTTTTAATATTGTTGTGAAATACGTTTTCTTTTGAAGTATTCTCTCCTTATTAAATTTTGAAATGAATTCTGCACTTTTAGTTACATTAATGTTTCTTATAAATGTCCTATTTTTCATAAATGTAGGGGAGTTAATAATGACTAACCTAAAATAATATTATTTTGATAAAAAATAATAATATAATTTTATTATCAAAGTAATATACTTTTATTATTAATTTAATATAATTTTTAAAATTGCTTATAGTAAAAAAGTATGCATATTTGTTTTTACATAAACTATAATTTCAATTGGCAAATAAATTATATTAAGATTGTAGTGCAAATTTTTTAAGATAAATAAATTTCAACTGTATGCTTAATGGAACAATTTATTTGCACGATTGTTTCATCATTTTATTTTTTATTTTAATAATTTCAAAATTTCAGTGTACCATGTACGAACATATATTTCTTTAAAATCTACACATTTTTACATTCAAATCTTAAAAATATACAAGAGAAAAAGATGATCGTTGAGTTAATAATATTTCAAGATTAGTTTGTGAAATTTAAATCCGATCAAATCTCCAGCTCTTTCACTGTTACAGCTGATTTTTTTTAAATGCAATATTTTAGAATACCAGACTAATCTAAATTAATGTTACAAATAAGCATTTTAGAGTACGGCTGTGATTTACTTATATCATAAAAATTAATCCTGATACACAATGAATCGCGATGCAGTAACTCGATATTCACAATTAATTTTCGTTTTCGATACTCAAACTGATGTTTATTTGGAGCTTTTATCATTTGTGTGAATCCCACTTATCGAGAACGACAGAATTTGATGAATATTTATGTGTTTATTTTTGTTGAAAATTAAGTTTTTATTTGTTTTTTGAGCATAATTTGTAAATACTATTACAAATACTCTCATATTTTTATTATATAATAGTACTTGCTTTAGGTGTGTCATTTTAGAATAAATTATTTTCTGTTGCCAAAACTAAAAGTTGCCGCAACAGATTTATCTATATACTTATAATAAAGCTCAATGTGTGTGTGTGTGTGTGTTGGGGCTCTACAGGCCAGACCATTCAACCTACAGCTACTAAATATGGCACGTGTATACCTTGGAGGCCGGGAATGTGCACCTGGGGGTTATTTTTTCGAATTTATAATTAGAATTTTGTTTATTTAAAAATTAAGCGAAATTTTGGCGTGTTTCTGCTATAACTTCCGAAAATATTACCGCAAAAAAAAAAAAGATTTTTACATGAAGTTAAAGATCAAAAATTTATCTTTTAAATGATACCAATGTTTTAACCTTAAAATTAAATTTCTATTTTTAATGAATTTTTAAATGAATATTTTAACTATATTTTTCAACAGTTTTTTTCGTACAAAATAAAAATAAAAATTTAAGCTGCACGAGCACGTTTCGCATTCATGGGAAAAAAATTAGCTTTTTTCAAAGTGTTGCCATCACATTGATTAAAGCTCCAATTAAAAAGAAATTAAATCTCTTTGGCAATGAGATCTGCAAAAATATAATTTTCGGCACGTGTCTGTAGGAAATGAAACAAATATGAAATATTATTTTTTCTAAAAAATAAATTCAAGAAAAATTATTTTATGATCTTTTACACTCTCTATATTATTAATCCAATAAATCAGTTTTATTTTAAGGCAAGTTTTGTTTAATATGAACAGGATATCCACTCAAATCAGGGCCACACAGCTAATTTGTAAACCTTTAGTAAGAAAGACACTGATCTGCTAAAATCGTCTAAATGGAAAATGATTATTTTTTATGTAACTTGATTCAATAAATGATCTAATAAATAACGAATTTTTGATTTTTACATAAAGCGTCTGCTGTGGAAATCAAGATTAACAAAATGTTCTTGAAACACTAATATTTTAAATAAAAAGAGTTAATTTCCAATCAACTAAATCAATCACTTAAACTGACTGATTTATGAAAATTTGAATATCACTATTCAATAAAAAAAGGATAATTTTAGATTTTCCATCGATCGTTTCAAAGAAAATACGCCAATCAGCGCGCAGGTTTCTCAAAATTAATTGGCCTAAGATTATGAAAATGTTGAGTTTTTCTAAATTTTTAACATTCTAAACTTCATAAATAAGTCTCAGTTGATCGTGGAAAATAGAAACATTCATTCATTTATTTAAAATTTGGTGTGTCCAGAATATTTTTCAGAATATGGTACCTTACTGTATTAAATTTAGACTTCATAATTTTTGAAATATATTTATAGGCTGGAACAAAATATTATAATTGATTTCATTTCGATCCTTTTGAAAGCACAACTAAAAACTGAATTTTATGCTGAATCTGAGAAATTTTTGTTGAATTATTGTTTGAGATATTACATAAATTATGAAAAATATTTTGTAGTTCACATAAGACTTAAATACCGAGCGATTCTGTTTGCAATACTCATATTCAACAATAATAATAATAAATAAACAACAATAAAGATGATAAATAAAATTAAACGCTTGGTTTTATTAAAAAATATCTTTATATTAATTGCAATTTCATCATTTCCACTTTAAATTAAAGTTGAAGTTTTACCGGAAATGACAACAAATTAGCAAAATATATATAGTAAATTGAACGAAACGATCTAAACAACAATATAAGTTTGTTATGACTATCAAAATTTGAAGATTAAAAATGTTTTGTTTGAGAATCTATTAAGAGACCAGTTACTTAAAATATTTAATTGAAAATTGTAGCGAGCGGTAATACTGGCGAACCGGCTGGTCGCCAAAGGCGGCTAGTAGTTAAATATAATAAAAAATATATATATCGTTTATTTTCAAATATATTTACAATTCAAGCAAATTTTTAATGCTTTATTTTAAATATCCGAAATATCTTCCAGAAATATTGGTAAAGCAGTTTTGTAATAATTTTTCATATATTTATGTATTAAGTTAAGAACTTATGCAAATAACTGAGCTCCAAATTTATCTGTTCGGCAACAGATACCAAACATTAATTTTAAACTCTTTTTATAACATTTATCCAATTCATTAAGATATTAAGTTAGATATAAATTACATTTATTTTAAACTCTTTTTATAACACTTATCCAATTGATTAAGATATTAAGTTAGATATAAATTATTATCATTAAAAATACATTTATTTAAATTTGAAATTAAGAGCAGGTATGTTTGACGAAGTATTCGAACCAGCGTTTTTAAAGCAAGATAATTTACAATGCGAAAGCTTAATAGTCAAATATAAAATCCTTTCTACACCTATAACATATGTTATACGCTTGTTCTTACATGGGATTTCCACATAAATGGTAACAACATATGAGAACTGAAACTATGTAAAGGCCCTTTTTGTGAATGGGAATCCCTTCCCCTCCGCTTTAAGAGACACAGGTATGGACAATGGTTAAAAAATCCTAAAGTCTTGACCCTTAGTGGCTCTCAGAATTCCCAACACCGTTCAAAACTAGTTCGAGTGCTCGATCAAACTTCCGATAATTATTGAACTTTTCGCTAATAATCGAATTTTCATGACTGGATTTTAAGACATTGTTTCACATATCAATAAAAATTACATTGATGATTTTTTTTTTTTTTTTTTACTTTTTAATCAGCAGTACGTACTTTTTATATTTTAAAAAATGTATAATTTTTCTAGTTTTTCAATTTCTTAATATTTTTTTAATTATAGCATTTAATTTAAAATTAATTTTAATGGTAGAACAGTTCACCCTCATTTCATAGTTATGTCACTTTTGATGGTCATCGATATTTCCAGCTGCTCGGACTTGATCGAACTTTTGACAATTATCGAGCTTTCGATGCTTATCGAATTTTCAATAATAATCAAGCTTTCAATAATGATCGAATTTTCATGACCGCTGAGAATTAGTTCTGGCAATGTTTTACGACTGTATTTGAAGGCACTGTTTTGTATATCAGTGAAAAGTATGTCGGCTTTTTCTTCTTTTATCCGCATGCTTTTCTGTAGTATGCGTTTTATATTTCTAAAAACGTATATTTTTTTTCTGGTTTTATATCTTTAAAAAATGCTTCTCTCCAATTTCATAATATATTTTTTATTAAATTATTTTATTTTGTATTTAAAAAAGAAAGATTTTTTACTTCGATTATTTCAGTTTATATGATAAAAATATAGGTGGCGCTTTATTCAATTTTCTACACAGTTTAAAAATGTTGCTTTCCCCCTCTTTTTTATTTCTGTTTTTTTTTTTTTTTTTTTTTTTTTTAAAGTATTTTCAAATATACAGTACTTTGAATTGCTCTAAAAAATCCGGCATTTTATTGACGTTAGAAATTTCTTGTAGAATTACATTTTGTTTTTAGGAAACATTATTTTAGTGGTAATTTTTCACTCTATAACTGTCTACTATTTCTATAAATTTTATTTAAATATAATCATTTTTTTAATTTAATTATATTTTATTTTTAAAAATTAAAAACACACATTTAAAATTAATTAAAAAAAATTTTTTTTTGTAAAAAAGTATACATTACTATTAAACAGAAAACATCTTCTTCATATTAAATTCATAGTTTATGTATGCATACATATACAAAGGTGCTGAATTGTTTTGGCTAAGGTGCTTAAAAGTGCTTACCTTTTGCATTTTACTTATTTTAGTTTAGTTTTTCACTATGTCATCTGTTAGTTACTTTTTTTTTCATTGAGTTTATATTAATGATAATATACAGTGTCTCACAAAAGTGATGGGACACTTGTGCTTTACAAAAGGAAACTGTAATAAAATAAATAAATAAACATGTACAAAAATTTTTTGGGTGTGTTTCATATTTAAAGTTAGTAACAATTATTACATAACATACATTTTGTCAACATATTAATTTAATAAAAATACAATTGTTTAGAACGGAGCAAAAAAGGGCTCACATAAGTGATGGGACACTTACTTTTCCATCAAATATTTATCCAAAAATTTTACTTTTTAAAAGGTTTTAATATTTTGTTGGATTTTCTTTTACTTTTAAAACATGATTTAATCTTCTTGGGATGGATTCGACTAATTTTTTTTGTGCTTTCTGGAGTGATTTTACCCCATTCTTCTTGAAGCACCGATTTTAATTATTGTTTTGAAGAAATGGTCTGTTTGCGAATTCTTGATTCTAATTCTTGCCAAATATTCTCTATGGGATTTAAGTCTGGAAATTGTGGTGGTGTTTTTATTATTTCAGGACAGTTATACAGCAGCCAGAGTCTAACATTCAAAGCAGTGTGCTTGGGGCCATTGTCCTGGTAGAATTTAAAATCGTTATGAAGGTTCAATTTTCGTGCTGAAGATTTCAAATTTTGCTTTAAAATGTCAATATACTTGTACTGATCCATTATACTGTCAATAAAAACAAGATTACCAACTCCAGCGGACGACATACACCCCCATACCATAACTCCTCCTCCACCATGTTTTACTGTTGGCACCAAGTTCTGTTTGCGAAATTCTTCCCTGGGTTTTCTCCACACCAAGATTCTACCGTCAGAACCAAATATGTTAAATTTACTCTCATCAGCAAATATAACTTTATTCCAATAATCAGAATTCTTATTTATGTTGGATTTTGCGAAAGCTAGTCTGAGTTTTCTATTCTTTTCACTTACGAAGAATTTTTTCCTGGCTACTCTACCGTGATATCCAGCAGATCGAATTACCCTTCTAATAGTCTCAGAATTAACAATTATTCCATATAATGCTTGTAAATCAGCAGCAACTTTAGGAGCACTCTTTCTTGGATTTTTTTTTAATATTTCGAACGATAATTCGCTTTATTCCATTGGATAGTTTTGATGGTCGGCCCGGTCTTCTTTTATCCTGAATAATATGATTCTTTTTATATCGTTTAATGATATTGGAAACTGTTGAATGACACAAGTTAACTGTTTCCGCAGTTTTTCTAATAGATTTTCCACCTTCAATATGCAAATTAATAACTAATTTTCGAATTTCAGGCGAAGTTTCTTTTCGTTTAGCATTCATGGCTTCACAGAGCTAAAAAACACAAAAATTCCAAAACAAACTGGAGAGAAATACTGCAGACGATTTTATAAATTATTGCCAATTGCTTTTGAGTAAAAATAAAACCACCAAAAATATTTTTATTGCTTAGTTCAGACGATTTTTGTTGCATATGTAATGGTGTCCCATCACTTATGTGAGCTATTTTTTGCTCCGTTCTAAACAATTGCATTTTTATTAAATTAATATTTTGACAAAATGTATGTTATGTAATAATTGTTACTAAATTTAAGTATGAAACACACCCACAAAAAATTTGTACATGTTTTTTAAAATTTATTTTATTACAGTTTCCTTTTGTAAAGCACAAGTGTCCCATCACTTTTGTGAGACACTGTATAACGGAGAATTTTTCTTTCATTAGATCATGTTGTTTCATAGTTGAACGAAAATTGGAAGACTTTTTCTAAAATTTTTAATGTATTGCATCATTTTTTTATAAATAAACTTACACGACACAATATTTATTATTCGTGTTTTACTCACTTCGGAATTAATATTTTTCGTCTCTTTTTGATTTTTGAAATATTAAAATTTATGAAAACCACTTCAATTTCAATTGTCTAATCTACATATTTCATAAAATTTCAATGCATATTTAAATTAAATCAAATCTGCCAATTATATTTTAAATTAAGAATAAAAATTTATGTTATTCATGTATATAATTAATTTTTCAAGACATTAGATGTCAGATTTGGAATTCGAGTTTTATTAAAATTACTTCATTTTAGCTGTTAAAGGCTGTTATGCATTTTCTTTCTTTTTTTATGATTGAAAGAAAATGACGTTTTCTAAATCAACAGTAAAAATAAAATGTAAGATTTTAAAAATTACTATATTATTGAAAAAAACAATAATAAACCCCGGAATATTAAAATGTAAATTGCAGACTTGCTTTCAAACTGATACATTTTATTGAAGATATTTTAACACAATTATTTTTTAGTTATTGAAAAAAGCAGGAATATTTTTATTATATAAGATGAAAGTTTCTTTTGTTTGGAGTTGTTCTGATTAGTGAGTATGTTAAGAAATGCTATGTATAATTTATAATAGCAATAAATAAATAATAAAATCACGATATATGTTGGATGATATATCACGATGATGAAGTTCGGTAATCGCTCAGCCTTGTTCTAAAGTTGTCTCAATACACTGATCGGTACATTTGAATGTATAACCACTTTATTAAATATTATATTTTACAAAACATATTGAATGAATTGTATTAATATTTGCAATATGTTTTTTAGAATAAAATGCAAAATATAAAAATCACAAAAACATATACATCAAATTTCAAATAAATACTAAACGAAATATGTGAATAAACATTCATATTGAATAATAATACATCAAAACTTCAGAATCTTTTTCCTTTTGGAAGGTGATGGTTTCAAATACGTTGTAGGTTTCGAAACACTTTCTTCTTTCTGGGAAGGGGAATTTTTCTAATGAAATTATAATAAATATTAAAAAAAATACATAATAATATACAAAGTAGCAACTAACAAATGATAAAACAAAAGAAAAGTCAAATACAGATTTCTCAAATAAAGTAAACAATACAATAATAAATTTGCTTAAATTTTAATGCATATTTTTGTAAGGATTTTGTTTATATTCATCCATAAATTTGTAAAAGTTAAATATTTTTAAATACAAGTATGATTAATTACATTATTCATTGAATTTTAAAACAAGTGAAAATACTTCTTAATAAAAAAATAAATAATAATTTAACCCGTTCAGGACTATGACAAAATATACGTGATCACGCGATTCTCCTTTCCCGGCTCACGGTACACGATATCGCCATTAAAAATATACAATTTTTATATTTATAGCTTTGTTTTCATGAGTACAATATTTATTTTTGTGGGTATAGTTAAAAGTTGAGTGCTTACTTCATTCATTTCTATTAATGTTATAGTTTTTATATTAATACATATTAAGTAGTAATATATTACAAATGTTTCTTGTAAAATTGAAGTCATGATATTAAAATAATGTTTTTATATGATTTTTTTTGTTTGTAAAATTAAGACTTAATTAGGAAAACTGCGTGAGCCCTTAGTGACGCTCCAATTCAAAGCGTTCGGTGTTGTGAGAGCGCCTCGTTCACCGCGTGCTGGTCTTGAAGGGATTAAGATTGAGCTAGTGAAGAAATTTGAGACTGTCTTAAAAATGTTTTTAAAATTATAAATAAACAATCAAAGTTGAAGCTCATTTAGGGAAAGTGTTCATATAAATGAAAAACTAACAATAGCCAAACAACTTCAAGAAATTCATTAGACAGGTATTTTTTTAAAAGCTGGTGAAAAAGAAAATTAAGTCTTAAAATATTAAAAAACTAAGCTTTTCCTCTCGCTCTCCCTCTGTCTAAAAAAAAAAAAAAAGGTTACATTTTTAAATCCATATTCTAAATATATACTTACACTATCTTCCTCAACTATTTCCCTCTTAGTGGAGGACAGACGATTATCTGTCTGCCTTCCATTCTGTGCCTTAAAAAAAACTTTAATGAATATTAAAAAAATAATAATAATAAATCGAAACATTACAAATCTAATAAGATTCATTTACATTTGTTATAAAATTACTTGACGAATTATTAAATTCATCCACCTTCGATTCATCAGCTTCGTTTTCCTCTATCTTTATGGAAATTTCACGTTCTTTTGATTGTTGTATTCTATTCTGGAATTGAAGTGTCACATCAGAATCACCTACAAAATAAACCTAGTACATTTTTAAATATTTAATTAGATAAATATTCTTTTTAACATTTCTAATCAAAATTCAACTATATATGTGGAAATGAAGCCCAACGACACATTATTTTCATTCATATAATTCAAACATAAGCACACAACTTTGATAGCAAACGATCTTTTGATATATTTAACACAGACAATTTATTTATTCTTACCTTCTGGGACAATTACAAGATTTTGCAATTCTTCTTTTATACATTGGGCATAATTTGTTTGAAAAACAGGGAAAAACTATACTCAGTTGAATTCTATACTTAATCCTTTATCTACTGCATTATGAACTATTAAAATTTTCTTCATATATATATATATTTTAGATGTCATATTGATAATTAAAGAATATATAAGAAGAAAAAAAATCTCCCCGGTGCGAAATTTAATTTGTTAGAACTAGTTAATTAAAAGGGTACTTAAAAGTACCATCAGTACACTATATATAAATTTCCTCATAATAGAAAAAAATTACGGATGATATTTCTAATGAAATTTAACCTCGTAAACACTCATAAGAAAACAAAGAAATTATCAAATTAACATAATTTTATTTTATACATAATAAATGTAGAAATTCACATTTGATGATAATCATAAAAACAATTTTTTTTTTTCATTTACACACAAAAATATATTACAAGTTGAGCATTTTGAGTGTGGTTTTGATTGACTATTTTTGAGTGCACATAATTCACAACGTCCTCGATTCGACACGAATGTTGGCCAATGGTATCTTCTATTTTCTAAACGAACATCATTAGAAACAGACAAATTTTCTTTTCTTCTCTTTTTTGCACAAAAAGTTTGTTCATCTCCATTAGATTTAGGTATCCCTTTTCGTTTTGGTTGGGGTTTTGATTTTGTTAGTAATCCTTTGGTAATGCAGCGCTTATATTCGAGGGACGACATTTTCTCACGACGCACTTCCACATATGCAATATATGAATTTACATATGCCATTTCTAGCATAGCGAAAAAAAAAAAAAAAAAAAAAACTGTGCTATTATTTTTTTCAATTTTTGTCCCTATCATAAATAGCACGTAACATGTCGGCTTTATCAATTCCCCCCATGTGTCCATTGTAGTCTTTTACAATAATGGGTGCGGTAACGTCAATTTTGGTACCATCTTTGAGTCTCCTTTGGACTTAGCAAGTAAAATCTAGCTTATTTTTTTATTCGGAATACAAAAGCAAATTCACATTCAATACTAACATTTTCAAATGCTCTTGACTGTGTTAGTAATAAATAAATAAATAATTTAAAAAAATCTATAATTGAGATCTATAAAAATACTAAAACATATTGCTACACTACACTTTCATAATTACATTATAATAAATAGAAATACTATAGATAATTACATGGACAAAATGAAAACAAGTTTTTCTAAAACACTACGTGTACTGGCGGTACTTATAAGTACCACCGAATAATTCGACCGTTAAGCACATTACATAATCTGTTATCTTATAATGATTGGGCAAATAATATTCTAAGATAATACAAAATGAATTAAAAAAATACAACACTTAAATTTGGCTTGATATTATATATTTATATCAAAGAAAAGATGAAAGTGGCAATCCGTACAAAATGGCAGCAAAAGAACACAATGTCCGTTCGAAAATATCTTTCTTCCTCGCAAAATTCATCAGCCTAGAACAACTACTACCATCTATCATGAAAAAGTAGAGTTAAAAGACTTTCTAAAGTGTAATATCAGAATATAAGTAATGGTTGTTGTGCTATAAAGTTTTAAAGTGATTTTTTTCTTCATTTGTAAACAAAGTTACTAATAACGAAAGGTTTATTTATTTAAATTTCCATGATCTGCAATAATCAAATTAAATAAATGATTTAATTTTGTTTTCTTAATTACCCCCCAAATTTTTTCAGATGAGTAGGATAATAGTAGTTTATGTGAAAGGTAAATTCAAAGTAATTTTGATGTCTCACAATTTCTATACAAAATAAATATATAAGAAACGATTGATTATATCCATTGATCATTTGTTTTTATCTCGGATGACACTTTGTAAAAAGGAAAATAAAATATCTGCCAATAGAGTCTACAAATTAATATTATGGTAGACATACAAAAAAATTTGAACTATACCATGTTAATTGTGCCTTTCTTAAATAAATTACTCTACTTACTCATTGCTTCGGTTTTATTCTAAATAATTCCAGTAAACATTCATGTCAACTTATTTTGAAATCAATTGTTTAATATAAACTTTAAAATATTAGAATATTTTCATGCCTCTAGTCCTTAATTATAAATAAGATAAAATTATCATTATTTTAGTCATTAATTATGAGGGAAAAAAATTCTGATGTACATACAGGAAGTAGCTTTATTAGTAAGACCAACATGTTGATTTATGTTACATACAAATGAGTGGATATTTTTTCAATCAGAATACCATTTTTTTACAACATTCATATGAAAAAATATAGAATTTGATTTTCTTTCCTCTAAAGATTTCAAAAATAATATAAGAAAGAGTAAAAATTAATTATCAAAAGAGTCAATTTATTCATGAAAACTGAATATACAATAAATAAGACAATTTCATGCAACTCAGTAAAAGAGGTTGCTTTAGTGATTAAATTTATTAAATGGGATTTGCAAAATATTTTAAATACATAACACTCTTTAAACCAAATACAGTGTAGTAAAAAAGATAAACAGTTGATTTAAACAATTTTTCCTTCAAATAATTTATATGTTCAGTTTACCTGAAATTTATAAACAAATCTTGAGGTGGATAAATAACAGATATTTTATTCAATTTTTATGGGATGATTAGAAAAGATTAATTTAAATTCATTTGAAGCAGAATGAAACTACAATTTTATTTAATATAAGCCCAACGCATTTGTCAAACATGCATACAACATCAAAGTTCATTTAATTAACAGGTGGGGGGTGGCAAGCTATTCCTGAAGAGAATGTAGTTATTAAAAATACACTATACAGCAAATTTTTTTTCATTAAGTCTGCTCAACTAAAACAGTTGGAGATTATTATATAAAATAAATAAAGACTTTAGTATAAATATAATATTATAAATGTAATAAAAATTATATTAGTATTAATATAAAAATATTACTATGCTTAAAAAAATTATGGTTATCAAACTTAGAATGCCTTTGTCAAATTTCACAATGTTTATTTAAACACATTTAATAACGAAAGAAACTGTAAAATTCGACAAAACCTTCTTCGATTTGTTATAATTTGAGAAAATAAATTGTGACTAGGATAGAAATCACAACCTTATTTGAAAAAGACTAGGTGAGTTTTTTTCCCCATTCTTCCCATAAAACAGGAAACAGGCAATGATGTAAAATGGTAATCTGATTTTTGAAAGTTGCAAATCGAATTGAGTAATGTTTTCTTTACATAATGCTCTCTCCTTCTTAAGTCCGCAATCAAGTGAAGCATTTTATAATTAAATATAAGTTGAATGAAAACTCTCATTTGATTAATGATTTAACTTTCTTTATCAAACAAAGAATCGTTTATCAGTAATAATATTTTATCTTTCAAATGTTTTTATTGATGCCAAAGTAAGTAATTGAAATTTAACATAAAAGTTAAAAGTGGCTGTTTTAATATAACATACAAAAGCACTTTTACAAACTGTTATGCTATGAAATTTACTTATTTTTATAGAAAAACACTTTTTAATGAAACTAGATTATATCTTCGGAAATTTCATCATGCAAAGCAATTGAAATATGAAAATTTTTAAGGTATGGAAAAAAAATTTAAATTTTTATTTCTGATATTATTTGCTGTTATGAGTGCTATCACATTAATTTTATATTTAAAAAAGATTATTTGTTTAGTCATAATTTAAATTCAATTAGCTTATTTGTTCTTAAATTTAGTTCAGATATATACAACCTAAAGAACTGCCATCAAAGGCATTTAGTGATGTGAGAAATTTTAAATAAAGTGGTCTATTTGATATTCAGACATGTTTTCAATTGTATTCCATATTTCAAGCATATTTTTGAAATAAAACAATGACTAAACTTTCATAGATTTAGGTGCACATGCTATGAAAGGCATGAAAATACTTTAATTATATCAATTAACAATTAATGTACTATTACATATCTCTTTCCAAATAATGAATATATATTTTTTCACTATTAGTTAAGAGCAAAGTCCTCTGTATCTTCTTTTTAGAGTGGTAGTTTAATTTAAAGCATAATTAGAATTATCTTAAGTTTTTTTTGCTTCACTTTGTTAGCTGATTAAGAAATCCAATTTTCATCTTACTGAAAGGATCATGGGTTTTATTTCGAAATCGCTTTTCTAAGATCAAACATTATCCCAAAGAATATTCCTGAACATTTCACATCATTTTCGAAATAATTTTTTTTCCGATGTAAGAATAACACTAGTTAAGTCATGTAAGAAACACGGCATCTCAAAGGTTAATTATACAGTAACATACACAGCAAAGCATTCATATTTATAGTTTTGAATAAAAAAAATCACCACATTTGAGAATTTTAAACATTATTTTTTGATTGAAACTTAAATTTTAGCCAAACGTTTTTTTTAACCTGCAGTTTAAGGATGTGGCTGTGAGTAGACTATAGCAAATAGTCTATAGCATTTAATATGTCGATTACTGGGGGGGGGGGGGGTATGAAACTCAACTATCCTTTCTTGATGGGACTGCAATTTAACGTACCAACCATCAGCGTTTGAGGCATTTTATGTCTAAAAAGAGGTAAAAGAAGATTAAAATATCACAGGGCTGATTGAAAGGGATAATATAACACTTCGGTGTTTTTTAAATAGTTTTTTTTTAAACACAGAGACATTATCAAGGTTTTCCGAATACCTTTTACAATTTATTCAATCGAATCCAGTAATAAGATAAGCATACACAGGCTGCCCTCAAAAAGTGGAGAAAGTGTTTATTTCCTTAAATATTACATCTGGACATACAGAGTGTCTCAAAAACCTCGACCTCGGCTTTTATTCCTTAAATATTGATCACAGAGATATACTGTAAATTACAAAACTGCGTAAAAAAAGGTGTAAAATGTTATAACATCGATTAAAATTTTCAGGGGATTAAACTTCAAAAAATACAAAATTTAAATCTTTATACGGACCCCGTATAAAAAAATTCCCAATGAGTAAAATGTGTCCTATCCTCTAATAGGTTATGTACAAAATTCCAGCAATTTATCACAAAAAGTCTCAAAGATATGAAACTACATAAATCCTGACTTAAACCATTTTTCGATGCCTGGATATGAGTTTGCAAAGAGGTAAAATCATGTCGGATGTTCGTGTTTTAGGGGTCGTACAAAAATTAACAAAGAAAGTAATGATTGAATAAATAAATAATAATTTTGCTATTTATTGGCTCAAAAGTATTAAAAATTTGTAGAAATAATAACTTAAAGAAAAGATTACATAAAGGAAAGATTACTTAAAGGATTGATTACATAAATTTTTTACAAGTTCATTGACTGTGCTATTTTTAAGTTATATTCCGTAATTCATGATATTAAATTTTAAATTATTTTTCAGGAAACATAGATTTTAAAATTTGTATGTAAAACTAAAGATATAAAGCATGTTTTATTTCCTTATGATGCATTCCTGCGTCGCGTCATCTGCACTGAAGCTGAAAACATTTGAATTTTAATTTATGATTGACCCTTCACCAACTTTGTTTTAACATATCTTTGAGAGTTTTCATGATAAAATTCTGAAATTTTGTAGATGACCTTATTAGAGGATTGAGCACATTTTACTCACTGGGAATTTTTTTGTACGGAGTTCGTATTAGAATTTAATTTTTTTTTTAAAGTTTAATCCCTTGAAAATTTTAATCGATTTCATAACATTTTGCACCTTTTTTTAAGCAACTTTGTAATTTACAATATATGTCTACGATCAATATTTAAGGAATAAAAGCCGCGGTCAAGGTTTTTGAGACATCCTGTATACTTCCAGTTGCAAAGTTTCATTAAATAAGGTGGTCGATTGTATAAAAATACTTTAGCTTCTATGGAGTTAGAAAATAAAGATATATGTGTACAGCGCTATACTGTAAAAATCAGTAAAACGTTTATCTAACATTCATCTCACTACACACAAATTTTCACGCTTCTATCTGCAAATTCATAAAAATATTTTTATTTCTAAATTTAGAGGAACTTATCGCAAAATCAGATGGAAACATTCATTTCAGAAATGTAAATTTAAAACATAAAAATTATCATAAGCAAATATTTGTTTAATTTTTCATCATTCAATCGTCATGACTTGAAAGAAATGCATTACTAACGAATACTGTTATTTACTTTGTCGAATCGACAGTAGCAATTTCGACATAGTAAAAAATATGGAACTTGAAAAATTAAACATTTAAAGTACCTCAGAAAATTAGTGCAATTCCAAATAAGAAAATATAAATTCTTTGCTCACATTTAAGAGTATGATATTAAGCTTTCCTAAAAAATAACACATTTCAAAAATGAGGATTTTTTTGAAATTCTATTGATTTAAGTTTATG
This sequence comes from Argiope bruennichi, assembly GCF_947563725.1. Lineage (NCBI taxonomy): Eukaryota > Metazoa > Arthropoda > Arachnida > Araneae > Araneidae > Argiope > Argiope bruennichi. Next base: position 128,605,674 of record NC_079163.1, read on the forward strand.
TAATCACAGTATGCACATGCAAATACTGAAAGAACACAACTTCGTATCAGTATCGAAAATGATTATTATGAACAAGTTCTACGAATATTTCATTTAATGCAATTTATGAAAAAATCTAATTAAAATTAATAAATGCACTATTATTTTCTGATCTCACACTTTTAATAATCTTGTGATATGTGAATTATCTTGACATATGCAGGGAAAGACTAGTTTAAACAACAGTCAGAGGTATCAAAAAGCAGTCTAAGTCAATAAATTAGTAGGCTTCTTTATATCGTTGCAAACTTTATAGACAAAGGCATAAAATTTTGAGTCTGCAGTGTGAAATTTTGTGTAAGATAAATGTAAGAAAGATATTTCACCGACTGACACTTTTACATTAAAAAGGCTGTATAAAACATTAATTTTTATAACTGTTTATCATCAGCCTCCACAGAAAATGAAGTTAAATCATATAATTGTTTACCGTATTTAATAAAACTTGGTAATTAGAAGTCTTTTTTTTAAGTGCAATATTTAAGGGAATAAACACTTCTTCCATTTTTTGGGGAAGGAGACCTGTACTTAAAATTTTTATATCTATAAGGAAATATATATATATATAAAATTTTTATAAAATAAAAAGTTTGAAGAGAATTATATATTTTTAGTTTTAAATTAATTGTCAGAAAGGAAAAAAAAATGTAGGTGGATATATTTTTTGAAGTATACAGAGTTAAATAATAAAAATAAATGTTAAGGAAACATTATTTCATTACAAGAAACACAAAAATTTGCATTGAATAAAAAAAATTGGTGGTAAATATATTTTATAATCTTAAAGACAGATATACAAATATCTTTTCTAAGAATCATTGTCAAACTGATTGCAGAAAATCAAATGTATTTGAATTAGAAATCTTAGAAAAGTTATGATAATTAAATTCTTACAATTAAAATGAAGCAAGCATAGGAAATAAATACTGTGCATACCTTCTTCATACGGTATATTTTTAACTGTGCTCTTTGAATCCTTCATCCTTTTGTGTGGAATGCCACTAATACTAGAAGAATGAATTCCTTTTGTTGGAGAAACATCTAAAAAGACATTTAAAAATGTATTATGCATTGCAATTTCCAATGCATCAGAAAAGCAAACAATGAGGAATATTTATGATACCCATCATAAATAATCCCAAACTTTCAAAACATAGAATTACACTTATGAGTTTTTACTGAAATTTTTTTTTAAAAAATTAATTTCAAATGGGAATGCTTTAAATTTAATATTTATTTCTGTATTTATGCAATATTTACACAACATCTTGTATTGTAAAACAAATTATGTCTTTTTGATTTTTGACAAAAGATCATAAAAATTAAAAACTACCAATACCAAAAAATTAAGTCAATTTTTATAAGATTAAAAAATAAAAATCTGTGATTTTTTTTATAGTTCTTAAAAGTAACAAATCACCAGTTTATTTGGATACATCATTTCTGAAAATATCAACATTGATGTAGAAGCATGGCCTGACCAAACAATTTGTATTTCATTTTTATACGTAACAACAAATAAGGTTCGATATAATTTAAATGGAAAATGTAAATCTCTCTTGTACTAACTTGCTATATTTAGAAATTTTTGTTTCCATCTTATAAAGCTAAGAACTAAGTGTTCCAGACTGGCAACTATCATAAAATTGGCAAAACTGCCATGAAATTGATGATAATATAATGCCATGTTCTAAATGAATTTCTTAAATCATTTTTTAATAGAAAAGAATAGCAGCGTTCAGAAATGGACAGACTATAAAAAAATTGTCTCATCGCTTCTTACTTCTGAAAACCTTTTTTCAAACGTTTTTGCATTCCAAAAATTTAATAAAAACTTGCTTTATACAGAGTGTCCCAGAATTTAAGGGACGAACTTTACGGGTAGATAGAATACATAACAAGAAAGAATTTTTGTATAGCAATATGGGGTCGGAAAGGAAAAGTATTTGTGTGTGTGTGTGGGGGGGGGGAGGAATGCCGAGGAAATGAAATTATTTATATATTTTTAGAGCAGACGACAATTAAGTTTAATGAGGTAGCTTAAATAAAAACGAATTTTTGAAAAGAAAAATATTGAATAGTTATGGTGGTATATTTAATTTGCATTGTCGAATCGTCTGCAAAAGAATTTTATTGAGTTTGAATGGCATTACGCGAGCTTCAAACGATTCCTTACGTGATGAAGCGACTTACGCTTTCCGAGTAAGCAGACATGCATCTTATGCACGGGCTGCAAATTTTTACTGAAGGGAGACTTAAAGGTTGTCTCTCATGGACGCTTCCTAATCGGAGAAAACAGGATTACACAATTTTTCCATGTTTACACCGTCAGTATTACGACAGCGTTTCTTTTCATGTCAAGAAACTAGAAGCAGGTTCTCCGCCTATGCTTTTCATTTTTGACCCCACATTTTTATACGAAAACTGCCTTTTTAACGTAATTTATCTACCCTTAAAGTTTGGAATATGAATTCAGGGCCACCCTGTATAAGTAAGAATCATATATGCAACATATTATTGTTGAAGGAGAATGCAAGTTCGAAGCAATGAAGAGACATTTTGGACTTTTAAATTCGTTTGTTCTTTCTCGGGAGGCAAGCATGATTATTTACAAGAAAGCGCAGAGCAGCACAAAAGCAGAAGTAAGAAAGAGCGCAAAACAAATGATCACTAGTCTTATATAATATAAGATTTCCGGCCACGTACCGATGGAATACATGTGTTGATCTTTGACAAGGGCAACGGAAGTATCACTTTCATTTGATACGTACTACTGATGGCGCATTATTTTTACAAAGAAATTAATTAAACCGAAAGTAGAATTAGATCAGGAAATAAGAGAATATTTTACTATGGCCTAAATTAAGATAAAGTTTTGGAAATTAATTTAGATTAAATTAAGAGTTTAAAATATCATTACACACACACATACATACATATAATTTTTTAATCAGGACGCAGTTTCGAAGACAGAAAGACTCATTGAAGTCTTAAAGTTCACTTTATTTTCTATCCCGGGAGGCAGGCAGGCATGTTTACGTACATGCAGCGCGGACACGCACGTCCACTCACAGCAACACATTAGTCAAGAAGTGGCGTACAAAGAAGGAGAAACCCGGTCTTATATACTGTGATGTTTTAATGGGGACTTCCATGGCATGTCAATCAAAAAGCCAGGGAAACACAGGGATCTTTTAGAAGAATTTGTAAAGTAAGCGGTATTTTGTCCCTCCACGCAGAGCGTGTGAAAGTGTCGGCGCTTAGCCGATTCAGCAATTTTATAAAGCTTCTCTTGAATTAATTAAGTAGAGAAAGTGGAATTGGATCAGGAAATAAGAGAATGAAATTACTATGGGCTAAATTAAGATAAAATCTTGGAAATTAATTAAACTGAAATTAGAATTAAAATATCATTACATATATTAATGTGATTATATATTTTGCCTTATATATTGAAAAATGTGATTATATATTTTGCCTTATATATTGAAAAATGTGATTATATATTTTACGAAGAAATGAAAATGGCTTTAACAATTTCTAGTTATAAGTAACAGAAACAAATTGGAGACGTTAAAAATGAACCCGTTCTGTAGTTAGAAGCAAAATGAAAATAAAAAATGTTGTTGAAGCACATTTTAAAAGTATTTTTTGAAGCCACTGCAAGACAATATATAGCATTGCTTCAAAATTTAACAAAACTCTTCAAATGAAGCACCTTAATCAATGAAATTAAGTTTAAATAAAAGCAAAGAAAGCATTTTTTTTCCTTCTATCATGATTTTAACAGCGGTAAAATAATGCGACGTGGCTATTCGAAGAAACAATGACATTGTTTTGAATTTCATCATAATAAAAATTATAAATTGTGTCCAAAACTAATTTTTCAAAAATTACTAAAAAAAAAAAAAAAATGCATTCATTTAAACAAAATTTTTATCACTGAAAAGCTATTTTTTTTCAAGCCTTTAAAACACCATTAAAATAATTTTTGTGCTATAATATGCTTTGATGTTATGGTGAAAACACGTTAAAATTCTGTTTTTATTTTTAAAATTAAACTTTGAATTAAAATTTTGAAAAAAATCTTCGTTTAGTCAATCTCTATTATCCCAAAAATAACTTCCCAAATTTTATATTCCTAACTTCAATGGTTTATGTTGCACACTACTCTCTCATATTAGGCCAAACCTTTATGTGTAAAGAGAGATTTCATTGGGAACAAAATTTCTATAACAATTATAAAAAGAAAAAAAAATCGTCATAAAATTATAATATCTAATTACTGAAGAGTAAAAATTTTGAAAAGCTTTTTTTTTTCATCCCGTTAAAAATTTTAAGTACCAAAAGTAGCATCTCTTTTTTCCTTTGGTAAAAATTGGGGGAGATTGTTCTATCAAAAAATTATTTTCAAATGGTTTAGGTCATTTAATCAGTATACCGCGAAAGAAACCATGCTTTTGGAAACTTATGATTTTAATTTAAAATCTCATTTACATTTCAGTATAGCACATAAAATCAATTTAAGAAGTCGTTCAAGAGATTGCTCCAAAACAACTTATTAAAGAGAATGATGATCGAATGTGTAACGTACTAAATAAAGATGCTTCACTGCAAATGTCTTTACAGCTGCTTCTACCATGTTCGATATATCTCTTTGGCGCACCAAATTCATCTCGATGTGTTTTTATTTTCAGTTGATCGGACCAATCTGCGTATTCTTCTTTAACATCACATGAGAGGTTAGACATACACTTACTAAGCAAAACTTAAATAAATTCTTCAACCTTTCAACCATTAAAAATTTTTTTTAGTGCTTGAAAAATTTGAAAAAAAAAAAAAAAAAAAAAAAAAAAAAAAAAATCGAACGTTTTTTGAACCGCAACGAGTTAAGTATAGTATATATTTCGTACTGCCCCTTCCTGATAACTATTCCAGTATTTCAATAAACGGTTATCTTAATGTGTGTTGGCACCCGTGGATCAAGTCTCATGAACGTTATCTTAATACGATGATAACCCGTGGATCTATTTCTCCATGTATACCTTGTCCGAATTCTTCTCTTTCCTTGATTTTTTTTTCTTGATACATCTGCTAAACAAGTCTTTAGGACAATGCTTTCAAATTATTGCATTTAATGTGAGTAAACAAAACAACTAAAATACTGTTTTTGCACTTCTTGAGAAAATTAAGCATTTCTTAAGGCCGTTTTTTCAAAATTAAGCACTTTTAAGGTGCTTAAAATTTGAGATGGACCATTTTTACTCCTTTAATATTCTGCTCACCTTAAGCTTGCTGCCAGAGTTTTGGTTTAAAAAAAGTTTTAAAATTAAATAAGAATAACAGTATTTTTATTAATAATTCGGGGTGGCGACAATAGGGGGTGCTTTGTCTTCCTATCGATAACCGCTTGTCTTGTCCGATGAGAAATCAAAAATTTCGACGACAAAACTTTTCACCGTTTCGGAAAGGAGTTGTGGAGAGCTGAATATTGGATACTGATAATTTAAACCCAGTCTTAAAGTTATTACAAGGTGAACAGTCGAAATTGATAATTTTTTCCGACTTAGACAATCAGTTGAACAATAGTTAAATCGAAAAAATGTCTTCTAGCCTGCAGTTTGCTCTATATTTAGCAAAATAACCAACATAGTGACAAGGTAAATCAGATTACACTAAGAAATCAATACGAAGGATGAAAATTTGTAAGAATCTTTACATTTGTCGATTGTATTGATTACTTATCTGTAGATTTGTCAGGGAAAATGAGAAAGTCAGTTTTATATAAGACCGGGACATTCGTAAAACGCAACAAATGCACGGGCGCCTTTCGACTTGTTTTCCCCAATTAATATTTTACACTTAAGGGGGGGGCGATATTTTATTCCTCCAATCGTTTCTTTTTGCATCAATAAATTTTCAAAATTTTATAATTTATTACATTTTATTTTTTTATAATATTCTGTCCATTCAGCCATTCACCAGTCTGGTGAATAGCAAAAGTAAATCTAGTAAAAATAAAAAGCAGTACTTGTAACCACTCTCTTAAAATGTATTTTTGCTAAGAAGAATTGCACTTTTGTCAAATGATATGAGTTCAACATAAACCAATGGTATTGTAGCGGATTGGGATGAGCGAGGATAGAACTTGGGACCTTATGGTTCGCAGCCCAGTAACATGACCACGGTACAAAAGCAATTGCTCGTGCAACGTAGTTGTTAACTGGCTTATAAACTTTCACCACAGACCCTCCCTCCAGTGAGACGAACGATATGGCTGTTGAGTGGTGATGTATTAATTTAGCTGTTGATTCTAATGCGCCTATACAAATTTGAGTAGTGCCAAGCGTTATGGCAAGCGTGTGTGGATGAGTGGTTGCTGCGTCAAGTGAGTCTGACGACTTTGGTTGCGCGTAGATGGCGCCACAACAGCTGTACGAAGGTTGAAAGTTCATCGTCCGAGGTCACCAATGTGGCGGGTTTGCGATGCACGAGGATGGAACCTGGAACCTTATGGTTCGCAGCCCAGTAACATGCCCACAATACAAAAGCAATTGCTCGTGCAGCGTAGTTGTTAACAGGCTTATAAGCTTTCACCACAGTATAAATAAAACAGGTAAATGCAAATTAGATTTATTTAATTATAAAATATCTGTTTTAGCGATTTAATTATAAAAATTAAATTTATATGATATGTTCAACAGGCATGTATGACGCATAATAAGTTAAAACATAACATATGTGCTAACATTTTATAACATATGTGCTAACATTTTATAACATATGTGCTAACATTTTATAACATAATTTCAGCACTTTAGTTTACGATTAGTATGTTTTCAAACTGAATCTTTTCAATTTATATCTTTTAAAGCACATCAAACTTTTGAAAAAACTTTTTAAGCCTTTTAACTCTTTTGCATCTTAATTGGAATGTTTGAGAGATTCATATAAATTTTACATTATACGAATACTTATTTGTATTGTTTAGTGTAATTCTTAATAGAACTTATAGCTGATTTAATTTGAGAACTTAAAAAAAAATAAACTTGCAGTTAAAAAATATATATATCTAGAAATTTATCAAAAAAATATTCTACCCCAAACCTTTTTAATTAAAAAAATTGGTTTTTATTGAAAAATAGTAATTTTATTTTGAATAGGTATTTATTTATTTCATTAAAAACAACAGTAATAACTATTATTGATACTTTGTAAACAATTAATATTTGATTTTGAGAAGTTCTTTAACATTTGATTCTATTGATTTCACTTCATAAAGTGTCAAATAATATCAATTTAACTAACATAATTAGTAATATAATAACATAAATAATAAATAGTTAAATAACATAATATAACAATATATAACAATATTTTGTTACTCATAAAAATGTGAAGAAATTTAGACATAAAAATATTTTGATAATTTGTAAATAATAAAAAAATGCATGATGATAGACATATTGATGTCTATCATAGAAACCAGCAATTTATTTCTTCATATGAAAACAGTAAATTTACATAGTGACAATGAATTACCACTTTCCCCCTAAAAGTTAATTTCACTTTGTACGCATGGTAGCAAAAATTATGTATTTCACTTGTGAGATCAAGAAACTATTCTGAAATTCATCATGGGCAGTCTGTAAAAGACATTTGTCTCCAATAGTGATGAAATACTATGATGAGAGAAATTGAATTCTCATTTTTAATGCACTTGAGATGAGCATATTTGATGAATTTTCTTGTATTTTCTTGTTTCTTTCTTGTTTTCTTTTTGATGAATTTCTCCTATCAATAAGTACTCATTTCCAAAAAGGAAAATAGATAAGTTTTTTTTGAAGATTTGTAAAGAAAATTTACAAATGTTTCCAGTTTTACAAATTTTATAGTTTCTGAAAGAAATCGCGTCATTCTGGAGACTGCTTCTGAAACTCATGCGAGCTTTTTGATTTTCATTATTGACATATTTTGAATCGGAGAATCATACAAGAATATTTATCATCTAACAAATTAGAAGTTCTCATTCATAGCACTTACTTGCCTTCTGGTGTGTTGCTGGAGTGCCTTCAAGGCTTTCAGGCAAGGTAATTTTGTCTTTTTGCAGACACAAAAATGCACGAATAACACCTGATGCAGGGGGCTGAAATAAATTATTTGACAGTTTTAAGTATCAATAAAACTAGTATTATGCATACAGAAAAAATAAAATTAAAAATTTAAACCTTAAAAACCTTTAAAAACAAAACTTTACAGAATAAGCAAAAACTATGTAATCTAATTTTTTAAACTTCATATGAAATATATGAATACTTCTGGCAAAAATTATATTTTTAAAGGATGATCATTACTATTGTAAATTAAAAATGCCAATAACATATGTAATAAAATATTTTCATTCCTACTACCTTATGAAAATCAATGAATTAAAAAAAACATTTATAGGAAATTTACTTTTACAAAGTATTATTTAACATGTCAATCATGATAAGATGCAAAGATCAATTTATAACTTTTAAGCAAAACACTGAATTTTTAATTCCTTGTATTAAATTTGGGCTTATGAGAAAATGAGTTTTATTTAAAAGAGAGAAAAATCAATGCAAAACTAGGGATGTTTCAAAAAACAAGAAATTTTTCTAGGCGAAATGAAAATTTCAAATGAAATATTCAGCAAAAAGAATGAAAATAAGCTTAAACTTTCAAATGAAATCCTTGGAACACATGTAATATTAAAATTATTTCGCAATCTTAAAAGATATACAGAATTTATATATCAAGTTATTATGAAAATTTTATTATGTTCACAGCATTTAATTTCTGTTTAAAGGTTTGAATATTTTAATTTAAAATAAAATATAGTACATTTGATCTAATAATTTAATGAATATAATTTACTAAAGATATCATTCATTTTTTGATAAATTTGTTATTTGACTTATTCCTTTTATTACTGACACAAACTACCAAGAATAATTCCATACTATAATTAGAAAGACATGCCAGTGATAATTCTGAAATTCTAGTTCTATGATAATAATATTTTAGACTTCAATAATGAACAATAATTATAATTAAAAAATCATTCCAAGCAATTATTTTTACTATTTCTGTGTCTTCTCACTTGTGCATAGAAATCCCCAGAGCTTTTAAATGATAGAAATATCCCATACGTATCAAAACATTTGGAAAAGCTTGGGGCGGTAACACTTTGAATTGAATTTTCAATGTTCCTGATAATAAAATTTCACTATCCACTACTTGTATGTAATCATTAAACAGTTGTTTTTCTTTTCATTATATGCAATTTTCTAACTCGAGAACAAAAGGACAGAAAAGTAAACGTACATCAATTTCCTTAATTTCTGAGTAAATAGCTTTTATATTTTTCCTTTCACTAGATCCTAAAAAAAAAGAAAAGACAATTATAGTCTCAAATTATATCAAATTATCAATTCTAACAAACTGTGAAATAAAAAAATTACCATGCATACTTTTTTTTAATTACGAATCACTGAACTTCAAACACCAGTATTAGCTGCTCCCTTCACGAATTTTTTTCAAAGGAAAAAATCTATGAATATGAAAATTTTTCAAGGACTAAGAATACAAAAAACTAGGAATGGTTTTTACTAATTATCTGCAATAATGTATTCATCCAACCAGCCGAAGTATCTGGGATTATTGAAAAATTCTAAAAAACAGTAATAAAAAAAACTTTCAATAGGAAACCAACGGATACGAATTTCATGCATGTATTTAAACAAAAAGTAATGCAATATGCGAAACATTGTCCCCATAGTTTGAATGTATCATCTGCAATTAATATAAAAATACATATAGGTCTTAATTTCCAACACCCACTCTAGCAGTTGCCCAGGACAAAAAAAGCAAATCATTTTAAATTATAATAAATGCATCTATTTAGAAAGAAATATATAATACATAAAATTGATAATCAAGTAGCGCAAAGCAGTTAAAATCAATTAAGAAATGCTGGTTTCTAGCTTGAACATTTTTTACATTCATAATGCTATTAAAAAAAGAAATGTATCATTACACAATCAAGTTAAAGTAACATGAACTACGATAAAGTCACAAGAAACTTTTCTTCTCACTTTTAGTTCAGAAAACTTCTTTTTTTTAAATCCCGTTTTATAAGTTTATATGATCAGGAATTTTCATGCTCATTAGCGAAACCACTTAGACAATTTCATGAAGGAGCTGAACGTGAAAATTCTTAACGTAGAGAAATGACTTTTCGTTACTTGCTACGATTAGCAAAATTTGTAATACAGTACTGAGATTTTGAACAAAATTCAACTTTATTATTAAGTTTAGTACATTGCTTAGGCTTTCTTGTTTTTTCTTAAAGTGCAAACTGCTGAAATTTCCTCTACTAATTCTACGTTGCTAGAATCATCAACAGTTAAAATACATTCCAAAATCTTACAGTTTTAGTAAACAGTTAGTAGTTCTTTTAGACATGGTATTTCGAACATATATAGTATATAAGAATAGAAAACAGTTACTATGGTGACTAATTTGATCGAATCTAGCATCTAGTGCTTGATCAATTTTTTTTTTTTTTTTTTTTTTTTGTCTCTTTGATTGGTTTAATCTCATGCTTCATTCGAGAAGTTCATTTTTCTTTTTTTCGTCTTACACCGCGGCATTGATTCAAAATTAGCCTCAACATCAATTTCGGTAGCAAATTCTTTTGTGGCAATAATTGTTTGAAAAAATATAACAAGACAAAAAAAAAATAATAATTAAAATAAAAAAATAAATAAAAATAGTTAAAAAAAAGTTTTGTAAAAGATCGAATACAAATGTCAGAACAAGTCTTTTATTTGCACCATCCTGCTTATTAAATTAATGCAATTTAGTGTTTTATACCAAATAATTAATGCACATAAAAACGTAAACTGTTGAATAAAATTTAATAAACATGAAGTCTCGCCTTTTACTAAATTATCAATTTCTAGTCTTTTCATAATTGTTTAGTAAGATGGTGCATACATCTCCCGAATAAAATCCAAACGGGTTTAAGGCCTCTATCCCACTCTCCCATCTAGTATCATTCCAAGATTGCAAAGTTAATCCTTGAACATGTTTTTAAAGTATGTATTATTTTAAAGTATTTTTAAAGTAAGCTCATCAAAAAGTATGTAAGGAATATATATATATATATATATATATATATATATATTGGACCACATTGAAGACATCAGCAGAACCTTTGCAATATCATTAACAATAAGTTTGAGAGAGAAACTATTACATGGAACATAGAATGCCAGCGAACTAAATTATTTAATTCAAAATTGCACTCCCACTTTATCGCACATTATATTGGACCCATTGTCATATCAACCGCCTCACATAATTTGCAAATTTAAATTCAAATCATTGAGTTTTCCAATAATAATTTCAGATATTTGTTTCTCTGTGGATTTTTAAATTAGCAGGAAGTCTAAAAAACTTCCACTAATTTTTATTCAATTTATTTCAATATTTAGTATTTGCTATTGAATTGAAATTTCATATATTATTCAATTTCATACTAATTAATTACAAGAAAAAGTTGTGTGCTTATTTGTGGGCGCATACTATACATAATACACAGCTATTTATTAATAATTAAAATATTCTTTATGAATAAATAATAATTTAAGATTACATAAAATTAAAGAATGTAATTCATATTTGACATGTGACCTGAGCGCATACATGGAAAGAAAAAAAAAACTTTACATTTATATAGCAGTAGAAATTACATAAAGAAATATTAACCATGATATTTTCATAATCGACAAAAAACTCATTTTCATAGTAAAGTAAAAAAACATATTTGAAGCCTAGCATCTTTTTAGAATTATAAACAAAAACAACAAGTAAATAAATGAATACCCTTTGCATAAATAATGAATAATTAATTTTCTTTGGACAACAGTATTTTTATTAATTATTATTTTAATCAAGTATAAATTCAATGATTCTAAGAAAATACTTTGAAAACAATAATTTTTTCAGAAAAATTTCAATGTAAAATTTTTAAGAATAAAAAAGACAATTTTTTTTATTTGTTATTCATTTATTGTTGGAATCAAGAAAACCACTTTTTTTTTTGGAAAACAAAGTAACTCAGAAGAATTAATAAAACTTTTTGAAATAATTTATAATTACATTCATATAATTAAAAAATGCATGCTTAAATTGTGACTGTTAAAACATGTCCTACCCTTTGAGGTACAGAACATAAAATTACTGAATATCAGATGGAAATTGATTATATTAAATCAAATACAAGATAAATAAATTAAAATTACAATGAATTTTTTTCGTACTTAACATTTAAATTAGGGGGTGGCTTCATTTGAAGCTACTGTGGCAAATCTTACAGACATACATGGCTGAGAAAAAATGAAAGGCTAGATGGACTCAAACGAAGCCATTGTGCGTCAAAGGGTTAATCACTTGTAAATTGCTAGAAGCTTCATAATTTCCTAAACATAAAAGTATTGAGATTACAATAGATTAAATCAAAGAATTTTCTGACAGGTCAATTTATCAACAATAATTTGATTTGAAACTTGACTTTATCATTGATAATGTTACAAATCTGTAATGTTGCTTTCCAACACGGTTAGTTCAATCACTGGAAAGACCCCTTTACGATCAGCTCTGTTGGATGGTAATCGAATACCGAATCAGTGATCCAAGTGCTTAGAGACAAAATAGATAATACTGGAATCTTCCATATTATCCATAGAAGCCATAGGTTTGTTCAAGAACCTTCTCTGCCCTGCTCCAGACATTATAAAAGGCAGGAAGTCTAAGCCGAAGACAGTTGTTGAGAGGTTTAGAGTCGCATAGAGAGTCAATGGCGAATTAGTAGAATCAGTCCAGCAAAGCGCAGATGTTGAGTGGAGCTCAAGCGATTGATGAATTGAGCTGTGTGCTTAATCCTGGAATTTATAATCGAAGCAGCATCGAGTAGTATAAGAAGTAGTGAGCCGGCAGTAATGGATACAGCTAAAGCGAGGAGACAGTGGAGAATTGCAGACGTTTGGAGAAACCGTAAAAAGTAGCTACATAGATTCCCTCCTCCTGCTGAATTCTGTCTGGCCGCTTTGGGTGCTGTGTTTATTATTAGCTACCGGTTACTACTTGTGGACTGCTGTTTGTACTAAGTGTGTTGTTTGCGTACATCTCGGTTGTGTATTTGCGTCAATTTAATAAAAATCGTTGTTTGTTGCTGAGACCTGTTGATCGTTACACCATACACCCACTACAAGCGAACCCGTTGTCTTTACGGACTAAGTGGAGGAAGTTCCGTAGCAATATTTACACTTTCTTATACAAATTTCGTCCCCCCTCCCCACAATTTCATATAATTCAAGCCAAGAAATTGTGAATTTGTATTACCCAAAATTCAAGCAGAAAACATTTTTTTTGCACGTGTCTAAATGAAAACTGAAATTAGAATTTGGATTCCTTAACAATAAAAGATCCACTTTTAGATCTTGATAAACATTCAGCTGCGAAAAAAATGAAATTAATAAGCACTCTAATCATAAACACACATCAACATAAAAAGAGATGAGCTAAGAATTAAGATAGCAGCTTATAGAAGCACAAGAGTAGAATACTTTCATCATTCAAGATTTGATTCTTTAAATATAGACTCTATTAGTTAAGTCTAATTAAAAGCATTGAAAATTTATAGTAAAATTACAACATACTATTTGAAGATGAACTCTGTTTTCCTTCTAATTCTTCAACTTTCCTTTGCAAATCTGCCTTTTCTTCATAAAGAATTAAAGCTCTAAGCAAAGTAGGCCTAAGAATATGTGCTTTAAACTATAAACATAAAAAAATTCTGGATTAAATATTACATTAAAAACTTTTGGGCTTCAATATTGCATTAAAATAAAAATTATTTAAAAATATTTCTTTTTTATATAACAGTGAAAATAACAATAGAATAATATTTTGAAATAATTAAGAACACAAAATTATTTAACATACCTGATTTTCAGATAATATCTGTGGTTCAAAGTTGAACACAAAACGCACACCACTAATATCAAATTCATGCTGAATAATAAGCTTGTTGGAATCAAGAGTTATTTTAAGTTTATTTTTTTCATGTTCTTGTTCACCTGCCAGTATGTTTTTTATTGATTGTTTTACATGTTTTAAAATGACTTTAGGAAGCATTTCAGCATATGGATTTAGAATCTGGAAAAAACAAAAACAATAAACATCAATTTTTAATTCACAATAAAGATTAACTGAGGCAACATATAAAATTAAAATCAAGAAAGCCTTAATCATTTTAGAAAATTCCGTCTTTTGAAACTTTTTTAAAAATAAAATCATAAATGAAATAATGTTAATTAGACCAGTTCTACTCTAATTATAGTAGCAATTAATATATATGCAAAATTTTTAATGCCTTCATGCAATTAGTATTCAATAAGTAACTAGCAACTGAAGTCCCACATTTTTAAGATAGGAAGAGATTAAGGAAGAGTGTTGGAAAGAAAAAGCAATATAACATAAAGCCATTTCACGAAATATTATGAAAAAATACAGAAAGGCTAAAGTTAAACAAATTGTTCACTTCAAAAGACATATTTAAAAAAATATCAAAATTAAATGAGAGAGTCAAATGTTTTCAAGATGTAGGGATATCTTTGTTTGAATATTGGCATAGCTAAAAGTTTCTATTTTCATTGTAAGTAAGCTATGCCTTGCTTTTATATAAAATAATATATTTGCTATCAAGTCTTGTTTCAAAGGAAGAAAAAATTCTACTCAATTAGGATTATTAGATTCCACAAATAGAACAAAATAATGCTGACTTAAAATAAATAACGAAGCAAATATACATTTTACCATTCCTCAGCCTCTAAGACTTCAGTTTTGTAGAACTACTCTAATGACCTACCCAAGGGGGTAGGAAAGAAATAATAAAGAGATTGCTGAAATGCATATTTTAGCATTTTGGTAAGCAGATGACAAAATTTATGCAGTTTTTAAGAAAGAATTCAAGACTTGATGTAATAAATAAAATAATAAATTTGTGTTGTAATAAAAAATAAATAAATTTGAAAGCAATGATATTATAAAATAAAAATATAAAATGCTATGATAACGAAATGCTATCTGCAGTAATTACTAGTCACAGAAAGTTTTAAAAAACATTACTCAAATGACTTTTATCATGGAAAGGTAGTTGGATATTTTGAAGTAGCTTAAAGTGTTACTTGGAAGATAAAAGGAAAAGGAACAAATGATTCTATCTTTATTTAAAGCAGATATAAAAAAAGAGAATTTATTCATTTATTTTTTTTGTCCAAGGAGAATTATTTAGGGCTACTATCGTTATTTTTCAATTGATTAAAAAGTATTTCCCATAGGAAATAGATTCCTAATTGTATTCACAAATCAACCAGAATCTTTGTCTGTTATATGAAAATAACCTCAGCTTTATTCATTTTATCGATACTCAAATATTCGGGATTCACATAAAAGACATAAATGGATAATGGACCCTAAAAGTGACAAAAGTATCAAAAAAGAAATGTTATTGTATTTTTCTACAGCCCATATGGTTGGGAAGTTTGATTTCAAATTTTAGATTTCATATTTATATATTTTAAAGAAATTTGAAGTTTTCTGATTGTAGCAGTCTCATATCGAGGGCACACAGTTTCATTTGTATTTTGAAGCAATTTTCTTTTCTTAAAGTTAATAAATTATTCTTGAGCAAATCCCTTTCTTAAATGAAATAGTTATCATTCACAATCCAAATTGTTTATGTTTTGCATTCTTTTTTAGTTTTCATTACTATCTAACTAATATCTATAGCCTTTCAAGGCTAATATCAGTTCTTAAACATTTTTTTAAAATTAGAAACTTTGCAAGTTAATGTTTTGTTGTATCTTATTCATTCTTTTGTTTGAGAAAATATCACAATCGAAATGTTCTTGAGTTAAGAAGGCACAATGTTTTCAAGAGATGGTAGAGTAGTGAAAACAATTCTGAAAACCAGCCATCTGCAGACATTAATGTGAGACTTCAAAATAAAAGTGTTTTAGATAAAGATATTGCGAATAAAACTGAAGATATCCCAATTGTATCAAATTATATGATTGTAGATATTGAAAATAAAATCAATGAAGTATGAAGTCGCACAACACACACACAAAAAAATCTAATTATGTCAATTAAAACAGATTAGAAATTAAAAAGTTTTATATATAATGATGGATATATAAATTAATTTTAATATTAATTTTATTATTAATATTATAATAAAATATTAATTTTAATTTGTGTTATTATTATTATTTCATAGAAATGCATTGTGTTAGAATGCATTGTTAGTGATGCAAATGCTTTCTTCCTTTAAGGCTTTCTCCCTGTTCAAGTAGAGCCTTGAAATTTTTTTATAGATACTTTCACATAAATTGGACTAAGAATTAGTATGGATTTAAGTTTGAGAATTCTAGTTATTTTTTAAAAAATGTTTAAGTCAATATTTTTGTAATTTTCACATTTTTTTCAGGTTTTTCTGAAAAAATAAATATTAAAATTTTGCAAATAGTCAGATTTAACTCCATATTAACATTTGTTGCTAATAATCCATCAAATTAAAAGTTGAAATAATTAAAAAGATATTAAAAATTATGTATTTTTAATAATTATGTATTTTAATAAAAGTTTGTGTTTTATATTATGTTCATTGTTATTTGTTATGTGTTCTTGATTTTATAAAATAATAACTTAGCTTTTCTACATATAACATAAATATTGTATATCAATGGCAAACATGTCAGAACTTTTGTAAGAAATCTTTTTTATTATATTATAAAATATGCATACATGGCTTCTTTATTTGTACTCTGTATAATCCACAATAACAACCCTACTCTTGCCAAAAAAATTCTTTGGAAGTTGTGTAAAATTGGGAGCTTCTTGGAATAAAATACCTAAATTAGGAGATGGCAAATTTTGAGTATGATCTGGGTAACTAGAAACCATGCTACACCACTGCAGAAAAAGTACAAAGACAGAATAGTATGTGATTTCATATGCTCACTTCAGAAATGTACTGAAATTTACTTGTTTCATAGATGCCAATAAAAGTTTAGTAATGGGCAAACAGTTGCCTTGGGGTGGAAACAAAGACAAAATTATTAAAATGGCTTTGTTTTCCCCCCTTTTTAAAGCAAAATGGGTAAAAAAAATAATTATCTTGTTCCATGTGCTAATAATTTGACTACAATACATCATACCAATCAACTATCATGTACGTATAAAAATGCATAAATTCCATGCTTTTGCTGACGCTTCCAAGTTTATCAGAATCATTATGTGATCTTTTATTGTTGTTTCTTTTATATGAATCTTAAAACTTATTAATTCTTTTCAAAACTTCAATTTTTCCTGATAATATATTATCACAAACCATAAAATGCCGTATTAGATTTCACTTACACAAAGTTTCTCTATTTAATGAAGCAAGGTTCACCATTCATTTAGACAGAAATTATAGCAACTTCTTTGAGAAATTAATCCAAATTCTTGGACTAATAAAAATATGTAACTTTTTCAGTAATAAATAGCTGTAATCAATGAATCACAATACTAAGAGTTTTAAATGAAACAATGTTTTTACAAAAATAAAAATAGACACATTAATTTTTGAGTATGAATGAATTAAAATCAATTTTACTGGGAATTCACAAAAGAAACATTTAAAGAGTAACCATATATTCATTGTTTTATCTTACATCAAACAGCAGCATTATATACATCACTATACAGAAATTACTTGAAATATGAACTAACATTGTTTGAGAAATAAAACAAAATGTTGACAGCACAGTAATGATTCATAAAATAATTACTTGAAATCTTTCCTGGATAGCTTTTTCATTTAATTTTTCTCCATAAATTGCAACTAAATCAGAGATCATCAGTACATATCCCTCTTCATCAAATTGGTATTTCATTATGTATGGGAATTCAGGAATTTCAGTCCAATCTAAATCCCACATTTCATCATATGCTTCTCTAGCCATTTGAGCAACTAATCAATAATGAAAGTTCTTAGAAATAATTTATTACCGACAGAAAAATTTACTGAGTTAGATAACAACAAGCTGTAAAAACATTTCTTTGTTATATTTAGAATAGATAACAATAAAAATAAAATAAAAACAAATAATAAAATTTTTGTTTAAATATAAATAAAGTTTATTTGGGTATAAGTATTTGCCATTTAATGACTACTTTTATAACTCAGTATGTAAATCAGATCATTTTCTGATATTATTTCAAAAACACTGTGATCAAATTTTAACTGAAAATGTAATCTTAGCAATATTTATTAATAACAATAATATTAGGATAAAAAAGTAGAAATTTCACAAAAATTATTACTACATGTAGTTGAGTATGATAGATATGTAAATGCACCAAATAATAACTGATATTATGTAATCAGATTCATCTAAAAACTATCAAATTATTATTGATAGAATGGATAAAGAAGCTGACACTGTGCAGAAACTTATCACATTAATTTTATAGTTTTAAATAAAATTTTTATTTTAAATTCAAAATTTATTATTTCCCCAGATTTTTAGCATTTTGGCTCTCTTTGCTTTTCATGGCATTCTTATAGCGATATTAAATTAAAAAAAATATAAAAAAATTAAAATAAAATAAAGGTGAAAAAGCACAGTTATATCAATGGTTACAAAGACAATACATAGTGCAAATTGCCCCAATAAACAAATATTATTAAAATTTTTCTAAATATGTAGTTACGTAACAAACGTCATTGATGGCATTAATTCAGAAAATTGCATGTACTAAAAAACTGTGCATAGATATAACTAAATGACACACTTGGATAAAATCAATTTTCTTTAATAAGAGTCAAGTTCATATCGATTCAAGCAGTCTGTAAGTATAAAATATCAGTAAATAAGATAACTTCAAAAACAGAGTACCCATTATTTATTCTTTTGGTTTTATCCTTTTGGTCCCCTTTTTTATTTTTGTTAATTATTTTTTCCGTCGGTCACTAAAGATACTATAAAAGTCAGCTGAATGTCAGGAAGAATAATCACATTTTCGAAACTTTTTAGAGAAAGAAAGGAAAGTACACTTGATGCTAGCAGAATTTGGAAATAAGTAAATAAACCTGATATCTAACATGTGAAGAAAATTTTCAGGATATGGAAGTATGATAATTTCCATACTATGAAACAAAATTTGTGTAATGCATTTTATTTTTGCTAATGCCCCAATAAAAATGAATAAAACCCATGAAACAGCTAAATAAATAATTTTATTTTAAACTGCTTACAATTTAATATTATAAAGATATTCCTTCAATTTGGAATGGAATAAATATTTAAAAAAAATCTTAGATTATCTAGTATATACTTTTTAAATAAACATTAAGTTTGTATCGATGCAAGCAGTCGTTAAATGCAAAGCATCTGTAAATAAGAGAAATTTAAAAACCAATATCCAATATTTACACTTTTGGCTCAAAATTTTGCTAGTTTTTATTTTTGTTAACTATTTCTTCCCTTGGTTACTAAAGATACTACAAAAGTCAATTGAATGTTAGGAAGAAGAATCACACTTGAGTGGAGCAAAATTCAAATAAAAAAATAAAATCTAATATGTGAAGAAAATTGTCTGGATATGCAAGTCTTAAATTGCTACATTATGAAATAAAATTTGTTTAATGCATTTTATGGAAAAAATATATCTACCAATATAAATTAGTATAATTTGTAAAAACTATTAAAAGTCCATCGGACAACTAAATTAGTAATTTACTTTGAATTGTTCACGCTTTAGAGTTACACAGAGATATTTTTGAGTTGAATGTGAATGGAATACATATTTAAAAAATTTTCTTCGATTCTGCAGTAAATACAAATAAATAAATACGTCACTATTTCAACGTTTAATTGGTAAAACTAACGAACATAGAAAAGATTCCCCGCCAATCTCTTAAAACAGTACAAAATTTTCCAATTATTTACTAACGAATGCAATTACATTACTATATTTGGCAATTTATCGCTTTTAAAAAAGTTTGGTGATTATACTATATTTTTTAGTAAATTCATAAAAATTGAACACTTTGAAACAAATTCCTTTATACTTGCTTATCGGGTGAATTCACAGCTGATAATTCACGTGTTTACCAACAGAAACATTTTCACAAGAATGTCAACAGTATGGGATGTGCTATATTCTGACTCGATACTTTCGCCAAACGAACTGAAAAAAGATCGTATAGATATTTGTCGCATACCTCCGAAATTTACCGTTGCTTAGAACAGATGCGCAATATCTCAATTAATGCTATATAACTATTTATTACTTCAGGTGACGCTTTTTTGATTTAATGATTCCTTTTTTTTTTTAATGTATGTATTGCTATATTATATTTTGTTTGGTTTTCGTTTAAATAAGATAACGTGTTTCTCAAATCATGGGAGAAACTCAGACTCAAACAGTCATTTCGACTATAGAATATAAGTTGTAAATGTCTGTAGTCCTACTAGCTAACCTATTAAAATTTGAAAACTAATATAGTATTACTATCCTAAACAGTGTAAATTATAAGGCTTTTGCTATAATATTCAGTATAAAGTACCAACAATATTAAGCCTATATTTTACAATATAGTTCCTAATATTTTGCAACATAGTTCCCAGTATTTAAAATTAAACCTAGCTACATATTAAAGTATTGGGGAGAAAATTAAAGCCTTGACTTTCTCACAACCTAAATTCCATATTCTCATACGATAACTGCTGCTACTCTCGTTTATTTTATCCTACTCTACTTTAAACTTATCTTGGGATTCAAACTTGCGACCTTACGTTTAGCAATTCGTCTTATCTACTGACTGGTTAACCTTTGTCTAACGCCACTTTATTATGGCAACGGATTTTTTTTCTAAGAGTTCGACTTTTACGAAGTATCATACACCTCTTCATATAATTTTGAGTAGACCTTTGATTACATCAGTTTTCTAAAGTTAAGCTAAAGTTTCTAAAGTTAAAGTTTTCTAGAGTTAAGCTTACTTGAAGCTGTAGAAGGAATGATTTTCGCTCCCAACGAAGCTTGTGAACCCTTTTTTACCCTTAAGAAAAAGAGGAAATATAATTATCTATAAAGCATGGGCTCATCGTAACTCTTGATGATTTACTTAAACAGAATCATTTTGTCATGTTTTATATATAGTAAAAGTTGGAATGGTAATTTTTCCGAAAACAAAGTTTTTTACATCTAATTAGTTTTAAAAAACTAACATGGATTTATTTTTCTTTAAATAAATAAATAAAGTATGACCCAGGAGAGTGAATAAATTTTAAAACCGAGATACAGGATCGAAATCTACCTGTCTTTTGCCTAATACCAGCGTTTCTCTTGCTGCGTTTACTTATCTAATGCCATTCATCGTTTTTTTTTTTTATTATGAAGATAAAACAGAAATAAAAAAAAATTAGAGAAGGGTGGTGATTTTAAAATTTTATCTCTGTAATCATAACGATGTAAGTTCAACTGATATTTTCACATCATTCTCGAGTGCATATCTTAAAGGCTCATATTCAAAATTAAATTTCTTTTCTTTGAACAATGTGATCAGCAAAAATCTATATACAGGCAAAACTTTTTTTTTTTTAATAATCACGCTGTAATTCGCTGGCAAAGAACCCTTTGTAGTTGTTGCTCCTTTCTTTTGCGATCTATATTCTATTTTAGAAATAATTATTTTTGCATGCCTGACTTACCCTTTAAGTTTGTTATAAGATTTCCAAGCATCTTGTGTATCTGATATTCAAGAGCAGAAATAAGACTCAAGCTTAAATGCAATTGATCAGAACGATGTAAATATCATATGATGCCTTGAAGCTAAAGAATTTTAAAATTAATCACTGCAAATAAATGTATAAATATTATTTGTTTAAAAGGCCATAAATTACCATAATTATAATATTATTCAATATATATTGAATATATTGGAGGCAATATTCAATATATTGGAGGCCTTATTCAATATATTGGAGGCAAAGGGCCAGAATTTCAATTATTCCTTTTCTCCTTCAAATTGTTATTAAAAATAATGCTAAATTACACGCTTAATGAAACAGATTACCATAATTGATTATGAATTAAAGAACATATGTATTTGTATAGTAATAATCGCTACGCAAATTTGGTATTTCCTCCGTTTAGTATGATTTTAAGTACTGTCCTTTCGAATTTTTATGTGGGATTTACCCAAGTTTAGTATTTGCATAATAACTTCTCTTTTAAAACGAAAATTTCTAAGGTAATAAATAGATTTATGTTTTTGTCACAGAATCTGCTAGTAGAGAAAATGTTCATTCATTTAAATTCATCTAAGTTAATTTAATTTTGCTTTTAAAGAAAATTTTAATGCACTAAAAATTTAGTCTTTCTCCTTTTTATGTTGATTATCTTTACTATATGCATGATAGAATGGAGCGAAAACATGAATTCTTTGAATGTCATATTCTAACAGGGCTAAAAAATAGCACTATATTTTGAAGAAAAGGACAAAAAGCATCAAAATTTATGCTAAATTTATACAGATTTTTATTTTTATTAGCTTCTTAGCATAAATGTTTGAACATAAGCAGTTAAAATATAGAAAGCAAATTAATCTCTTAATCTCTACATGAACACATTTTTTCACTCAGTTTTTTATACTAAAGTTTTGTACTTTTATTACAGTACTTGTTTTATAAGTATGTTTGTGAGTTCAAATGCTTCCATATATTTTTTATTCATTTACTTCTTTAATTTATAATTTTCTTTTACACCTCTTTATATATAATTTTTTTGTGTTTTATTTGGTTTTTCTTTTTGGTTCTTATATTATTTTTTTAAAAATTATTATTCTCTGATAATTGATATTATTTTTATTTTATATATTTAAAAAAAAAGATTTTTTTAAACACTTTTTAACAACCTCCTGAACATTTCCTTCTCCTTTCACTTGACAGCGAAATAATAATTAAAGAGAAAAGTTAAATCCTGAGCCAAATCGCAATTTGATAATTTATTTGGTTTTTTAATTTAATTTACTTTGATAATTTAGGAAAAATTAAACGCCTTGTATATTTAAACATTTAAAGACTGCAGATCTAATTGAAGGGTTTATATATATATATATATATATATATATATATATATATATATATATATATATATATATATATATATATATATATATATATATATATATATATATATACTTATAATAAAGCTCAATGTGTGTGTGTGTGTGTGTTGGCGCTCTACAGGCCAGACCGTTTGACCTACAGCTACCAAATTTGGTACATGTATACCTTGGAGGTCGGGAATGTGCACCTGGGGTTCCTTTTTTCGAATTTTTAATTAGAATTTTAATTATTAATTAAAAACTAACTTTCCCGCCAAAAAAATCTTCCATTTTCCCCACCGCCAACTTTTCCGCCAAAAAAATGACTAAGGCTTCCGTTTTATTTTCTCCCAACAGTAATGAGGCTAGGGTTAATATTTTTCGGCGGATTATTTCAAACGATTCTGTTTATTTTCTTAATGTTTGATGCATTTAAAATTAAATATTTTTAACTAATCCATGTTTCAGATTCATTCTGAAGTACTTTTGAATTAAAATAACACAGAATAAAGGAAATTAAAAATGTATAATCTGCATAGCGTTACCCCAACTGGCGTAGAAAAATTCACGCATTTGCGTTAACGTAACTGGCGAAGAAAATTCACGCATGCGCACTGTGTTCTGATTGTTGCCATGGCAAACGTTATGAACGGATGATTTAAATTATTTTTAGGTTAGTTGCATGCTTTTGTAAGTAAATTGTATTTATGTTAGTTATATATTTTTTGTATATGCTTATAGTCTTAAGTACATCGTTTTTTAAGTAGTTTTTTTAAACCTGTTTTCAATGATTTAAATTATTTTTAGGTTAGTTGCATGCTTTTTTTTAATTAAATTGTATTTATGTTAGTTATATATATTTTTTGTATATGCTTATAGTTTTAAGTACATCGTTTTTTAAGTAGTTTTTTTAAACCTGTTTTAGACCGATTATTTTAAACGATTCATTTTATTTTCTTAGTGTTTGATGCATTTAAAATGAAACATTGTTAATGAATCGATCTCTTCATGATGAATCTGAGAAATTTTTGTTGACAAATTCTTGAGAGATTACATAAATTAAAAAATATATTCTTTAGTGCCCATAAAGTTTAAACGCTCAGTGACTCTATTTTCAGTAACCATATTATTAAAAAAAATACTTTGTTTCAGTAAAAAATATTATTATATTAATTGCAGATTAATCATTTACACTTTAATTTAAAGCATACATTCTACGAGGGGTAACAGAAAATTAGAGAGAAACATATCATGTTATGACTAAAGGCCTTTATAATATTGTGAGTGAATTATATGACTATCAAAATTTGAAGTTTTAAAATATTTTGCTGAAGAATCTATTAAAGTTGGAATTGCATAAAATATTTAATTATTAAAATTTTAACGAACATTAAGATTGGCGAACCGGCTGGTCGCCAAAGGCAGCTAGTATATATATATATATATATAACTACCTTCTTTTCTTATCTCTTATTCGTCCCTCCTCTTTCTTTTTTCTCTTTTACTTTTCATGCTATTCAGTTTTGTAAACAGCATTTAGTCTCATTTTACTGTTTGTCCGTTTTTATTCTGCGATTGTTTTTGTCATGTGCATTTGTGTCTTCAGAATTCTTTTTACAATATATTTCTTTCAAAGTTTGTAACGCACAAGAGCAGTCCTGCCTCATGAAACCACTACTGCTAAATTTTCCTTAATTATTTTTATATCTTAAACAATTAAATTTGGCCCAACGCTGATAAGCTGGCGAGAATCAAGAAAGACCATTACCCTCAGGAGTTGTGATTTGTCTTCCACTTCATGTACACGACACTATTTAACTAACTTTAAGATTTTAGTTGCAGGTACATGGAGTGGTGATGTGTTTCAAGCCCCGTTCCGACGACCTATGCGCGTCTAAAGACAAGTACATTTCCCCCTCTTTCCACTCTCTTGGGGTTTTCCGGGGCTCTTTGACGTCTGTTCATTTTACCGACAATTTGCGGGAAGCTTCCGATAGACGTCCACAGGCGGGGATGGTCATACAATGGGCCAGTTGGAAGATTTACGACCATATCCGTAAAGGCCACAGGAACGCGGCTACAGATATGAACACATTAACCTTTTGAAACCTACATTGAAAATGACATACTCTTTGTTATTTACATACCTTATTGAATACGATTGAGCCAATTTTATTTACGTGAGTGCGTCCCTCTTATTTATTGAGGGACGCACTAACTCACCTAACACACCTAAGTTTAAGATAAAAAGTAGATGGATGTTAGATAAAATAAGCAATGATTTTTTTAAAATATGATAGTTAAGTCACCTGAATTGATTTTAGTATTCTTTAGCAACTTGGAATAGACCTTCTTAAAGGATAAGGGTAAAAAAAAAGTGTGCCTTTACTTGTCATTTTAAAATGAAAAGTGAAACAGAATGTAGCGGTAAGCAGTGGTAAACGGAACAGTGCAAAAGGTTTAAGATACACTTCAGTACATAAACAATATACAGAATCTTACAAAATTAGAATTATTTGAAGTATTTTTAATTAGTAAATTGTATCAAGGAAATATTTTTATCCCTTACAGAGGCAGGAATAAAAAGACATTTCGCAGCTCAAAACATGTTTAATAGGGATCCTACGGAGTTTTATAAAAAATAAATAAATAAGCGTAATATTGATGAAATTTTACATAAAACTATTACTATACAATGTTTGTTATAAAATATTAAAATCTTCTATGCTTCATTTAGATATAAAGAATAGATAATAGAATCAATTCAGATTCAACAGCGTCATTCCGATTTGAATTCGGAGAGAAGTTTCTTCACAACTCAGGTTACGAAAACCTGAAAAATTTAGATATAAAGAATAGATAACAGAATCGATTCAGATTCAACAGCGTCATTTCGATTTGAATTCGGAAAGACGTTTCTTTACAACTCATGATACGAAAATCTGAAAAATTAGCATTTAGATGTAATGTGATCGTGATGTTGAACCGAGTAAATTCATTACCCTGTTCTTCTCGCAAAAATTTAAGAAAAATTTAGCTACCCATCCGGACTTAAGAAACGGATAATGGTACTAATTTGTGTTTATGTGATTATCAGGCTAATTTAAATTCCGAAAAATGTTTCGTCATAGCTCAGAGTAAGAAAATGCATAGTTAAACATTAGATGATATAGTATACAGTTACAGTTGTGAGGTGATTGTGACGTTGCATCAAATCAATCCATTACTTTGATAATTTAACTTTAACATTTGTAATAAATAAACGGCAATGTTACAAAAACAACACCTTATTATTTTGCTGTTATAATTATGAAGGGAGGTAAATGCTTATAAAATT
This sequence comes from Argiope bruennichi, assembly GCF_947563725.1. NCBI lineage: Eukaryota > Metazoa > Arthropoda > Arachnida > Araneae > Araneidae > Argiope > Argiope bruennichi. The sequence goes on from NC_079163.1 coordinate 128,632,304, forward strand.
CTTTTAAACGCATCCAAACACATACTTGAAATATCATGCATGCTATTTACACTTGAGCAATAAAATAAATTTCAATTTACCCCGGATAATGAATTGTGAGGCAGCAATTAAGGAATATATTGAAGGGAAAGTGTGATTTAAATAAGCGTGTTAAGAAGTATCTTTTCACGAAAAGATAAATGCTAATGAATTAGGAACACCTTAGTTAAGAAATTCTTGATAAACGAGGGAAAATGACGAAGAGAAAATATAATAGGGAAAGGGAATCTATGTAAAAACTTCAAAGGGCGCAATTGAGGCATTTATTATTATTTTTTTTATAATTACAAGAATCATCATAAATTTTTAAATAATGAATTGTTTTTGCTTAAATAAAAAGTTTCATTTAAAATATTTTTTATTCAAGGACAGATAAAAAGCTTATTATTCAATCTTTTTAAAGCAATAAACAATATTCAGGGAATTTTATTATCACTTTTTGTAAACAACACAAAGATAATCTTTGAATCATAAATGATATTAGGGAATAACATTTTTATTTGAATCATTTTGCTTCGACAAGAGATTCTTAAAAAGTGAGGAAAATAATTTCTGGAAGATCATATTTCTTTAAACAGTTTAGAATTTTTTTTTATTGCTAAAAAAGTAGGTATCAACTTTGTGAAAGCGCATGGAATTAACTGTCTGTGTCTAATTCAGTAGCTTACCAGTGTGATAGAAAGCAGGGTATAGACACTCAGAGAATTAGTTTTGAGGTGAGTTAGCAGGATACAACTTATTACAGTATTTATTTAACTTTAAAATGTGATGACTGAAGAAGAGGAGCAAGAAAAGAAATGTGACAGGAAATGTTTACTACACCTTTACTCTAAATAAATATATAACGAAATCACCTTCATCCAAAAAAATTGGTAAAATCTTTTACTTTATAAATGTTTAAACTAAAACAACTTATGAAAATGTCTATTAGTGAAAAATGAACCGATTTTCTCACACAGATCATACTTATTGATCTGTGTGAAATAAAGACATAACGTGAGTGCATTTATTTTATGCGACTATGAAAAATGCAATTAAACTATGAAAAAAAAAAACACACACACATTGCAAATATCCTTAAGATGGTTTCTACTGGATGGCTCAAAATTCAACATGCAAACATATTGGGAGAGATAAAAAAAACATAAAGGCAAGCCAAAATCACATAGGGAAATATCATATCATCACCCAGATGAGTTAGAGGCACAGATGAGAAATGCTATGGTTCGATTTATTTTGCACGGATTTCTGCTTGCGATGGAAGAGAGGTTTGAGAAATGCTCGGCAAATTATTTCGTGGCAAAAATCTAAATCGCCGTTATAAATGCGCGGGAAATGTCGGGTATTTTCGAAAGGTTCGCCAATCCATGTATCTTCATTGAGAAGGCTGCATAACACTAAACAGTAAGAACTGTGAACTATAGTTGTGAAAGCGGATGCGTACACAATTTTCAAAATATAAAGTATCGCCAAATAAAGAGTTTTGACTTCTCTTTATTTCTGTAACTTTGTGTACCCTCTGAAGTATCCGTAAAGCCTTTCTGGATGTGCATTATTCAATGATTCTGACTTGTAGTTATCCTTTTTATCTATTTTAGCAGTTTATGAATTGATTTTTGAATCATTCAATAAGATAAATAGGTAGTATTTACAATGGCGAAACATTTTGACAAATCTTGCAGATTTACTTCCCTTGTATCTAATCTACGCTATCTACGCTTGTATCTAATGAGCAAAATAATAAATGATGAAGCAAACTTTAATAGGTGATAGTAAAACACCAAAACAAACAACATTCATCAAAGAAATCATAGTCGTAATTTTAACCCGAAGGTGATAGAGAGCGCTGAAAGAGATTTCGTTTTAAGAGACAAAAAAGAAAACAAAGAACATTTACGTTATAAAAAAAAGTTTAATTATAAATGATTACAATAGCTGTTCGAAACACTGACCATTAGAGGCGATGCATGCGGTACAACGGCGAAGAAGGGATTCACGAACCCTCTGAAACACGCCAGGAGTATCGCGCACCTCCCCTGCAGCGGCCGAAAGTCTGGCGATGAGTTCTTCTGCAGATTCGATAGGAGTCTCATACATAAGACTCTTCAGGTGCCCCCACAAAAAGAAATCCAGGCATGAAAGATAGGGCGATCACGCTGGCCAAGGGACAAGACCACCTCGCCCAGACCACCAGATTTTTACGAATTTCCATGTTTTAAATCTCTCCGAGGCCGAAAAACCCATTTTTGGAATTATGTCTGTTCATCTATCTGTCTGCAAAAAAGTAAATAAAAAAATCCTTTGAGCTAGACGGATGAAATTTGGTATATGGTCTTCACATCCAAATTTGTAGATTACTATTAAATTTTGAAGGAAATCTAGGAATTATGTCTGTCTGAGTGTTCTAATACGATTGAACCCAATAACTACGAAACGTGAAAAGCTAGAAAAATAAAATTAGGTACGCAGGTTTAACATCTTACGCGTTGATTCTTCACATTTTGATCAAATCTGCAAAAGGATTGATTATCTGGCGGCCTCTACTTACTCTTGCATGTAAATGCAATAACTCAAAAAAGGCTATGACTTAAACTAATGAAATTTTGTATTTATCTCTTAACTACAATTGTAGTTTTGTGTCAAATTTTGGTTTTAATAGGTCGGTAAAACGATGTTCAAAATATATAGTTTCACCATAGATGCAGTGAAAATGCTAGATTCATGCCAAAGATCTATATTTCACAGCTAATGTCATGCAAAGCATTTATGACTTTACTCAAGGTCTTCAAGTTAATGGGGGGGATGAAAACGTTAATTGGATAATGTACGAGAAAGTATTGGAAAACCACTCCCCCTGGTTCAATAAAATTTTGTGAATAAGAAAGTTTAAAGAGGAAGTAAGGCAATATCTACACTTTAGTTTTGTTTGATGATTCAAGTCTTAAAACCCAAAATATCAAGCTTCGAAAGCTATGTTTATTCATTTGAAATTCTGTCAGATAATATTCTCAATCCCATTTCGTTAACAACTGCAATGAATGATCATGTGATACTATAAAAATAGTGAGACATTCATTTATCTAGTTTACGCCTAGTTTTTTTTATGTAGTTTTCTTTGTTAACTCAATGATCTTTTGCAAAATTGTATGTATGACAAAAGACACTGAACATTTAGTTTTGGGGGAAAAAAAAATACATTAACCCAAAATCTTTCTTCAGCTCTAAAAGAATAACTTTTCTAAAAAAAAAAAGAAAAAGAAAAAAAAAAAAAAAAAAGAAGCTAAATCGTGTTGCACGAGGAAGAAAATTCGAATTTGAAAAATTTTAAAGTTTAACTTTCCTATTTGAGATAAGTTTTAATTCTTGTTTAGATGCAAATCTTGTGCTATAGTCCAAATATTATTTCAATAAAGAGGTTATTATTATATCCCTCGAAATCATATAATAACTAATACTGTAATATTATAAGCTAGACTTACTCGCTGTTAGCACAAAATATTTTGAGATAATTCTTCGATGTTGTTCGATATTCTGAATGTCGCACTGGGAAGATGCCAAAACAATGTTGTAGAAGTTCTTGTACCGTTAGGGAAAGCAGAAGGAGGGAACAGTGAATTGTGTAGAAAATAGATGTCATAAATACATAGACTTCCCACTCCTCGTTAACACGTTCTAAGGCCTTGGGAAGTATGCTTCCCACCAAATTTATTAATCTTTGTATGAAATTATGTAGGTTGGCATAAGTTCTGACAAATTTTTTTATTAAGTCAGAAACTTAGATGCTTCAGTTCTTTATCTCAGACAAAATGATGTGTCTTGATTTGTAATTTAATTATTAGTTAACCAAATTAATTAATTAATAAAATTAAATTTATCTAATAAGCTAAATGAATCCCTTTTCTTTTTCTAATTTCAAGCTTAAAAATATGTTAACATAATATGACTAGAAAAAAATGGCCCTTTAAAGGGTTAACCCTGGAATGAAAGTGTGAAGCCGAACTGACTTCATCTCCTCTCTAACTTCAGAGGGAAAGGGGAATGTTCCCCTTCATGCAGTTATGCTATTTCTAAACCCCGAACTATGTAAGCATCCTAGGAGTGCCCGACATCTCTACTTCAGCAGACAGTTTTTCAAACTTATAAGTCAAATTGATTACACGTACGAGTCAGACTTAATCAAAATAAATATTTCAGCTCCCCAAGGTTCATTAATATAATTTTTATAAGCAAATTTTTGTAAAAACAAAGAAATCAATCGATGATGTGACGTTTAATACGTATATGAACGTTCGCCTCGCCTTGCCATTTTCACAAGATGGGTTAATTATTATTATGATTTTTTTAACAAATAAAAGTGTATAAATTGTTTTAATAAATGAAAATTTTCCTAAATCAGTTTCTGTGTTCATAAATTGTACAAACACTTTTTAATTCTTGAATGCATGACTTTTTATTCTTTTACAAAAAAAAAAAAAGTGTGTTTGAATAGCTGCATATAATTTAGGAAAATTATTTTATAAAATTTAATTATTTTCCTTCATGAAATTAAAAAAATTAAAATGAGCCAAATGGCTATATTATGAATTAAACAATATTCCATTGACAGAAGTCGCATTATAACAATTCTGCAATAAAAATAAAAGTCCCTTTTTACCAATATATTTTTTATAGTGCAAAAAATATTTTGATAGTATTTTTAATGATAGATTTATTCATACATCTTGGTATTTACCCAAGTATCCAATTTAAATCTAACCCTAATGCCTATATTAGCATATATCGATTTTTTTTACAAATGCTTATCAAAAAGAATTTAAGAAAGAATTTCCAAGCATTCGTTGTTGTCTTTTGGAACAGTCATATGAAGCTTATAAGTGGAAATAAAGACGTGTAGCTCAATGGTTACACGATGCATTGCAGGGTTAAAATGCGCTTATCGTCAAACAAGAGTCAAAATGACTCTGATAAAGAGTCACATAGGCGAGGTTTCCATTCCAAGATTAAATTGCGAGATACGCAAACAAGATGACTAACGGAAAATAAATTTAGTAAATCAGATTACTTTTCTTTCCTCTCAAAGCTTGGTATCTTTCAACACGAAAGAAGTATATTCAAAATATTCATTAAATATACCGAAATCCTATTTCTGTAATACGTATTTAAATCATCTATCACGCCAGTAATTAGATTGCAAATTCAAAAGCTTTCATGGATTAATCTTCATACAAAGCAACTTTTAATTAAACGATCACCAAGAAAAAATGGAACATTCGTTCCTTTTAAAATTTATTGTTTTAATGAGAAAGCATATACAATTAATTTTTGGAAATCATGTGTTTTAAAGTACCTGCAGATAAAAAATTATTCAGTTAATCCTTATTTGATTGCTTCACAATCGATGCTGAAATTCAATTCTGATTTTCTAATTCATTTTAGGGATATCCAACTAAAGGGAACTATAACAAAAATGTTTAATAAATTGAATAAAAAACATTCTGATACTGCTTCGTATTATTTTATCAAAATATTTATTTTAAAACTCAGAAGAGAATATAATAAATGAATTTTGAGGTATGTATTCGTTGGCAGTAGAAAAAAGGACATCCCTATTTTCAAAGTTTAATTAATTATAAATCCCATGTTTTATAAAAAGAAATTTTATTTGTTTCACAAATAATTAATCAATGATGATACGTTTTTTTTTCCGTTAGCATCTGACTTTTACCATTTTCGCAATGTGTTGTATTTTGCACACAAAAACACAATTACTTTCTCTTTAGCTGTAAAAATCACATGATTTATTAAAATATGAAACTGAACGGGTCTTAATTTCTTCTCGTTAAGTAATATTTTCTCCTAATTAAAACATTTTTTTATTTGATGATGGATGAGGGCATCAAAGAAATAAAAAAAAAAAAACTCATTATAAATTTCAATATCTTTTAACTATATTTAATTTATAAATAAAATTATTTCTCAGCATTTTAAATCGAAATTTCCGCAACTAATTATTATCTAAACAAAACATCCTATGAAAATACGTAATTTTTATCGTGTTTTTCAATCCTGATTTGCTACATTGCTTTCATTTCCAGTTGAGCACAAAATGGAAATTCCTATTGTATATGAATCTTTTGTAAGAAATTTTGGATAAATCCATTCTAAATATCCTTAAAAATCAATTCTACAATGCATGTTTTTGAAGAATTATTTTTCAATTCAAGGTTTTATACAGTTATTGCTTATTAACTCTTCTCTTTCTATCTTATTCATTAATGAGCGGTTTTGCTCCCCCACTTTCATCTTTTTATTATTCATGTAAAATAACTTAATGTATTTTCTTCATGTATGCTCAATGATATGAAATCTTGAAATGAACGTTAGAATAATTGATAAGATTCAATTTGTTTTCTTTTTCCCCAATTTGTGAAAAGTTTATTAAATATGCGTTTCATAGGATTCACAATTGGAAAGCTTTTGGGCGACATTGTCTCGAAGAAAATTAATCAAAGTTATGTTAAAAGTTTACTCCATTTCGACATTTCACCAGAAAGTCCTAGTCTACATCTTCAATTAATTTTTACAATGAATAACTGACTTCCCTCCTTCCTTCTTTCCATCAAAATTCTAAAATTTCAATTATTTGGCGTCACCGGAAACTTCCTTTTTCCCGCTCTCTCAGGATTTGCACTCCTTGTAAAGAACAATTTTTTTCGTTCTCTAAAGTACAATTCGCTGTTTAACACTGTCCTCGGTGTTTACATAGTATTACTTCTCCCAGGGAAACAAAATCGATTTCCTTCCGTTCCCCATCTTAAATGAAACTCTCATTAAAGCGAAAAACTAGATAAATAAAAGGGATAGCCGCGAATGAGAAACCTTAATAGAAAGTAATTTAAATAATTAGAAAATAAAAGTTGTTGGAAACAACATGCAATCGCTTCAGTTTGGCTTTCGTTTCTCTTGTTGCATGAGATTTTAAAAAAAAAAATGCACTCTTGCAAAGTGATAGGTTACTGTATGGTCTACTTACAGTAACACCCTCAATAAAAAAGTTAGATGAAATAAAAGAGAAATTTCCTAATCATGCTTCGCCTAAAAGTATCTTTAAAAAAATTGCTTCCCTTTTTTTAGAACCACCGGTGTTACAATGATAGTTTAATGGATACATGGATGTTAAACTGTGTACACTTCAGAGAGAGGAAATGATTTTTTAAACCCACTGCGCATTTCCTGGTGGAAAAAAAGAGAGTAAAAAAATTCTAATTAAGAAAATAAACCCGCATCAACATAACCTGCCTCTCTTTTAAATTCCCAGTTTACATAAATTGAATGAATAAATTATCGCACGTATGTTTTTTTTCATTGCTTTAAAAGAGAACCTTTTTACTTATTTATTTTCAAAAGAAAAACGCTGAGTGATTTTAGAATATTTTTCGAAGACGTATGATCTGAAATTTTTGCTGATTTATTCCAATATCTATATAACCAAATGTATCAATGAAATTTATTAGTCTTCACATTTCTCTAGCATATGTATCCGGGCTCGTCATTTTAAGCATCTTTTAGCATATTTATTGATTGAAATTGTATCTTTTGAAAGCAATTTATTTATTAATATTCATCATTAAAAAATAAGCGCAATTATCTGCCCTTCAGAAAATTCGGCAAATGATATAAAATTCGATAAATTTCTTGACTGAAATATTCACTTTTAAAGACAATTTTTAGCATTTTATGAATCCTTCATAATATGCTATAAAATCAAAAATTTAATTATCAGAATTCGAAATTTAATGAATTAAAAGTAGTTTTGAAATTCTTTTTCATTCATTTTCGATTAAGGAAATACGTTTCATCGTGTTCTTGTAGAAAAGTCTTGGCCTTAAGACCAAAAGATAATACGTCCGAAATTTGATTTCATAAAAATTCCACTCTTTATGTGAGCCAGATGGAAACAAGGTTAAATTTGGACTAAATGAAAAAATGTTAAGTTTGAGGCAGATCGGTAAATATGTCAAAGTCGTTTCAAAGTTCTCAAGTTTCGAAAGAGGAGAATGGCTTAGCGATAGTTCTCATCATCTGATAGAAGAATCAAAATTAAGAAATCCATCTCACCACAGCTCTCGCTTAGCCTTAAAACGGTTTGTAAATGTATCATAACAGATAAACGGGAAAGTGACCAGAGATTTTTTAAAAATCCTTAGTTACGTTCACTATTACTTTTTAAGATTTGACTACTTGTTTAATTCATATACTTTTGAGGGCAACCGTGTCTTTTAAAGAGATACTTTTGAAAAGAAATTGAGTATATTTTGACTGTTATATTATCTTTTGTTCAGTTGCTGGTACCGATTTATGGACATTCATATGTTCCTTGATTTCATTCCTTCATTCATTGAGCTCATTTTGCAAGAGAGAGAGAGACATAAATTGATAGACAGATAGGTAAAGAGAGAGAGAGAGTGTGAAAAGTACGTAGCATCGCAATTAAATATTTCTGTTGCTTTTAAAAAGAAACTGAGTAAATTATCATTTGTTGAGCTAATGAAGCCAATTCATTTTCTTATTTTTCTCATTTCATAATCTCATCGAATTCATCACATATTTTGTAGTAGAAAAAGGACGAGATGTCTCGATTCAAAATAAGATAACATTATTAAGTGAAAGAAGCCATGCATCGCTATGATTACAATTATGATTTTGATGTCATGAAAACTGACTTCATTGTTATAGAGGAACACAATTTAATTTTCATTCTTTTGGCAATTTTGTGCTTTACAAATGCAAATGCACAATACAGAAAAGCTCAGTGACCTCTCATTGCTTATTCCCTAAAAATCCCTAATTTATTAACATTATGGTAATTTCGTGGGAAAGTAAACACGAAGCTTAAAATATTTCCAAAGTTTTTTCATTTTTTCGAAATATTGCTTAAATAAAATTTAATACTAGTTTTTTAAATAACAGAAAATCTTCTCTAACCATAACCCAATATCTAGTTTCTACACTTTAGAGATAGACATATGCTTCTAGTAAGGAAAATGTGCTAAATGACTCAAAGAATTATGTTTTAGTAATGAATATATTGATCAAGAATTTATGAAGTCTAAATTTTTGCACAATACTTCGTTCCTATTAGTCATATTTAGTAAAATATTCTTGACACATTAGCATTCAAATAAAAAAAGTTCTATTTTAGCATTTTAATTTGAAAAAATCAATTTCTGTGATCGAGTTAGCTCTGAATTTTGTTGCTTTAGGTAAATCAATAGACTCTTGAGAAGTGCTATATGTTAATTTTCAGATCTTTCTTGAGATGACCATTGAACTGGTTTAAAATAGTCTAAAACAGTGATATTTAAAGCTTCATAACTCGATCAGCTGGGCTGATGATGTGGGGAATTTCTTTTATGTTTCAAATGTTAGCATGCCTGTTTAATTTGACGAAATATGTCTAATAGGGTAGGAAGGTTGTTTAAAAGTTTAGACTTCATAATTTTTCAGTATTATATTTATTAACTTAACGAACATAAAACAAAATATTTTGCATCTATCTTCCGTTTGGAAGAACAAGGTCCTCTCTAATGATTCCTGGATATTAATTAATCAATAACTAGCTATTTAGTTATTTCATCGACATCCTATTGAAAGCAAACTAGATTATTTTTAATGACTTAAAAATGAATAAATTCATCTCAGTTTCTTGGATAAAGCGAGATATAATTTCAACAATATTTTATATGTTACTAAACTATTCAAGCTTCATTAAAATGAACTATAATATTTAGATCAATTTGAAGTAAATAAGTCCATAAACTGAAGGACCGATAATTAGTGACAGTAAAGTACAGAATAAAATTTTGTGAACTCTAAATATTTACTAATTATATTTTATAGGAGTAAAATATTAGGGCGGAGAACAGAGTAGCTGCTGTTTGCAGTAGATAGATATTATTTCTTTCGTACACTATATTTTTATTAAATATTATTTCTCTTCGTGATCCTAAAAATGTAACAGCGATTTCTTCTTTACTCTCTAAATTGACATGGAATTAAAATTGAGTATATCTGGTATATTTTGATTTTTGGTTTAATATAGTTCTTAGGAATTTTTTTTGCTGAAAAATTCAAGCTAACATTTTTTAAATTACTTAAAAATAAACAAATCTTATTTCCTCAATAAAGCTAGGTATCTATAAACTACAACCCTTATTTTTTGAAAATAAAGCATATTTTATTAAAATTAATTGAAAATCATTAATTTGTAACTGATTCCCTAATTCTTAATGATGTTTCTGTGTAAAAATGTTTTGTTGCATCTAATTAATATTTTAGTATTGGAACATATTAAATTAAAGGATTTCCTACATTTTAAAGATAATTTCGTTTTGAAATATCTTACATTTTAAATATTATTATAAATAACTTCTACTTGAAAAAAGTAGAGATTTCAGATCGAATATATTTCGAATTTCCAATGCTAGAAAAGGAGATATTTTCGTCGAAAAATTAAATAGAATAGAAATCATTGACTATGAATTACGAAAGCGAGCGAGCTTATATAATGGATTGATGAGAAAATGAATGTTTGCTTTCATCACAAATAACTACTTTTGAAATATCATGCAAACATCGATCTGAAGTCTTTTTATTTCAAAATTTTTGATAAAAAGTATTCAAAGAGAGAAGTGAAGGATTTATTTACACGAATTCTGGCAACAAGTTGAGTTAAACATATATTTATTTACCAGGGACAAATATTTCTATGAAACTAAATAAATCTTCGTTTTAACAGAAAATATATAGCTTAAAGTCATTTCGAAGAATTAAAGTTGCACGAAAATGTAATAAAATTTATAATTTAACATGGGAGAAATTTGAAAAATCCAATTATTTAGATGAAAGGAATAAAATAGATTTTTTTCTCTGTGTTTTTTTATTATCTCCGGGAATACATGCATGAAACCTTCTTTGACTTATATTTCATTCATATAATGTTTTTAGAAATTCATATACTACTATTTGAGGTAATTAATTTTTTAATTCGATAGTTCGAACAATTCAAATTTTATAGTATTAAAAGTATATTTTTTTCATATAGAAAGAGTCAAATAATTTGATTTCAATACGAATTTAATGTATTTCTGCGAAACTTAACAACATTATAGATTTTTACAAACAAATAATCAAAATTCTAACAGTTTAATGTATTGTAAGTTCAGTCGTTTTTTAAATAATTGTGGAATTAATTGTTTAGAACAATTCAGTAGTAAACTTTAATTATCACGTTTTTTCGTTGTCCGTTTTCTTTTACGAATTTTGTTAGATTTGAAGACAAACTTGTTTATTTTTTTCTTCTACTTACTTCCTATAACGTAATTTTTATACAATATGTACACGATATTTTCTATAAAACCAAATTATTTTTTTATAGAATTTATTATGCTTCCTAATGAAAGCATTTATTAAAAATGGTACAAAAATTCATCTGAATTTTAATCAGTATTTGTATATATTTCATAGTATATATTATATTTCATAGTATATATTTCAATTAGGTCAGTATCTATCAGATACAGGTCTAATTGGAAAATACACCAGCATCAACAACAAAAAATAGCAATTCTTTATAAAATCTGTTGGCGTTTTCTACAACATTTTGCTCAACCCTAAAATTTTTCATTTCATTTTTAAAACTTTTATACAGGATGAATTAAAAGTCAGGAGAAAGTTTTAAAATAAATAATTTGTAAATGAATGAAGATATAAAGACGGTGTTTGCGCAGAAAACAGGGAAATGAAACCGTTTTTATTTCAACACGAAATCAAGATATTTTATTTGAATAGTTTCTGATTTAGAACACCAGATGGTTCTACTGCTGATAAAGCGATATATTTCACAGTATAAAAAATAAATGGAGAAATCAATCATTCACTTGGGCGTTCTCCTTCAATAGCTTAGCAGGCAGACGAAGAAACATCTTTCCTACAATATTTATTTTTCCATATTTCCATACAATATTTACTTTCCCATATTTCCATAAAATATTTACTTTTCCATATTTCCATACCATCTGAAATAAGTGTTTGGTGGAGTGAAAATTTGAGTCCTTTTTTACCAGCTATGTTCCGAGACGTCGGACGGTTTTCTAAACATTTGTAAGCCATTATTCGTAACGCGTCATTCCACAAACTGCAGAGCTATCTGGCGCTTATAATTTTAACAATGTGACCAATAAATTTGATTTCATGATACAAATAGCTCAATTTTATTTCCTTTCTTTCTTTCTATCTATCTTTCTTTCTCTCAGCAGAATCTTTCTATCTCTATTCTCTTGCAAATTATTGGACTTCTGAATGACCTTGACAAGCGAATAGAGATGAATGACATTGAAAGTACGAACAGATATCTTTCTACAATATATAGATTTTGATGACAATATAGTGAGGTAAAATGTGCATATAATAAATACCATAAAAGACTTTTAGATATATTTTTTGAAGAACTTACTTATCGCAATGGTTCTCATGATAGGATTCCTGAAATTTTTACGAATCTCCTTTCCGATAATTATTTCCAAAATTTCAAATTACCCTTAATTTAAAAGCTTATATATATATATATATATATATATATATATATATATATATATATATATATATATATATATATATATATATATATATATATATATATATATATATATTTCTAAATTATCACTTTTTTATTTAATTATTTATAATACGTGCTCTTGAAAACTGATGACTTTTCATTTTCACACGTTCCGAACGAAGGGAAAACATCCGTAATGCTTACGATATTCTTTTAAAGATACCTAAGATTCCCTTGCCTAAATCGACCCGTGATAAAGAAATCCCCATTAAAATCCAATCGTAAGATTACTGAAAGGAAAAATTTGTTTTTTTTTTTTGCTCTAGTGTCGCAGTGTGGACTGATGCATCGCTTATCACTTTTTCTCGGTACAATTTATGACTCTCGTTGTAAAGTTCCAAAAGTTTCATCTTTTCGGTCATGCACTGTTAAAATATATTTAAACACACACACACACACACACACACACACACACACACACACACACACACACACACACACACACACACACACACACACACACACACACACACACACACACACACACACACACACACACACACACACACACACAGTGTGAAAACTAGAATTAGTTTGTGAATTTAAATCGGTGAGAGATATGTTGGTTCATCATAATGAAAAAAAATCAGCATTAAATTTTTTTGATACTTACAACCTTTGACTTGTTAATAACAGTTGCAATAATAATGTTAATAAGATAATAATAGAGTCTTTATTTAAAGATCAGAGGATATTGGGGTGTCGAAATTCTATTCCATAAAAGATTTATCGAGTATATCTGTGGCATACCTGCACTTAAACGAGAAAAGAAAGGGATCTACTTCCAGGTTATCGATAAGAATACATTACAATTTTTATAATATAAAAAAAGGAAAAATTACCTTTAACAATGCTAACTGAAATTTTATGGTTCTATAATTTTAGGTCAGATTGCTTACCTTTTCCAATTCTATGTGCATTATTATACCAAAAACACTATTACATTAACTTTTATGTCTATTTATCTAATTTTTTTAATATCCAATATTTGTGATGAAGATTCATAAAACTTATTCCAAATGAAAGCATCATGCATTACATATGCAGACTAAGTCAATCATACAAATTTATAAAATGAATTACATTTAATTCATGACGAATTCACGATGCTTCGATGAAGTTGACGTCCCGAGACGATGGCAGACTCCATAAATTTGCTGATATGAATTTGCGCGAACAGCCATACAGAATTGCATAAATAGATTCAGAAAATGAATGTGGTACATGAATAGGTACATTGTTATTCGAAATCCAAATTGAATCGTGCTTCGAAATGTATCTCGCGTTAATTATATTCGGTTTTAAACAGTCACCTGGTGTATCAAATCAATAAGATGTCACTACACTAAAGGACGTTTCCGGGCATAGTTCAGTCTCGGAGATCTATAATTTGCATTTGTAATAATAACATTTATATTTTACAGGTTAATGATACATAAAATTTAGGTATAGTATAGTTTAAATTCAAGATATATTGGAGAAAGCTGGAGGTAGATTTATTTTATACCTAGATACAGAGGCCTGGGAGAATCGTGACCAGTGTAGGGACTCTATTCCATCAATTATTAAAAAAGTAAGGGAAAATGGCACTTTCTAAATCGGTCGTGAACAAACCTCTTCCGGCTAGTGTGGTCAGAGAGAAGGTAGAGGTCGGTGCAGATATCATTTTTATCACCTGACTATGAATCATAGTTAAACAATTCGTCACTAAATATCTTTTGTTAAATTAATGGGATGTTAATTTAACAAAAATGCAATTATTTAATGTATTACTTATATACAACTTGTGGATATTCAATTATTAGAAACTTAAAAATAAAGCTTGATCCTCATCATTAAAAACAAACAATGAATTTTATTTCAAATAAATAAGCGAATACATTAATTTAATATTATTAAATACTATAATTGTAAACGTTGAAACTACTGTTAAGATTTGCTTGAACAATGTTTATAAGAACCATGGGAAATTAATTCCTAGTTGTAGAAATTGATTTTTCTTCTTTAGAAGAAGGTTTAATGCCGTAATCATTAAACTTCAAAATCATGTCGATTGCGGCATGCCGAATTTCGAAATTCCTTTTTTCAATCGAAGCAGAACATTTGGAAAAAAAGCCTCAACCAAACAATTCTTGCAACATCATATCACGGTTAGGTGTCAGACGCAGCAATGATTACCACTTGATTATTTTTTCTAATGAAAGATTGTTTACAATTTTTATTAAAAATAACCCCACAGTCACGTCTTTTTAATTCGCAGTGTTACATTTTCTGATGTTCTTTTTTATATTTTTTTCCTTCCTCTTTTTTTTATGTATGCATTGGTAATCTGGAGACAAAATAAAGATTAGACCAAATAAGCCATCAATTTTTAACATCATTACCTTTAGAACTAATCATTCATCAAAGTTCTAAATAAAATTGAAAAAGTTAGAAAAATATTTAAAAAGTTACATAAAAAATGAATAAATCGCCGATTAACAAACAATATCATAAATTTTACAAGAGGAATTAAAACTTGAATTTTTTAAACTAGTAATAAACATTTCTGATTTTGTTTGATTCGGGCACGAGCATGAAATCGCATGTTCAATTCTAATGCGAAAAAAAAAAAAAATCAGAAATATTAGTTATTAAATATTTCTCTCTTTTCTTTGTAAAATGTGGAGTCCTTTTGTAAACTGTGATAAATAGTGTTACTTTCTAAGCGACGAAATTTGCGAAAGATATTGCAAAGTTTTACTATTGAAATTAAAAACTACATAATTTCTTTTTAATACATTTCATGTAATTGTTCATTTTTAAAAATTGGTAGATTCATCCACCTCTTAAATTGTTGCGCATTATTTCTTTTGTAAGATAATATCTTTCTTTCTCAAAGATCTGTAAAGATCACTCTCTAAAGCTTTAATTTTTCGTGTAAATTTTATCGGAGCCGAGTCAATTAATTTAAGATTTTTATTTTCGAAGCTTAAGATTCAAGGTGTCCTTTAACAAAGCGCGAAGACTAATTAAAAGCGTTCCATACGTAGAAAAATCCAGTCGAGCATGGAGGACATTAATCTTAAAAAAGCTCTTCTTCGACATTTTTCGTAGGGCTCTAAGGAAGAGCAGTTTTACACCAAAATTATTACAAGCATTTATCAGACCACGACCATTATAAGGCATCAGTAACTCGTATAGCATACGACGCCAGTGAAGCATGGCTACTTTTTCTAATGAAAGATCCTTTACTTTTTTTATTGAAAACAATCCCCATAATCCATGTCATAACGGTGCTTTCTTATTCGCCATATGGCATCTCCTGACGTTCTTGTTTGCTTTTTTCTTATCCTTTTTCTCTTTCTCTTTTCTTCTTTTTATTTTACAGTTTATTTGCTCGCCAACAGCAAATGCGCAGCCAGAGAGAGTCTGGCAATTCGAGATTCGTGGGTTGTAAATCTGAGGACAGCAAATTATGCATTGGCGACTCCGGACGCAAAATAAAAAGAAAACGAAAAAGCCCATCGATTTTCAATGTATCCTAAGTACTTTTCTTTTATCGTCGTCGAAGGGATTTTTATTAAAGACTTCCGTGTTAAGCTAAGTGGGAGAATGCTTTAGCGTTCGTTTATAGCCACGCAAGAGGCATTATTAGCATCTGCTGATGTGAAACAACCATAAATTGCTAGCTTTTAAATTTGCTTCAGTAAAGCTGGTGCCTATGGACTCAGATGGATGAGGCATTAAGGGGGGACAGAGTCTGTCCCCTAAGGTACCCTCATTCGCGCTTCATTTCTTATTTCTTTTCAGGCAACACATTTGCTGCCTTAACGAGAGCGACGAATAAAAAAAACTGTATTACGCTTCAGCAAAGTGGACGCTCAATACCTGAAAAATGGAAATCTAGATTAGGCCCGTGAGGAAATTGCAGTAGCAGCGGGGGATGCCCTTGTGGATACTTTGTCGCAATTTACAAGTGCTGAGAAAACGATTTTATTTCCTTTCTGCTTAGGAGATCAAACCTTTCCAAACGCCTGAAACTAGAATTGTAAATCATCTAGCTTATGAGGAATTTATTCCCAAATATTATGAATTTCTGTTCGCATTTGTTTTGTACTACGGCTGCAACTAGAATTGTAAATCATTTGCTTATGAGGAATTTATTCGGAAATATCATGAATTTCTGTTCGCATTTGTTTGGTTGTTATTAATCAAATACGAAGGGGCATTTTTGCTTTGAACTCATATAAATTTAGAATTTTCAGTCTGAATTGTCTTGATTTTTGAATATTTTTCTTTGAAAAATCATATTTAGCAATTTTTATGCCGCTTCTTTCCGCATTAGTGTGACCGAATCTTATTTTATCTTTTTGTATATTTCATTGCATAGCATTTCATTCCTTTGTATTCAAATATTTTTCTTGGAAACATTTAACCTAATTAAGCAACTTCTCTAACTAATTATATACAACTAATTAAAAAATTCTCGTTGAATTATTGTGACTGAGTTAATCAACTTGTATATTTTTATATTGTATAATGTTTTTATTTATTTGTATTTCAATATTTTTCACTGAAAAATCTAAGTTTATTAATGAAGTTGTTAAGTTTATTCTAATTTTCTTTGTATTAATGTAAAAGAATTTTATTGTATTTATTTGTATATTTATTATTAAACGGGCTCATGGAATGAGTCTAACAATTGAATCAACATTTAAATTTGAAATTATAATTGCATTGAAAAGCAGTTATTTCATTCTTTCAATAACAAAATTAAATTAATTATGAATCGAAACAATTAGCATTTTATGCGAAAAGACGTAGCAAAATTTTCAGCCAGTAACTCAATATGAAGATATTAAATAATTTTACATTGAACCGAAATTTCCTTCTTGGAAGGAAATACATGATTTGTTGTCTCTAAAGAGTTATTTTATTTTAAGAACACCTAAACAAAGAAAATGAAAACAAACAAATTCACATTGCAAGGATCATTAGACTTATCTTCCTGGATAAGATTATCTCATGACCTACTTATTTATTCTACCACCAAAGAAGGATTTGCTCAGTTTTCTTTCTTAGCGAAGAAAACTTTCGAAAGTTTTATTTAAGAGGATCCAAAGCATTTATTTTCACATTAATAAATGATCATTTAAAGACGTCAGCAAAATATTTATCAATAATCTTTGGCTTCAGAATTTGAATTTTTGGAAGGAAATTGGGAAAAGGTTTTCAGAAATGTCCAGAAAAGTCTTAGTAAGGAATAAATAATACTTTTTGAAATAGACAGTACAGAAAATTCTTTATTCATATGCTTTAATGGATTTTCATGCATTATATATT
Source organism: Argiope bruennichi (assembly GCF_947563725.1). Lineage (NCBI taxonomy): Eukaryota > Metazoa > Arthropoda > Arachnida > Araneae > Araneidae > Argiope > Argiope bruennichi. The sequence goes on from NC_079163.1 coordinate 128,650,344, forward strand.
AATTGAAAATACTTCGAATATTAGGGTGGTTAGAAAATAAAATATCCAAGTTCAGAGACTGCAGATTAAAAAGAAAACTCCAGCGAGAGTTTTCTCTCTCTCCTCTTTTCTTAAATACTGCAACAATATGGTTTATTTTGATTTTAGATTTGTTGTACATTGAAGAATGCCATTTGTTTTGAATCTTTTCCTTCAACTATTGGATCCAAATTATGTTATAGATTTGATTACGATTTTGGCATCAATATCACACACACATTTCATTCATCTACCTTGTCCTATTTGTCAAAGATTTGCAAACATTCAAACCTAATTAGTGTCGAGCTATTTATCCGCAAAATAATTTTTAATATGATTGGACAACATCTTTGAAAAGAAAGAAGAACATTTAGCTTTATGGTTCATAGATTTGCTAAATTAAAATTATTCAAATTACAATCAATAAAATCATTAATTTAAAAAAAATGTTAAGAACATTTTGTTCGTTACATATTCTTGGTGATTAAATGGAAATACTTAATCTAGTAACTAATAAATAGAAATATGTACTTAAACAGCAGTTTTATGGATTCACAGAACTCTTGAAAAGGGAAAATGATTTTGCAATCAATGGAGGCATCAATGTTAAAAATGCTGCAAACATTTTATTCGTTGTATTCTTTTAAAAAGGTTTTATCACTCGTATATTCTAACGCTATAATGTCTTAGTATAGTGTCATCAAACAGATGAATAGATTTTTTTTAAAAAAAATTAATAATTCAGCTTTTACCAAAAAAAATTATCATTCTAGCACTGTTTTAAATTACAATGAAAATGTGTAATTTTATTAGATTGTAATGGGGCTTATTTGCTAAATATTAATCCTAACAAGTAATAATAAAGAAAAACAGAATTCGATCGACCTTCTTGAAAAATATTTATCCAAGAAAGATATTCTTAAGTTCTCTAACTATTATAAATTAAGTTTTGAAAAGAACGAATTTTATTATTTTTGATATCGCAGCTTATAACTGTTAATAAATCTTTTAATGTTAACTCATAATCAATGCCTTCTTTAGAAGCAAACAGAATTTAATCCGCCCTGTAACAAAGAATTAATTACAAGACATGCTTGGTATTTCTACTTATGATCATATTACGAAAAGAATGAAATGTAGCTGGTTGATATTACTGCTTAATACTATTATCTGAAATCTAGTCCGAATTCATAAAAAAGATATCTTGTGTACAAGTCGTCTTTTTTTTTTCTTTTTAAGATTCAGATTATTACTTTCCGGAAGTAGTCCATCAATTGCACATCGGAAACCATTTCTGGCACATCTGCGAAAGAGTCAATAAACAGATAGAAAGACTGATTGAATCTCGATCAAATTTCTCTCTCTCGTTTTTATACGGTAAAACAATTTTATATCCACGAAACCATTTCTTGCTGGAAGCAGTTTTATTTTTATCTTTATACAAAGCTCGTCGTCAGGAACGAGGAGCAATTCATATAAAAACTTCCCTTCCAAATAAGATGCAGTATGTGACATACTCCCCCCCCCCAGAAGATGAAAACAATTTAAAAGGTATTGACAGATTTTCGCGAGTATTTTTGGAAATAAATGGCAGAAGATTTAGTTTCCTTAGCAACGAGCAGTTACCACTTTATACATTGTTTTATCGCTTGTGTGTTTATGACTAGGAGAGACAGCTATAATTTTTCTAATGTCAAATTGAAACCGTTAAGGTGTTAGTCTTCGTTCCGAAACACTCGCAGTAACACCTGTGGATTCACTGGCAACATTTTACTGTTTTGTTACAAGAGAATCGTTCGGATCCATGTCTCTTTTTCTTTTGAAGTTTAATAGGAACATAAACTTTTTTCTTTAGCTGTTTAAAAGAAAATGCCGCCTCGTTTCAAGTTACAGACGCTTTTTTCTTTCTACGAAGACACATAAAAAAAAAGAGTCCAAATAAAAGATAATGCCTTTCGGATTGAAAACATTGGAAAAGATATGTCTTTTCGTGTTTAGGTTTTATAGATTTTTATAAAAGATTTTTAAGAGCAGACCTAAAACGTAGTTCTTTTAAAATGCTCTTATTTATTTTATTTTAGACTGAAACTAAAAACAGACGGCAAATAATAAGGCAACTGCAGACGCAAATTCTATTAATACATGCTAAACGTTAGTTTAGTTTGATTTACGTCCCTTTAGTGAAAAATTATTCACGGAAATGTGAGCCAGTACGGTATCAAGAGGATGATATCTTCCTCTCCAAATTTCCCAGGAAGATACATCATGCTGACGTCATACGCAATATGCACTTGGATCCGTATCCGAAGAAATATTGGGGGTAATCGGGTTTCGAACTCTCCGGTTCAGCAACAGAGGCCTTGCTAATGAGCCACCGGGGTTCAAGGTGATCGCAATTATCTGGTTTCTTTCATCTGAGAGGATATGTGTCTGTCCCAGTAGAGACAGGGCGAGGGGGGTGGGGAGTTTTTCTAAGAACTGCGAATGCTAGATGGGGTATAAAGAGATTACTACCTTCCCCCAGGTATACAAAATTATTATTAAAGTCATAAAGTGGGAAAATGGAGACATCCAACGATCTGATTATAATATTACTTTGTGTTAATGTATACTTCGAAAGCGAATGACATGCAGTCAATCTGGGGATTAGGGTAAATTTTCTCCTCTATGTTCGGGCTTCTATCATATTGTATTGTTAGAGTTAATTGAATAATTCTAAAATTTGAAATAAAATAAAGAGTACTCAACTTCTCTATATTAGATCATATATGTTATCATTGAAAAAGAGAATTATTTCAAGCTAATTAAAATAGCCCTACTGTAGCTTTAAAACGGGACGTTAACTAAACGAAACCAAACCAAACCATTCAAGCTAATTAAATTTAGAATTTCTGAAATAAGAATCCTTTACATAAAAAAAAAAAAAAAAAAAAAAAAAACCATTAAAATGCGTTAAATATGTTCCAATCGGTTTCAGAAATAGGAAGATGGATTCAGTTTTGATCGTAAATAAAAACTCCAAAAGAATTCGGAATATTTGAAAATGTATTTTTGAGTTTAATTTTCCCTTTTTAGTTCAGAATAATTCTGGCTCTTTTATATTTTGTCTCTAACTAGTTTCTTTTTAGGTAACTACTAAACATCAAGATTCTATCAACGTATGTTAACCAACAAATACTAATTGAATCTTAACTATGAATAATTGTAAAACAGATTTTGATATTTATTTTTCTATCTTTGGCATAAAAAATTTCAAACTGAAAATCATACAGATTACTAATTGCTTTTTCTTGAATAATCTTTTTCTTACGACATTTATTCAACAAACAATGTTTTACTAATACTTGTTTCACAAGAATTTGAAAAAAAAATTAATTTAACGTTTTACAAAACATGACCTTAAACCGGTAATTTATTCAGAAGATTTTAATATCAAATGCATCATTTAAAATGTAAGAAATATTGATTTCTAATGCCTAACCTGTTACAACTCCAAGAAAAAATAACATTGAAGCAAAGATTCCAGAGCCTGCAATGTTCCATTTCCTCAATAGGCACTGAAAAAAAAAAGTTGTATTACTTAGAGTTCTGTGAAAATGAAAATGCGCTTTTTGTAGTATCTCGTTGAAAAAAAAATCTTTTGTAATTTTCTTAATTTTTTATGGTAATTTGAGATCATTGAAAATGCTGCTTTTTAATTAAGTTTCGACGCTTGTATGAATTATTATGTAAATTAACAAGGAAATCAATGTCCACTGGGAGTGATACATTTAAATTGAATCTTCTTTTCTTTGTTCTTCAATAGAAGTTTCTTTTCTGCACAGTGTTTTGCGGGCACAATAAACGGGCTTATTATTATACATGTGACTGCGAAGAAAAATTAAAAGAGGGGTATTTATGCATATACGAAATATGTTTTATGTTACATATCCAGAGGGTATAAGTGAAGAATAATTAAAAGTCACGAAGGAATTCATGTCATCAATTCACTTATTTAATTTATTGTTTGAGATGATTCAAAATTTTAAACTGCAAAATAAGAAAAACAAAAGATACAACTTTTATTCTTTAATTGAGAGTTTGAAAGAATATGGTTAATTAGATTAATTAGATTTCACAATTACAATGCTGCATTTCTAATTAACTGAAATGTGCATTCTGAGTCTAAAATTCTGAATGCATTCAAATTACGTATAGTTCCAAGGACCTAATTTATCATAGGGATAATAAATTAGATGATAAGTAGAGCTGAACGATTGCACCTCAATGAATGGCAATACGTGTGTTGAGATTCAAGCAAAATTGGACTCATCGTTAAGAGTATACGAAGTCCTGACAGGAGTTAATTAAGAAAGAATTACCCCCCCCCCCGTTCCTTCAGAAGTGATTGTTGTTTGATCGCTTGAAGGTGAGAACTTAGAATGAATACACTCTTCATCGTGAGGTAGTGCAAAGTTGTATCCTATTAGCCATCTACGACCGCAGTACAAATTCTATCGTAGAAGGCACGTACCGTAATTGGAGTGGAGATAATGTAACCCTCACAACATAAGTACAGAACAACGATTGAACCGAAAGTTTCTGATCCCCATACTTGATTGCCTTACCTCCCCACCTTCCGGTAGGTTTCACGAGGTAAGAACATTTTTGACAGTGGAGCCATTAACTAGCCACAATACCATTAATTTGTCGAAAGGATCGAAATAGTTTCCATTTTAGCTCACTAATGTAGGAACAAACTTATTAATTACTGTTAATCTACTATGAGGAAGCCAACCTGAGAAGTTTTAAGGAAAACTCAAGTGAATAAGAATCAGATATAAAAGGGCCAGAATAAAATTTTTGACGCAATGTATACAGCAAAAAATTGGATTGAAAATCTGCGTCTATCACTTTTGTACAATGAGAGGTGATATACAGTAAATAAAAAAAGCGATTTTTCGGAGGGTTTTTTTTTTTTAAGCTTTTAGGTATTATTATTTTTAGTTACTCAGCTTCTGTTATGAATCGTATCATTTTTTAAAATTCTGAACTTGCGTAATTTTCTCTTTCCTTTTCTTTCATCTTGCCCCCATTTTGTTAAAATCAATGCAAAAAGACAATTCGCGAAAGCGCTGAGAATTTCCGTTTCCGGAAAAAGACAGCAATCCACAACGAAAGTGTTATTGGACAATAGACGCGATTGAAGGTTTCATTAGTCAATAATGATATCATAAGTTTTTTTTTCATGCAGAAACTTTATAATGCTCATAACTCGTGCCAGAGATCCTTCTTTTTGAGCAATATTTTTGAAATTCAACAGATTGGCAGGTTTCCAATACTGGAAATAAATCAAACTTACAAAAAGGGTACAGACATTTAATCCGTCATTTCTTAAGGATTATGTATTACAACATTGTTTCTGATAACATGACAAGTGCTTTGCTCCTGTTTAATTTTGATATACATAGCTCATTTCTCAGGAGGAAAAGGGATTAATGCGACAGCACAGAGTAAGACAACGTGCAATTAGGCATTCTACGATGCCTAGTTTCGTTTGACGCAGGATTTTGATGCCTTGTGATATGATTCGATTGGTAGTGAATGATGTTCTGAAAATTTATTATAACAAATGCACCTAGATGACTTTTCTTGCAAAAGCATTTTTTGGATCAATTGTGGTACTGAAATATTACTTTGAATTCTTCATTAATGCTATTTTGATTTTTCTATAAATAGAGTCTATGTAAAACAATTTGGATGAAATGAATATTTTGTTTACATAGATGTTTTACTGCACTAATTACTAAAGAGTAATTCAGAATATTTGTGATTTCCAGAAGAGAAAAGTTTCATTGTTTAAAACCGTTTTTGATAGCACGTGTTTCTTTGAATTCTTTATCCACATTTATCTTGAAGGTCCCATTTACAAAGTAATATATTTGTAAAACAACGTGTCTAATCAGAATTTTAAAGCTTGCATTGACGCTTTTATTTATTAATTACAAGGAGTAATTCAGAAGAGTAGTGATTACTAAAAGAGAGTTCTCTTGAACTTAACGCTGACTGCATCGAAATTGCTGTTGAAATATCGAAGTATTAAAAGAGGCTTAAAGCAGATTAGAATGCTGATAAACTGCTGAGCTCGTTATAAAGTTTTGAGATACTTTGTATCTCCATCGGTAAACAGAAGAATGTCGTGTTATCTCAGTAAACACCTTGAGCAACTTGCAAATAAATATCTCTAGGAAATGGTTCTTTTCTGTGTAATATTTAGGAAAATTGATTACACTTCATAATGCATTAAAAACGAGATCAAAAGGATTAATCAAGAATTGTTCATTAATTTAAAATTGTTAAAAATATAAACATTTCAAAAAATTCAAAATGCCTTAAACAACTTACTCGAGAATGAATTATTTAATGAAGAAACGACAGAAATATACGGCATTTGGAGAGATGCAGTACCTTTATGAAACAAGAATTTTAATATTTTTATTTTTTTAATGATTATTTATTTTATAATTAACATTAATGATAAAATTATAGCATTCCAATTAAACTTGAATAATCAGTTAACAATAATGTTTGCTATTCTAATGTCAAACAATTTAAAAGTAAAAATCATTACTTTTGAACTGTACAATACAGGATAAAAGCAGATCATTTTTATTTCTTCGATTATGAAATTACAAAGAGGAACAATTGTAACAGCCAAAAAATTTGATCTCTAGATTTTGACGATGACAATTGTTGATTTTGCTATTATCTCATCACGTGTATGTCTGGTATCATTTTCTTTATAAAAGTACCAATTAAATGCTATAGTATGGGTAGTAAGAATGTTCTGGTTTTATGTTTTGAAAGAAGTTTTTTTTTTTTTTTGAATAAAAAAATAATAAGCGTTTTCTTATCTAAACTAAAGTGATGGAGAACTCAAAAGAAAAATTCAAGTTGCGGGCAGCTTTGTTCATTTGTTGTCGCTCCTTACATTGTTAAAAAATTTTGTGAAGATCTGCTTGGATTGCAATGAAATTTTATTTATGTTTTTATGCTAATGAATCATTATTTGTTCTTGGTAAACTAAAAATTGTTTTCATGCTGAACATAAATGATTGATTATGCGTTGCTACATATTTAGTTATGTTGGCATTACAATGTTTATGTAGATGTCCTTTAGCCAAGTTCGATAGCAACTGATGGAAAGATTCACATTAAAAGTTGAGACAATTTTCAAAAGTTGAAATTTGCTACATTCGGCTATATTTGATAATAGAGGAAGGATTTAAAAAATGTTACTATCATTAAAAAATGGCAAAACATTAAAAAAATGGCAAAATTGTGTCTATATTTTAGAAATTACTAGACTAATCGTAGCTGCTAGTATGAAAATTAAAACGCCACTGACGGAGAGCCTTAGAATTGTTTGAATAAACTGGCGAAAATATGGAATTTGAGTGCCTCTGCTTAGATAAATTTTGATGTTTGTTTTGAATACTGTTGTCAAATCCTTTTAATAGACATATCTTTTAATGTCCATTATGTTTGCTTATTATTTCTTAGGAATATTTTAATTTAAAATTGAATTAGGGTATATCTTTTCTAAAACGAGTGTACCTTTCAAACACGCCATTTCAACTGTTATATTGCTTAACTTATTCATCAAACTCGTTTTAAGTCAGAGGTGATCAAGAACAAACTAAAAAAGTCACAAAGCACAAAAAGATTTCAAGGAGTCTCTGTCTCTACTTGCATCTTAAATGAAGCAATATTTTCATCATTTTGATGCTATTCCTGAGAATGCAGAAGTTTCTCTAAGAAGTAAAAATGCTGTATATTTATCCAGTATCGAATATTTTAACGCATAACTTTTATATTTAAAACAAAAGTTAAATAAGTAATTACACAGAAGTTCTGTCTTGTATTTTTTCTTCATATTTAAACATTTTTATTATAATTCTTAGAATCAAAATTAAGATAAGAATAAAGATAATATATCTCTGTTATTGAGTAGAAAGTAGAAAGGAGGCAATCCTTCTAAAACGCGGATGTTCCAAATATACATAATAGAGTGTAGTTCAGCAAAATTTCCCGATTTGGAGAGTCCGCATCTAGACTAGAATGCCTTTTTGTTCAACTTGAATTATAAATTAGAAAAAAAGGAGAAAAATGCAGAGTTCCCATTCCACGTGGGGCCCCGTTCAAAGATTCCTTTTGTTTCCCTTCTACCGAACCCTTCCAGAGTAATGAAGTGAGAAAAGGTTTTTATTCCCAGCGCAATTTGGGAGAATTTCTCGTCCTCCTTGCACTTGCACAAATTGAAGCAAAAGTATAAGCGTTTTTTTCTCCTGAGCAGCTTCCACTGATTTGCAAATTTTTAGAATTCACAGTTTTCTTTATGAAACCTTTCACTCATCAGAGGTAAAAGGAAAAAAAGGAAGAGAAGAAGTAATCCTGCAAACTTTTTCATTTTGATGCCATTTTCTCCCTAGAAATAGCGTAGAAATAAAACTTCGCGAGGTTGGGACGGAGATATGGACCGGAAACATTTTCCGGTGGTGGAAGTTTTCAAAAATAAGTAAGTTAAAATAAGTTTTTTCTAATTATTTATACATTCTGAAAGTTCTGGAAGAAAATTAAGAGATTATATAATTGATGAAACAATGAAAATGGTTAGAATTTCATTGTCTGAATGAAAACTATTGTTGAAAATTATATAAAAATATTTTAAAGTATTTCTTAAAATTTAAGAATAAAAGCAACACAATGAATATCACACAATAAAAACTACAATTAAATGAATATCACTCAAAAAACAAATTTTAAGATTTGAAAACTGTGTAAAATTCAATATTTTGCAACAATAATTTCAGAACTTATTAATTAAAAACATCAAAATCTCCCGCAATTTTTAATTAGTTAAAATTTTAATTAAAACTAAAAAATCATTCTGAGGTACACATTTCCATCCACCCCACAAAAGTATATCTTTGTCACCTTTGGTAGCTCTGGATTAAATGATCTATGCTTTGAAGCGCCAACGCACACAGCGACCCCCCCTCCACCGACACACTTTCTTATATTATTAATAAAGATGAAAAGCTTATGAAATAAATTTATATTTGTATTTCAGTATGTTTTTAGATAGATTTAATAAACAAAACCATAACATAGATTGCATTATTGTCATTTCAAAAGACTTCAATTGTTTAAGTACAAATTAAAACTGACGCAACTTTTTTTTAAAATTGCTACTAAACAGTTATTGAAGTGGTGTAATTAATTAAGATGGAGCTCAGATTTGAAGCTACATCATGATTATGTTGGATCTTATTTTTTAATATAGAATGTTGGATATATTATGAGAGCAACGCCTAAGATAGCTCTCCCTTCTCAAACATACACACCTCATCAGCTGAAAGATATTTGACCCCAATATATTTAACGTGCATCAGGCCCTCAGGCAAGAATGATGGATCTTTATTGAAATTGGGTTTCGATTCTTTTACTTTTTCGTTCCAAGGAGTTTCTATTTTGCTGACATAGTTAGGAAAGGCATTTATCACCCCAAGGAGGGAAGCATGTTTTCAAGCATCACAAACGACATTTGCATTTCTTTTAAGCTTATTTATTCCCTTCTATTCAAGTGGCTTGAATTTTTCTAAATCTTTTTCAGGTGTATTTTCTATAAGATAAACAACCCACTAATCTTAATTATCTACTCTGGTGTTGGGTTACATGGTAATTTGAATAAAGTACTTGAGAGTAATACGACCACTCTTATTTCAAATGAAAACACAGATGATTTTGGTAATATTGAAAAAAAATTAATATAACACTCAATTACTAATGCTAGCTGTTCATTTATAAGTTCTTAAAGGAATTTTTTTTCACTTTTGACTTTGACGTTCAGATTTACAATTTCGTGGAACAACATTTTTTTTAAGGTAATAAGGTACGGAAGGCAATTCGACTTCTTATTTTTCTTTATAAACCCACTTTTACATAGTTTTTTTCTATTTTAAACAAAAAAAGCAATGGAAAAAAGAGACTATTTCATGATTTTTATGAAGATAGTTCATTTATTTTTATTTGAATTGATATGAATGTAAAAAGAATTATAAAATCAAAAACTTAACAAAATATTGCCAAAAATTCAAAGGGTCGAGTAGTTTGAAACCATTTTCAAAACACGTATGATATAGGGCCGAATCGGATTTTAAACGAAAATGAATTGTGAAAGAATAATAGCATGTACGTATTGCAAATACCATTATTTTATTTTTTTACAATTAAATTCATGAAATCTTTTGTGATTTATATCATAAATCACAAAAGATTCTCTGAGTCGTAATTGTTTTGAGAATATTTATCATAATTTAATGAAGAGCATCACAAATCCAATCAGATTGAACAGAGCATTCCAATTTCTTAATTGTATAATTTCATGAAAAAAATGCGTTAACTTACGATATCCAAATAAAAGAATATTTTGGAAGAGAAAAAAGCAGATTTCTTTATCCATAGGAAAGATTAATGGACTCATTCAGGTTAATGCGAGGCTATAGGGATTCTAAGACTTCGTTTGATGATAACAAAACTTTAAATTGCCGCTTAAATCACCAAATAGTGAAATTACCAGTTCTAACCATATTATCTTTAGATTCCAAACACAGTACTAATTGGTTTCGTTCTTTCAATTTATTCTTCTGAAAGTCGATAAGCACTAACTATACATAATTTTACATCGATTTTCACAATTGCAATAACATCCGTTAATTATCCAATAACTAATAACCAACCCGGTAATTCAACCAAGAACGAATAGTTAACTTTACCATAACACCTCACTATAGTTTTTTCTTGCATTGTCAATAAACGTTCTCTAAATATCGCTTTCCTATTTATTTTATGAAAATACAAATAGGAAACTATTTCTATGCTAGAGCAATTCTCTATATCCTATTTATCTTATCAATTTTGTTGTAATCGTTATCAACGTTTTCTTCATGTTTTTGTGCATTAATAGTTATCTAACATTGATACTTCTCTCGGAATATTTATGAATGTGGAAGCATTTCATATCTGCTTCGTTTTCTATTTGAAATTTGATCTTTAGAGGTAAAAGCTATAACGAGTTTTAATGTATCATTATAATCACTTTTTTTTTTAAAGTGATGTTTAGCTTTTACAGTTAAATATAAATTTCAATGAATTTTTCTCGAAGATTTCAGTCGTAACACGAGAATAAATTTCACATTTCAACACCGTGGAGAAAATTAAACTGCTTTATACTTTTATACATTTAATATACTTATAAGCAAAAGCTTATAAAATCACGATAGTCGTTTTGATAAATTTTTTTTAACCTCAACATTTGAGAAATCGTGAAAAATTGAAAAAAAAAATGTGTAATAGTCAGAAAATCTTCGTTAAATATAAATTCTCGTTCATAAAATGGAGTGTAAATAAAGAGCAAATACCCTTCAAAGGCAGGATTTAGCAGAAATTTCTCAAAAAAATTTATACAGAAACTTTGCTGAATGGAGTTTCTATTATATTTTACTTTGAAAATTCGGCATCAAAATATACTTATTATAAAGCAAACAAATAAAATATGTAGCATTATAAAACAAATATTTATATATAATTATTTGTTTTATAAAACAAATTATAGCAATAACAAATGGAATTTCCAATTCTATTTAGGTTTTCCTTAAAATTTTTTTTTTATCTAGATTCTTTTAAGAACTTTATCATTAAAATTGCAATCTAACTTTAAGCATGAATTGACATGCAGATTTTATAAACATATATATACTTAGCCACGTCGTGATTGTCAGAAAGAGAAAGAGAAATAAACGCGAATACATCAGCAGTAATAGTAGAGTTTTGAATTCAGAAAAGATACTTTCTTAATTTATGATAAAATAACTGAGTGTGGAGAATGCGTAAATATAATTTATTACAAGGAAAGAAAATATCTGAAGATTATAGTGTATAAAAATAGTATAAAATTATCTTTTAAACATTTCAAAATATTTGTTTTTATTATTTTTGGTTTTTTTATGACAAATATCAGTTTCAATAGAAATGGTTCAAAGACACGATATGAATAGATCACAAATCCAAGCCTGCCCTTAGTTAAAAATTATTTATGATGGCTTTACTTTATGAACATTTTCTATCTAAATCACGTAATTCCGACTGCAGCTGAAAGATTTCTGAAAAAGAAACAGATATCGAATATATTTTATTCATTTTTCCGAAGTATTTTTTTAAGTAAATCACAAACGAAAGATGCAAAAAAGTTTTAATATATCCTTTTTCTCTCTTCAGCCAGATGCATAGGATTCCAACAATCCTGTGGAGCTCTATACTTTGTCGATGCGCACATCAAAATAAAATATTCAACAGTTTTTATCTTGATTTTTAACCTTACATAGATTCAATTGAGATTGGATAAAGGTGGGGGGGGATTCATAAATACAAGGTAGAATGCTTGGATGAGAAATAATTAATTATGGTTTATGTATTTCTTCCATATCAAAGTGACTTTACATATTCTTCCATTTATTTACATATAGAGTGGATAAAATTGTGGAAAAAATGAACAGATATCTAATGTATTTTCTTTACTCCTCAGAAGTATTTTCTAAATAAGATGAAAACTAAATAAGAACAAAAAATTATAAAAAGTTTTCAAGTTTTAATATCTTTTTTTTCTCTCTTCTATCAGATGCATAAGTTTTCCAACAATCCAGGTAAGCTCTGTATATCTTCCTATACGCACCTCAAAATAAAATATCCTTCAGTTTTTGTCTCGACTTTCTATCTCATACAGATTCAATGGAGGTTTGAGGGCGGGAGAGGTGGTGGTGAAGGAATCAAGAATTCGAATATAAAAAGAGGACCAAAAAAATATGAAAGAAAAGAAAACGAGGTCAGATCAGGCGGGAAAGTCGTTTTGCCATAAAATCGCACCACAGCTGCTTGTGCTAGTGAGGGGCGTGAGTCGACGGGGATTTGTTGGAAAGAAAATAGGCCTAATCTGGTGAGCGTTCCGATTCCATAAAATACGAATGAAGGAAAGCAGGAGGCAGCGAAGAATTGGAATTAGTAAGAACAGAGATTGAAAAAAAGAAGAT